>NC_140591.1:67124461-67759331 GCF_964204655.1 Triturus cristatus
CTGTCCTCCTCTCTCTACACACCTCTCTCTCTCTCTTCTCTAACTCTCTCTCTCTCTCTCTCTCTCTCTCTCTCTCTCTCTACACATCCCTCTCTCTCCTCTCTCTCTCTCTACACACCTCTCTCTCCCTCTCTCTCTCTCTACAACACCTCTCTCTCTCTCTCTCTACACCTCTCTCTCTCTCTCTCTCTCTCTCTCTCACACACTCTTCTTCTCTCTCTCTCTCTCACTCTCTCTCTCTCTCTCTCTCTCCCTCTCTCTCTCTCTCTCTCTCTCTCAACACACCTCCCTCTCTTCTGTCTCTCTCTACCACTCTCTCTCTCTCTCTCTCTCTCTCTATACACACCTCCCTCTCTCTCTGTCTCTCTCTACACACCTCTCTCTCTCTCTCTCTCTCTCTCTCTCTCTCTCTCTACACACCCCTCTCTCTCTACACACCCCTCTCTCTCTACACCCCTCCCTCTACCCCTCTCTCTCTCTACACCTCTCTCTCTCTACACCTCTCTCTCTCCTCTCCCACACCTCTCTCTCTTCACACCTCTCTCTCTCCACACCTCTCTCTCTCTCCACACCTCTCTCTCTCTCTCTCTCTCTCTCTCTCTCTACCCACCCACCTCTCTCTCTCTCTACACACCTCTCTCTCTCTCTCTCTACACACCCCTTTCTCTCTCCACCCCTCTCTCTCTCTACACCTCTCTCTCTCTCTCTCCACACTCTCCCTCTCTCCACACCTCTCTCTCCACACTCTCTCTCCACACCTCTCTCTCTCCACACCTCTCTCTCTCTCCACACCTCTCTCTCTCCACACCTCTCTCTCTCCACACCTCTCGCTCTCTCCACACCTCTCTCTCTCTCTTCACACCTCTCTTTCTCTCTGCACACTCTCTCTCTGCACACCTCCCTCTCTCTCCACACCCTCTCTCTCTCTCTCCACACCTCTCTCTCTCTCCACACCTCTCTCTCTCTCCACACCTCTCTCTCTCTCTCTCTCTCTTTCCACCTCTTCTCTCTCTCCCACACCTCTCTCTGTCTACCTCTAAGTGGCAGCCGGAGCCTGATCGCACTGCTTGTCCTTTACAAATAAATAAAAAGGATTGGCATAGACAATAGGTCTCGCCTTTGGTGCCTTATAAGTGTTTAACCATGCAACAGTTAATGTTGTTGCACAAAGGATATTGTGCTGCCTATCTAAATACTTATACGGTCCCAAAAGCGAGACCTATTGGCTATGCCAATGCTTGTTAACAAAAGGGATGCAGCAAGTGCAGGAGCTACTTGGTGCTGAACTTGGGTTGTGACCCTCCTTAACCCCACAGGCTGCCGTGTAAGAGGGACACTTACCTGCCGCTTGTGTTCCCCTCGTACATTATTAATATTATTATTATTATTATTATTCTTTAATGCATTCTTGATATAGCGCATGGCTACCCGTAGGCATCCCAGCGCTCTGCGCCAACCTTCATCCGAAAACAGGAAACTCACTGCAAGTTCATGAAGAGCCAAGTTTTTAGCTTCTTCCTGAATTCGAGGTGGTTGTTCAAAGAGCAGAGCTGGGTAGAAGCGTATTCCTGAGAACAGAGGCATTAACTGAGAACAGGCGGCCGCCCGCTCTTGCCCTCTTGATCTTGGCGACCCTGGCTTGATAGAGATTGGAAGATCTCGAATTACGGGTTGGTGGTTGCTTCCTCCGCTTCCCGCAACAAGGAAAATACCGTTTTTTGCGCGGCTTGCATTTTAAAAGTTGTGCGTAAATGGTCTCTCACAGGATGTGCTGTGTGTGCGTGATTCACACACCGAAAGAGCACACTTGGGGTAGCATAGGTGCACACGCGTGCACTTTACAGGAACAGTGGCCAGCAGCATAAAGACTGCAATTAAAAGTCTTCCAGAATTAGAATAAGTGTTTAGCATGATGGTTCACACTTGCAAGAGTAAAGGAAGCAGAGAGATCTGTACTCCTCAAAGTCTAAGGGAATCTGCCGTAAATTCTCACAAGGTGAGCACTGTTTTAAAATCAGTAAAACTTCAACAACAATCATATCTCTTCCCACACCACCAGGAACCAATCAATTCTCTCCTTGTGCTGTGGATTTGCAACATTACCAGACTTTCAGATCCCACAGACTTGGCCAGTTCCTGCAACCTTGAACATCCCTCCGTTCCTGATACAAGATAAATCGGAGGCTTCATCTGCTCAATAGGTCTTTACATTTCTTGCCAAGATTTCTCTTCTCACGCCTTACCAACAGGAAACCAGTACAGACAACAATACTCCTTTTCTCTGGCTAATGAAACGTTGAGAACGCACCTGCAAAGGATAAGAACCAACTGGCAGAGTAAAATACATTTCAAATGAAGGCCTTTAGTCAGGCTAGCTACGCATTTAAACATGCACTTCAAACGCATGGTTATACTTGTGTACATGTAACGTGAGAACAAATGCAATACGTGAGTAAAAGCATTCATGATTACACTTTCAAAGGTAACTTTCAGAATGAATACAAATGTGACAAAGTATAAATGTAAATACAAAATACATGTCTTCATGTTAATCTAAACATTAGTTCAAACGTTTATAAGTCTCTAGTTTCTAAAGTAAATACATTTTATTAATGCGTTTAAATTGCTGCCCCACAGTCTTGAATCCCCAGCCCTAGTGAGCGCTGAAAAACACAAAGGGCTTATTTATAAGCCCCTTGCGCCACTGGTGCATCACTTTTTGTGACACTTCGGTGGCGCAGGAGCCTGCTCCATATTTACCAGGCAGCACTAAGCCACTTTTTTGGCTTAATGCTGCCTTGTAAATATCGTTCCCTTGAACAAAGTTTTCTGCATTAAAGGGGCATACAATGGGTGTTGCTGGAGGCATTCCCAGCAACATCCATGGCTTTTTGACACTGCCCCAGTTTACCAAGAAATTATAACTCTGAGGCAGCGCCAAAATCTTACGACTCCCCAGGGGAGGCGTAAGGGAGGCGCAACGAGGAGAAATATCTTTATTTCTCTTTGTTTTCCCTTTTTCTATGTGTGCTGCAGAATGCAGGACCCATACAAAGAGGAAAAAGCCTATAGTGATTGATTTTATGCAGGAAGGTTTCCCTTCCTGCACAAAAACAATCATCCCTTGGTACAAAGGTGCATGCATTGGTGTACGTCAGCCCATTGTGCACCAGCACAGGGGAAAACGACAGGAATGCGCCATATCTTACAGATACAGCGCATTTCTGTCCTTTTCTTTTGACCTAGGGCAGTGCAGCACGAACACCTGCAGCGCTGCCCTACAGTGAAAAATCATAAATTAGGCCCAATGCACTTTTGCGCCATATCTGACTCCATTCTTGCTCTAAAAGCTTCAGTTGTTGTAGTTCTCTGCATTGACCTGTTCACTCAAGCCCGTTAACCTGATACTGTGCAGGTGTTGGCAGAACTCATACTGAGGAGTTCCTTTGCGCCCCATAGGCACTGGAAGTAAGGATGTGGGGAGTGCGGCAGGAGGTATGGGGTAAATCTGGGTTAGCATCAAAATCAATGGGGGCTGCGTGGGAAAGCTCACTGCAACGCCCATGGAACGCCTTCTGAGCACAGGGTAAGGTTACACAGCGCTTTGCACTGCCTTGCCTTACTCCATATCTATGAGGCTATCTAAAGCCACGGATAGTTGCTTTGCATGAACTCATAGATATGATTTAGTAACGGGCATCGGTTGCCAGAGCTTCACTTTTTGTGATGCTCCGCCAGCTCAGATTTCTAAATCGTGGTGCAAGGGGGCCTGTGTTGGCACCAGGCAGCCACAAATGTGCCAGTGCAGGGAGAAAGGAGAGGAATGCGCTGCATTGCATGAATACGGCGCATTCCTGCCCCTTCACTTTGCCGTAGGGCAGCGCAGCAAGATGACGAAGCCCCCATGAATAAGGGCCCATGTACCTAGTCTTGGGAGTTTATTAGCTGGGTTCGTCTAACTGGCTCAATTGGTAGCAAACAAAGAACACAACTCCCAACATGTACTGATATCAGAGTAAACTGGCAACCCTGCAGTTTTCTGTAGGATATGGATTGAGCTCTCTGTAACCAGGATGCCTTGTTTCCAGTCCATGGATTCCAGTTAATATCAGTGCCCTCTGTGAATTGTAGTCTTTGGTTAAGTCAATTGGCACACCTGAAAACAATAATGTGTAAAAGGAAAGGCATGGACTGGAAAAGCTGTGTTCCATCCACATAGAGCCATCTGGTGAGTGGTGGGGTTTCCATCCAGCCAGCAGTTGATAGGGGTCGGGATGCCAAAAATAGTGTTTCCTTCTTGTCAGTGAGCTTTAGACTATGGCTGAGCTAGGGGACACCCAAAAGTACACCTCCTTGTTTTATTTTGAGGGTAAAAATCCCTTTCACCAAAGTTATGGTTTGGAGCAGTTATCGTAGGGGCAGATCTACCATCTTTCATGTCAAAAATCCACGCAGCCCCACATAAATGGAACACAAAAGCTGAGATTCCTTTTTGAGGATCTACGGGTGTCGTATAGTAGCCTTCTATTGTACAGCTAAGTAGGCATGTCTAGCCTTTACCATGGCTGTTGTCTGACCAAAAAAGGAGCTTTTATTTGACATTTGCCTTTAGGGTCTGGAATACACACACCAGAAGAAGATTTCAGCTTTTTCCAGATCCCCCATTAAGAGGCCTACAACAATGGCGCCTTCTCTGAGTATCTGGGCTCCCAAATGTTGTGACATAATTCCCTCCTGATTGGGTACTGGTCTCCTACCTAGGTCATCTGGACTGCATAGGTACTCGGCCTCTGCAGGAAGTTCTTCATAGAGAAGAACCCTACTTACCTGAAGCGGCCCGATGAGGGCTCACTGTCTATGGAGCTCCGTGTTGCCGGTTTCCCTTCAGCTAGGACCTTACTGGGAGCACCTCTGCCTAGGCCCTTGCTGTAGTTCCTGCATATGTAGAAGAGCTTGGAGCATCATCTACCATGCTCAGGTTCTGTAAGCCCCAGGGCGGCCTCTTCTAGCGACCAGCCCAAGAGAGGACCAGTGAAACCACATGGTGGAGCAGATCCAATGTACGGAATGACAATAACTATGATATGCAGGTGAGAAGCTCAGGGTAGATTCTCAAGACCCCCAAGTTTCCCAGTGTTCAGTTCCACACATGAACATCTCACCCAGCTGAGAACTTTTCTTTGAAATCTGAGATTTGTGATCTAGGTTTTATGGTCCTTTTTAAATAGAACTACAAATCCCAGCGTACAGCAAAAATGCCTGGATTAGATGAGCTACTCTGGCATGGGACTGGGCAACTTGAGAGCTCTAGATCCTCTCCCTGCCGAGAATATTTCCCTGCACTGATAAAAGGCTAGGGTTGGGCAGATGTAAGTTTTTTTTGCTTGCATAATCGAGCAACACTGGGCGTTGCCTCCTCCTCAGTCTTCTGCGTTGTAGTCTATCACATGTTGAGCGTCAGCCTCACACCACGCAAGCCAATAGGTGTCAGCAATCCAAGAGCTATTGGCGTTGTTAATGTCTTTTAGCCATGTGCTATGGAGTGGAGTGGATGTATGTGGCGTGGACTTGAAATATTTGTAGTGTAAATATGTGGCACGGTGCAGAGTGGATTTATGTGGAGTGTAATATGTCACATAGTGTTATGTTATAAAAAATGTATACAGCGCACTTACACCAATAGGTTTCATGGCGCTAACTCTAGAATTTGCCGAGACCAGTGGAGGGAATTATTCGTGGGCCTGCACAAACAGCCACGTCTTGAGCATTTTCCTAAAGCCCAGAAGATCAGTACATGACCGAATCTCCAGAGGGAAGGAGTTCCACAGTCTTGGGGCCAAGGAAGCAAACCTACATCCTCCCTGAAGTTTTAACTTAGCGGCAGGGGTAGTCAGTAACTGGAGATGTACTGAGCATAGGTTGCGAGAGGGAGTGTACCTTGAGAAAAAAGGCTGTTAATGAATTTGGGGCTTTGATCATGTAGAGACTTGAAAATCAGACAACCAGTCTTAACGGCAGAGCGTTGGGCAATAGGGAGCCAGTGTAGTTTCCTTAAAAGAGGGGTGGCAGATTGCCATCTGGGTTGCTGGTAAATCAGTCTCGCTGCTTGGTTCTGAACCATCTGAAGCTGCTTGATTAGAAAAAGTGGCATGCCCAGGTAGACTGAATTTGCGTTGTCTAAGTGTGATAGCACCATAGCTATCACGACCTGTATCAGAGCTGCATGTGTGAGCAGTCGGCTGATCTTTCTGATCTTTCGCAGTTGAAAGAAACAGGTCGAGATCACCGCACTGACTTGCAATCTTATTGAGAGGCCATTATTTATAGTGACCCTAAGGCTCTTGACAGAGGTAGAGGGTTCGGAGGGGGAGGTCCAAGCTCCGTAGGCCAATAGTGTGGGCCTCAGAAGTTCTGACTGCTCCCTGTCAGAACTAATTCAGTCTTGCCTGGGTTGAGTTTTAAATGATTATGGTCCATCCAGTGGTGAATGTGCAGCAGGGTGGCCTAAAAATCAAGAACTGAATTAGGTGAGTTGTCGATGGTAAACATTAGCTGTAGGTCATTGGCATAATTGAAAGTGGTCACATTCCTTTCCTTCAGCGACTGAATCAGAGGTAAAAGGTAAAGATTAAAAAATGGGGAGATAGTGAGGATCCCTGTAGGACCCCAAATGTTGCTTTTAGCTTGGGTGCTGTGAATGAGGCTATGTGGACCACTTGCGAGTGGTCTTCGAGAAAAGAGTTGATCCAGCTAAAGGCTGAGCCCTGGATGCCAGCCTGCCTGACACGGTCCTTCAAGATGCCGTGATCGACCGTGTCCAAGGCAGCCGAGAGATCTAATAGCACCAGGGCCTGTGGGATACCTCTGTCAGCTTTATCTCGTAAGGTGTCTAAGACTGCCAATATCACCATCTCCGTAGAGTGAGCGGGATGAAATTCTGCTTGGTGTAGGTCTCGATAGTTAGAATGTTCCATGAAGTTAGACAGACACTTCGCCACGTGGGCCTCCAGTACCTTGGCCAGGTAAGGGAGCAGAGAGATGGGGCGATAGTCTGACAGATTTTGAGGGTCTGCTCTTCGTTTTTTAAGAAAGGAACCACACTTGCTCCTTTGAACACTTTTGGGACGCGGCCCTGGGAGAGGGACTCTTTCAGGAGGGTAATGGCGGAGCTCGGAAGGGCAGAGATGGTATCTTTTAAAACATGAGGTGGGCAGCAGTCCGTGGGGGATCCAGATTTTACTCTGGACAGCAAATCCAGGAAAGTCTGGGTACTGATAGCCGGGAAGTGATCCATAGGGAAAGGATTCCTCTGCGTAGCAAGGGATGTCTCATTGGAGATGTGCATTTAAATGCTAGCTTTAATAATAGAGATCTTTTCAACAAAATAGTTGTTCAAGAAGTTGCAGAGTGCTTGGGTAGGTGTGGGTTTGGGTAGGACTCTGTCTGCGTTAGATAGTTCATTGACAATAGAGAAGATTTCCTTCAATCTATTGTTGGAATTGAAAATTCTAGAGGAAAAATGGGGGCTTTGACAGTCGTGTTAGCTTTTTTATATTCTTTCCATGCTTCCAAATAGTAGTTTTTTTCTTCTAGGGAATAATTTAGTCTCCATCTCCTTTCTTTTTGAAGAAGGGCCAGTTTCTGTTCTCTTAGTTCATCAGAGAACCATCTCTGTGCGTCAGAGCGGCGTGCTCGTTATAGTTTTTTGAGTGGGGCATGCAAATCACTAGCCGCTAGTAGCCAAGCTGAGATATTTGCTTCCAGGAGATCGACATCAGGATCAAATGTTAGTTAGGCTGGCCAGTGTGTCCTGAAATTCCTTTTTGTTATGGGCATTCCATTTCCTAATCATTCTCCCCTCGGCCATGGGGGTTTTACTGCTGAATCTTTGCCGTGAATTTAATTAAGTGGTGATCCGACCATATACATGGTAGGATCATGGGCGTAGACACTGTTAGATTAGTGGTCCAAAATTGGTCTGATATGTGCCCTTTGATGTGTGTGGCTGAAGATATCTGCTGGACAAAGTTGGGGTTGGTACGGAGATCAGTTAGTTCAGCAGAGTGAGGCCCGCCGACTGTATCATTAGACCAATAGTTGAAGTCGCCTATTAACAGTATTTTAGCGTAATTTGTTACGAGCTCGGCAATTTGTTCGCTCAGCGAAAGAGGGAACAGGGGCATGTGCTGCGGGGGCCTGTAAACCAGAGCACAAATAAGCGGAGCAGAGTCAGAATCTAATTTGATGACGATGTTATCTACTGCGGGGAGACTTAAGGAGGTAAGGGCAGTGAATTTATGGTCTCGATAAATAATCGCTGCTACTCCGCCACCCATCTTTCCTGGCGGGCGATTCACGTGTAGGATGTAATAGTCGTTAGGCAATACAGCCAATATATCAGGGGTGGAGTCAAGAGTCAGCCATGTTTCCGTTAAGAGGAAAATGTCTGTTTTTTCAGACACTAAGAGAAGGAAAACGTCTAGCTGGTGTTTAACTAGGGGACAGGTGTTTAAATAATAAATTTGTAATGCTGAGTGCCTAAATCTGGTAGTTCCTGGTAACCGGGGGGTATGAAAAATAGGTTCTGAGATTTCAGGAAAGGAACTCCATGTCCACAGGATTTTATTGTGGCTGAAGTGCGCACAAATGAAAGGACTGAGTGTGAACGACACCAGATGGAGTTTTCTAAGTTCCCTAGAGGTGTAAGTGAGGGTTTGGGTATGGTTTCTGGCCCCTGGGCCTGTAAAGGCGCGGACGGGCGCAGACAGGCTTGCCTTTGGCGCGACAGACATAAGTACAAGTTCCCCACCTATTGCTCCGCCCCCGCCCTGCGTGATAGGCTGATGTCAAGGGGTGTGCTCAGGAGACAGCTAGGGAGCCCGTGCCGCCAGCGAAGTGCAAACGTTGGTATTTTTAGTTTAAAAATACATCAGTTACATCAGATTCATACAATTTTAAAAATAAAGGCAAGTCAAGCACGAGTAAAATAGTAGTCCGCAGGGTACCGGCACAATTTCTAGAGTGGATTTTACGTGGAGTGGCATTGTTTGGCTTGGAGTTAAAATATGTGGCATGAGGTAGAATTAAAATTGTTTGGATTGCAATTGTGTACTGTGAAATTATGTAGGTTGTAGAGGAATTGTTTGTGGAATTGTGTGGCGTTGAGTGAAATTATGTTGAGTTTATTTATGTGGTATGGAGTGGGGTGTAAATATTTGGAGCTGAGTTAGGTATCATGGTGCGGAGTTCAATTTTTTACTGTGTCATTGTGTGTTTTGGAGCTGAGTGGATATATGTAGAGTGTAGTTATGTTGCGTGGTGTGTAATTGTGTGGCTTTGACTTATGTGGTGTGGAATTGTGTGGCATTGTGTGAAATTATGTGGCATGGTGTGAAGTGGAATTATGTGGCATGGTGCGGAGTTGATTTTTGTGCAGTGAAATTATGGGCCATATGTATCACAATGTTCATTTGCGATTCTCAAATAGCGATTTTTTGCGAATTGCTATTTGAGAATCGCAAAACGCTATGTATGTAGAATTTGCAAATTATTTTGCGAATCCTACATATTCCTTAATTGCGAATCGCAAATTGCGATTCGCAATTAAGGAATACCTCCCCATTCATTCCTATGGCCTAGTGGCCCATAGGAATGAATGGGAAGACATTCTCAATTTGAGATTCTCAATTAGAGAATTGCAAATTGAGAATGCAATTTCAAGGGTGCCAGGGTGTCGAAAGGACACCCTGTTGCACCCTTGAAATTTGCATGTGGGCACATGTGGCTCACATACATGCCCTAAGGGCATGTATGTGCGCCACATGTCACTTTGAAATAATGCAAAAAAGTGTATTTTTCAAAGAAATCGCAAATTACTACCAACTTGAAGTTGGTGGTAACTTGCGATTCCTTAAGGCCAAATTGCACTTTTTCTGTGCTTCTTACACTGCACTTAAGGAATCACAATTTGCGATTCCTTAAATGCAATCGCAAAATAGGGAATCACAAATTTTGCGATTCCTTATTTTGCAAGCCAGTTTTTCTTTAATACATATCACTAAGCCCAATTGCGATTGCAACCGCCAAAATTCTGCGAATTTTGGCATTTGCGATCGCAATTTGGAATGATACATATGGCCCTATGTGTTTTGGAGCTGGTCGGATATATGTGGAGTGTGATTATGTAGCATGACGTGTAATTATGTAGGTTCGAGTGGAATTATGTGTAGTGAAATTATCTGGAATTGACTTGTGTTGCAAAGAGAGTAATTATGTGGTTTGGAGTGGAGTGTAATTATGTTGCATGGAGTGGTATTATGTGCAGTGGAATTATGTGGCATGGAGCGGAGTGGAAAAATGTTGAGTTGAATTTGTGCAGTTTTGTGATTCCGGGTGACTTCCATAAAGCAGGCTAACTTCTGTGTTAAGAATGACTTGAATTGATGGCCTTGTGTCCCTTAGCAGTCCTTCTGCTGGTGACACAGGCATTTCGTTTGGGAGTTTCCCATGTGGAAATTCCATTCAATTCCAGCTGTCCCAGGTGTGTGTCGGGTGTCTAGCATTGTTAAATGTTTTGCAGTCAGGTTCCCTGTGGTGTGAATTGTTTTCTGTCGCTCTACTGGCCTCAGTTGGTTTGAACTACTCTGGTGGCCTCAAACCCATTTGTTTTAATTGGTACATTTCCAACTACATCCAATGGTCGTTCGGTCAGTCATCCTGGTTCATTAGCACACGCCCACTAACCCATCCTCTGTACCTGGCTCCAGCAAAAACAATTTCATATTTGACCTGATGGAATCTTACTGATGCGGGGGAAGGTCGGTTAGGCATTTTTGGCAGTGGCGCAACGCAATATGATGCCCCCACATCCTGCATAATTTAATCCGCCCCCACCCCCAGTTATCCATCTCTCACAAATATTCATTGTCTTGGTTTGGGGGATTGGAGGGGGCTGCTTCACGGAGGGCGCCTTGACCTACGCCCTTGATTTTCGGAGAGGCTGAAAGAGCGTGCAATGGGAGTGGCGATGCAATGAGGGCACAGGCCCTCTTCCAAGCAAGGAAAAATTGTGGGACTCATTTATGAAAACTGTCACATCGCTGCGTGAAAACAGCAAAGCCTCAGCTTTCTCTGCGCCCTCCTTCCGACAGGATGGATGCGCCGTATTTATTGTACGGCACTCCATGTCTCAAGGTGTTACAGATATGTCAGTATTTCTGACGTATCTGTAGGCGCAAAAGTGGTGCATTGCTGGGATGTGCCTGAAAACAGACGCAACTCCAGCAATGTGTCCTTTCACATGGGGCAAGCCCATGTGAAAGGGCCTTCGTCAGTCTTTCTCCTGCTGTGAGGCAGGCGTAAGATATTGACGCAGTAGTGTCCTAGAAGCGGCGCACTGAAATCTAATAGATTTCTATGCGCCACTTCTACGAGGCTTTTTGCGGGCTAATGCCCAGCCTGCATACATTATACCTGGCTCAGGTATAAAGTGCGCAGGGATTTACAGAGTGACGCATCTACAAAATGCGCCACTTTCTAAATAGGGCACACCATGGCGCATGTTTTACGCCTCCGGTGCGTCACAAAAAGTGATGCAACGGCGGCGCAAAAGTGTTGCAAGCCTCATAAATAAGGCCCTGTATTTCTATCAGCGTTTTAGTGATTATATTGGTATTCCAATAGCGCTTTACTGCTCCTGGAGAAGCCCAAAGCACTTAATGAGATCAAGCTGAGAAGAAGTATGTGTTACAATGCCTGTAACTTGGGTTGCCACCACATTTCTTAAAAAAAATATATGCAATATAGCCATTTGTTTATCCTTTTCTATTCTTGACCAGCTAAGAACTGGTGAGTGAAAAAGTAATCATGTAAAACTGTCAGAGTTTTATGGAAAGACTGGAGGCCAGCCGGTAAAGTAATAGTGAGGCAGTTCTTCAACCCTGCCATTACCTGGCGACAAGCTGCTCTCGTTTAACACCCCACCACTGAGAAGACGTTTGTTCCTGTCATGCAAACTACATAGTGATCAGTCCCTGCCATCCTTAAATAAACTTTCCCAAGCTTGGCTCCAGAGGGGTTCGTCCTGAAACGTTCCCACTGACTTTAACAAGCATTGGCAATGCCAATCGATCTCGCATGTGTGAGAGTTAGAGCTATTGGCGTTGACAGTCTTTTACCCATGTGTTATGGAGTGGAGTGTTTGTATGTGGTGTGGAGTGGCAATATGTGGGTTGGATTGGAATTGTTAGTTGTGAACTTGTGTGGTGTGAAATTGTGTGGGGTGGATGTGCGTAGTGGAATTATGTGGCATGGTGTGCAATGGAATTATGTGGATAGTGATGATCTGGTTTTGAAAGTGCTGCAATTATGTGGAGTGGGATTGTGTGTCATGGAGTGTAATTATGTAGAATGGCATTTTATGTTGTGTAGTGGTATGTTGTGGAGTTTAATTATGTGGAGTGCTGTTGAGTTTTGTGCTACCCAAACATATTTTATTTATTTATTTTATTTATAAAGTTTTATATAGCGCGAACAAGATCCCGAGGGATATCAGAGCGCTTTACAATAGGATGAAAGGAAGGACATAAATACACAATTGTCATCAAGTAGGGGTAAAAAAGACAAATAAACAGGATTAATCGCAGATTCCAGGACAATTGCACCATGGAGGGTAATACAATAAAACAGGTATGAATGGGCAATGAAGGGGGTCACAGTAAGAGGTAACGAGGAGCAGTAACAAAAGATGGTTCAATGGACGTAGGAAACAACATGTTCTTGATATTATAGAATTATATCACTGTGGATTTTAAGAGATTGAAATGTAAAGCGCTCTGACACCCAAATTTGTGAGTCATGTTCGCGCTATTGAAAACACCAAATGAATAAAATATGATGGACGGAATGCTGAATAAATCAAACATTCACCCCCAGTCAAGAGATCTGGGTAAAATCCATAGTTCTTTTGCTCACCATGCCACCACACTTTAGACCCAGCCATGTGCAAATCAGTCTTGACCCTGTGCCTCATGGGAACAGTCCAGATCGAACTGCCAAGCCAGGTCCTCCCTGGACCGGAAACAAGCATCCTGGGACAGGTTTCTGGGTATTACCCTTCATCAGCCAGGCTAGCTTGAATCCAGTGGCACAGTGAGCAAGGGACCTACGTCTGGGCATACCCATCCCCCTTAGGGTGAAAAGTGCTACGCAAACAAATGATGGACGGAATGCTGAATAAATCAATCATTCACCCCAAGTCAATAGATCTGGATTAAATCCATCATTCTTTTGCTCACCATGACACCCCAGTTTAGACCCGCCATATGCAAATCAGTCTTGACCCTGTGCCTCATGGGAACAGTCCAGACCGAACTGCCGAGCAAGGCCCTCCCTGAACCGGAAACAAGCATCCTGGGACTGGTTTCTGGGTATTACCCTTCATCAGCCAGGCTAGCTTGAATCCAGTGGCACAGTGAGCAAGGGACCTACGTCTGGGCATACCCATCCCCCTTAGGGTGAAAAGTGCTACGCAAACAAATGATGGACGGAATGCTGAATAAATCAAACATTCACCTCCAGTCAAGAGATTTGGGTTAAATCCATCGTTCTTTTGCCCACCATGCCACCCCAGTTTAGACTCAGCCATATGCAAATCAGTCTTGACCATGTGCCTCATGGGAACAGTCCAGACCGAACTGCCAAGCCAGGTCCTCCCTGGACCGGAAACAAGCATTCTGGGAGCGGTTACTGGGTATTACCCTTCATCAGCCAGGCTAGCTTGAATCCAGAGGCACAGTGAGCAAGGGACCCACCGCTGGGCATACCCATCCCATTTAGGGTGAAAAGTGCTACGCAAAGAAATGATGGTCGGAATGCTGAATAAATCAAACATTCACCCCCAGTCAAGAGATCTGGGCTAAATCCTTCATTCTTTTGCTCACCATGCCACCCCAGTTTAGACCCAGCCATATGCAATTCAGTCTAGACCCTGTGCCTCATGGGAATAGCCCAGACCGAACTGCCAAGCCAGGTCCTCCCTGGACCAGAAACAAGCATCCTGGGACTGGTTTCCGGGCATTACGCTTCATCAGCCAGGCTAGCTTGAATCCAGTGGCACAGTGAGCAAGGGCCCCACATCTGGGCATACCCATCCCGCTTAGCGTGAAAAGTGCTACACAAACAAATGATGGACGGAATGCTGAATAAATCAAACATTCACCCCAGTCAAGAGATCTGGATTAAATCCATTGTTCTTTTGCTCACCATGCCACCCCAGTTTAGACCCAGCCATATGCAAATCAGTCTTGACCCTGTGCCTCATGGGAACAGTCCAGACCGAACTGCCAAGCCAGGTCTTTCCTGGACCGGAAACAAGCATCCTGGGACCGGTTACTGGGTATTACCCTTCATCAGCCAGGCTAGCTTGAATCTATTGGCACAGTGAGCAAGGGACCCACGTCTGGGCATACCCATTCCACTTAGGGTGAAAAGTGCTACGCAAACAATTGATGGACGGAATGCTGAATAAATCAAACATTCACCCCCAGTCAAGAGATCTGGGTTAAAGCCATTGTTCTTTTGCTCACTATGCCACCCCAGTTTAGACCCAGCCATATGCAAAGCAGTCTTGACCCTGTGCCTCATGGGAACAGTCCAGACCGAACTGCCAAACCAGGTCTTCCCTGGACCGTAAACAAGCATCCTGGAACCGGTTTCTGGGTATTACCCTTATCAGCCTGGCTAGATTGAATCCAGCGGCAGAGTGAGCAAGGGATCCACGGCTGGGCATACTCATCCCACTTAGGGTGAAAAGTGCTACGCAAACAAATGATGGATGGAATGCTGAAGAAATCAAACATTCACCCCCAGTCAGGAGATCTGGGTTAAATCCATCGTTCTTTTGCTCACCATGCCACCCCAGTTTAAACAAAACGAAGGATTCAGGCCCAGATCTCTGTACTGGGGTGAATGTATGACATTGTTCTGCATTCTGTCCATCAATTGTTCTTTTTGCATTTGTCACCCCGAGTGGGACGGGTATGCCTAGACGTCGGTCCCGTGCTCCCCATGCCACTGGAGTCAAGCTATCCTGGCTGATGAGGGCTGAAAGCCCAAAACTGGTCCTAGGATGCTTGTTTCCAGTCCAGGGCAGACCTGGCCTGGCAGTTCGGGTTGGACTGTTCCTATTGGGCGCAGGGTCAAGACTGATTTGCATATGGCTGGGTCCAAACTGAAATGACATGGTGAACAAAAAAACAAAGGATTCAGGCCCAGATCTCTGTACTGGGGTGAATGTATGACATTGTTCTGCATTCTGTCCATCAATTGTTCTTTTTGCATTTGTCACCCCGAGTGGGAATTGTATGCCCAGACGTGGCTCCCGTGCTCTCCATGCCACTGGAGTCAAGCTATCCTGGCTGATGAGGGCTGAAAGCCCGAAACCGGTCCTAGGATGCTTGTTTCCAGTCCAGGGAGGACCTGGCCTGGCAGTTTGGGCTGGACTGTTCCCATTAGGCACAGGGTCAAGACTGATTTGCATATGGCTGGGTCCAAACTGGAATGGCATAGTGAGCAAAAAAACAATGGATTTAGGGCCAGATCTCTGGACTGGGGTGAATGTATGACATTGATCCCCATTCTCTCCATCAATTGTTCTTTTCGTTGAATTTTGTGGCATTGTGTGGTATTTTGAGGTGTGGATTGGATGCATATGGTGTGTTGTATAAATGTGCTGTTGAGTTGAATTATGTAGTTTGTTGCTGAATTATGTAGTGTGGAATGGAAATATGTGGAGAAGAATTGTGTTGCATGGAACTGTGTGGCTATGAGTGAAATTATGCTGATTGTGGTTATGTGTCATGATGTAGAGTGTATTTATGTGAATTGTTGCTATGTGGCAGTTGCCAGTGCCCTAGAGTGGAGCAGGAGGAGCAGATTGCCATAGACCGTATTTGTTGGAGTAGAATATCATAGAGTGGAGTAAGGGGGTAGAGTTGAGTAGAGGGGAGCAGGGCAGAGTTCAGTGGTAGAGAGTGTGGTAGAGTGCAGTGTCATAGAGTGCGGGGTCATAGAGTGCAGTGTTGTAGAGTGGCGTGGAGCGGGGTGGAATAGGGTGGAGTGGGTTGGAGTGGATTGAGGTAGTGGGGTGGATTGGATTGGGGTAGAGTGTGTAGGATTGGAGTGGGTGGGTGGATGGGGTGCATTGGATTGGAGTGGGGTGGATATAAATGGGGTGAGGTGGATTGGCTTGGGATGGGATGGGGTGTTTTGGATTGGGGTGGGACGGCTTGTTTTGGATTGGAGTGGGGCAGAAGAAGTGAGGCGGATTGGAATGGGGAAGTTTGGCATGTGTATGGAGCTAAAGTGTATTTGGACGCTTTGAAAGACCATTGTTAAATAAGAAGGCAGATTTACATGTGCACGGGGAGGGGGACCAAATAAATGTTGCTTTTTGGTGAACCAAAGGGTTTCTTGAGACCGACTGTTGATAAGGTCTGTGATGTAAACCGAAAGGTTATCAATGTATGTTAAAATGTTATGAAGGAGCTGTCTGTCAGCTCCTGGGTGCTTCTCTGCCGGTATGAGATGTGGGAGTGTACCCAATAAATCCTCAATTGGACTTGTAATGTGAAGAACCTCTTCTGCCACAATTGCTCTGAGGCAGATTTTTACCGATGTGCTGCACTATGCAAAGATCTTTAATACATTAAACGTTAATAGATTTTGGTTGTGCTAATTGTGGTCTCTCTGTAGTGCATGGGGTGTTTTATGAGCAAAAACTATATCATTGTATTGATATCTCCAGTGTAGGGAAACTGACTTGGTCTTAGTCCTTGTATAACACATACCAGTGCGTCCAAAACGTATTAAAGTGAGACCATATGGAGCTGGGTGGATCAGGTGACAAATTGGAAGGACGGTTGTAAATAGTTTAGAGTAAAAACTAACAGTAGGTTACTCAGTAGGAAAACACTGGCTCATGCATTAGAAGCCTTTTTTTGAGGGGGGTCTGATACCTTCTTGGCTTGCCATAATTATGCCACAATAGTTTCTTGATATTTTGTGACAATGCACCATTAGCCAGACCCACGCAGAAAACATAACAAGCCCACACAGAAACTCACTTAAGGACAAAAAAAACACGCACACACAGACACACACAAACACACACACAGACACACACTCACACACATGAACACAGAGACACACTCAAGCACGGGCACCCGCACAAGCACACACACACACTCAAGCACATGATCATACAGACAGACTCCTTGACTCCAATACGTTTAAATACACTAGTTGCTAAGGGTGCATTCTGTAGAGATCTGTGAGAAATCCAGGTCAGAGTTCGAATGATGAAAGAGATAATGGACCAGTCACCTCTGTAGGAGCCATTTAGACTCTTTTCCAAGTGCCTGCTCTGAGCTTACTTTGAGGAGATCTAGGTAGCAAAGAGCAGCCAGACTTCGACCTGCTCAGTAACTCACGAATACTCAAGCCTGAGCTGTTGTCAATATGGGGTAAGGGGAGAGATGATGAGCAGGTCTGCCCTGTGGAGAGGTGGGTGTGGTGGCTGGGACAGTATAGTCCATCACAGCAAAAATGAAACAAGTGGAACCCAGAACATTACTGCAGTAACACTGGTTTCACTTACAACCGTCATGGTGGCCTCGGTGGCGAAGCCAACCCGAGGTGGGTTGTATAAGAAGAAGATTAGTTGGCCTGGACACAGAAGTGACACTCTGCAATGACAGTGGTGGGCGGGACCCAGCCTAGAACAGGGGTGCTCGGAAGGCAGTGACTGAGGAGAACACAGGAGGTAATGCGCAAGTGACACACTTAAAGGCCACGTGGCTCTTGGCGATGGATAGCCGCACAAATGCCAGTGATGAGTTGCAGTCCTGTTACAAAGTCGAGGAAAAATCTTCTTACCAGCACTGAGACCATCTCTTCACTTCACAAAGGCCTTGTAGCTGTCTCAGGCCCGAGTGCTGTATCGCTGTCCAGCTTACCCCCAGCCACCTATAATTAAAATAATTTTAAAAACAAGCATAACTCCTATCAAAAGAAGCCCAAAAAGTAAAATCCTACTAAAAGAAGCTCCATCACGAAAATGTAAAAAAGATAACAATTATTTAAAAACAAGAACAGGGCAGGGGGTGGTCCGGAGGGTCAGCACACGGAGAAATGGTGGGTGGGAGGGAAACACAGTAACACTGGTTGCAAACATCAGCTGCTTGCGTACATCAGAACCAGGGCTGGACTGGCCATAGCGGGCACCGGGCGTGGCGTGTCCCGGGTGGGCCGCTAGGGTGGGGGCCGGTTTTGGGCCCCTGGGGGGACGTTTTTGTTACCGGGGGTCGGCAATATCGGCCCCCTGTAAAAAAATTGCCCGAAACCAGCCCTCGCAAACTGCTCGGCTGCACTCCCCCTCACCCCAGGGGGGGCCAGCTGACCAGTGTGCCAGGGACGTTTTCTGTTCCCAGTCCGGCCCTGATCAGAACACGAGCCAAGGCAATCTACAAAAATAGTGCACAAAACAAACTAAAAAGGACAGAATCAAAAATTAACATTTAACAGGGCTAGTCGCCATGGGAGGGAGCGATACAAAAGGCGATGATTTACCACTCAAAAGTAAGGAATTTAGAATGGCACAAAGAAGAACCAATGAAAAGCGATGGGCGGACTTGATGCCCACATACAGATTACAGCATGTCTAGGCTTGATAAAAAAAAACTGCCATAAAGCAAGGTTCGGAACAAACTACAGTGGGTTCTGCAGGGACATCTTAAGGATTTTGGAGGGCTTGGGCAGAAACGTATTTTAGGGGCCCCTGTTTAGAAAAGCTTTGAATTTATGATCTAAATTTATGATCCAGTTTCAGTTCTTTCATGCCGTCTTTGGCCCAGTCACTGACAGTATGCAGGTGCACTCGTCCAAATTCTAAAGTGTTTACATTTAATATTCAGGGATAGTGATGTGTGTTTTCAATATTGTAACACAGCTCATTAATATTATGGCAAATAATCTCTATGACACCCTCCCTTTTCTCATCTGTGAGGTCCTGTTTTGATCTAAAAGAAACTTTTTTATGGATGTTGCATAAAACATAAACATGAAACATAAACACAGACTGTCACACATCTTACACATCACTCACATTAAAACCAAACTAAAGAGAAACAGTATTTAAAACACTCTATTTAAGAATTATTCAAGGTCATCATGGAAAGGCTCTCTGAAGAACAGAGTTGGCACTATCAGCCCCTCCCCCGAAAGGGTGGAGCCCTGAGCCAAGCCCACTTTGCCCATGTCTTAAGACGTCTCTGGGTGTCTGGTATTTTCCTAAAAGTTGGTCACAGTGCAGAAAAAGCCACAGATGCAACCCTCATCTATTGAGTATTTCTGGAATAGAAGTTTTGTCATGTTTATCCAGATGTATGTTGTCATCTTTCAGCCTGGGCCAGAGGGATGTGTTTTGCTGTAATCTGCACTCTATATCACTCACAAATAAGTGAGTGAGGTGAGCTGCAGCGGGGTGATGGGTGGGGGATTAAACATCCTAGCTGCCTTTGGTGGCTCAAAAATCCCCAAGGATCTAAGATCTCTTTTGAGAGTGATGTCAGAGGCTCAGGAATCAGCTCGCTGCAGGTGATTATTGTACTGAAGCGTCAAACGCAAAGGAGACACTCTAAGGATGTATTACCCTGTTTACCACAGCTTTAACTAACAAGGGGAGGAACACCGGGGTCATGTTTGTTGGATGGGGTGGGTGGGATGGGGAAGAGGCAACAGGAGGAGGATGGAGTGGGTGAAAACACAAAAACAAAAAAACCGGCAGCAGTGCATGGACACCAGAACTTGGTCAATGCTCTGAGGGAGGGCTAAACACAAAAAGAGTCATGATGCATGCATACCATGGGCAAATGGGGACAAAGTACAGGTTTTATTTATTTCATTATGAAATATTTTTAGTTGTTTTTAATCGGCTTAAACTTCCACATCGTGAACAGATAGGACCACCAAGCTGCTGTCCATGAGTCTGTGTACTTGTGAGCAGGTTAAACTATAATGTGCTGCCTCTGGCTGAGTTTGTGGGAGTTTTTGTGTGATTATAAAATGTACACATTATTAGCATCGTGCGGTATATGGATCTACACTTGAATTCACATGTACACAATTATTGGATGATATTATTTTTGAAAATATTTCACTATGACATGTTAACCCCTTCGATGCTGCGCAGATTCCGCCGCTGTGCTGACGGAATCTTGCGCGGGCGTGGTCATGACGGAATGGTTCCGTCATGAGCACAGCTCAACCGTGGGTCATGACGGAACCATTCCGTCATGAGCACCGAAGGGGTTAAAGGGCCTTTTTCTTGGCTTATTCTAACTAGGCCCCAGATAGGTCTCAGTGCCATCTTGTTTAAAATGTCTGTCTCACTTTGTATGTTCACTGTTTATTATGTGTGCTGCACACAGTCAAGCGAGGTCATGTTTGTTTAATTCCATTGGCGCTGTTCCCAATGTTCTCAAAGATGGGCTCAGTAGTGTTGCAATAACGGAAAGTCTCTTCCGCTAGCTCCCTGTAATGTATTCATTCACAATAGTTCACTGTTGTTTTGTAACTAGTCTGTCCTGCCATCTCCGGAGGACATTCTAAGAGAAGGGTTGAATCAATATTCATGTAGTGGAAGTTCTTAAATGGTAAGGCAACAAGGCGTGCAAATAACCGTGCTGTTATTTTCTGAAATTGTAATTCTTTGGCTCACACCATGATGACTTTACAGTTTTATTTATGTTATATTCTATATAAACCCTCAATGTTTGGGGTAAGCTAGGACTTTCCTGAGTACTTTCCAATGCTGCTAGTCATGCGGTCAGATTTCTTACTGATTTTGCTACTCATTTGGGACATAGAATGTTTCTGATTTTGTTTATTATTCTGCATTGCCCAATTACCGGATTTCTGTATTGTACTCCCTCACTTGTTATCGGGCCCCAGCACAGCACAGCTCTGTCACAGCACCTTTGCTTTCTGCAGCCTCTGCTCACCCCCCTCTCCTCGTATTGATATCTCCAGTGTTGGGAAACTGACTTGGTCTCAGTCCTTGATATCACATACCAGTGCGTCCAACACGTATTAAAGTGAGACCATATGGAGCTGGGCGGACCAGGTGACAAATTGGAAGGACGGTTGTAAATAGTTTAGAGTAAAAACTAACAGTAGGTTACTCAGTAGGAAAACACTGGCTCATGCATTAGAAGCCTTTTTTTGAGGGGGTCTGATATCTTCTTGGCTTGCCATAATTATGCCACAATAGTTTCTTGATATTTTGTGACACTGCACCATTAGCCAGACCCACGCAGAAAACATAACAAGCACACACAGACACTCACTCAAGCACAAAAGAACACGCACACACAGACACACACTCAAGCACACAGACACACACTCAAGCACACACACTCACGCACATGAACACAGAGACACACTCAAGCACGGGCACACACACAAGCACACACACACACACACTCAAGCACATGATCATACAGACACACTCTATTGGACTTGGCCCTTTTTGCAGGGTCATCCCTGAAATGTTTGCCTTCCTCCTATATTTTTTCTGACCTGTTGTTGGCTGGTTTATGACTCTGGGCACTTTACCACTGCTGATCAGTGCTAAAGTGCATATGCTCTCCCTATTGTAAACAGATGTATGAATTAGTGATTCCATGATTGGTTGGTTTGGTTTACCTGTCAGACCCTAGTACAGTGCACCAGGAGTGCCCAGGGCTTGTAAATCCAAATGCTGCTGGTGGGCTTGCAGCACTGGTTGTGCCACCCACAGAAGCAGCCTGTAAAAGTGTGTCTAAGGCCTGCCATTGCAGAGCCTGCGTGCAGTCTGGTACTGTCATGCTGACTGCGCAAGTGCACCCACTTGCCAGTCCCTAAACCTTCCCTTTTCTTCATATCAGCCACCCCTATGGTAGTCCCAAGGGCAGGGTGCATTTTAAGTATAAGGTAGGACATGCCCTTATGTGTGTGGCATGTCCTAATAGTGAATTACAGCCATTTCCGTTTTTCACTATTGCAAGGCTACCTGTTCTCCATAGGCCAGAATGTGCACCCACTTGCCAGTCCCTAAACCTTCCCTTTTCTTCATATCAGCCACCCCTATGGTAGGCCCAAGGGCAGGGTGCATTGTAAGTATAAGGTAGGACATGCCCTGATGTGTGTGGCATGTCCTAATAGTGAATTACAGCCATTTTCGTTTTTCACTATTGCAAGGCTACCTGCTCTCCATAGGCCAGATTGTGCACCCACTTGCCAGTCCCTAAACCTTCCCTTTTCTTCATATCAGCCACCCCTATGGTAGGCCCAAGGGCAGGGTGCATTGTAAGTATAAGGTAGGACATGCCCTGATGTGTGTGGCATGTCCTAATAGTGAATTACAGCCATTTTCGTTTTTCACTATTGCAAGGCTACCTGTTCTCCATAGGCCAGAATGTGCACCCACTTGCCAGTCCCTAAACCTTCCCTTTTCTTCATATCAGCCACCCCTATGGTAGGCCCAAGGGCAGGGTGCATTGTAAGTATAAGGTAGGACATGCTCTGATGTGTGTGGCATGTCCTAATAGTGAATTACAGCCATTTTCGTTTTTCACTATTGCAAGGCTACCTGTTCTCCATAGGCCAGAATGGGCAGTTTGGTTATTACATTTTATAATCCTAAACTGACTCAGGGAACATGGTAGACATTCGAATTTAGTATGCCTGAACTCAGAATGATAAAATACATCTTTTAGTGAAGTTGGTTTTAACATTCTGTGTTTGAAAATACCACTTTTAGAAAGTAGGTATATTCCTGTCTAACCATTCAAACCTGACTCTGCTAGGCTGTGTATTCTCTGTCTGGAGTTTGAGTGACAGGGCTGGGGAATTCCAGGAGACAGGGTGAGGTGTCCCAGTGGTGAATATGTTGTAGAATGTTGTAAATGTTGTAGACTTGTAAAGCGCACTGCTGCCCCAGCAACGGGGCGTCCCGGCGCTATAGACCGCTGGGGAACCCATCCTGGCTATCCCTGTGAGATGGTCCCTTTCTGGGTATCTCCAAGGTGAAACCAGGCATCCTCGGCGTCTGTGGGGGGCCGTTGTAGAGATGAGGCAAGCTTAATGCCCAGAGTTGCCGAGTGTTTTCCTGGTTAGAGTAGGTACCGAGGCGAGAATTATCGAGTCCGTTTTGACCCTGGTCCACGACCCTGCCGCGTCGGGAATTGAACCCTGGTCCCTGGCCGATTCTCTGCTAACGGGTCTGCCACCTCTAACTAGTGAGCCACACCTCTCCACATAGAGAGATCTGCATCTAGATGGGAGGGAGGAGTTGCACCTGGGACCTGAATAGGACTGTGCCTGCCCCCCACAGTGCTGGCTCCACCACCTGTGGTGCGTCTGATGTCTCTGCCCTGCACTGTGAAAGGAGAGAAGGAATCATGTCAACAAAGTGCTCCAGGACTGTGCTTTCCCTCCACAATGCTGGCTCCACCTCCTGTGGGGCGTCTGATGTTTCTGCCCTGCACTGTGAAAGGAAAGGAGGAGTCCTGTAAACAGAGTGCCCCAGAACTGGTTTGGACTGGGCAAAGGCCCCTCTGCCCTCAGAGGACAAAGGATTTTGGGGAATAAGTAGTGGGACCCTGATCCCAAGAATTTAGATCACTTTTGGAACAAGAAGAAACCTTTACTGAGGAGCGGAACCTGCAGAAACTGAGTAGAGACTATCCCTAAGCTGAAGTGCTGCTTGGGGGATTGGCCTGCAGTGGTTTGCCTGACTGCCAAAGGAAGGAGAAGGATCTCCAAGGGCTTGGAGCAGAGCTTGCCTCCTGCTGAAGTCTCAGTGACAACAGACTTCAACCCCCAGCTCCCCAGAGTTCTTTGGCAGTGCCTGCTGCTGTTTTGGGCCTTCTGAGGGACTGCGTGTCGCAAGAAGCTGGACGCACGACTCAACAAAGCCGAAGCGTGTCGCCATCGCTGCTGCTGCCGTCGCACTTCTAAACAAGGGTGTCGCCGCTGAAGTTGTCGCACGGCACCGCATCGAGACAAGTGTCTTGCAACAAAGAGGAAGCGTGTCGCCATCGCTGCTGCCCACCATCGCACTTCTGAACAAGGGTGTCGCCGCTGGAGTTGTCGCACTGCACCGCATCGAGAGAAGAGTCTCGCAACGAGGAAGAAGCGTGTCGCTGTTGCTGCCGTCGCACTTCTGAACAAGGGTGTTGCCGCTGGAACTGTCGCATTGCACCACATCGGAGAAAGCACCTCGCATCCCGGAGAAGCGAGCCGCCGTCAGAGCTGCTGCCGTCGCATTTCTGAACAAGGATGTCGCCGCTGTAGTTGTCGCATCGTGCGGAAGCTTCACGCATCGTGGGAGAAGAGTGTCGCAGTTGGAGCTGTTGCCGTCGCACTTCTGAACAAGGGTGTCGCCGCTGTAGTCCACGCATCGAAACGAGAACTTCTCGCATCCCCGGAGAAGCGTGCCGCATCTGGAAGATCTTCACGTCTTTATTTCTTTGCACCAGAACTTTGCCGCATTTCCATCGCTGCGACATTGCTTGTCGTGGAAGTGCAACGCATCGTAAGGTACATTGACGCAAAGTGTCGCATCTTAAGAACTGAACTGAACTAAGCTAAAAACTACCATCTTAAAGTAATATTATAGTGTATTTTTGTCGTTTAAGGTCTTGTGGTAAATCTATATAAAGTATACGTATTTTTGATATAAAACCTGTGTGGTGTCCATTTGTAGTGTTGTCACTGGATTACTGTATGTGGTCACAAATGCTTTACACACTGCCTCTGAGATAAACCTGTCTGCTCGTGCCAAGCTACCAAGGGGGTGAGCAGGGATTATTTTAGGAGTGTACCCCCTTACCCTGACTAGAGGCAAGGGTCCCTATTTGTCACAAGTGCATACCTGTGCCAACTAGAGACCTCCAAATCTAACACACTCCTTGACCCCAATACATTTAAATACACTAGTTGCTAAGGGTGCATTCTTTAGAGATCTGTGAGAAATCCAGGTCAGAGCTCAAATGATGAAAGAGAGTATGGACCAGTCACCTCTGTAGGAGCCATTTAGACTCTTTTCCAAGTGCCTGCTCTGAGCTTACGTTGAGGAGATCTAGGTAGCAAAGAGCAGCCAGACTTCGACCTGCTCAGTAACTCACGAATACTCAAGCCTGAGCTGTTGTCAATATGGGGTAAGGGGAGAGATGATGAGCAGGTCTGCCCTGTGGAGAGGTGGGTGTGGTCGCTGGGACAGTATAGTCCATCACAGCACAAAAGAAACAAGTGGAACCCAGAACATTACTGCAGTAACACTGGTTTCACTTACAACCCTCATTGTGGCCTCGGTGGCGAAGCCAACCCGAGGTGGTTTGTAGAAGAAGAAGATTAGTTGGCCTGGACACAGATGTGACACTCTGCAATGACAGTGGTGGGCGGGACCCAGCCTAGAACAGGGGTGCTCGGAAGGCAGTGACTGAGGAGAACACAGGAGGTAATGCGCAAGTGACACACTTGAAGGCGATGGATATCCACACAAATGCCAGTGATGAGTTGCAGTCCTGTTACAAAGTCGAGGAAAAATCTTCTTACCAGCACTGAGACCATCTCTTCACTTCACAAAGGCCTTGTAGCTGTCTCAGGCCCGAGTGCTGTATCGCTGTCCAGCTTAGCCCCAGCCACCTCTAATTAAAATAATTTTAAAAACAAGCATAACTCCTATCAAAAGAAGCCCAAAAAGTAAAATCCTACTAAAAGAAGCTCCATCACGAAAATGTAAAAAAGATAACAATTATTTAATAACAAGAACAGGGCAGAAATGGTGGGTGGGAGGGAAAAGCAGTAACACTGGTTGCAAACATCAGCTGCTTGCGTACATCAGAACCATCGCCGGACTGGCAATAGGGCGTGTTCCCGGTGGGCCGCTAGGGAGGGGGTGGGCTTTGGGCCCCTGGGGGGCCGTTTTTGTTACCGGGGGTCTGCAATATCGGCCCCCTGTAACAAAATTGGCCGAACTGCTCGGCTGCACTCCCCCTCACCCCAGGGGGGGGCCAGCTGACCAGTGTGCCAGGGACGTTTTCTGTTCCCAGTCCGGCCCTGATCACAACACAAGCCAAGGCAAAATACAAAAATAGTACAGAAAACAATCTAAAAAGGACAAAATCAAAAATTAACATTTAACAGGGCCAGTCGCCCTGGGAGGGAGCGATACAAAAGGCCATGATTTACCACTCAAGTAAGTAATTTAGAATGGCACAAAGAAGAACCAATGAAAAGCGATGGGCGGACTTGATGCCCACATACAGATTACAGCATGTCTAGGCTTGATAAAAAAAAACTGCCATAAAGCAAGGTTTGGAACAAATTACAGTGGGTTCTGCAGGGACATCTTAAGGATTTTGGAGGGCTTGGGCAGAAACGTATTTTAGGGGCCCCTGTTTGGAAAAGCTTTGAATTTATGATCTAAATTTATGATCCAGTTTCAGTTCTTTCATGCCGTCTTTGGCCCAGTCACTGACAGTATGCAGGTGCACTCGTCCAAATTCTAAAGTGTTTACATTTAATATTCAGGGATAGTGATGTGTGTTTTCAATATTGTAACACAGCTCATTAATATTATGGCAAATAATCTCTATGACACCCTCCCTTTTCTCATATGTGAGGTCCTATTTTGATCTAAAAGAAACTTTTTTATGGATGTTGCATAAAACATAAACATGAAACATAAACACAGACTGTCACACATCTTACACATCACTCACATTAAAACCAAACTAAAGAGAAACAGTATTTAAAACACTCTATTTAAGAATTATTCAAGGTCATCATGGAAAGACTCTCTGAAGAACAGAGTTGGCACTATCAGGCCCTCCCCCGAAAGGGTGGAGCCCTGAGCCACGCCCACTTTGCCCATGTCTTAAGACGTCTCTGGGTGTCTGGTATTTTCCTAAAAGTTGGTCACAGTGCAGAAAAAGCCACAGATGCAACCCTCATCTATTGAGTATTTTTGGAATAGAAGTGTTTGTCATGTTTATCCAGATGTATGTTGTCATCTTTCAGCCTGGGCCAGAGGGATGTGTTTTGCTGTAATCTGCACTCTATATCACTCACAAATAAGTGAGTGAGGTGAGCTGCAGCGGGGTGATGGGTGGGGGATTAAACATCCTAGCTGCCTTTGGTGGCTCAAAAATCCCCAAGGATCTAAGATCTCTTTTGAGAGTGATGTCAGAGGCTCAGGAATCAGCTCGCTGCAGGTGATTATTGTACTGAAGCGTCAAACGCAAAGGAGACACTCTAAGGATGTATTACCCTGTTTACCACAGCTTTAACTAACAAGGGGAGGAACACCGGGGTCATGTTTGTTGGATGGGGTGGGTGGGATGGGGAAGAGGCAACAGGAGGAGGATGGAGTGGGTGAAAACACAAAAACAAAGAAACCGGCAGCAGTGCATGGACACCAGAACTTGGTCAATGCTCTGAGGGAGGGCTAAACACAAAAAGAGTCATGATGCATGCATACCATGGGCAAATGGGGACAAAGTACAGGTTTTATTTATTTCATTATGAAATATTTTTAGTTGTTTTTAATCGGCTTAAACTTCCACATCGTGAACAGATAGGACCACCAAGCTGCTGTCCATGAGTCTGTGTACTTGTGAGCAGGTTAAACTATAATGTGCTGCCTCTGGCTGAGTTTGTGGAAGTTTTTGTGTGATTATAAAATGTACACATTATTAGCATCGTGCGGTATATGGATCTACACTTGAATTCACATGTACACAATTATTGGATGATATTATTTTTGAAAATATTTTACTATGACATGTTAAAGGGCCTTGTCTTGGCTTATTCTAACTAGGCCCCAGTTAGGTCTCAGTGCCATCTTGTTTAAAATGTCTGTCTCACTTTGTATGTTCGCTGTTTATTATGTCTGCTGCGCACAGTCACGCGAGGTCATGTTTGTTTAATTCCATTGGCGTTGTTCCCAATGTTCTCAAAGATGGGCTCAGTAGTGTTGCAATAACGGAAAGTCTCTTCCGCTAGCTCCCTGTAATGTATTCATTCACAATAGTTCACTGTTGTTTTGTAACTAGTCTGTCCTGCCATCTCCGGAGGACATTCTAAGAGAAGGGTTGAATCAATATTCATGTAGTGGAAGTTCTTAAATGGTAAGGCAACAAGGCGTGCAAATAACCGTGCTGTTATTTTCTGAAATTGTAATTCTTTGGCTCACACCATGATGACTTTACAGTTTTATTTATGTTATATTCTATATAAACCCTCAATGTTTGGGGTAAGCTAGGACTTTCCTGAGTACTTTCCAATGCTGCTAGTCATGCGGTCAGATTTCTTACTGATTTTGCTACTCATTTGGGACATAGAATTTTTTCGATTTTGTTTATTATTCTGCATTGCCCAATTACCGGATTCCTGTATTGTACTCCCTTACTTGTTATCGGGCCCCAGCACAGCACAGCTCTGTCACAGCACCTTTGCTTTCTGCAGCCTCTGCTCACCGCCTACTCCTCGCAACTTCTCTGCCTTTATTTAATCTCCTCTTTTTCCTTAATCCTCAATCCCCTCTTTGCCTTTCTTTCATTAATCTTCTCTTTGCCTCTCTTTCTCAATCCTTAATCTCCTCTTTGCCTCTCTTTCCTCATTCTCCTCTTTATC
This sequence comes from Triturus cristatus, assembly GCF_964204655.1. Classification (NCBI taxonomy): domain Eukaryota; kingdom Metazoa; phylum Chordata; class Amphibia; order Caudata; family Salamandridae; genus Triturus; species Triturus cristatus. Next base: position 67,153,199 of record NC_140591.1, read on the forward strand.
TTTCTTTTGTTGTTTCCCTCTTTTGCCCTCTTACCCTTTCATCTCGTTCTGCTGCTGCTCCCACCATTTTTAGGTCTCGCCTGATTCAGCGCTTGCGCTGATCTGGCCGAGACATTTTGTAAACGGGCTTTTTCAAAGTGCTGCCGTGGCCTAAACCTACAGTGCACGTGAACGTGCACGCGCGCCCTCCATTGCACGCGATCGTAATCGCGATTGCGATCACTTTCACTTTCGCGGCTTGACGCGGCCGCGTTGCCAAAGCTTGTTGACAAATAGTATGTAGCCATATAAACTATTTAGTGAAAAGATAAATCGTTTCTCTTGAACACACAAACACACGATTTGTGTTTACATCATCTTTAAACTGACCAAATGTAAATGTTAATCGGTGGTGCGTCTCATTACAGAACACTGCTAGTACATAATAAGTGTGCTAAATAGATTTGCCACTCAGTACAGGATTTATATAGATGATATTTGATGATTTTTCTTTTCGGCTTTTCTTTTTTTATTACCCTTTCATGTGTGGCTATGCTTTTGTTGTAGAGCCAACACTTGGACACATTGAGGCCTGAAGGCGGGAGGGCTGCATATGGCCGTTCCCTCCACCATTCATCAAGGTAAGCTCTGCCAGGAGGTGTGCTCTTTAAACAGCCGACCCCAGGTGCTTCCGTGACACGTCAGCCCGCTTCGAACCTTCCGGGATTTGTCATCCCATACGGCAGGCTCAGACATTTCTTATTTTAAATACAATTTAGCTAGTCTCAATTGGCCCTCATTTACTAAAATGTAATTCTGCGCTTTTGTAATTCATTTCAAATGATATTGAATACTTTTTTCCAGTTGTGGAATGCACCCTTTAATGACAGATGAGAATGATCCTTGCCACCCCTGGAAAAGCATCCATGGTAATTTCGGCCCGGTTCACTGAGCGTGGGCTCCGCTGCTGCTGAACCTTTGCCAGCCGCGGTTACTACAGTTGTTCCTGCAGATGGGAAAGTCACGGGCCATTTTCCCTGCTTCCCTCGAGCCAATGTCATTCTGTTTTGAGATTCCAAAACGTGTGGCTCCGACACCTGGTCATAACTCCGCCTCGCGAGCAACACCTGGCCTTGGATAGCGCTCGTGAAGCCGCAAGGCTCCTGCGACGCCCGCGCAGCGCGCGCCTCCGATAATACATTCCCTTCTCCGAGAGACCATGCTCTGAATCAACACACTTTGATAACGGCGATAGATCATTCAGTCATTGTCTGCAGCTGCCATTATTACTTTGCTAAGAATTTAGCTGGGCGCCGGGTAATCGGATAATTGATTCCGGAGTTAAGGATGCTCATCACAAACGGCGCTCTCCGAAGAATATTTTGAAGGCAGTTTGAGGCGCTCAGTCTGTGGGCTTGGACTCACCAGGAGATAGATAATATCTGTACCTTTGATTGCTAATTAATCAAGTAACACAGATGCCTAACTCCGAGGAAGCGAGGTATTCCTGTTTTCATCCACTCTCTAGCGTTAAAAACAAGCATTTGCAATGCATTAGGTATCGCATTTACGCGAGTTTGAGCTATTGACATTGCAAATAACAATGCCTATTGGCATTGTCATTTACAATGCCAATAGCTTTAACTCGTGTTACTGCGAGACCTATTGCATTGCAAATGCTTGTTGTTTTTGCTACCCTCACCAGTTTCTAGCTGCTGCTCTTCCCTGTCTCCTTGACTATCTTTAAGCTCCTCTTTTTCCTTAATCCTCACCTCTTCTCCATTCTTTCATAATCAGCTTGCCATAGATTTGCATGACTACATCTTCACCGGTGACCTGAACTTCCACCTCAATCACCTCAATGACAACAACACAACCAACCTCCTTAACAGCATGAATGACATAGAACTCACCCAACTCACACTGCAGGCAACACGCTGGACCCCATCTTCACCCTCAGCAAAGGGGTCAAGTACGGTCACACCACCGAACTCATCTGAACCGACCACTCCATCATCCATTTCAACATTTCCAGCCCTCGTACTGCCACCCCTACGCCACCTTGCACCCCACACCCTAGCTGGGCAAAGTGTCAGAGACCCAGTGGACCGACGCCCTCAACACATCCAGTCCTAACACAGCCACAAACCACGACCAGAGTGTCAAGATCTTGAACACCTGCATCACGAACTGCGCCTACTGCATCTCCCCTATCAAGAACAACAGACACAGGAAATCATCCAAACAAACCAGATGGTACACCAAAGAATTGATAACAGCTAGACGCGTCTGGAAAGAAAATGGCGCACAAACAAGGACACCTCCGACAGGGCCACCTTGAACACCTCCCTCAACCTTTACCACCAACTACTAAGGGAAAAGAAGAATGCCATAGCCACACACATTGAATCCAGCTCCAAACACAGCAAAGAACTCTTCAACATCATCTCTAACCCCATAGCCACAGACAACAGAATCACCCCCTCCCAAGAACTCTGCGACAACCTTGTCAAATTTTTCCACAACAAGATCGCCACCATCTACAAAAACTTAAAGCCCCAGCCCAAGTATACAAACCTCCTCAACCTACACTCCCTCATTGAAACCAGCACCGACCACCAGCTGACCACATGGAATAAGCAAACCCACCCAGGACACCGCCACCTTCATGAACTCCGTTCACTCAGGGTTCTCCCGCAGGTCCTTGCACCATCATATCTTCAACCTCAGGAGCCCCTGGATCAGTCATGAACTCACCACCCTGCTCAACATCTCACTGACTACAGCCACCTTCCCCAAAGACTGGAAAAACGCAGAGATCAAACCACTATACACTAAACCGTCGTCCGACCCCCAGCGAGCTTAAAAACTACCGCTCCATCTTCCTGCTCCCCTTCCCCACCACGGTCCTGGAGAAGGCTATCAACAAGTAATTTATGAAATACCTATAGCAGAACCACCTTTTCCACACCTCTCAGTCTGGATTCCACAGCAACCACAGTATCGAGAACGCCCTAATCGCTGCTACCGATGACATTTCAGCCCTCCTTGACTAGAGAGAGATGGTGGCACTGATCCTCCTCGACCTCTCTGCAGATTTTGATATGTATCGCACCACACTGTGATAGCAAGGCTGAACCACATCTGAATCGAAGGGGATGCCCTCAGGTGGACCGCCTCATTCCTCTAGAATAGATAGAATTCAGACGATCCGTCTACCACCATTCACCTCTGAACCCACGGACATCATCTGCAGCATCCTCCAAGGCTCATCCGTCAGCCCCACCCTCTCCAACACCTACTATGATCCCCTCGGTCAACATCCTCAGATCCCACGGACTCAACACCATATCCTATGCAAACGACACTCAACTCATCCTCTCCTTCTCCAAAGATCCTACTACCACCAGAACCAACTTCCAGAGGTGCGTGACAAAATTCGCCAGATGGATGAAGGAGAACTGCCTGAATCTCAGAACGGAAAAGACATAAGCTCTGATCTTCAGCAACAAAATCACTCCCTGGAACGACTTCTGGTGGCCCTCGAAACTAGGACCTTCACCAACACCGACTGACCACACCAGAATTCTTGGCATCATCCTCAACCGCGAGCTGACCATGAAGTCTCAGATCAATGCAGTCTCCTTCGCCTGCTTCCTCACACTGCGCATGCTACAGAAAATCTTCAAAGGGCTCTCCCAGGAAACAAGACGCACAGTCACACAGGCCCTGATCACCAGTCGGCTGGACTACTGTAACACTGTCTACGCAGGGATCACCACACACCTCCTGAAGAGGTTGCAGACCATACAGAACACAGCAGTTAGACTCATCCTTGACCTGCCTTGATGAACCCATATCACCCCCCAGTAGCTGATGATGAAGGATGATCATTTTTTGCACAATACAGATGCGAGGACCCAGATTCACTTCCAGTTCATAAAACATTCAGGAACCTTTTGTCCAGAGAGAGAGAAGGCATGGAGGTTCCTTGTGAGGAGATATATCCTGGAAGACTTTCATGAGGAGTTTCTGGCTTCGCTGAAGGTTGACTCCCTGATCGCATGCTTCTTGCCAGGAGGTACTATTATCAACGAGGATGTGTCTCCTTCTGACGCGCTAGATAAGAAGGTAGGCCACCCAGTCAAAAGAGCATACAAAGTGTCTTACTTTAACTTTAGCACTGGCACTTATGAATTTATTCTATTAAAGGGTAGATTCAAGATGGCAGATGGGTAAAGAGCTCCGGGCGGGAGCTCCCTGGCTAGGGATTGCCTTTTGGCATAAATCCCTGAGAAAATTCCCCATAAAGCTAACTCCACCCCCGGGGATCTGTAGACTACGTTCCCGGGATTTCCAAGGGCCACTCCTATCACTGATTAAGTTGAAGCCGGCTACAGCAGCAAACAAAAAACCAAGAAAGACTGTCGCCAGTGGAACCCAAGCAACATGGCCGAAGCTCAGTTGAGCTGCTTATGCAGCTGAGAGGAGATGGGCTGGTGATCACCCCGCCCCCTCCCACCCGGTGCTATCCACGACCGTCACCTACCTTCCGGGCATGGCCAAAGTTACTCAGTATCCCGCTACGACTTCCTCTTTATATGCCTCCCATAGCTGCTGGTTTGGCACCCGAGTCGCTTTCCCAAGACAAAGCAACGAGTGAACACCGCGATACTGCCGCCTTTGTATCCCTTTAACGAACCGGAAGAGAGCAACAAGTTCCTGTCTTCCTCCCTTTCATCCCCATGACTGCCCCCCCCATCGAATCCAGCACCCAGAAGTTGGCTTCCTCGCCGATTTGTGATTGGGGTTTAAAGGATCGGCAATTCCTCCATTTTACTCTAGAGGCCTATGGGACTGAGACCTGAGGCCTCCATCTTGGCGGCGTTAATCAGATGCAAAAATTGCCGCATGCAGCCGGTCTTTGTCATGGTTCGCCAGCCTGTTTTTCGCCTCACGACGATCCCCCCCATCGGGACGCCTACATCCTATTGGCAAGGCATCCATTTCGTCCCCTTCTTCTGGCCCTCTCTGCAGCCAGGATACTCCAGCGCGGAGAGCGAAACCGGCCCCGGGTGCTGTACATTCCATGACCCCGACCAGGCTAAGCGTTCGTTGACATTGACTTTGAAGGGTCCCCTGATGTTTAACCTTCTTCATTGCAAGTATGCCTGACCTGAACTCATTTCCAGCTCCTAGCTCAATTCCCCTCCCCCACCTCCCTCTATGATCTTTCTGACTTGTTTTTTTTGTTTTGTTGTGTCCCTCTTTAACCGATGAAACTAATGTAACTATTTATTCACTCCACATCTATGTAAAGCGCTCTGATACCTCCAGGTCTAGTTAGCGCTATATGAAGCTCTACAAATAAATAAATAAACACACGGTCCAATCTGTTCTGTACGGTTTTCAGGTCCTGGCAGAAGAACACCGACAGGGAGAAAGCTGTACAGCCAGACTTTCCATGATGGACCAGGACGGTAGATTTACTTCAGATATTTCCTTTGGTTGATTGTGCGCTGTGGCTCCCAGATCAGCAACATCTGCTAGAAGGCAACTCTGGCTGAGGAATCGGATAGTGGGCAACTCCCAGAAATCATTGTTGATGCACCTTCCTTTCAATGGCTTTGAGCCCTTTGGGCCACAACTGGACACCTAGCTAAGAAGTCAGCAGAGGACAGAAAACTTCGAGCTCCAGTCCATCCTTCTTCCCAGGGGAGGGTGTTTGGCTTCTCCTGTGCGTTTGGTTCTTCCAGGGCTGGAATCGAATCTCTTCATGGCAGGGGTAGTTGTGGGGGTGTCTCCTCCTCTGGCAAATCCCACCTCCAGTGTGCTGCCAACCCACCACCACAAACGTCTTCTACACTTCTCCCAAGTCTGCAGATCTGGGGTCTAGAATCCCCTGAAGAGCTAGCAAAGTCTCTATTTACCAAAACTGGAGAAAGTGGGACATCAAAGAATGGAATCCAGCAAAACTTGAGAAACTTTCGAAACGTAAATCATCCAAAGTATCTTGAGGTTGATAACATTCCAAGAGGCTCCAGAATTAACATCTTTCTAGCAGTGGCAGATCTAGATGAAGAAAGTGCAAGTAGGGGGGGGACAAAAATAAAAGAAACATCGAGGGATCCCATTGGTATGCTTATCGAACTAGCAGAAACACAGAGAAGCAAACTCAAAAGAGAGATGGAGGCAATTAAGCAAGAAATGCTGGCCTTACAGTGTCTGGAGAATACAGAAAACAACTACAATATATTGAAGGATGTTATGGTAAAAATACCAGGAAGAATAAGAAACAGAAAGAGGTCAACGTTTCTATGGGATGAAAGGGACTACCAGAGGGAGGGCATCTACACATCTGCACGCAGATATGACAGTCCCAAAAAGAGAGTAACAACAAAAGAAGGGAGTAGACAGAATGTTGAGATACCAAACACAAGCACATTGTCTAGTATTGAGGAAAACACTAGTGGCTGCGATTCGGACATTTCTGTGACGAGTGATCAAATAGTATCACACAAACATATTCCACACTTCCCTTCTACTCTTTTAGAGTAATTGAAGAGGATGTGAATCATGGAATAGAGAATATTAACAAAAGAAAAGTTGGGACATGGTTTAAAAAGCAGACACCAACAATGAAAGAGATGGAAAACACTGGAGCATCAGAAGGAAGTTCAGAAAGGAATGGAGGAAAAACAAGAGCATAAAATAAGAAAAGGGAAGTGGCCAACTTGCCAGATCGAGTACTGAGTCAATCAATCAATCAATCATAGCATTTGTAAAGCGCACTACATACTTGTGAGGGTCTCAAGGCGCTAGGGGGGGAGGGAAGCTGCTACTGTTCGAAGAGCCAGGTCTTGAGGAGTCTTGAGTAAGACAGATATAGATATTCTGAATAAGTAATTAAGCTATGCCCCATTATAACAGGAGGAAACTAAAATTAAAGATTTGTTTATAAGATGCAGAAACAAAAATTGGGTCTTGAAATAAGAAGTGACGAGTGTACAAACTATTAAGGTCTTAGTACACATTTCAATGAGGTTGGAGGATGAAAAGAACAAGCACTTAGATAATATAGCAAAGCATTTGGGTATTGTTGAAAGTGCCCCCAGAGAGTGGGGTCTGAAATGTAAGTGAACATTTACTCCAAGAAATGGACAGTGACAATGTAACTGTTTTTTAAAAATAATTTGGTACCTTATTACTTTGATGTATATTCAAAAGTTAGAGAACATTATAATTTGAATAAAGATGAATTTCATGCGTTGATTGATCTTAAGAATGATACTTCAATTATCATTAGACAGGCGGATAGGGGCGGGCTTGTTATGTACTACTCTGACTATGACTAGGAAGCTAAGAGACAATTGAATGTTTTAGAGACTTCTAGCCCTGTGAGCCAAAGAGGTTGTTGAGGACCAAACTAATGAGGTATTGTGATAGTGGATTGGAGAGTCAGGAAGAACTTAGATATTTGGATGTAAAAGAAGCAGAAACTTCAATGAGCTACTTTCTCCCCAAAATACACAAAAGTGGTTAATTTCCCTGGGATTTCACATTATCTCTTGGATTGGATACCACACTTAAAGACTATCTGAATGTACTATCATTCACCTTGCATCAATGGTTACCACACGCCCGTCTTCATTGTTACTATTGATGTTTTTTCACTAGCACAGAATATAGGAAGGGTTTGGAATAGTATCACGAGGAACCCTCTGGGTTGTTCTTATAGATGGCCAACATTATAGTTTAATAAATCAAACACAAGGGAAGGATTTATACAAGTGTTTCAAGGCACGCTTATATGCCAAAACAAAGAAAAAGGAACTAAAGTGAAATTCGACAATTGCCTGGGCTCACACAATTTGCTCAAGTGGGGAAAGCATGATTAACCCTGGGTTTTATGGTTTCACATTGTGCAATTCTATTTAATTTCAATTCAATAATGAAGTTACTTCCTATTTACACTCTCCCAAGGTAGTGATACCAAGCAGAGACGGCTTGCCCCAAGGTGTGGTAGAGGGATTGCGACTCGGATACAGCAGAACAAAAAGCCCCACTGCCACCATGCATGCATCAATGCGGCCTACAAGCACACCACAGACCTTACTTATGTTTGTGAGGACCCATGCACTAGAGAGATTTGGCACAATCGACAAAGCAGGCCAGGTTGGATCCCACAACCAGTGAATCCGCTCACCACCACCAAGACGCTTATGTGTGCCAAGGTCCCCACAATGCAGTGCCACACACCTTCGATGCAGGCTTTACTTTGGGAATTCCACACAAGGCCATTCAGTCTTCAGGCAGTATTCTTAGTTTGACACCTGTGCCCACATCGCCAGCTGAAATCCAACTGGTAGCACCTGGTGCTACCAGTTGGATTTCAGCTGGCGATGTGGGCACTTGAGAGGGCACCACTCTCCAGGTGTCACAGGAAGACGGTGGGGGTCCCTACTAGAAGACCTTTGATGTCCCTGAGATGTCCAAAGAACCGTGGGCAAGCTCAAGAAGCCCTTGGAGCGCACACTTCAGGGTGCCACATAGCAGCTGGTAGTTTGCTCTGGGTAGCCGTTATTGAGGAAGGGCATGCAGATGTGCTCCCCCACCCTCCAGTGTGGACTGGTGCCAAGCGCGAAGGCACACAAAACAGTTTTAGAGCAAAAAAATGCCCATCTTTTTGTAGTGGCATTTCTAAGTGAATTATGACAAATCCATCTTTACCACTGGTAGGGGTTATCATGGGAAATCCAGCGATAAGAAACATGATGAGACTGCGCCACTGCGATTCACTGTTTCCCCCCACAGTACCATTCTGCAATGGCAGGCTGGATATGTATTCAGATGTACCATTTGTGCCAGAGCGCCCATGAGCTGGCAATGACAAGCTAGACACATGTTTAGGCACACAAACGATGCACTGCGCACACCAGTCTGCACGGGCAGGCTGGCCACATATGTAGAGACACCATCGATGCAAAGCGCACATAGCAGTCTGCAATGGCAGGCTGGCCTTGAATGTAGAAAACAAATACGTCTCTTTACAACTAATGCACTACAACACATTCCATTACAACGTGGTCGTTACAACAACCGTGTTGTTACAACGCGAGCCATTACATCGGAAGTCGACTTGCTGTAGGGGGCGTGCTGGATTTAGGAATATTATAATTTACTATTCCTACTCCAGTTTGTGCAACAGCAGGGAAAGTGTTTGATTGTAAATCCAACACAAGCATGCCCCCCTAAAGCAAGTCGTTGAAACGACTTACGATGTAATGATTCGCGTTGTAACAATGCGGTCGTTGTAAAGACCATGTTATAATGGAATGCGTTGTAGCGCATTAGATGTGAACGATGTCTCCTGTAGAAAACACCATCGGTACCAATGCACACAGCAGCCCTCAATGGCGAGCTGGACCTATGTTTGGAACACCATCGGTGCCACTACAATTGCAGCACTTGTTTCCTTCACCAAGATATGTGATGTCTGTGTGTGGATAAAATATTGAATAAAAAATATCGTAAAACAAAAATATCGATTCATGAATATCAGGCTGTCAAAAATATTGTCGACAGGAATATCGAAGGTAAGGATATTGTTTTAAGTTTTGTTTTTAATATCATTGTAAAAATTTCGATCTAGAAAATATCATTGTATATCATGTCATTTGTAAGTGTTATTTTGTATGGATTTTATTGTAGTGTGTTTGATTTTATATGTTTAATTTTTTTTACATTTGTGTATTTAGTAAGATAATTTATTAATTATGACATTTTTTAAATTTGCATTTTTAGTTGTATTCGTGTGTAAAAAAGAATGTATATATAATTTGTTAAGTGGTAGGGTACTGGATTTTTAAGCGATAAGGGTGGAGACATTTTTTAAAAGTGAACATTTCAATTTAAATGTAATGTTAATTATTTTAATGGTATCCAAATGAATTTTGTAAAATTTATTTTGTTAAATTAAAATGTTTTCTCAATAATAGTTTATGATTATTTTGAATGTATATAGAAATTATATTAAATGTAAAAAAATATTTTATTGTAAATATCAAAATAAAAATTTACATTATGCAAAATTATGTAACATTTAAAATACATCAAAATTACATTTAATAATGTAAAACATTTGCACATGTATTTTTGTTCAAAAACGAATTTCATAATTTGTCAATTTATTTTTTATGTAAAAATATTTTAACGTTTTTTTGTTAAATGTTAAAAATTATAATGCCATTAAATACATTGTTTGAAATATTTAAAATGTTACCTTTAAATTAGGTTAATGTGGTCCAATTAGATTATCAAAATTGAATAAATTGTATTAAATATGAAATATAAATAAATTTTTGTTATATGTTTTAGGTTTCTTAACGAAAAACGTATTTAACAACATTGTAATAATGACATTTTTTATGTTTATTGTTGGAATATGTTCTGTTTTGAATATATATTCAGATCCTTTTTTTACTTTTAACACAAAATATATTTTGAATATTTAATTTGTACATTAAATATATATATATTTTTTTACTTTTATGATTTTTATTAGGTGATTCATTTTTTAATGCTAAGTTTCAAATTTTCAGAATATTAATAAATATGAATACAAATATTACTTAATGGTGAGAAACATATTATTTTATACATTAAAGTTCAATTATAGCGCCTTGAGACACTCACAGGTGAGTAGCCGTGCTATATAAACCCCTGATTGATTGATTGATTGAGTGAATTATAAATATATAGGTTTTAGTTTGGGTTATTGTGTTTTGCTAGGTATTTTTTAAAGATCAAAAGTATGTGTGAGTATGGAGTATTGATTGCGTATATAAATGTTTTAGTGTCCAACACCTTGAATAAAATGTTTTAGATTGCAGTGGAAACAGTAAATGTCACCCATTTAGTGACCAACACCTACCCCAAATTTGTTTATATTGGAGTGGGAATAGTAAATGTCACCCCTTTAGTGCCCGACACCTTCCCCAAATTGGTTTAGATTGGAGTAAGAATAATAAATTTCACCCATTTAAAGTCCAAGACCTTCCCCAAAGTGGTTTAAATTGGAGTGGGAATAGTAAATGCCACCCCTGTAGAGCCCAACACCTTACCCAAATTGGTATAGATTTGAGTGGGAATAGTACATTTCATCCCTTTAGAGACCAACACTCCCACAAATTGAAATAGATTGGAGTGAGAATAGTTAATGTCATCCCTTTAGTGTCCAACCCCTTTGCTAAATTGGTTTAGATTGGAGTAGGAATAGTAAATGTAACCACTTTAATGTCCGACAACTGCCCCAAACTGTGATAGATTACAGTGGGGATAGTAAATGTCATCCCTTTTAGTGTCCAACACCTCCTCCGAATTGGTTTAGATTGGAATGGGAATAGTAAATGTCACCCCTTTATTGTCCAACACCATTCCCAAATTGGTATAGATTGGAGTGGAAATAGTAAATGTCACTCCTTTAGTGTCCAACACTATCCCCAAATTGGTTTAGAATGGAGTGCGACTTTCAATGTCATGCCTTTTGTGTCCAACACCTTCTCCGAATTGGTAAAGATTAGAGTGGGAATAGTAAATGTCACCCCTTTAGTTTCCAACACCTCCTCCGAATTGACATAGATTGGAATGGGAATCGTACATGTCACCACTTTTTGTGTCCGACTCCTTCCCCAAATCGGTTTAGATTGGAGTGGAATTAGTAAATGTCACCCTTTTGTGTCTAGCACCTTCCCCAAATAGTTTTATATTGGCGTGTGATTAGTAAATAACACCATATCACCCCTTTAGTGTCTAACGCCTTGGTTTGGATTGCAGTAGGAATAGTAAATGTTACCCCTTTAGAGTCAAACACCTTCCAGAAATTGTTTTATATTAGAGTGTGATTAGTAAATAACACCCATTTAGTGTCCACCGTCTTGGTTTGGATTGCAGTGGGAATAGTAAATGTCACCCCTTTAGACTCCAAAACCTTCCACAAATTGGTTTAGAATGGACTGCGAATAGTATATGCCACCCTTTTAGAGTCCAACTTATTCTCAAATTGGTATAGATTGAAGTGGGAATAGTAAATGTCACCCTTTTAGTGCCCAACACATTCCCCAAATTGATATAGATTGGAGTGGGAATAGTAAATGTCACCCCTTTAGTATCCAACACCTTCTCCAAATTTGTTTAGATTGTAGTGGGAATAGTTAATATCACCCCTTTAGTGTCCAACACCTTCCCTAAATTGGTTTAGATTGGAGTGGAAATAGTAAATGTCACCCCTTTAGTGCCCAACACCTTCCCCAAATTGGTTTAGATTGGAGTGGGAATAGTAAATGTCAGCCCTATAGGGTTCAACACTATCCCCAAATTGGTATCGATTGGTAGGGGAATAGTAAATGCCTCCCCACTTTAGTGTCCAACACCTTCCCCAAATTGATTTTGATTGTAGTGGGAATAGTTAGAGGTCCATTAGGATGTAGGGCGGTGGGCCCACCGCCGCACAGGCGGTGCGGAAAAATGCCTTTTTCCGCCCGCTAGCAGCAGACATCACGCCCGCCATATTAGTATGGTCAAACAAAGGCCAATTCCCAACCGCCGCGGTGCGACGCGCACCGCCATCAGAATGCGCTTGCCACCGCGGCGCTGGGAGCCAATGGAGACCCTTGGCCGTGCGGATTGACGTCCGCCCCAGGCCACAAATTAGGATCACTCAAGCAAGCAGACGCACCGCAGCGGAGACACCGCACAACCAGAGACGGTGAAAACTCGACAGCGGAGCGCAAAACTAGAGTCCCGGCCCACACCACCCGGACACGACCGCAATGGACCCAGCTCTACACGTCTTTCTGGTGCTGTGCCTGCTACATCACCAGGAACTCATGGACCGCTGTGGACGCCGCCGCTGGTACGCAATAACACAACACACAACACACAACCCACGGGCTAACACAGGGTCCAAATCCACATCAGACATCCTAGGGGGGATAGGGACACATCCACAAGGGCACCCACACATCACCCACCTGCCACAAATGCACCCCGCTGCATCATGGACACACAGCTACCGCCACCATGCAGCAATGTCCCGGTCACGTCACCGCAGCGGCGAACACAAGCAAATACATGCGCAATGCAGAAGGCAGGGCCAGTGCCAGCCATGGGCAGGGCACAAAGACCACAGGGACATACCAACACACTAGCACACCCCATGAAGGCACATGCCATGTGCCCCCCTGTGCACCCCATGCACAACAACAAGCCAGGGCAACACATACCCTGCACCACACAACAAACAATCATGGAGACACACAATGCAGGAGTGGCTGCACAGGAATACACAACACACAGCACAGTAGCACAGGGCCAGGGAAACACACACAACACCACACTCAGGGAAAAAGCAATGAGGACAAGCAACAAATGAACACACACAAGGAATCAACCTCCAAAAGGACACACCGCCTGCAAAGTGACACATACATATCACAGACTGGCACACACACACATACACACCCCACATGCCAACAGCAATGGAGCCCAACAAATAGGGAAACCAAAGTGGGCTGCACACAAATGGAAGGCGATGGAGACACAAAACAAGCATGTGTACATCACATCAACACAAGGAACAGAGCACAACACCCTCACACCATCAAAGCACACATGGCTGGCACAGTCAGTGAAATCAAACCACAGACAGCTCAGTGTAACCACACAGGGAGACAGCAAGACAAACCATGTATAGGCACAAGGATGAAAGGATGAAAGGAAGGCCCTGAAGTCAAACTGGGAACAGCCACACACACACACAACTACTTCACAGGAGTACACAAGCAGCACTACACACAGGGACCATCTACACACCTCAGGACTGACAAACACCAGTAAGAATCTACAAACAAACCCCCCTCACACCAGCAGCACACAACACCAGTGTCAAACACACTGAAGGCTGCCAATACTTGACAGGCAATACACACACACAAACAACCACACACCCTGGGCTCAGCCACAAATATCTCACACACACACACACACAGGGATGCCACCACAAATGTGGAAAAAATACAACAGGCGAACACAGAACCCAACTGAAACACACACAGAGCCACAACAACAACAATAGACATGCCCTGTGCAGCTAAACTGGGGAAAGGCAATGGGAGCACAGACACAACAGGAGTGCACAACCTCATCACTCAGGAACAATGCACAGACAACATTCCACAACACACACAAGAAGTGCACCATCACAGAACAACACAGCCACATCAAACAAACAACAGATGCACAGGCAGAACAATCACATAGAAAACATAGCACAACATCAGGGGATGCACAACAGGCAATCACAAGGCAACATACACACAGCACAGCAAGCACAACAAGCTGTGTGTGCACACCAAGCATACCAGACACACACATAGATCAATGACAGAACAGCAACCCACACAACACCATACAGCACAGCATAAAGACAACAGCACACCCAGTAAGTGATGCAATAACACAAACATCACACATACATCTAACACAACACCCAATAGATGCACAAGTCTGGGACACAAAGGTGGAAACAACTTGAGCACAGGACTGGGCAGCACATGCAGTTGAACTGCATAGAAGCAACCACGACTGACAAACAGCACCAGGACATCACACATGACCCAATGGGAAAATGCACCGAGTGACACATTGACCCTGGACAAAGAACTGCACCACAAAGCACAGTGGCACAAATGAAGTCATGGGGAGGCACACACACATACAAACCAAGGGGACAGTTCACACCAAAGTAAAGTGCACTGCATGTCAGTAGGGGACATGGCAGGAGTGTACCATACACAAAGAGAGGGAGTGCAGACCCACAATGGGAAGGCAGTTGAAGCACAGATAGGGGATGGCATGACAGCACACACAACATGCCACACTGGAGGCAAGAAGGCACCATGGGACAGCAAGGCATGAGAAAACACAACCACAATGGCAGTGTGGAGCAGCAGGTCTGCACAGACCCCTCAAACAGACACCAGACACAGAGATGTGCAACAAAACACAACACTGAATTGACAGTAACACCCTCTGCATACTCACAAGTGACAAAAACAACAGGTAGAAGTCAGACAGAACTGCAAGGACACACCAACACACTGCACAGTGCACAACATACAACTCACACATGGGCATACAACCACATCCACAGGGATGAACAATCAAAACAACAGGCACACAACTCCTGGGTGACACGTGTGTAGTTGACATTGCAGAGGCATGCACACATCAACACTCCCCACAAAATAACCCCCCTTCACACTGCACAATACCTGGCCATCCAAGAGCACACATGGAAAGTAAGCCATGGGACTAGGATGACTGGCCATCACAAGATGACCACACACATACACCACTGGGCACACATATAGGAAGAACACACACATGATGACACTGGACAGCCTGCCTGCAATACTGTGTGCAGACACCCACCCTGTGCTGGCAGTGCCCCCCAACCTGACATGTGTACAATAGAGCCAACATGAACTAATCAAGTAAATGACTACTGCTAAACATTCGAAATTGACACCATTGCCACCACAAGTATCTAGGCCAAGAAGAACTGAAGACCCTGTCACCCCTGGAAAAAAAGAGAGCAAGTGACCCAAAACATTGAACATGTTGAAGTGCCACACAGACCATGTGGCACAGTAAACCATTTACACACAGCAAAATACCTGTATTCAGTAAGGACACTGACAAAATAGACAACTGGAGCAACTGTCTTTATTCACAAATTGCACACATAGGCACCATGAGAAGAGAAGAGTAAGGCACAAAATGCAGAGCATGTCCATTAGAAGCTGCACAGGTAAGGGCAAAACAGCAGTGAACAACAAGGCCAGTGGCCAGGGCAGAGTGCAGAGCATGTCCATGAGAAGCTGCACAGGCAAGGGCAAAACAGCAGTGAACAACAAGGTCAGTGGCCAGGGCAAAGTGCAGAGCATGTCCATGAGAAGCTGCACAGGGAATGTGTGCAACTGTACCTTTCCATGGACAGCAACACAGTCAGGGAGCAAGAATGTGCAGTACAGGGCCTCCTGTGTGAGACACAGGTGTGTGAGGGTGACTACCACTCAGACTTGGCTGTCAGGCGGACTGGGAGCTGACTGTGCCTCGGGGACTGTCGGGGCACTTAAAGGGGAAGAGAGCGGAACAGCTGAGGTAGGGCAATCAGTGTCTTGGCAGGCTGGAAGGCTGCTTGGACCAGATAGTGTAGTGGCACATGGAGGTGGAGTCATGCAGACGGGAGTCACGGTGTGGCTGGGAGATTGTGGAGGGGTGCCCTTCCACTTCTTGGGGATCCTAAATGGCTTGCCTGACTTGGGATCAATGGGAAGTGGTGTGGGCACAACAGGCACACTCACCACCACTGCTGCAGCAGGTGCAGGCGCTGGCAGCCCCTCTGGTGATGTGCTGGACCTAGCTGAACGCTTTGCCTTGCTTCGCCTCTGCCCCCCTTCCCCTGTTTACTAGGTGTCACCCCTACAGTCCCCTCCGGCCCCTGCTTCACTGGGCTTGGAATGGGAGTCAAGGTGGTTGGTGATACTGCCTTTGAGGCCTTCCCAGGTGTACCATTGGCATGCACCACCACCTTGGTGGGCACATACACTGTACGATTATCTTTGCGCGATGCCTTAGGGGCAGGAGCGTCCTTGGATGGGGATGCCACTGAGGCACGTGTGCCTGAGGTCTGCTGCTTTGCTAATTGTCCCCTGGTGTCGCCTGACAGGCTTTTTTCCCTGCGCTCTGGGGTGCCTTTGGTCTTCTGTGGGGATGGTGTCTGCGCACGGGACAGCTTAGGTTGCTGCTGCTGTGTGCTGTATTGTGACTTTGATGTATGTGGACCGTGGTCACTATCGTCAGACGTGGCCACTGCCTGGGTGGTGGACAAAGGGACTGGAGCTGGACTGTGAGAATGTGCCATTTGCAGGGCAGACGTCACTGTTGATGACAAAGCCTGGACTGTCCGGTGCAGCCCACCCACGTCGGAATGTATGTCCTCCGTGAAAGCAACCACCTGGACCAATTTCTTCTTGTGGTCAATGAAGGCATTTAGGAGAGCTGTCTGGCCTACACACAGCTGGTGCAAAAGGTCCACAGACTCAGCACTGATGACAGCAGGGGGGACAGGGGCAGGGGCAGCGGTGCCAGGGCTGAAGGACACTCCTCCCCTCTTACTGAGGCGGACACGGGCAGCACCAGAGGAAGTGGCTGGGAGGGTGGGCAATGACCGCTGTGTGGTTGAAGTCGATGCAGAGTCCCCGTTCCCTGTGCCCTCCAACATGGATGCATCCCCGCTGGCATCGGATGATGTGGTGCTTTGTGTCTCAATGTGGGACTCCTCCTGCAGACTCCTGTCCCCTTCTGATGCGCTGGTGACATCTATGTCACTGGGCTCCTGGGCAGCTGTGGTGCTAGTTTAACCCCCACTGGTGTCCGTCTCCTGTCCCTCCGTAACCACAGGTGATGCTGCATGGGAGAGAGAGATGTAGGGTCAGGTCAGTGGCAAAAACAGAACACACATATGCAAGCAATGCATGACAAAAGTTGAGCAAATCTACATGTTGCACACCACCCTGTGCAATCACATCGTGTCAACTCACTACATAGACTCAAGCATTGCATGGAAACTGGAAACTCAGGCATGAGTGAGCCATGTGATGACCACTCAGCACAACACCCTGCTTGTGGCTCTGTTCAAACAGACACACAACTAG
Source organism: Triturus cristatus (assembly GCF_964204655.1). NCBI lineage: Eukaryota > Metazoa > Chordata > Amphibia > Caudata > Salamandridae > Triturus > Triturus cristatus. The sequence continues at coordinate 67,170,958 of NC_140591.1, forward strand.
TTCTGAGCACACCTAGGGACATGATGGGGGCACACAACTTGTTGCCAATGACAGAACTGGATGTAACAGGAGGGGACAACACAGACCCAGACTACTACATGACAGTCCACAATGGACATTAGCCCATGCCACCCACCATGTCGTACCTTGAGGACAATAGAATGCTGCACATTGCTGTAAGATATCTAGCCCTCCCCAATATGGGTGCATGCAATGGATGCATTGATGTACGCACAGTCAGATTGGGCACACTGCCGTTCCCTTCCATGGGATTCCCAAGACTACACCAATGCAGAAGAAACCTGAAGAGCACAACTCAGAATGTAATGTGAGGGCACAGCTTCCAAATCAACTTTGTAAGTACAGGTAGGGCAAATGCATGCCACAGGCACCCAGGCCAGCAGCCACTTCCATGCCACAGCATCACACTACCAACATCACAGAGGCCAACGCTGGCACAGGCTCTGTATACATGCAGCCACTCCCATCCACAGTCAGACTCCCCAAATGCTCACCCCTGGCTTGCTGCTGATGCTCCTTCAAACGTGCATCCAGCTCAGGCTGCGTCACCGCCAAGATGCGCCCCATTAGTGGTGTCATGCTGCGCCGTGCCAGACGCCCAGTGCGAGAAATCAGCCCCAGGGTCATCTCCGCCACATTATTTGCCAGCCGGCTGATGTCATCCCATCTCTTGTGGCAGTGGGTGCGCTGTCGTTTTGAAACCCCCAGGGCTCTCACCTTCGCTGCAATGGCCCTCCACATGGCCTGTCGCTGGTGTAGCTTGAGCTGCAGGCATGGGAGACAAGAGGGAGAAATGATCAGGTACCCAGTGCCATGTACCGACATCTATCAGTATAGCAGCAAGATACAACCAAATCACATATCCAGCGATAGATTAACCAGAGACTATAGTACAGCCCACATGTGACCCCTGCATGGGAAAAGCTGATGTTAAAGCATGCAGGTGTGAGGGGGAACACAGTCCCTGCACATCTCACACACATGCAGGATGCCAGCACTGAATCCTGCCTGCCCACATCTCCAGTCAAATGTTGGGTTGAGCAACACATACATCACATATCAACCTGTGTTTGGGTGTGACCCACTGTGTCCAAGACTGCACAGCCCTCAATGTCCCTGCCCTGTGAATAGATAACTGGGTCATGGATGTCACATTGAGGGACATGATCTCACAAATACAAAATGCCCTTCACAAGGGTGGTTGTGTGCAAACTACAGTGCTGAGATGGGCCACAGCTGGAGTGCAATGTGAAAAGACTGATGTCATACTCTGTAAGTGAAGTGATGTGTCCTTGTATTTGTAGACGGGGACGGTGCTGTCCAGCTGGGCTCACACTGAGATGGACTACAGGGGCACACACAGCCATCCATCCAAGCAATCACTGTCCTGACTACAGCATGAACAACCTTCTGTGTCACTGTATGGCTGACAACACAACACAGGTCACTCATACTTACATGTGCAGGGAGGGAAAGCTGTGGCATTGGGTACACACACCCTCCCACTGGAGACAGCATGTCAGGCAGTGCATTACACTACCCCACTCTCCCAGGCACATACTGCATCAGTCCACTACATGTGTGGCCCCCCTGCCCTACCACAACACTGTTTAAGACTCACCACGACATTTGGGGCACAATATAGCCTTGGGTACTGTGTGAGCACCTCGTCCACCAGGACCTCCAGCTCCTCGCTCGTGAAGGGACTGGCATGGATCTTCTCTGTCCTTGCCATCACTGTGGACGTGAGACAACAGCAGGGGATTTTGGTGGCGAGGGTCCCCAGGCAGCAGTCCCTGGAGGCAGAAGCAGGTGAGGGGTGTCAGGCAGCAGTCCCTGGAGGCAGCAGTAGGTGAGGGGTCTCAGGCAGCAGTCCCTGGAGGCAGCAGCAGGTGAGGGGTCTCAGGCAGCAGGCTCTGTGAGCAGTGGCAATGTGAGGCTCACTCCCACATATATAGCCCCCTGGGGTCGTTTCAAAGGTGCCAAGCTGCAGCATTGGTGGTCCATGTCTGCCTCTTTCAAATGCAGCCAATGACCGCCTCCGCGGTGGCAGAGCACGCCTACTGCAACCTTCAAAATTGCATCATGCCACCGCTATCGAGCTGCCCATTGGCTCTAGGGAGAGCTCCATGGCGGTGTAACACCGCTGGGGCCCGGGGTGCGCTACCGCGATAGTGCATCTTTCAAATGCAGCCAATGACCGCCTCCGCGGTGGCGGAGCACGCCTACCGCGACCTTCAAAATTGCATCATGCCATTGCTATCGAGCTTCCCATTGGTTCTAGGGCCAGCTCCACGGTGGTTTAACACGCCTGGGGTGCGCTACAGCGATTTTAGTGGCGGAGCATGCCAACCGCCATTTCCACATGTCTCCATGCCTATAACTACTGCACTGGTGTGAATGGGGGTGCTGGTGACAAACCGCAGGTGCCAGGCGGTAGCTACAACGATATGGGTGTCATGCATTGACACGAGGCACGGCCATTCTGGCGGCGGAGCATGCCAACCGCCATTTCGACATGTCTTCATACCTATGACTACTGCACTGGTGTGAATGGAGGTGCTGGTGAGACACCGCCGGTGCCAGGTGGTAGCTACCGCGATATGGGTGCCATGCAATGGCGATGGCCATCTGTCACACTTCAACAGTGCATAGTGCCAACATGTTCAATGGCACATCATTGTGCACACAATGCCAATGTTCAATTTACTCCACTGATGGCTACACATGGCATGTTTGTGTGTGTGTAACGTACATTTGCCTGTACCCACTCACATGTCACTTGAGGATTTGATGTTGGTGTAGGCAGGACAGTGTAGTCCTGGATTGTACAATGTGTACACATGTCAATGTGTTGAGGTCCAGTGACAATCACAGCAATGCTTGTTTCGATGAATGTTGATCTAATTAGCATTACCTCTCATGTCTGTTCATGAACACATTCATCATTCCAGCGCCGACTGTGGTGATTGTGTGGTGGATGTGTGCCAGGTTGTAATGACGCATCAAGGTGTGACCGGTACAGCAGCTAGGTAGGAGACAGTGGGTTTGATTAGTTACCCATATGCTGGATGCTAGACTCCTAGACTCCCAGGCGTGCACATGTGTACTGTGGCCATATCCCTATGTGCATTCACATAGCTAAAGGTGGTGTTTGAGGTACTTGTCCTGTGTAAGTTGACACGTGTGCCCTTTGTGTAGCTGAAGGTGTCCCTCCATGTGAGCTGGTCTGTTAGTCACTCTAGATGTCAGTCATTGTTGTCGTTGTGTCATCCAGAACGTGATATGCTGTGCACATCTCTTGGTGTATTGTATTGACATGTGTCCACTATCAACTCCAATAGGAGGAGGCCAAATCTGATTCGTCACTTGACGGTGCTGGAGGACATGGAGGATGTTGCGATCATACGCAAATGCTGCCTGGACAGAGCCACCCTGAAGACCCTTTGTGATCTGTTGGAGCCCCACCTACAGCCACGCAGGAGATACCCAACAGCTTTTACCCCTACTTATAAGGTGATGGCAGCCCTGAATTTTTTTGCAACAGGATCGTTCCAGGAGACTATGGCCAGCGCTGGTGGGATATCACAACCAATGTTCAGCATGGTGCTGCGTGATGTACTGTCCGCCATGATGCTATACAAGGACAGAGACATCCATTTCCTCAGGGGTGCTGAATTGCCAGCTGTGAAGGGAGACTTCTATACCCTTGGACACATGCCCAATGTTGTTGGGGCCATTGATTGCACCCATGTCACTCTTGTGCCACCACAGGCAAGTGAGCACATTTACCGCAATCGCAAGCATTACCACTCCATCAATGTGCAGGTGGTGTGCCTTGCAGATATGACCATTTCGCAGGTGTGTGCCAAATTCCCAGGCTCGGCCCATGACTCCTACATCCTGAGGAACAGCATAGTGCCCCAGCTGATGGCTAATCTTCTTCCAGAGCACGCATGGATTGTGAGTGAGTATGCCTAGTCGTGTGGCGTGCTGTGTGTGTGACCTGCACCCCTGAGACTCTGCGACATTGCAATGTCTATTTGTGTTTGTCATATCTAGGTGACTCTGCATATCCCAACCGTCCCTGGTTGCTGAGCCCACTGCGGAATCCCAGGTCCCCGGCTGAAGTCCGCTACAATGAGGCCCATGGGAGGACACGTCATGTGGTGGAGCGCACTTTTGGCCTGCTCAAGTCAGGTTTCATGTGCCTGGACAAGACCGGAGGTGCACTGACATACTCACCCGGGAAGGTGTGTCAGAGTGTTGTTGCATGCTGCATGCTCCACAACCTAGCCATTCGCAGGGAGATTCCCCTGCTCCTGGATGATGGTGAGGAGCCAAGGCCCCAGCCTGCAAACCAAGCTGTGTCCAGTGATGAGGACAGTGGAGACGAGGAAGGTGTTGACCTGCGTGAACAGCTCATCACCCGCTACTTCACTTGATGGTGGGTGGCAATATGCAACATACCCATTGTCTGAAGAGATTGCTGTTAACGTGAAGGAGCATGTAAGAATTGTAGCATCAGCCAGTTGTAGACTCAGTGGTGGTTGGAAATGTTTCTAGGACATGTCATTTGGGAACATCAACGGGACGTGTATGTTGACACTTGGGGGCCGTTGTGACATGTGCATGTTGGGTTATCCTGGTGTTAGGGCTTGTGTGATGTCTGTGGTGCCACACCCAGACCAGTGACAGTTGTTCTGTTGTGTTTCCCTAGGTGCCTTCGACTTCTCCTTGCCTACATACAGCCCATGGTCCTGGTACATTGTGATCATGTAGAAGACTGTACATCCTGCAATAAAGACGGAGCAGACACAACATGTGTGTGAGGATATTTTATTTACTATGGTGAGATGCAAGGGGGGTGTACATTTCCATTGGAGGGAGTGAGTTGACAGTCGTGGTAGATGAGATGGTCGAGTAGTTACCACATTGCTGTGGTGACCCAGTCCAACAGGCAGATGCCATTCACAAGGCAGTGTGGGGTAGGACAGTCCAAAGAGTCAATGCAGTGGTGGAGAGGGTTGCCATCATGACTGGCTCCGTGACTTGCGTCTGGCAGGTGCTTTGCCTCCAGATACTCCCAGGGTCTTCTTGGGACGGCCCCTTTGTCGTTTGGCGGGGGGCCCTGCTGCAGGGCCAGTGGGGTCTGAGGACTCACCCCTCTCTGTGGGCGCAGGGGAGGATGGTGAACTGTCATTGTGCAGCCCACCAGAGGGAGGCGGAAATGTTGTCTGGGGCGCATGCCTGTCCGCGTGTAATCAGGGAGGGTGGACACGAGAGCTGGATATTTAAAGAGGTCCTGTTCTAATGCTCCCAGGAGTCTACGTAGGAAAAGACAGATAAGAGCAGTTCCTCTAATTGGCCAATTTGGAAAAAATAGTAGTAATTACTATGATCTGAGAAGGGAAAGTTCAAATTCAGATCTTGTTGCCCTCACACACCTGTTAGGGTGTCATGCTTCATCATTGGGCGTGCTCCTCGTCGGACCGGCGCTGCAATGTCCGACGGGCCTGGTGGCATCTTTATCGGAGATCTTTTGATCTGAGTACGCCGTTTTGTATGAAGACCATGTGAATGATTGTGGAGGGTAATAGCTCCTAAGAATGTGGGGATTCAAGAAAAATTAAAATAGGCCCTGGCCCCTCGATAGTTTTAATAAGGTTAGGTAGGGCTGGGACTAAGTAAAACCAGGGAGGCTACTTATGTGATGCAAGGTATCAGGGTAGCCTATAGTTGACAGGGGTCAACATGTTTCGTGTCACAGTGCTCAAGGTCGAGCGACACTTCTTCAGGACCGTGGGACCTGTAATCAATTCGTATACCTCAGTTTCTTATAACGGGGTATTGCAGGTCAACCACATAACCTCTGGACCTAAGTATGGTACAGAATAAAAAGGCTCCGCCTCAGAATGAGGGGTTCAAAGCTTCATAGGTAAAGGAGTAGCAACCGGACCACTGGAACGGTCCCACCAAACGTTGGCGGGGGGGCAGGCCAAAACAGGACGTGTCTGCTCCTCACCTGGATATTGTCCCTCAGTACCGCCACTTGCTGGCCCAAGAGGTCCACAATTTGTCCCATGCGTCTGTCGATGGACCTCATCAGCAGGATGAGCTTGTGCAACAGATCGTCCGACTGGCCCATTCGTCCCTGGGCCTGTTCGTACGCACCCAGGACTCTGGTGATGTGTTCCAGGGAGTGGGTACCAGCCTCCTGGTGTCCCTGGGTGACCCTGCCCCTCCAACTTGCCCTGCTACCACGGACCTGTTGCCCCACCACTGTGGGCACCCGCATCCTCTCCCTGCCCTCCTCCATGGGTGGTGTGTGCAGGGCATCCTCTGGGACAGGGAGGGTGTTGCCGGCAGCACTGGTGGTGGTGGTGGTGGTGGCCGCACAGGCCGTGACAGCAGGGGTCTGCTGTGGAGTTGTTGTTGCCGCAGATGTGGTGGGGGGGATTCTGGGGTCCTGGGACCTGTTGCTCCCTGGCACACCAGATGGGCCGGCCTCGAGCTCATCGTCCACAAAATCCTGGGAGTCAACATCCGAGAGTCCTTGTACCGGGGGTGAAGACTGGCCCTGCAGGTTTCTGGTGTTGTCCTCAGCAGTGAGTTCTTGTTCACCTGTGGGTCAGATGGGAAATGGTCATTGCAGTGCACCCGGCGAGCTTTGGGTTAGCTGTGTGTCATTCACATTTTGTACACTGCACAATTGACATATCATCACATTGTTGACTTGTGCAGTACTGTGCTCCCTGACATGATACAGTGGTACAAGCATTACTTGTCCATGGTGCGAGGTGTTAGGGCATACCATGCGAACCGTGTCCAATTGAGGTTTACTGGGACTTGTTGCCATCTAGGGCCTGGCACAACATGTGTTTAATTGTGGACTCATAGTTTATTTGTCTGACCTAGCAGACGTCACATCTGGCCATGGACTGGCCATTGTCATCTCCTGCATCCCTTTGTCCTGTCATGTGCATATCTTGATTTGTGCCACTGCACATGCATTCATATTTTTCGTATGGTCCTTGTTACACTTGCCCCCATGGTGATGCACATGTAACTAGTTGCTGTGCATGAATGTGCCCAGGCTTTCTTCTACTTGTGCATTGGTGTGACACACTTTGGTGGTTGTGACAGTTTCCTTGGCTTACCTGTGTGCACACTGTGCTTGGCAATGGGGTAGGTATGGCTCTATGTGCAATGTGAGGGCTGGTGTGGTCATATGGCACCATTTAATTAGGGGCAAATGGGTGGGTGCACGTACTGGCTACCTACCTGTCAGTTTGATGAGGGTTGTGTAATGGCTGACACATGCTTCTGGGTGGGGTGGTGGAAGGGATCCATCTTGCTAGGCTGTGGGACAGGGGACATGGTGGGAGTAGTGGTGCAGGCCCCCCACCCCCAGACACCCTCATTGTGAAGATGGCTACCTACCTGTAAGTTTGTTTGGTGTACTGCAATGGCTTCCAACTGCTCCTGGGTGGGGTGGGTGTGGGATCCATCCTGCTGAGGTGTGGGACAGGGGCCATGGTGGTTGTTGTAGTGCTGTCTGCCTGTACACATGCCCCCATTGTTATGTTATTAGCTATGTTTCGGATGAATGGGAGTGGGTGAATGTTGGATCTGTGAGCCATGTTTTTGTGAGTGTGTGGTGCAGATGGATGGTGTGTGTCCTAGGTGGTGTAGCTTTGTAGTTGTGCAAGGCAGTACATAGCAGAGTGCCGGCAGTCATTTGTTTGTACTTACCAGCCTCCACTCCCCCAGCTACTCCTGTGAGACTCTCTGGATGCAGTATGGCAAGCACCTTCTTCTCCCATTGTGTGAATGTTTTTTGTGGAATGGGAGGGCCACCGCCAGTCCTCTGAGCCAGCTCACGGTTCTTGCTCCTCCTCTCCTTGACCACCCTCTTCAGATCATGCCACCACTTCATGATCTCCTTTTTTGATCTTGGGGTGGTCCCTACTGCATTGGCCCTTTGGACTATCCTAGCCCACATTTGTGTCCTTGTGGCTAATGGTGTCTGTTGGACCAGGGTGCCAAAAAGCTGTGGTTCCACTCTGACTATCTCATCTACTATGACCTTCACCTCACTCTCAGTGAATTTGGGCATTTTCTGAGTGGCCATGGTGTGTGGTGTGCAAGGTGATTGTGGGTGCAGGGGTGTGAGTGGTGTTTGTGCTGTATATGGTGTGTGTTGTGCAGGGGGTTTGGAGGTGGTGGTGGTGCTGTGTGTGGTGTGGCTGGTGAGGTTGTGTCCTTTGCCTCTCCTGTCAGCTGGGGTATGTGTCCCTTCTCTCCTGGAGTTTTGCAAGGGATTGTGGTCAGTGAAGGGGCTGGTTTTATACACAGCTATGTGGGGGTGTCCAATTGGGGTGTTGCTGACAGGTGTGTAGTCTTGGGATTTTTTTTCTCCGTTTTGCCATGTGGGTGTGTCATTGGGGTGTGTTTTGTGTATTTGGGAGGCATGTCCAGTTTTCTGTGTGCACTTTTTGGCCTTCTTGTGGGGTTTTGGCTTCGTCCGCTATATTTTTGACGGTTCGTCCACCGCGGTGGCTATACTTCAGCTCTTCCGCTGGCTCTCCCATTCATCCCATTGTTCGACCGTGGCGGTCGGAGACGGCGGTACGTACCGTCGGGGATATACTAACTTCCGGGCCAGTGTCTCCGATATACTTGCGGCGGGTTGTCATTTTTCCGCTGCGATTCTGGCCGCCACGGACGGATTTTGGCCATCTCCGCCTGCTACGGGTGGGTATTCTGGGCCTCGTACCGCCGCGGTCGAATTTTTTGGGCAGTTAATGCTAATTTGGCCGCCGGTTTTCCCACAGGGCCTGCGGGTGGTTGTTTTCTGCTTCCATGGCGGTCGGGGTGTTTTTCTGCCCTACATCCTAATGGACCTTTAAGTGTCATCCCTTTAGTGTCAACTTATTCCCTAAAATGGTTTAGATTGGGGCTGGAATAGTAGATATCTCTCCTTTAGTGTCCAACACATACCCCAAATTGGTATAGATTGTAGTGGGAATAATAAATGTCACTTCTTTTGAGTCCAACTCTTCCCCGAATTGGTTTGGATTGAAGTTGGAAAAGTAAATGTCACCCCTTTACTGTCCAACACCGTCCCCAAATTGGTCCAGATTGGAGTGTGACTAGTCATGGTCATCCTTTTAGTGTCCAACGCATTCCCTAAATTGGTTTCGATTGGAGTGGGAATAGTAAATGCTACCCCTTTAGTGTCCAACACCTTCCCTAAATTGGTTTTGATTGGAGTGGGAATAGTAAATGTTACCCCTTCCGTGCCCAACAAATTCCCAAAATTGGTTAAGATGGGAGTGGGAATAGTAAATGTAATCCCCTTAGGGTCCAACACTTCCTTCAAAATGGTTTATGTTGAGGTGTGACTATTCAATTTGATAATTTTAGTGTGAATCCTTTGTTTAAATTGTATTTGTATGTAGTAGAAATAGTTTATGTTATTTAATTAGTATTGTTAGTTTTTAGTAATATAATAATTTTATTTATGTCTTCAAAGTTTATTTAATGTATATTTTTACATTTTGAACATATATATTTCAACTTAAAAATAAACCTTTATATGTAGATGAATAGAAAACATTGAATCAATGTTTATTATTAAATAAAAAATGAATATACTATTTAAATTGTACTGTATGTTGTATGTTTGCCACTTTTTTCCCATGTTTAACATTAAAAAAAATGTCTTAGATTTTTATATATACATTTTCAAAATCATTTTAACATCTTTCTATTCTGAATATAATAAATAATTGAATATATTTGATACTATTATTTAATTTATATTGTATCATATTTTAACATTTTGTACAACATTTCTTGACATGTTTTACATGGGTAATCATTTTTTCCATTTTTTAATACATTTATTCAACATTTTTTAATTATTTTCCATCAATTTCCAGGGGTGTGGAATTTAATAGGATATCAACTTGTCCATGGGGCAGGATGCTTCATAAATCTACTTGTCCTGTAACAAAATCCGATTGTCCATTTGGTGCCATGTAGTGCGGCGACAAATTATGGCAGCAATCTCCTTATGTAAGAGATTTGATATAGCCTCTCTGATTATGCCAGGGCTAATACCTTAGTAATGTTTGAATACTTGCAATCCCCTTATGTTGGCACGTTTCCGCAGATCTACCTACTGGGGCTGAAGGTAGTGGTAAGCAACAGTTTCAGGGTTAGAATGCCCTTTTGAGTCTGTGCAAAACTACTAACTTGCATGTTTTAAGGGTGTGCAAGAACTCTTCTCTAATCTTTTCCCATGCTGAGAAATGTTGGAAATTTACTCCTGACAATGGCAGACGTAAACCGTCTTCCAGAGTTGGTAAAACTGTGGTTGGAGGGTAAGCGAACTTGCAAACACTCAGATTTTCGCATGAGCAAATCTGCACATGCATATTTGCTAATGCTAAAGTGCAGTTCACAAATATTTTCTAGGAGTACTATTTCTTGTCCTACTTCTGTAACTTTGTGGGAATTCACGAAAGAAGTATAGATGCATTTAATGCAAGGACATATACCATGGGTGCATTTTTGAGACTTTCTTCAATAATTGGGCCCCTAATTTGGTCTGGCGTTGATCATGACATTTTGAGTTTATTAAAATCCTGTCTCTCTCTGTATCGGCTGGCTTCACTGTGAGTGACAGCATCTTTCACTTTGATCATATCGGCACAAAGTAGTTTTGTTCAGTGCCAGTAACTACTGTGGCAATGTGTGCTTTTTGAGACCAAAAACACATTTTTATTTTGCCAGTGTTTGTTATAATGGTGAGGGCCCGATAGCTCCCACACCAATAAGGTTTAACAAAAACCATGCCAAAAAATTCACACATTGACAAAACGAAAAAACTGACCACCAATGTCAGACCTACTGGCTTTGCCAATGCTTGTTTATTTTTGTTTCCCATTATCTTATTGAAACTGGTTACACTGATTTTCCATTATGAATATTTTTGGGAAATACTAGCATGCATCAACACATGTTACTAAATGATTTTGCAAAGAAATGGTACCCGAAATGTTACAGTAGTTTAGCAAAATGTTTTTTTCCTGCTTTCATTCTTTATGAAGATTTTATTTTGAAAGCAAAGAATCATCAATCTTGCTTTCAAGCTTCTGCAAATATTTGCATCATATCAGAGAGCATTCTGGGATCAGTATACATAGCCTCATATTGCTAAACTTCGAAAACATGTGTACACATTTTTATACTGGAACCACTGTCAGTTGGGCAGTCAGAGCTTACAACATTTACTTAGAGCGCTCACCCTAATAATAAAGGCTTTCAATTAATGAACCATGAATACAAGTTTGAACAGCATTCAAATATGAACAAAAATATTACCTTACTGCAGACAGTGCCCTTCCCTGATCCATTATGTGATACTGCAAACTGGCAGCCAAAAGATTTGTGCTGCAAGGGGGGTGGGCCTATTAGTCACAAGGACAAAATACACATGAAAACTTGTTGCCCTTGACCCCAATCAATATGTCCAGGGCATCCGGCTCTAGGAATTCCACATCCCTGATTTCTATGGGGAGATAGTATTTTTTTAGTTTCATTTCGCGGCCATTATTTTTTTTTACCGCTACGTTCTATTTTGTAGCCTAGTCATGCAATCTTTTGTTTTTTCCGAGATCCAGGTTGAGGTAAGATGCTGCTGTTTGTCAGAACAGGTAAGTCCTTTTAAAACTTTTGAAAGTATTTTAAGGGTATGAGGGATGTAGGAGGAGGTCTAGAAGTTAGTTGTACTTTGGTGTGTGGGTGTTTTGTACATGTCGGCCAGACTTACATGCGCTCAATGGGAGTTTTGCTGCAGCCGTAAACTGGCCGTAGCACAAGCTCTCATAGAGAAAGTGGAGTATCTGTTAATCCCTGTTTTTCACTAGTATGTAGTTTTGGGGTTTCCATACACTGTTTTAGTAATGTATCATTATGTTATGTTAAATTGTGTTGTGTTACTTATTTTATGATGATTGAGTGTAATGTATATGTATTTTGTGAATTGTAATGTGTTTTGTGGGTGGGTGTTCTTGTTTTCTTTACTGTTTTTGTATATGAATATGTCCTATGGACATTGGGAGCTACTTTTTTAAGGAAATTACTTTTGGTTTATAATAAACCAGCACTTTTTACTTTGATTTCCTTTAGTTTCAGGTTTTTTAAACACCTTTTTTGTATTTCTAAATACTTTGGAATGCTCCGAGGGATCTCCATTCAATTATTTTTATTTTTGTATATATTTCCTGTTTTTTGGGGGGAAAAACTTTTTCCATTTTTGGTGCGTAATTTATTTGGACTATGTGGATCCCGGAGGAAAATCTGAAGCTGTAGAACAGTAAGTCATATTTATTTTTTTGTTTTGAATGGGAAATGTTCTATTTTATTGTTTGTATAGTTATTATGAAATTGTTGTTTGGAAATGTATTATATTCATTTTAAGTGACGGATTGAGTTTATTCTTTGAACTTTTTGGTTTGTGAGGTTTAGATTTTTCATGTAAATAATTGACGTATTAATATATTATCACTGTCTTATTTAACATTGCAGTTTTATTGAATGTTTAGACTGACGCAATAAAATATTATGTTTATTATTTATATAAAAAATGATTTGTGATGTTGGTTTAGATTTTGGGGGTACATTTTGAAATGTTGGAATGAAGGTTTGCACAAAGTCAATTATTATTTATTGTGGGTTGTAGTTATTTGTTTTATGTTTAATGTGGTTTAAGAGTTTGTAGTAAGTGCTGGTTTTTTTGGTAGCAAGGCATATATAAAAGTAATATTTGTGTTTTGATATTTACCATGTATGGTGTATATCTGAGTGAATAGTTTGGCAGACATTCTGAAGGTTCCATCCATCATCTAGGTTTGACAATGTCTACGTTTTACTACGTTATCTGCTGTAGATAATATTAGGATTAGTTCATTATTGTTGAGGTTGTCATACAACAGGAAAGGTTTCTCATTATATGTAATTTTTAAATGTTTAGGTATTTCTATGTCTTGGTATCTTCTAGGGACAGATGGAGTATCGCAGTTGGCTTTTTTAGTTCGTGCTATTAAAGGTTTTACATTTGGTGCTGGCGTAGTTGGCCTGTGATGTGTTCGGGGACTTTAGGGAGTATATCTTTTAGGATTTTGGTAGTGATATCCGGGAGCTAGTGCTTGCCTCTCTTATATCCTGCAATACCTTCCTTACCTCTATTTCTGTCACATTTGGGAGGTGGTTGTGTTCCCTTACATTAATTACGACATCCTCTTTTGTAGTGGCCCTCCCATAGCATGGATTAGAATATTATTTGGTACATTTCAAATTCACATTTTCTGTCGATGTACTTTCTTGGCTGTACGTGTAGCCCATGTGACTTAGGGCCTGATTATGATTTTGGCGGTGTGGGGGCAGCCACCACACCACCACCCCACACCCACACCACCAAAGCCTACCTGCGGCCAGATTACGAGTTTTCTTGTGGTCTGGCGGGTGGCCGGTTAAGCGGTCCCATGGTAGTGCCTGTACGAAAGGCACCATAATGGAAGTGTTCAAGGCCGTTCCTGCAGGTCATGGACTGTGTAGTTCATGCTGTGCAGGAACAGGGGTGCATGCAAACAGAGGGGCACAACATGTGCCCCCACTGCATTCATCCACGTGCACTGGGGCAACCCGGGGCCCTGTAGGGCCCCCTTTGTTTCCCCACTGCCAGCTCACCTCGATGAAAAAGCTGGTAGTGGGGAAGTTCATAATATGCATGGCGGTGTCGCAACAGCACTGCCATGCATATTGCTTCCCCAGACAGCTGCACCACCGCCTGGCGGTTGCGGCAGTCTTAAAGCGCTCCCACCACGGTACTCGTGATACGGCTGTCGGGCCCTGGTGCAGTGGTCCCTGACAGCCACCGCACCTCCATCGCGAGTTTGTCAGTCAACTCGTAATCATGCCCTTAGTAAATGCATTCCTTTATGGGATGTTATATTTATAAAGTTTTATATATATATTTAGGTGTCTCTGTCATTGTGTCTGACAGTATATATTTCTTATTTAAGGGTCTGGTCAGAGAATCCGCAGAGTTTCCTTGTCTTACAGCATTTGTCGTTTTTGAAGTATTTAGTTGATGAAATTAGTGTGCCTTTTCATATTGTCGGTTTAATTGGTTGTCTGATTTTATTGGTTAAGATTGTTTATAGTTTGATTTTGTTGTTTTTATTGCTTAGTTTAGTTTTAGCTTGAATTTTTTAATTAGCTATGTTCTTCTGTGGTAAATATAATTTAGGTTTTATTTATGAAGTTTGATATATAGTTCATAATATATATATATATATATTACCTACTGGCGGTCGCCAGTAGGTAGTTATAGTTAGGACCACGTTTCCATAGGAAATCCGCAACATTCTATTTTGAATAACTTTGGCGCCGGTCGACGAATCCTCGCGAATATTTCAAAATAGGTGGGGCGCTACGCTCCGCTCCTACCCTGAAAGTTTCGGGGGGATTCGTCAAGCGGGGGCTGAGATAAAAGGGGGGTCCCAAAACACGTTTTTCCCATGCATTTTTCCATAGGACCTTTAGACAGGGCTACAGCCCGAACGGCTGAACAGAATTACTAGAAATTTGGCAGAGAGGTAGTCCTCAGGTCAAGGAAGTGCCTTTTGTAGGTTTGGTGTAAATCTGTTCAGTAGATTCTGAGAAAATAGCCTTTAAATCAATATATATATCTGAGCCAGCTTACGGTGCGCTTACGGTACGCTTACCGTACGCGTACGGTGGCGTGCGCGAACGCGATTCTGATTGGCTCTTAGATCTTAGTAAACATTCGAATCGGCCGAAACCAGGAAGCGGCGGCCGCCATTTTCTCTCTCGCACTGAGAGTGATGTTTAAAATATAAAGCACAAAAACATGTAAAGGGGCTGTTTAGACAGCTCCCACACACATAGCAATGTTGAGGGAGTCCCCAAAGATCCCCCAAGGGCAAAAACGGAATTTTTGTTTTTTCGCTAATTTCGCCGATTACGCTTACCGTACGCGTACGGTAAAAAATTATAAAAAAAAAAAAATTATCCACACTCTCCCCACCCCGTGTGAAATTGGTTCCCGAAGGGCACCAATTGTACATGGCTTATTAACGCTAAGTTAAACTAAAATCTTTAAAAAAAAAATAATAAAAAAAAAAATTATCCACACTCTCTCCACCCCGTGTGCAAATGGTGCCCGAAGGGCACCATTTGTGCATGGCTTATAACATATACGAAAAATTAAAATATTACCTTTCAAAACGAAGTGCATCATATGTCCTCCATGTGCGCACGGTGCGCGAAGCGCATCGTGTGTACATGGCCCATCTAGCGCACCGCGTGCTCACTGTGCGCGCACGGAACGAACTGCGTTAAGTGGGCGCGCACGCCACGAATGGCGTAAAGTAACTTAGCATTTAAAAAACCGTACAAATTCACTGAAAAAACCATAGGTTTCACACACGTTATAGTTAGGAATTAGCATTTAAAAAACCTTGCAAATTCACTGAAAAAACCATAGGTTTCACACATGTTTTAGTTAGCGGAAATTTTACTGATAAAAAACCAATGACATTCCCCCGTTATAGTTAGTGCAGGCAACTATAACTCACGCGACCGCAATCTTCTGCTGATGACATATGTGTCTTTATGAAAAAAAAATATTTGTAATATATGTATAGCTAAAAATGTATGGAAGAAGACATGGGCAAATAAGTGTCTAAATACAGTATTAGCATCAGCAGAGGATTGCGGTCGCGTGATTTATAGTTGCCTGCACTAACTATAACGGAGGAATTTCATTGGTTTTTTATCAGTAAAATTTCCGCTAACTATAACATGTGTGAAACCTATGGTTTTTTCAGTGAATATATATATATATATATATAAATTCACTGAAAAAACCATAGGTTTCACACATGTTATAGTTAGCTGGACATTTTGCTGATAAAAAACCAATGAAATTCCCCCGTTATAGTTACTGTAGGCAACTATAACTCACGCGACCGCAATCCTCTGCTGATGCTAATACTGTATTTAGACACTTATTTGCCCATGTCTTCTTCCATTAAATTTTAGCTATACATATATTACAAATATTTTTTTTTCATAAAGACACATATGTCATCAGCAGAGGATTACGGTCGCGTGAGTTATAGTTGCCTACAGTAACTATAACGGGGGAATTTCATTGGTTTTTTATCAGCAAAATGTCCAGCTAACTATAACATGTGTGAAACCTATGGTTTTTTCAGTGAATTTGCAAGGTTTTTTAAATGCTAATTCCTAACTATAACGTGTGTGAAACCTATGGTTTTTTCAGTGAATTTGTACGGTTTTTTAAATGCTAAGTTACTTTACGCCATTTGTGGCGTGCCCGCCCACTTAACGCAGTTCGTTCCGTGCGCGCACGGTGCGCTTCGCGCACCGTGCGCGCACAGTGAGCACGCGGTGCGCTTCGTGCACCGCGTGCCCACGTTACGCTAGATGGGCCATGAACGCACGATGCGCTTCGCGCACCGTGCGCACATGGAAGACATATGATGAGCATCGTTGTGACAGGTAAAATATATGTTTTGTTTGGCTGGGATAAGACATGCACAAATGGTGCCCTTCGGGCACCATTTGCACACGGGGTGGGGAGAATGTGGATATTTTTTCATTTTTTTTATTATTTATTACCGTACGCGTACGGTAAGCGTAATCGGCGAATTTTTCGAAAAAATTAAAATTGCCTTTTTTCACTTGGGGGATCGTTGGGGACTCCCTCGACATGGCTAGGTGCTTGGGAGCTGTCAAAACAGCCCCTTTACATGTTTTTGCACTTTGTTTTTCAACCCCCTGTCAGAGTGCGAGAGAGAAAATGGCGGCCGCCGCTTCCTGGTTTCGACCGATTCGAATGTTTACTAAGATCTAACGGCCAATCAGAATCGCGCTCGCGCACGTCACCGTACGCGTACGGTAAGCGCACCGTAAGCGCACCGTAAGCTGGCTCAGATATATATATTGATTTAAAGGCTATTTTCTCAGAATCTACTGAACAGATTTACACCAAACCTACAAAAGGCACTTCCTTGACCTGTAGACTACCTCTCTGCCAAATTTCAAGGAACTCTGTTCAGCCGTTCGGGCTGTAGCTGTGTCTAAAGGTCCTATGGAAAAATGCATGGGAAAAACGCGTTTTGGGACCCCCCTTTTATCTCAGCCCCCACTTGACGAATCCCCCCGAGACTTTCAGGGTAGGAGCGTAGCGTAGCGCCCCACCTATTTTGAAAAATTCGCGAGGATTCGTCGACCGGCGCCAAAGTTATTCAAAATAGAATGTTGCGGATTTCCTATGGTAAGAGGGTCCTAACTATAACTACCTACTGGCGACCGCCAGTAGGTAATATATATATATATATATATATATATATATATATATATATATATATACTCTCGATGTGGTGTCACTATACACGTGTATAGGGAAAGATAAAGGGAAAGATAAAATCGCCTGGAAATCTTTAATTACCAGTTATAAGAAGGAAATAATCATTGCAAAATCTGAATATTTTTTCAAGACTATTTTAAATGCGCCGAATAGCACCAGTAACATTTTTAACATTTTGAATAATCTGTCCAGCCCTAAGTGTGCTACGAATCAGACGCCTCCTACTCAGGAGTTGTGTGACAGCCTGCCAAAGTTTTTCAATTAAAAAATTAAAAATATCATTTATGGCCTTGGAGAGGCTCTGATACAGGAGGAGATTGAGGGCATAGAATATAAGGGGCAGGATGAGGGAAATCCTATTGATGTCAATGAGGTAGGAGGTGAAGAGACAGTGCTGCAGCCCACCTTAACCGATTTTGAGATACCATCAGAGGAGGAGTTTTGTAAACTGGCTTTGGGCATCTCTTCAGGGTCGCCTTTGGACCCTTTACCGCATAAGGTGTGGAAGGAGATGGGAGTAGAATTATTCCCTATTCTCTGCCGTATTTGTAACCAATCTCTTCTGAGTGGAACAGTACCTACAGGATGGAAACAGGCTTTGGTAACTCCGCTATTAAAAAAGACAACTTTGGATCCAGGCTGCCCTATAAATTACAGGCCGATCTCCTTGTTACCCTATCCCGCTAAAATTGTAGATTGCCTGGTTAGTTGTGCGCTCTCTAAGTACCTGGAAACTAATGGAATTTTAGAGGATGTGCAATTTGGGTTCCGTCCAGCCCATGGTACGGAGACAGCCTTAGTAGTGGTGATGGACGAGCTTCGTATGCGTGCAGACAGAGGTCAAGCGGTGGTTTTAATCCTGCTTGACCTGTCTGCCACATTCGACACCGTCAACCACGCCACTCTTATGAAGAGACTTAAAGAGGTAGGTACGGCTTTGAGCTGGTTCCACTCCGTCCTTTCTAATAGGAAACAGGCAGTGGTGCTCCCCCCCTATCAGTCGGTTTTTACTGACATTTTGCATGGCGTTCCGCAGGGCTCTGCGCTCAGCCCTATTCTTTTCAATGTTTATATGAAACCTCCAATTACTGTTATAAGGTCACACAATATTAACATTGTAAATTATGCGGACGATACTCAACTGATTCTCTCCTTAAAGGGAGAACAGTCCACATCGCTGGAAGTGTTTCATGAGTGTCTTCGATATACTGCTCAATGGCTGAAGGAAAATTCGCTCCAGTTTAACTCCGAGAAAACTGAGATTCTCTATTGTCCAGTGGGGAAGAACCCCACAGGGCTTCCCCTGAACTTCTGGCCATTAGCATCAGCCAGTTCAGTGTTGCCGGTTGAGAAGGTCCGCAATTTGGGCATTATGTTCAACAGTAAGCTGACTCTTGAAGCACAGGTAAAAAAAATGGTGGAGAGCTGTTTTGCCATTATTAGAGCCCTGCGTAAAATTCTCCCGCTGCTACCAATGCATGCACGAGCACTGATAGTGCAATGCACCATTGTAAGCAGATTGGATTATTGCAACGCCTTATTGCTTCAGTCCCCGAGATATTTACTGGATAGGCTCCAGAGGATTCAAGCAATAGCAGCGAAACTTGCCTTGGGGAAATCAAGGCGTGCTTCTACTTCTCTGGCTCTGGCTGAGCTGCACTGGCTCCCGATATTTCAGAGAGTCCAGTTAAAATACTTGTGTATAGTTTTTAAAGCCCTGCATGGACTTGGGCCGACATTGCTGAGAAGGAAATTTACGTGGTATGTTCCGGGGCGAGCCTTCGCTCTTCTACAGCGTGTCTGGTAAAGGTGCCTAGGTACTAAAAAAGGGCTTTTGGCACTGCAGCCACATGACTGTGGAACAGGCTCCCTCTGGATCTGAGACAAATAGAGGCCCTCCTCCTTTTCAGGAAGAGATTAAAAACTTGGCTCTTTCGTAGCTTTTAACTGATCATTTTGCGTCTCCCGGAACACAAGTCTGATTGTTACACTGTTGGTTCAGCGCCAGGATGCCTGTCAGGTGATAGAGCGCTTTATAAATATCATAAATAAATAAAATAAAATAAATATTAACCACAAAGACGGACTACGTGCCCTGGAATTCTATTTAAGAACTGATGAGACTGTTTTAACCCCGCACAGCGCAATGTTGATGAGTATGATTAGCTTTTCCCTTTATAACAATGTATTTTTATTTGACAAAATGTATTATCAACAAATGTGCAGAGTAGCAATGGGAGCCAGCTTCTTCCCCAGCAATGCCTGTTTATTTATGGGCTGGTGGGAGAAGGTGGTCTTGGGGGTGGCAAACAATAAATACATGGAGAACAATGTTAAAGCATATTTTGGTATTATAGATGACTTGTTCATTGTATGGGAAGGAACTGTGGAAAAAGCAGATTAGTTAACATGAATGAAATTAATTTATAATTCACCACCACCATTAGTGAGAAAAATATTCATTTTTTAGATGTAGAAATGCACATAGCGGATAACAACATTGAAACTAGAATTTATAGAAAAGAGACAGCGGTCAATTCAGTGTTGCATTCTACTAGCTTCCATTCCCAACATCTAATCGAGAGCATTCCTTATGGAGAAATAAAGAGAGTATGCAGTAACCTGTCAGATTTAACAGCTTCACAACTGGAAAGTAAAAAGAGATTTCTGGAAAGAGGTTACTCTAGGAAGACAATAGAGGCAGCCATTACTAAATCCAATACTAAAAACAGATCCCTCTTACTACAAACTAAAAAGAAAGGAGAAGAAAATGTAGAGCGACCGGTACCAGAAGTTAGGCTGATTCTAGCATATAGTGCCCAACAACGAGAAATAAAGAAAATCATGCAACGTAACTGGTCAATTGTAAAAAGTGACCCAGTTATTGGTGATATTATTCCATCAATTTGGGGGTGACATACAAGAGAGCTCCGTCCATGCATAACAGCTTAGTAAGTAGCAGCCCAGAATTCAAGGAGCACAGAAAATGGTGGCTACAAAATGGATTTACCAAATGTAAAAACTGTAAGGCATGCCAATATGGAGTCAATACTAAGACCTACAGATTAGCATTTAGGGAAAAAGTTTTAAAGATTAACAAACCACTAAATTGCAAAACTGAATATGTCATCTATATCCTAGAGTGCTCTTGCAACCTTAAATATGTGGGCAGCACTAAGCTCCCTGCCCTCAAGAGAATTCTGCAACATATCAGGGCGATCAATAAGAACGATCAAACATACCCGGTTGCAAGACACTTTAAGGAAATACACCAAAATAACCTAAAAGATTTATTGTACTATTTGATTGACTCTATCACTCTGAACAGGAGAGGAGGAGGTAGAGAGGGGCAGTTGAGAAAGCTGGAAACTAGATATATTCTTAACCTTGACAGCAAGGCCCCAGGGGGTTTGAATACAACCGAGGATCTGTATACATGTCTGTAAATCAAATAATATGTAGAGTGTATGCTGAAGGCAATTTAAAACTCTATTCAATATTTAAATGGAGAGTGATATAAAATGATTAGCTGGACCGAGTGAGGCCGCCTAACCGACCAAAACCACGGATATAGTTTTTTTTAAAATTTTCACTCTGAAAGAAAATTTATAAAAAGAGAAATCAAACAAACAAGGTTTTATTTTTCATTACGGTTATGGGATGTGCACTTTTTACCTTTTGTATCACGCAGCATTTGCACTTTATTGAAACAGTTCAAAGAGATGGCAATAGACTAAGTTTAGGTAGAGTGATAAGGGGCTTTGACTCGTGCAAAGACAAGGGGAAAGTAAAGGAAAAACATTTGTTCAATTTTGCGAAAACTAAGTATTTATGCTCCAATTGTGATCGCCAAAATGAATTTGCTGACCTCTAAAAAACGATTTGGATAAACCAATAATTGATTTTTAAGTGAATAATTATGTATTTATATATTTATTCTACTGAAATGTATGAGAATTAACTGTTTTTAACAATAATAATTTTTATTGACACTGTGTTTTACTCATGAATAATTTTTTTTAGACTTTTATCATGAAGTTATAAATGTAGTATTACATAGAGGACCAGTGAATTACGCATTGGGTTAAGCAATTAAGTGGGGTCTTATTTTCGCTTTTTCCTTTAATCATTTTAGGAGATTAGACCCTTTGTAAATGCAAGGATGTATTAAGCTTATTTATTTATTTATAAATAATATAAGATTGTAGTATTTTTTCTATGCCTATCACCATCCTCTGATTGAATTTTGCACATGTCACTTTAAAAGGGGCGAAAGTAACTATGAGCGTTGTCATGTGATCAAGGTCCAGCTGGACCGTAATGCGTTATGGCCGACAACGAATAAAATTAAATAAGCACTCATCTTGTGGTACGTGCCTGCTTTTCCACAACGTGAAGCGGTTGGGAGAGAAAGCAGAGGAATTGGATACATATCTATATCTATCTATCTATCTATCTATCTATCTATCTATCTATCTATCTATCTATCTATCTATCTATCTATATATATATATATATATATATATATATATATATATATATGTATATATATATATATATATATATATATATATATATATATAATCTACTGGCGGTCGCCAGTAGATAGTCATAGTTAGGACCGTGTTTCCATAGGAAATCCGCAACATTCTATTTGGAATAACTTTGTCGCCGGTTGACGAATCCTCGCGAAATTTTCAAAATAGGTGGGGCGCTCCGCTCCGCTCCGCTCCGCTCCTACCCTGAAAGTCTCGGGGAGATTCGTCAAGCGGGGGCTGAGAAAAAAGGGGGGTCCCAAAACGCGTTTTCCCCATGCAATTTTCCATAGGGACCTTTAGTCCAAGGTACAGCCCGAACGGCTGAACAGAATTACTTGAAATTTGGCAAAGAGGTAGTCCTCAGGTCAGGCATGTGCCTTTTGCATATATGATGTCAATCTGTTCAGTAGTTCCTGAGATAATCAAAAGTAAAATCACATACATATCTGGGCGGAGCCTAGCCACACATCTCATCGTGAGATCTGATTGGCTGTCAGTACTTCATCCAAGAAGTGTTGGCAGCCATCTTGGGACCAATATACATGATAGCACCTCATTAAAAAGCATTGCAGTTAATAGAAGGTTTTAAGACTTTAGTTACATTATAAATCATTTGTTGATGGTACCATACTCATTTTAGGAATTGTGGTGTGTTCTAAGGTGATTTTACCATGTGAAAAAGCCTTCTGCTGTGATATCACGAACCATGTTTGAGAGAAAACTATTTTCTCATACTTTTCCCACAGAGGTTTGGAAGGTGATCTATAAGCTAAACTGAGAGCATATTTTCTGTAAATTCACATTATCTTTCTCAGTCATGTAAGAATGAAGTCTGACATTCTCAGTAAAACATGTACATCCAACAAGGGCAGAGACTGTCAGTTGATTCCTTTGTGTTCTACTGCAGCTTCCCAGAGTGCTCTAAAGAACAACTAGAGTGCTAACAGTCTTACTTGTGACAAAAGTATGGCACACCTGAAGCCATCTTGATTGGAATAAAGTGGTAACACTTAAAACATTTAATTTACAAAGGAAATGCCTTCTGTGAATACCGAAAGTCTTAAAATTAGGATTTTTCTTCGTTTAGTAGTAGTATAGTTAGGACTCCTAACTATAGGACTCCTAAATGCCTTCTGTGAATACTGAAAGTCTTAAAATTAGGATTTTTCTCAATTTAGTAGTAGTAAAGTTAGGACTCCTAACTTTAGGACTCCTAAATGCCTTCTGTGAATCCCGAAAGCCTTAAAATTAGGATTTTTCTCAGTTTAGTAGTAGTATAGTTAGGACTCCTAACTTTAGGACTCCTAAATGCCTTCTGTGAATACCGAAAGCCTTAAAATTAGGATTTTTCTCAGTTTGGTAGTAGTAAAGTTAGTAGTCCTAACTTTAGGACTCCTAAACTGAGAAAAATCCTAATTTTAAGACTTTCGGTATTCACAGAAGGCATTTAGGAGTCCTAAAGTTAGGACTCCTAACTTCTGTGAATACCGAAGTGAGTAAGTGTCTTCTGTGAATACCAAAATGAGTAAGTGCCTTCTGTGAATACGAAAATGGTAGTAAGTTTAGGATTTTGTCTTAAGTTAGTTCTGTGAATCGGGCCCACAGTGTGCCATAGTGAATGTAGGTGTTTTCACTGTATTCTGAGTGTCTTTTAACATAGCACTGGCTCTAGGACTGGTTAGTCAGACTCAGATACCACCAGTATCCGTCTGAAAAAGTTGAGGGTAATGGATGATTTTGCAACAAGGCTTGTTTCTGCTCTTCTGTTTGTTCTTTCTTCACGTTATACTTCTTTCTGCACTTTTCTTCGTCTTTGAGGACTTCTGTTGCTTCTTTCTGCATTTCTTTTTTTTCTTTCTGTGCGTTTTTCCTTCTTTCTTCACATGTCCTATCTCTGTAGGCATAGCTAGAAATTAGCATTTAAAAAACCTTTGAAATTCACTGAAAAAAACATAGGTTTCAGGCACGTTATAGCTAGGAATTAGCATTTAAAAAACCTTAGAAATTCACTGAAAAAACCATAGGTTTCAGGGGCGTTATAGTTAGCTGGACTTTTCACTCGTACAAAACCATAGAAATTCCCCCGTTATAGTTAGTTCAGCTAACTATAACTCGCGCGCCTGCAATGCACTGCTGATGACGTCACATATTACATCACTCATGACATGGTCAGTGACTTCACTCATGACATCACTGATGACATCATCCTTGTGATAGAGTGGCAGACCTCCTCTCCCCCTAATATAACCATTGATACACACATTCAAAAATGGAAATTAAAATTTTCAAAACAATGTACATACCAATACCAGTTACAACAACCTATTCAGTAATTGTAAGATCCACATCCACATCCACTCATTCACCAACAGTCCTATACAGTCACTCATACATGTACTCACTCATCATATGTACTCATACACCTATACATCCTGTTACACAACGCCACTCATCCATAAAGTTACTCACACACATAGTCACTCATGCTAATAAAGAATCAAACATCTGTTTACCTGCATATACAGTTATACACACACCACCACACTTACTTCTACAGAAACTTACACATACTTAGTCTTTTTAACAATCACTTATAGAAACACATACTTATTCATACAGGAACTCTTTCAATCTCTTACTCTCACATATACTCACTTATATACACCAATAGTCACATATACTAGTTTAAAACATATGTAGTTACTCATAGAGACACTATTGAGACAGTCATTCACTCACTAACACACCCATGCACACACTCATCCACCCATACAGTCCTGCACACATGCTGTCTTCAACACATACAAACAGTGAGTCACTCATTCATGCACCTATGCACTATGTAATACCCCCCACCGAACCATACAGACATCAGACACTTATACTGATACTCAAAAAACCAACTAATAACTAGGGGTGGGCGGAATTTGCAAAAGCGACTTTCGCAAATTATCGCGAAAATGTTAAAAATCTCCGCAAACAAGCGGAAATATCGCGAAGATGCAGAAGTTTTTTTCCCGCCCGTTCGCGATATTTTCTGCATGGTTGCGGGTCGCTAACTTACCCCTGCGGTTGCTCGCGGGCTCGGCCATCTTGTTTTCAGTTGTCTCGCGGTGCATGATCGCGAGAAGAAAGACGTGATCGCGCGACGCATGACATCACTGCGGACGCGAACTGTCGCGAGACAGCGCAAATGGCTAAAACAATACAACATCTCATGGAGAACGCGACCGGATCGGGAAAACTTGTCGGCGAACGCGGGGATTCAGGTAAGGCGATCGCACGCGCGCGAGAATGTATTATTTTTCAGCGCGAGCAAGAACCAAATTATCGCAAAGCTGCGGAATGCGGAAATTTTGACATTTTGAACGCGGAAATGCCAAATTATCGCAAATTCCGCGAACGGAACGGAAATTTTGCCCAGGCCTACTAATAACCTATATAGACACTCATGTAGCTACTCACCAACCCATGCAGCCACTTATACACAAAGTGAGAGACTGATACAGATATTTACATATTTAAACATTACTCACTAAGCCATGTATTCACTAAGATACACTTAATCAGTCAGTTATACAATCAATTTTTCAAAAACAAATCATCCATTTAGACACTTATATACCCATTTATTCTTCCATCGACCTTGAGATATACATATATAAAACATATGTAATTTTCTGAAAAACACACATTCACTGGATGATGTCATCAGTGATGTCATCAGTGATGTCATTTGAGATATCATCAGTGATGTCATGAGTGATGTCACTGACCATGTCATGAGTGATGTAATATGTGACGTCATCAGCAGTGCACTGCGGGCGCGCGAGTTATAGTTAGCTGAACTAACTATAACGGGGAATTTCTATGGTTTTGTACGAGTGAAAAGTCCAGCTAACTATAACGCCCCTGAAACCTATGGTTTTTTCAGTGAATTTCTAAGGTTTTTTAAATGCTAATTCCTAGCTATAACGTGCCCGAAACCTATGTTTTTTTCAGTGAATATATATATACATATATATACTTGAAGATGAAGGATCACAAGAAAACAACAGCCAGCCAGGGCAAAAATCTGGATCCCAAAGGATACAATGAGTCACAAAGAAATGAAATATCCGTACGTATGTATATATATATATATATATATATATATATATATATATATATATATATTCACTGAAAAAACCATAGGTTTCTCACATGTTATAGTTAGCAGGACATTTCACTCGTGAAAAACCAATGAAATTCCCCCGTTATAGTTAGTGCAGGGAAATATAACTCACGCGACTGCAATCCTCTGCTGATGATGTCAGATATTACATCACTGTATTTAGACACTTATTTACCCATGTCTTCTTCCATTAATCTTTAGCTACACATATATTACAAATATTTATTTTTCATAAAGACACATATGTCATCAGTGATGTAATATCTGACATCATCAGCAGAGGATTGCGGTCGCGTGAGTTATAGTTCCCTGCACTAACTATAATGGGGGATTTTCATTCGTTGCGCGGAACCAACGTCGCGGATACGCGGGTGCGTGTAATGCGCATGCGCGAGTGCGTCCTACGTACGCGCTCCATAAGCGCTCCGTAAGCACATATTTACGTCACGTTTGCGTATGCGTACTTGTATACGAGCGCGTACCGTAAGCTTACGAAGCGCGCACGGTAGGTCATGTGATCCACAAAGAACACTTTTCATTGGTTGAAACTACTTTCAGTTCTA
The DNA here is from genome assembly GCF_964204655.1 of Triturus cristatus. Classification (NCBI taxonomy): domain Eukaryota; kingdom Metazoa; phylum Chordata; class Amphibia; order Caudata; family Salamandridae; genus Triturus; species Triturus cristatus. Next base: position 67,197,748 of record NC_140591.1, read on the forward strand.
GAAACTTCCCACACCACACCCATTCCCCTCATTACTGCTTGGGATCCCCTAGGAGAAGGAGCTGAATTGACATTGAGATACAATGGCAGAGCAGCAGTCCTCTTCTGTGAGTGAGCCTAGCAGCACCATCATCAGACAGAGAAGGAGGAAACAAAAGGATTCTTTTGTGTGGGAGTATTTTACTTTTCCAGAGGAGCAGAAAAAGGTCAATGCTCCATTGGTCACTTGCAGACTTTGTGAGCGTGTTTTATCTAGAGGAGATCCAAGGAAGAAGTATTCCTTTGGAAATCACTCTATGATGAGAATACCTTAGGGATAAACATCCCAGGACCTTTGCTCGACATACTGAAGAAAACTCTTCAGTAAGTCACCGGAGCCCAACCTCAGAAGCTCAGCCTTTGTCAGGGTGTCCTTCTGGGACACCCTGACAAAGGCTAGGGGGTCAGGAACTGTCCACCCTGCCCCCTTTTCACGTTCTCCACCTTTGTTTTTCACCCCCTCAGACTGCGAGAGACAAAATGGCGGCCGACACTTCCTGGTTTCGACCGATTCGAATGTTTACTAAGATCTAACAACCAATCAGAATCGCGCTCGTGCACGGCGGCGTGCGCGTACGGTAAGCTTATGGTACGCGCTCGGAGCGCGTTTATAGATATATATATTGATTTAAATGCTATTTTCTCAGGAAATACTGAACAGATTTACACGAGACCTTCAAAAGGCACATCCCTGACCTGAGGGCTACCTCTCTGCCAAATTTCAAGTAATTCTGTTCAGCTGTTAGGGCTGTAGCTCGGACTAAAGGTCCTATGGAAAAATGCATGGGGAAAACACGTTTTGGGACCCCCCCTTTTTCTCAGACCCCGCTTGACGAATCCCCCCGAGACTTTCAGGGAAGGAGCAGAGCGGAGCGCCCCACCTATTTTGAGAATTTCGCGAGGATTCGTCAATCGGCGCCAAAGTTATTCCAAATAGAATGTTGCGGATTTCCTATGGAAACACGGTCCTAACTATAACTATCTACTGGCGACCGTCAGAACACCTGTCTGCAGCGCAGCTCCCTGGCGCATACCGGAGATGCCTGTTGGGCTAGTTGGCCCTCAGGGACCCTCAGTATTAAAGAGGAATTAATTCCCCAACTTACAATTCGCCAGGGGGCGCGTTTGGAGAGTGCTGCAAGGAGGGGGCGTGGCCTCCGGCACGATGCCAGTCTTTTATTTATTTTAATTGTTTTAAGAAGGGGGGCTGTGTGGTTCCCCTTCTTATTCTAATTTATTGGCCCTGATGACCCCATCCCCCAGGGCCTGTCTCCTAATTATATTTTTTTGACCCCAATCCCCAGGGCCGGCCACTGTTTTTTATTATTTTAAAAAAATATATATTTATAGACATACCTAGGACATGCTGGACAAACCGTACGTACCTATCACCATGACGATTTGCGTGATATTCATTAAAAGGCGACTATGCATACAATGAATCCACGTGGAATGTATTTACACCACTAGTGAAGCTCTGACATGTCTGATGCCCTACCGTGCCTAATCCCGGTAGACACCCTTGCCGTTTATTTATACAAACATGGGTAGCTATTGACGGGCACATTTAATACACATGCACACCAAGCCATTCAAAGGGGATTCGAAAAAAATTCGACCAAAACTATGCAAGAAACCCCCCTCACGGTTAATAAAACACACATCCACTGCCGGATGTGTAATACTTTTTATTTTACTCTCTGGAAAGGGGACGAACATCACTTGAGAGTCACAGCGCGCTCCTGGCAGAGCCCAATGCTGTGTTACACCCACCATTGCCTGCTGAGTGCCACACACCTCTGTGTTGTATTCCACTAGCTAGTGCATATGCTATGACACTCTCTAGCCCATGTGCACTGTAACACCACCCCGTGAATATTACATGCCACACTTGTCTTCGCACGGGTTATATTGCCCCATCTAACGTGCCTTCCTCGATGCCTATGTTATAACGCACAGTGCTATGCCATACCTATTACAATCTGGGATCCATATCTTTGTCACAGTGCATATGCAACGTTACACTCCCCAGCACATATTTTATATTACAACTTTAGAGACTAGTTAGGTTACACAACACTGCCCTGTGCATATTACACTCCAAGGCGCATATCGCATAGCACGCGCTAGTGCCTGTGCTATCTCGCGCTCTCCAATGAATCTGTCATTGCGCACAATGTATTGCATATTATATTTCACGCCCGGTTCATCTTATATCACACTTTTTGGTGCATAGTTTATACCATACACTATATCTAGTTTTCATTTTCAATCGTGCTCTCAGGACTATGTTCTATATAACACTGTGTTCACCTACCTTTTTCACGGGCATTACATTTTGCGATAGGGGGTGGAGGGTCAGGGGGTGTTTCTGCCAAGTGAGCCCGGAGTCACAATCACAAACGTCCTCTTCTTCCTGAATAAAAGTGAGATTATGCTGCATACTTGTTCATATTTTAAGTAGTTCTCACAGACACACGTTTTAAAAACAATAAAGTTCCTAATACCTGCCTTCTCTGAACAGTTAGCTTGCTGCCCCATCCCCCTCCTCCCTATCCTCTGTTGTGTGAATCCATGGACTAGCCTCCTCCCTCCTGCCATGCATGGTCTGATGTGCTGCCACTGCCCTCAATTTAGTATGATGTACCAGTCCACTCCTCCTGCCCTCCATTGCCCAATTCTATGCCCCATCATTGACCTCCTGCTTAAACTCTGTGCTTAGCTTGCTGCCCCTATTCTCCTTCCCCCTGCCCTCCGAAGTCTTTGTGCATGCCCCTGCTCCGTCCTTTTTGCCCACCATGTTCCATGGACCTGCCACTCCTATCTACTCTGAGTGTTCTGTTGAGCTGCCACTCCCCTCCCACCTGCCTAGCATTGTCAGATGACTGTAACCTGTCCCTGCCACCTCCACCCTGCCTGTCCACATGCCATGCCCCTATCCTCTTCCTCCTTTCCTACATGGTCCATTGTACTGCCACACCCTTCTGCCCTCCCTGGTCTGTTGTGCTGCAACTGCTCCTCCTGCCTGCCCCGTGCGGTCTGTTGTGAGGCCCCTTCCCCTGAACTTTCTTGTCTGTGCACAGGTCCTGACCCTCCCTTCTATCCTCCATCGTCCTTTGTGCATGCCCCTGCACCCTCCTTCTTGCCCATCATAGCCATTGTGCTGCCACTAACCCTCCCACTTGCCATGCATGGTCTTCTGTGCTGCCATGGCCCCTCCCACCTTCCCTCTGTGGTCGGTTAGCTGCCCCTGACCCCCTCCCACCTTCCCTCCATGGCCTGTGTGTATGCCATCACAGTCTCACTGTTGCTCTTCATGGTGTGTCTTGCTTCTAGTGCCCATCCTGCCTGACCTCCATGGCTATCTTGCTGCTCCTGCCCTGCCCCCTTTCCCCCAGCCCTCTGTTTACATGTGCAGACCCCTACTCCCTCCCTCCTGGCTTGTCTGTTCCATTGTAATGCCCCTGATCCGTCCCTCCTGCCCTTTATGGTCTGTTATGCTGCAGCTTTCTCTCCTGTCTGTCCATTATGGTCAGCTAGCTACCATTGCCTCTTGCCCCTCTGTTCTCTGTTGTCCATGTGCATGGTCCTGTCCCCTCCCTCTTGCTTTCTATGGATTGTTTTGCTGCACTCCCGTCCCGCATGCCCTGTGTGGTGTATTGTGCTGCTGCAAAACCTGATGCTTGCCCTGCAGGGTCAGTTTGGTGCACCTCTCCATGTCCCTCCTGTCCTCTGTTATCCAAGTCCATGTCCCTACCCCATTTCCTTCCATGATCCAATGTACCATACTTGCGAACATTTTGAACTTGGTAAGAGGGAGATTTTGAAAAAAAACTGGGGTATTGATTTTCCCCTTTGAGTTACATTGAAAAAGAGGAGATTGTAGACAGGAGACAGATCAAATAAAGCCCATTTGAGCTTAAAAACATTGGACGTTTCCTGGCTGAATCGGGTCTGTTGGCATGTATGGTTGTACTTCTATTGCCTCTTGCTTCTGCCCACAATGGTCTATTACATTGCCACAGCCTCTCTTGCAAGTCCTGTATTGTTGGTTTGTTTCCCCTGCCCCCCTTTCCACTGCCCTCCATAGTCTGTTGTGCTGCCACGGCCCTTCCTGCCTGCACAGTGTGGTTAAATTGTTGCCTTTGCACCCTCCTACCTGCCTTCAATTTTCAGAGTCCGTGCCCCTGGCCTCTGCCTCTCAACAGTATCCTAATGAACAACTAGATTGCTAACATTCTATATTTATTACAAAATTGTGGAACGCCTGACGTCATCTTGATGTAATCTAAACTGTAATACCTAGAGCATTTTCTTTAGAAATTACATATATGAGAGGGTCTTATTGGCATCAAAATTATGGTTAGTGCTCTAAAAGACTAAAATAAGGACATATTTTCTGAGTTTTCAAATAGCGACAAAGCACTTTTAAATTATTTGTTATCTTTATGTTTTTTTATCCAGTTGACCACTTGATTAAATGTTGCACTTAGGGGAGAGGATGTGGTGTTACTTCCAGAACTGCAGACTTTGCAACTGGGGAACCAGGTTGGAGTTTCTGCTTCAGCTCGACATTCTGTTATTCTGGTCAAATCACTTAGTCTCCCCATGTCTACAACCAAAATGAATTTGTTCTTGTGTGATGTAACCAATGCTCATGTAAAGCACTCCAATACCTGACAAGTCTGCACTATATAACACTGCAAAAACACAAAATAATAAGTGCTTTGCACACTTCTGTCATTGGGCTATATTTGGGCTACATCTGGGTGATTTTGGGCTACATTTGGTCTCTTTTGTCTCCGGTGGCCATCTTGGGAGATTTATTTGTTATGAAGTTTCCTAATATCCTCATGTACTGCAGTCTCCTCAGTAGGAAATGCTTTCAGTTTTTTACCTTGATTCCATCATGAAGGTATTAAGATATGTCACACATTTGCCATAAATTCTGAATGTTAGCACTCTAGTTGCTCATTAGATCACTGTAGTAAAATTACTGTTCACCATGGAAGTCTGCTCCTGGTATTAAAAGTGCATGTTTCAGTCTGCATGTCAGAATTTTTTAATGAAATAGAAGAGGATTTGAGAAGTCACTCAAAATGTGCCCTCGTTTTCTTTCTTCAGCATTAATCATAATTTCTATGGCAAAATGAACCCCCTCATTGTGTTCCTTTTTAAATTAAATGTTTTAAGTGTTACCAGTTTATTCCAATCAAGATGGCTTCAGGTGTGCCATACTTTTGTCATAATGAAGACAGTAAGCGCTCTAGTTGTTTTTAAGAACACTCTGGGACATTCTGTCATTGGGCTATACTTGGGCTACATCTGGGTGATATTTGGGCTCCATTTGGGCTCTTTTGTCTCTAGTGGCCATCTTGGGAGACTTATTTGTTATGAAGTTTCCTAATTTCCTCATTTACTGCAGTCTCCTCAGTAGGAAATACTTTCAGTTTTTTACTTTGATTCCATCAAGAAGGCATTCAGATGTGTCACACATTTGCCATAAATTCAGAATGTTAGCACTCTTTTTGCTCATTAGATCACTGTAGTAAAGCTACTGCTCACCAGGGAAAACTGCTGCTGGTATTGAAAGTGCATGTTTCAGTCTGCATGTCAGAATTTTTTAATGAAATAGATGAGGATTTGAGAAGTCACTCAAAATGTGCCCTAATTTTTCTTTCTGCAGCACTAATCATACTTTTTATAGAAAAATGAACCCCCTCATTTTGTTCCTTTTTAAATTAAATGTTTTAAGAGTTACCACTTTAATCCAAGCAAGATGGCTTCAGGTGTGCCATATGTTTATCATAAGTAGGACTGTTAGCGCTCTAGTTGTTCTTTGGAACACTCTGGGAAGCTGCAGTAGAACACAAAGGAATCAACTGACAGTCTCTGCCCTTGTTGGATGTACATGTTTTACTGAGAATGTCAGACTTCATTCTCACATGACTGAGAAAGATAATGTGAATTTACAGAAAATAAGATCTCTGTTTAGCTTATAGATCACCTTCCAAACCTCTGTGGGAAAAGCATGAGAAAATATTTTTCTCTCAATCATGATATCCCAGCAGAAGGCTTTTTCACATGGTGAGATCACCTTAGAACATACCACAATTCCTAAAATGAGTATGGTACCATCAACAAATGATTTATAATGTAACTAAAGTCTTAAAACCTTCTATTAACTGCAATGCTTTTTAAGGAGGTGCTATCATGTATATTGGTCCCAAGATGGCTGCCAACACTTCTTGGATGAAGTGCTGACAGCCAATCAGATCTCAGGATGAGATGTGTGGTTAGGCTCCGCCCACATATATATATGATTTTACTTTTGATTTTCTCAGGAACTACTGAACAGATTGACACCAGACCTGCAAAAGGCACTTCCCTGACCTGAGGATTACCTCTCTGCCAAATTTCAAGTAATTCTGTTCAGCCGTTCGGGCTGTACCTTGGACTAAAGGTCCCTATGGAAAATTGCATAGGGAAAACGCGTTTTGGGACCCCCATTTTTTCTCAGCCCCCGCTTGACGAATCCCCCCGAGACTTTCAGGGTAGGAGCGGAGCGGAGCGCCCCACCTATTTTGAAAATTTCGCGTTGATTCGTCAACCGGTGCCAAAGTTATTCCAAATAGAATATTGCGGATTTCCTATGGAAACAAGGTCCTAACTATAACTATCTACTGGCGACCGCCAGTAGATAATATATATATATATAGCCAAGAAAGAAGTGACTCAAAAATATATTTCCACTACAACGTTTCAGCTTCCGCCTTCCTCAGGTAGTACAAGATGGCTTGCTCCGTGGCTGCACAGATGACACAGCTGAATTTTCAAAAAGCATCATGAGTGAAGTCTTGGTATTGTTTTTTTGGTAAAATCTGCTGTTTTCAAGCTGTCTGTGTGCTTCTGTAACGTACATGTTTTTGCTGAGTAGTACAATGTTCCCTCCTTTATCAGCAGGGCGAATTACAATATCTCTATCATTAGGCAATGATGAGATGATCGATCTTTGTTTGGTTGTCAAGTTGCCAGTCACAAAGTTTTGATTTGATCTTGCGTATTTACACTCCATTAAAGCTTTTGGAACGACCTCATGGAATGTATCTACATTGTCGTGTGGGAGATTGGGGTAAAAAGTGGAACGAGGTTTGAAAGGAGTTATGGCTGCTCTGTCTGTTACAGTGTCCCGAATTTCATTTCTATTATTGGAGCTATTAGATGTTACAAGTTCGTTGCTGCATTCTAATTCTTGTATGGTTAAGAGCATGTTAGTATCTCCTACCGTGAGGTTCGTGGGATCGGTGTTTTCCCTTGCCCGCGGGTCGTGTGATATGTTACCTTTGAGAGTATGCCATTTTGTGAGTTTCAGTTTTCTGACAAACTTAAAAATGTCTATTAGAGTAATTGAAAATTTCAGTTGGGCAGAATGTTAAACCTAAGCACAGTGTTTTCTTTTCAAGAAATGAAAGTGTACGGCTTGTAAGATTGATTCTAGTTTTGTTTACCATGGTGTTGTCCATCATAGTTGCTTCTTCTTCCTCAAGCTCCCACGTCCGGTTCCCACTGGCTTTGTTCCGTTTCCTTTTCCGTATCCTGTGTTTTCGTCGGCTTCTTTGTTGCTTGCTCCCCCCTGCCCCTTCTTCTTCCTCTTCCTCTTCCCCGTTGTCCTCTCCCTCTCGGTGTTGGTTGGGGGGTAGTGTTCACCGTTTGCCGCCCCCTCCTCAGCGTCCGGTACTTGTCCAAAAAAGTGGCAGGTCTGGTAATGATCTCCACTTCTGAGGTCGTGCTTGAGGTGTATACTGAGACGTCTGTGTCTGAATCGCTAGTCATAGTGGTCGGTACAGGTGTACTGTTCCCACCCTCTTTCAGGTTAGTGCTAGATTCTCTTGGCTGGAAGTTGTACAGGTGGTCATATTTCCATGGGTCATTCTTTTTTTCAAGTCTTCCTTGAATTTAGTTATAGTTGCGTGGTCTGTGCTTTTCTTGAAATCTTCCTCTAATTCAGAATGACCCAATACAAGGAAGAAATAAAACTAAGGAAGCAACGCAAACCCCACCGCGACTGTGCGGATTACTAAAGTGGACGGATCTTGACATATAGCAGGAAATACGACATCCTGTACAACTTCCAGCCAAGAGAATCTAGCACTACCCTGAAAGAGGGTGGGAACAGTACACCTGTACCGACCACTCTGACTAGCGATTCAGACACAGACGTCTCAGTAGACACCTCAAGACGACCTCAGAAGTGGAGATCATTACCAGACCTGCCACTTTTTTGGACGAGTACCGGACGCTGAGGAGGGGGCGGCAAATGGTGAACACAACCCCCGAACCAACACCGAGAGGGAGAGGACAATGGCATTTTGACAACCTGGAACAAACTGACGGAATGGCAACAAAAGGGCATCATTACATGGGAAGAGTATTTATTTCTGAAGAAAGACTACCCATCATTTACTTTCTTTCCAAAGTGCGTAAAAACCCATTAGTCCCCCCTGGTAGACCAATTGTTTCATCCCTGGGGAGCGTATTTGAAAACATTTCAAAGTATGTGGACCATTTCTAGCAGAACTATGTCACCACACTTCCATCCTATGTAAAGGATACGAAATACTTTTTGTGTAAAATTGATGGCATACAATGGAAACCGAACTATACATTCATCACAATGGATGTCTCCAGTCTTTATACCATCATTGACCACGACCAAGGCATCCGTGCATGTACCCACTTCTTAAATGAAAGAAATATTATGTATTTTGAACACACGAGGATGCTGATTGATATGATGTTTCTATGTTTACAAAACAAAATTTTCATGTTTAACCCCTTCCCCGCTCATGACGGAGCCGCTCCGTCATGAGCCACGGTTGCCGTGTGCTCATGACGGAACGGTTCCGTCATGTCACGGCCGTTGGCGGCCGCTCCGCCTACGCGGCGCTGTTTCCCCGCCTGTGCGGGGGGACAACGCAAATGGGCGGAGTCATGACGGAACCGTTCCGTCATGAGCACAGCTCAACCGTGGCTCATGACGGAGCGGCTCCGTCATGAGCACAGCGCCACCGCGCTGCCCCCCCGCCCCCCCAGCGCTGCGGCGGAATTCCCGCCGCAGCGAAAGGGTTAACGGGAAGCTTTTCAAACAAATACTGGGGACTGCTATGGGCACATGCTTTGCCCCCAGTTTTGCAAACCTTTTTCCTAGGCCTGTGGGAGGAAGAGGTTAGGAACGACATCTGTCTCTCTCAGTACTTTGAGAAAGTTAAAACTTGGCTGTTACATCAACAACCTTTTCTTGATATGGGAGGGAAGCGAAGAAGAAGCTACTGAGTTCAACCACAAACTAAATACCAACACCTATAACATAGTACTGACACAGAATATCAACAAGGAAGAAATAGAATTTTTGGACGTTAAAGTCAAAGATGTCAACAATACTCTTGAGACAAGACTGTTTCGCAAAGAAACAGCAGGCAACAGTATCCTTCACGCTCTCAGTCACCACCCTGACACGCTTAAATTGAGCATATCGTACGGGGAGTTACTGATAGCGAGAAGAAACTGCAGTAAAGAAGAAAACTATCAGGCAGAAGAAAAGATTATGATCAATCGCTTCAGGGAACGTGGGTATCCGGAGTGGGTACTTAATAGAGCTGTTTCCAAACTGAAAGACATTGACAGACAGAGCACATTGAGAGAGAAAGAAAGGCGCACTGAGTCCCATGAGACACGTGTCATTCTCACGTACAACAACAGTTCATTCAAAGTACAAACCATTCTCAATGAGAATTACAATATCCTCAAAAGCGATCACATAGTGCGCCCTACTATCAGCGATAGACCCAGAATAACATATCGCAAAGGCCGTAGCCTCAGAGATATTTTGATGCATGGTGACCTCACTGAACAACAAAATACGTCAATACACAACCTCAAAGGTTTCTACCCTTGCGGCCACTGCAAGGCGTTCCAAGCAAGCCATATTGTTAAAGAATTCAGTGTACCACATTCTAAAAGGAAAAACACAATTTCTCAATTCCTTACATTTAGCACTACTTATGCCATATACATCTTGGTATGCCCGTGCCAGAAACGTTACGTAGGTAGTACAACACATATGACCAAGAAAAGGGTCCTAGAACATCTTAGGGCCATAAAAAACAGGGACCCTCATTACCCGGTTGCGAGACACTTCGCTGAGTACCATCTCTCAAACAGCTTGTTCCTCAGCTACTTTGGTATTGAACAGGTACTGGGGAGCCCTAGAGGAGGGAACAGGGAGCTTAAACTCAGGAAAAAGGAATCCAAATGGATCCTAGACCTCGAGACACGGTACCCGAAGGGACACAATGTAGATGAGGAATTGGCCACACACCTTATTGAAGAATAATGGTTTACCGATGTACAGACACTGTAGTACTTCTCTTATGTTTTTAGCAAATCCATGAAGTTTGATATATGTAACTGCTAAATTGTATATGCTAACTGAGAATTTTTCAATAGATTGTCATACATGTATAGTTGGTTACAGTTGTACTTTTTAATTTAACAATTCTTCTTTTTCTTATTTCTTTCACAGGAGGAAAGGAAGGGGCTCACCTACTACTTGCGGGCACTTCACGAGCCACCTACCCTTTTCTTCACCTCTACAAAGAGTGCACCACCAACATGTAGATAAGACTTTTTTCAGTTATTTCACATATAGTCACTGTTTCTGTTGTTTGTCTCTGGACAGTACATAGTAGTATGGAGGTACCGTCACTTGGCGACAGTATTGAGTTCATATATTCTTGCATGGTATACTGAGCCCTGATCGTCCAGGAGCAGCAACTGCCACTTGGCACGAGTATTGCTGAAATTACTCCCCATGTCAGAATACGTATTCTGACATGATCCGGTCTGCAATCAGTACCGGAGCGTATATGGGTGCATATATTTAATTTTACCACCATGGTAAGTGCAACCCATCTATATAGGCCTTTCAATTAAATCATGCCATATAGACGGCAGCAGCACGTCTGTCTGTGCTGCACAGACATGTCTCACTTCAACTTATATCTTTACTTTCCTTTTCTTTGTTTACAATTCACTCTATATTATGATGACAATAATGTAGAAGAGCAGGGTACCAACATACAACTGTGTTATATGTGTAAACATATTTGAACATATTGTGCCACTGATACTAGGCACTCTAAGATGGCCGCCACTGTTTCTATGCAAGTGAACAGTAATATGTTGTCCTCTTTCTATGTCCAATACCAAGACTATGTATTCACTGTTTTGACACCCGGTTCTTTGTGTCATCAAGGAAGTTCTCTTCCAAAACGCGTAACCTTGAACCTTGAGTAAATTACTTGAAAACAACAAAAGAGTGACTGAAAAATTCCAAAGGAAGAGGCACTAAAAATAAAACAGCACGAGGAAAAACCTAGTTGGTGACATGCTTCATCATTGGGTTCCACCAGAGAGGCCGAATGCCTCCCTGGTGTGCTTTGACGCCTGAATTACAGCGGAGCAGGTTTTTTTTGGGAAAGGATGTGAGTGCAAAGGGTGGTGCAGAAATAAAAGATGGCTGGTTTTATCCAAAAGTGATTTTAATGGTGGAAAACCAGCAATCATTAAAATCAAGTTGCAAGGACATGCGCTGGCTGATTAGTTTAACCAGACCCGTCCAGTTTAGTAAGAGAAGTGAAAAGTGGTTGACATGTTTCTGCTTTTCAGTGCAATTATGCTAAGCATTCATCAGGACGGACACTCCATGGTGGTATACGCTCGCTAAGGCGTACCCTAACAAGTGGAGGTGTATGAACAGTAAAACTCCCGGTTTTACTTATGCAGCCTTCTGGGATTTCCAAAGGCCACTAGACTCTGCAAACGAAACAAAAAAGAGACACACATAAAAGCACACATAGCTGTATAATGAAAACAGTGGTCTCTTTTTGTCAAACATCTACGAGGTGCATACTACTTAAAGATCACGTGCTGTGATTCAGTAGGTTGTCCAAATTGGTAACACCACGAGTGCCCTTATTTCTTGCACCAATGTCCTAATATACAGCCGCTCTGTGTGTGATTAATGCCGGAGGGGTCCCAGTTACCGGTCACGACCCGTAACGTGTGTAACGCTTAATTATGAAGCGATTAATGCGCAATTCATGCATTTCATTATGATACCATGGTGTAATCTGGTGCTCGGTGGCGTGCCCTCAAATTAAAAGCAAGGCGCTACAAGGGTCGAAATGAACGCTGCAGGGTGTACACATAAAGGAACAGTATATGTATTAAAAACAAACGTATCATGGAAAACTTAGGAGCTTACGTGAAGTAAAGACTGGCTTCACGTCATGGGTCTGGGGTGGGGGTTAGAAATGCTGATAGAATCTAGGCAGAGAAAACAAAGTGTAAATGGTGACAGCCGGTGTCTCGAGGAAACCTCTGCCAAATAACCCTTTGCAAGGACCCCCATACACTTACTTCTAGTTTAGCACTCTCCCATTGTCGACCTATTTTCGATCGTCCACGGCCCGAATGTTGCGGCGATGTGGCGTTCTGGGATAGAAATGCCGGTTTGTGATCACGTGACTCCAGCGCCAAAGACGTGTGATGCGATGCGTCTGGCTCACTTGGTACGAAACACTAGATTGTGCGAGTGCCTTTTCAGTGAAGAAAACTTTATTGGTCTATAAATGGGAACAATGGTGGCATTGATGCGGGACCGTAATGAATAGCTCAGTTACAATTCCGCTAGCATCTACGATACTGGTAAAAGCGGAACTTATTAGCTATGTAAGGCGCTGTTCATAAAGCATCCTGTAATGTAGAGATATTTATAAAACAGACAATCCGTGTGTAAGGAAACTCAACAGAGTTATGAAATCTATATGTGTTAGGAATATGCAAAAATCTGCATTTTAATTGAGTTTCATAAAATTTTTTTTGAAGAAGGGGGATGATGACTGATTGTAATAGTCAATTAGCACATCTCAAAAAATGGAAGCTAGGTACGTCGCTGTGATGGGTTTTGTGTTATAAAACCATGAAGAAGACACGTGTGGGTCCTGGAGCAGTAGACCTTATTTAGTACCTTTCAAAAGAAACAATCACACGTGGAGTGCAGAAAGCCACTGTTCAGAAAGGACGGCAACTATTAGCGTTTCATTACTGAGCCCCATGGAATATTATCATTAAGTGTTGTGCGGTGTGTAGATAGACGATAAATCCACCGTTGTTCCTTTTCAAAGAGCACCTGTTGTGTATTTGAGCCTAACTTTAGTTGCTCAATAATAGTCCAACTTAGATCGTTAATGGTATGGCTGGATTGTAAAAAATGGTCAGTGAGTTTCGTAATGTTTTTGCGGCACTGGATGTTGCTGTGGTGCTCGCATATTCGTTGTTTGATCTTGCGTGATGTCATGCCCACATACCTGAGCCCGCAAGGGCAGGTGATCAGGTATACCACATTGGTGGAATTGCATTTGGTGTGGGCCCTTTGTGAACATTGTTTCCCAGGTTCCAGTGCTAGATATTTCGTGGTGGCAGTCAACTGGCATACACTGCAGGCTCTGCAGGGAAAATGTCCTGTAACTGGGGGGAGTCCCCAGGCATTCAGAACCGTCTGATTCTCACCCCTGTCCAATCTCTTTGGGCGCGTGTGTACTAGGGAATCCTTAATGCTCCTGGCACGTTTATAAGAGAAAAGTGTTTTCTCCCATTTGCGGTTGTTGCTCTCCAGTATTCTCCAGTGTTTCCTGATCGATCTACCGACAGCATTGGAGGCTGCGTTGTACGTGGTTTTGCATGTGAGTGGTATATTCTCTGCAGTGTCTTTTGGGATATCTTCTAGGAGGGCTTCTGTGTGCTGATTTCTGGCCCTTTTGCAGCTCCTCTTGAATATTCTTTCCGGATAACCGTGTTTCTGCAGTTTGTTAGTCAGATCCTGTGCCTGAGACCTAAAATCTGTCAATTCACTGCAATTGCGTCTGAGCCATAGTTATTGACCGAAGTTGAGATTCTCCGGCAGCGGACGAGGATGAAAGCTGGAAAAATGCAGCAGGTTGTTTTTGGCTGTCGGTTTGTGGTGCGTCTTTGTCTGTAGGTGGTTGGCAACTTTCTTGATGACAACATCGAGGAATACCATCTCATCCTTTTTGTAAGAATAGGTAAACCTCAGGTTGGATCACAGGTATTGATCCATTCGAAGAAGTCCAGAAGAGTGTTTTTGGTACCTTGCCAGATGATGAGAACTTCATCTATGTACCTTTTCCAAAAGGATACATAGGACGCATAGGGATTCCGTGCCGAGAGGATGTGTTTGCACTCAAAACCATAAACATACAGCCCGACAACACTTGGGGCTAAAGTACTGCCCATAGAAGTGCCCGTCGACTGTAGGTAAAGCTCTCCCTTATATTTGAAGAAATTCGAAGAATAAATTACCCTGACACAGGACTCTGAGAGCGCGTATTATTTGATTTGAATCTACGATTGTATTGCCGGCTCTGCTCTACCGGCTGCTATCACGCCACCGAACTACGGGCGGAGCTCCCAGGAGGAGCTCCTGGATTGTGGAATATATATATATATATATATATATATATTATCTACTGGCGGTCGCCAGTAGATAGTTATAGTTATGATCGTGTTTCCATAGGAAATCTCAAAATTCTATTTTGAATAACTTTGGCGCCGGTTGACGAATCCTCACGAAATTTTCAAAACTAATGGGGCGCTCCGCTCAGCTCCTACCCTGAAAGTCTCGGGGTGATTCGTCAATGGGGGGCCGAGAAAAAAGGGGGGTCCGAAAACGCGTTTTCCCCATGCATTTTTCCATAGGACCTTTAGTCGAAGGTACAGCCTGAACGGCTGAACAGAATTACTTGTAATTTGGCAGAGAGGTAGTCCTCAGGTCAGGGAAGTGCCTTTTGCAGGTCTGGTGTCAATCTGTTCAGTATTTCCTGAGAAAATAGCATTTAAAAGCATATAAATATCTATACGCGCGCACGGTGCGCACACGGTGCGCGCACGGTGCCATGCGCGAGCGAAATTCAGGAAGTGTCGGCCGCCATTTTGTCTGTCGCAATGAAAAGGAAAGGTGGAAAAAAGGTGGAAAACGTGAAAAGGGGGCAGGGAAGAGAGTTCATGACCCCCTAGCCTTTGTCAGGGGGTCACAGAAGGATCCCCAAGGGTTAAAAAAAACATTTTCTTATTTTTGAAAAAAATTGCGGGGTGCGCGCACGGTACGCGCACGGTGAAAAACCTTGAAAAAAAAAATAATTATAAATACATAACTTAGCATTTAAAAAAACGTACAAATTCACTTAAAAAACCATAGGTTTTACACACGTTATAGTTAGGAATTAGCATTTAAAAAACCTTGCAAATTCACTTAAAAAACCATAGGTTTCACACATGTTATAGTTAGCTGGACATTTCACTCGTAAAAAAACAATGAAATTCCCCCGTTATAGTTAGTTCAGATAACTATAACTCGCGCGACCGCCACTCTATCACAAGGATGATGTCATCAGTGATGTCATGAGTGATGCCACTGACCATGTCATGAGTGATGTAATATGCGACGTCATGAGCAGTGGATTGCAGGCGTGCGAGTTATAGTAATCTGAACTAACCGTGAGAAAGAACGTTTCTTGTTCGAAACGTTGGTGGGTGGTGGATGGTGGCGAAATTTGTGCTTAAAATAAATTAAGCATTCACAATCACTCTCTGGAGTGCGGTGCATCCTTTGGTATTAAGAATTTTTTACGAGGTTTTGTCTGACCTCGACACCAGCACACGCTAGATCAGAGTGCATCAGCTACAGACTCTTTGTTTCAAGCATATATATATATATATATTGCCCATAATGCTTCGCTTTATGCACACGTGACAGCCGATCACCTGGCGTGCCGTGTTGTGCATTTAAGTGGGGAGTGACCGGAGGTGCATTTTTTCCGCTACCAGCCCTGAAGAGAGGATTGCCTCGAAACGCGTCAGCGTACGTGGTGGGAACTGTGAAAGCAGCAGGCAGACGTTATCCTTCCCATTTTAATAAAGGTGTTATGCTTGGAGCACCGTGGTGTTTGTCGAGTGCTTTTCAATTGAACGACCAACCAAGCCTGAGCGTGATATATATATATATATATATATACATATATATATATATATATATTTTATTGCAAAGACTCTATATTTGGAAAAGCACTCGACAGCAGAGCAGAAGGAATCTTCATTTATTCATGGCATTTTGAAGGTAACAGGTAATCCGTCATTGTTCCTCGTTGCCAACGCGTTTCTAAGCTGTCTGCTTCTTCTTCTTGGGCAGTGGAGATGCGGATTTGCAAGGTTACTGGCAACCCCATGATTCAGCTGTCCTTTAGTAGTAGCTGATTCAGGTGTGCGCTATGAATAGTTCCTGCGCGCTCGCAATGTATGCTGGGGCATGTAGTTTTATCCTGCTATACTTTTCGCCCATGGTGGGCTCCGCAGCGCCATTAATTTTTAACGGGATCACAGCGATTCAGTACGCATCTTCTGGGATATTTGAAAGCACTTAGTGTGCTCCGGATTAGATTTCACCTTCTTTTCTTGAGCCGTCTGCTGTGCCTCTTCAACAAGGAAACTCCTGCTGGCGGCCCCTCCTTTTCATGAGGTGGTGCTCTTCCCACGACGAAGCTGTCGTGCAAATTTATTTTATTGCAAAGGCTCTATCTTTGGAAAAGCACTCGACAGCAGAGCAGAAGGAATCTTCATTTATTCATGGCATTTTGAAGGTAACAGGTAATCCGTCATTGTTCCTCGTTGCCAACGCGTTTCTAAGCTGTCTGCTTCTTCTTCTTGGGCAGTGGAGATGCGGATTTGCAAGGTTACTGGCAGCCCCATGATTCAGCTGTCCTTTAGTAGTAGCTGATTCAGGTGTGCGCTATGAATAGTTCCTGCGCGCTCGCAGTGTATGCTGGGGCATGTAGTTTTATCCTGCTATACTTTTCGCCCATGGTGGGCTCCGCAGCGCCATTAATTTTTAACGGGATCACAGCGATTCAGTACGCATCTTCTGTGATATTTGAAAGCACTTAGTGTGCTCCGGATTAGATTTCACCTTCTTTTCTTGAGCCGTCTGCTGTGCCTCTTCAACAAGGAAACTCCTGCTGGCGGCCCCTCCTTTTCATGAGGTGGTGCTCTTCCCACAACGAAGCTGTGGGGCTGCCAGTAACCTTGCAAATCCGCATCTCCACTGCCCAAGAAGAAGAAGCAGACAGCTTAGAAACGCGTTGGCAACGAGGAACAATGACGGATTACCTGTTACCTTCAAAATGCCATGAATAAATGAAGATTCCTTCTGCTCTGCTGTCGAGTGCTTTTCCAAATATAGAGCCTTTGCAATAAATTAAATTTGCACGACAGCTTCGTCGTGGGAAGAGCACCACCTCATGAAAAGGAGGGGCCGCCAGCAGGAGTTTCCTTGTTGAAGAGGCACAGCAGACGGCTCAAGAAAAGAAGGTGAAATCTAATCCGGAGCACACTAAGTGCTTTCAAATATCACAGAAGATGCGTACTGAATCGCTGTGATCCCGTTAAAAATTAATGGCGCTGCGGAGCCCACCATGGGCGAAAAGTATAGCAGGATAAAACTACATGCCCCAGCATACATTGCGAGTGCGCAGGAACTATTTATAGCGCACACCTGAATCAGCTACTACTAAAGGACAGCTGAATCATGGGGCTGCCAGTAACCTTGCAAATCCGCATCTCCACTGCCCAAGAAGAAGAAGCAGACAGCTTAAAAACGCGTTGGCAACGAGGAACAATGACGGATTACCTGTTACCTTCAAAATGCCATGAATAAATGAAGATTCCTTCTGCTCTGCTATCGAGTGCTTTTCCAAATATAGAGCCTTTGCAATAAAAAAAAATATATATATATATATATATATATTATCTACTGGCGGTCGCCAGTAGATAGTTATAGTTAGGACCGTGTTTCCATAGGAAATCCGCAACATTCTATTTGGAATAACTTTGGCGCCGGTCGACGAATCCTCGCGAAATTTTCAAAACTAATGGGGCGCTACGCTCCGCTCCTACCCTGAAAGTCTCGGGGGGGATTCGTCAAGCGGGGGCTGAGAAAGGGGGGTCCCAAAACGTGTTTTCCCCATGCATTTTTCCATAGGACCTTTAGACACAGCTACAGCCCGAACGGCTGAACAGAATTACTTGAAATTTGGCAGAGAGGTAGTCCTCAGGTCAAGGATGTGCCTTTTGTCGGTCTGGTGTAAATCTGTTCAGTAGGTCCTGAGAAAATAGCATTTAAATCAATATATATATCTGTAAGCGCGCTCCGTGCGCTTACCGTAAGCTTACCGTACGCGTACGGTGCCGTGCGCAAGCTCAATTCTGATTGGTGGTTACATGACTGTAAACATTCGAATCGGTCGAAATCAGGAAGTGTCGGCCGCCATTTTCTGTCTCTCGCACTGAGAAACAAAGGTGGGGAACGTGAAACGGGGGCAACGAAGAGAGTTGCAGACCCCCTAGTGTTTGTCAGGGGGTCCAAGAAGGACCCAAAAGTACGAAAAATAAATTTAATAATTTAAAAAAAAAATCGCGGGGTACGCGTACGGTAAGCTTACCGTACGCGCACGGCAAAAAAAATAAAAAAAATAAAATAAAGAAGTAACAATCACATTTATTAAATAAATTAAAGGACCCACAAGGGAGAAAAAAACAAATGTTACTGCGTAAAAAAAGGCGAGGCGCGCACGGCATGGACTGCGCAACGTGGGCGCTCTGTGCGCGAAGCGCACCGAGCGCCCACAGCGCGCGCACGGTGTGCGAAGCGCACCGTGCGCGCAGGGTGTGCGCATAGTGAAAAACCAGAAAAAAAAAAAAATACATAACTTAGCATTTAAAAAACCGTACAAATTCACTGAAAAAACCATAGGTTTCACACACGTTATAGTTAGGAATTATCATTTACAAAACCTTGCAAATTCACTTAAAAAACCATAGGTTTCACACATGTTATAGTTAGCTGTACATTTCACTCGTAAAAAACCAATGAAATTCCACGTTATAGTTAGATCAGGTAACTATAACTTGCGCGACCGCAATCCACAATGTGTAATTTCAGATGTCATCATTGATGTCATGAGTGATGTCACTGACCATGTCATGAGTGATGTACTATGTGACGTCATCAGCAGTTTATTGTGGGCGCGCAAGTTATAGTTACCTGATCTAACTATAACGTGGAATTTCATTGGTTTTTTACGAGTGAAATGTACAGCTAACTATAACATGTGTGAAACCTATGGTTTTTTAAGTGAATTTGCAAGGTTTTGTAAATGATAATTCCTAACTATAACGTGTGTGAAACCTTTGGTTTTTTCAGTGAATATATATATATATATATATATATATATATATATATATATATATATATATATATATATATACACAAAAAGTTACACAGCTCCTTCTGGAATACTGGGCCCCATTGGAAGGTGGCGTACACTCCGGCGGAGCGTGCCGGTGATAATTATCCAACCAACAACAAAAATTATATGTCGTACGCTCTCAGGAAAAACCAAGCAGCAGTCAAGAATGGTGATCCAAATTTAATCCTACACAACGCGTTTCGGCGACAGCCTTGTTCACGTGTAGAGTTACAATGAAAAAATGGTACTGATAAAGTTGTACTGGATCCACACCATAGACATGGAAAAGGGGCTGTGTGCAAACGATAGGCTACTGAACAAGGCATCCATCTTGGAAAGGTGTATTACAGCGTAAAACATGCTAATGTGTTCACCAAACGTAACACTTTAGAGTGAACAAAATCAACATCAAACTGAAACCTGTGAAACTCATGATACAGTATATGTCATGGATACATATATCATTTATCAGCATTGTTCAGTATGTTGGAAAACACCCTTCACTTGTACATGGGTAAAGACAAATTATATGATAATTCGTGATATGGTATACAATGAGGAAAGGTCAGGTAGGTGTGAACATGCTAATGTGTCTCCACCTGTACTTGAAACAAAATGAATTCATAACTTGTGTTTGCAATTGCAAATTGATACAATGCTGACATCACCCTTCCTTGATAGTTGTCAAAGTACTATGTACATTGAATGTTCGTGTGTACATAAAGAGAAAATTTAGCTTAGACTCAATATTCAAACGAACGTCCTCCAATAGGACCATTTAAAATGTACTGTGCTCACGGGCTGATCGAGAACCGCATACTGACGCCCACGATATAGGTTACATTGCCAATTGGCTTGAAGTGGGCTAATCAAGTTTCAGGATATATATATATTATGTACTGCCGGTCGCCAGTAGATAGTTATAGTTAGGATCTATTTTCCATAGGAAATCCGCAACATTCTATTCCCAATAAGTCTGGCGCCGGTTGACGAATCCTCGCAAAATTTTCCAAACTTTTGGCCAGCTCCGCTCCGCTCCTACCCTGAAAGTTTCGTGGTGATTCGTCAAGTGGGGGCCGAGAAAAAAGGGGGGTCCCAAAACGCGTTTTCCCCATGCAATTTCCCATAGGACCTGTTGTCGCAGCTACAGCCCGAACTGCTGAACGGAATGACACCAAATTTGGCAAAGAGGTAGTTCTCAGTTCAGACTCGTGCCTTTTGCATAAATGGTGTGAATCCGTTCAGTAGTTCCTGAGAAAATTAGAGTTAAAAGTACATAAATATCTATGGCCGGGGAGGATCCGCGGACCCTACCCGCACCGTAAGCGCACCCTCCCCGAACCGAGCGCGCACCCTCCTGATCGCGCGCTGAATGCTAATTGGCTGTCGAGTGTCTGTCTACATTTGAAACCAGGAAATGTTGGCGGCCATTTTCTGCCTCGGTAGAAGCGAGGCTGAAGAAGCAAGGGGAATAAGTGTGTAAAACATATAAAGGGGGCAGAGTGGAAATACTCTGACCCTCTAGAGGTGCTTAGGCACGGTACGCGCATCCTATCGCGTTGGGTGCGCAGATCCACGGAATTTGTTTTTTAAAAAAAGACAAGAAATCACTGGTTGTATGACTAGTTTGTACACTGAAAGGTAGGGTGTATATTTCTGTTTTTTAAAGGTATGATTCTTATTGGTTAACAAAAACAGATTGTAAGGAACATTATATATGATTAGCTGATATGTTGAAAAGTGAAGCACACTTCCTCTCTTGTTTAGCAACATTTTGTGCTGAACTTCTGACCTGTGTGCTCAGTGCACTGTTCCATGACCTGTTTCTGTGGTAACAGGCGGAAGGCAGATTGGGGGAAGGGTTGAAATGTATTTCAGTTGGAAAGGGTTGAAATGTTTAACAAATAGAAATGTGCATTTGCTTTTGAGTTTATGTGTGAAGGATTGTGATTTGATGTTTACATGTATATGTGTGGAAAATGAAAGGGAAACGTTTTCATTCTTTGTTTTTGCTGAGAGGTGCACAGTGCAGAGATTCTGTAAAAGAAAATATGGTGAGTGACTGATATACTTCTTAATCTACAAAAGAACTTGAAAGATTAGTTATTTAATTGTGAGGGGATGTATGTAGACTATTTTGATTTTAATCAGACTAATGTATTTCTCCTGCTAAAGTGTAGGCAGTACTTTTTTTCTCTACAATCTTATTGACAGTGTGTGTGCAGGTAGAAACCATTCTGTGATAAGCATTTGTGTTTTTCATGTGTTTGCAGACAGATAACTGTGCTGTTTTTATATTTTGGTAGAATTAGAAACTTAGTGTGCTCCGGATTAGATTTCACCTTCTTTTCTTGAGCCGTCTGCTGTGCCTCTTCAACAAGGAAACTCCTGCTGGCGGCCCCTCCTTTTCATGAGGTGGTGCTCTTCCCACAACGAAGCTGTGGGGCTGCCAGTAACCTTGCAAATCCGCATCTCCACTGCCCAAGAAGAAGAAGCAGACAGCTTAGAAACGCGTTGGCAACGAGGAACAATGACGGATTACCTGTTACCTTCAAAATGCCATGAATAAATGAAGATTCCTTCTGCTCTGCTGTCGAGTGCTTTTCCAAATATAGAGCCTTTGCAATAAATTAAATTTGCACGACAGCTTCGTCGTGGGAAGAGCACCACCTCATGAAAAGGAGGGGCCGCCAGCAGGAGTTTCCTTGTTGAAGAGGCACAGCAGACGGCTCAAGAAAAGAAGGTGAAATCTAATCCGGAGCACAGTAAGTGCTTTCAAATATCACAGAAGATGCGTACTGAATCGCTGTGATCCCGTTAAAAATTAATGGCGCTGCGGAGCCCTCCATGGGCGAAAAGTATAGCAGGATAAAACTACATGCCCCAGCATACATTGCGAGCGCGCAGGAACTATTTATAGCGCACACCTGAATCAGCTACTACTAAAGGACAGCTGAATCATGGGGCTGCCAGTAACCTTGCAAATCCGCATCTCCACTGCCCAAGAAGAAGAAGCAGACAGCTTAGAAACGCGTTGGCAACGAGGAACAATGACGGATTACCTGTTACCTTCAAAATGCCATGAATAAATGAAGATTCCTTCTGCTCTGCTATCGAGTGCTTTTCCAAATATAGAGCCTTTGCAATAAAAAAAAATATATATATATATATATATATTATCTACTGGCGGTCGCCAGTAGATAGTTATAGTTAGGACCGTGTTTCCATAGGAAATCCGCAACATTCTATTTGGAATAACTTTGGCGCCGGTCGACGAATCCTCGCGAAATTTTCAAAACTAATGGGGCGCTACGCTCTGCTCCTACCCTGAAAGTCTCGGGGGGATTCGTCAAGCGGGGGCTGAGAAAGGGGGGTCCCAAAACGTGTTTTCCCCATGCATTTTTCCATAGGACCTTTAGACACAGCTACAGCCCGAACGGCTGAACAGAATTACTTGAAATTTGGCAGAGAGGTAGTCCTCAGGTCAAGGATGTGCCTTTTGTCGGTCTGGTGTAAATCTGTTCAGTAGGTCCTGAGAAAATAGCATTTAAATCAATATATATATCTGTAAGCGCGCTCCGTGCGCTTACCGTAAGCTTACCGTACGCGTACGGTGCCGTGCGCAAGCTCAATTCTGATTGGTGGTTACATGACTGTAAACATTCGAATCGGTCGAAATCAGGAAGTGTCGGCCGCCATTTTCTGTCTCTCGCACTGAGAAACAAAGGTGGGGAACGTGAAACGGGGGCAACGAAGAGAGTTGCAGACCCCCTAGTGTTTGTCAGGGGGTCCAAGAAGGACCCAAAAGTACGAAAAATAAATTTAATAATTTTAAAAAAAAATCGCGGGGTACGCGTACGGTAAGCTTACCGTACGCGCACGGCAAAAAAAATAAAAAAAATAAAATAAAGAAGTAACAATCACATTTATTAAATAAATTAAAGGACCCACAAGGGAGAAAAAAACAAATGTTACTGCGTAAAAAAAGGCGAGGCGCGCACGGCATGGACTGCGCAACGTGGGCGCTCAGTGCGCGAAGCGCACCGAGCGCCCACAGCGCGCGCACGGTGTGCGAAGCGCACCGTGCGCGCAGGGTGTGCGCATAGTGAAAAACCAGAAAAAAAAAAAAAAAAAAATACATAACTTAGCATTTAAAAAACCGTACAAATTCACTGAAAAAACCATAGGTTTCACACACGTTATAGTTAGGAATTATCATTTACAAAACCTTGCAAATTCACTTAAAAAACCATAGGTTTCACACATGTTATAGTTAGCTGTACATTTCACTCGTAAAAAACCAATGAAATTCCACGTTATAGTTAGATCAGGTAACTATAACTTGCGCGACCGCAATCCACAATGTGTAATTTCAGATGTCATCATTGATGTCATGAGTGATGTCACTGACCATGTCATGAGTGATGTACTATGTGACGTCATCAGCAGTTTATTGTGGGCGCGCAAGTTATAGTTACCTGATCTACTTATAACGTGGAATTTCATTGGTTTTTTACGAGTGAAATGTACAGCTAACTATAACATGTGTGAAACCTATGGTTTTTTAAGTGAATTTGCAAGGTTTTGTAAATGATAATTCCTAACTATAACGTGTGTGAAACCTATGGTTTTTTCAGTGAATATATATATATATATATATATATATATATATATATATATATATATATATATACACAAAAAGTTACACAGCTCCTTCTGGAATACTGGGCCCCATTGGAAGGTGGCGTACACTCCGGCGGAGCGTGCCGGTGATAATTATCCAACCAACAACAAAAATTATATGTCGTACGCTCTCAGGAAAAACCAAGCAGCAGTCAAGAATGGTGATCCAAATTTAATCCTACACAACGCGTTTCGGCGACAGCCTTGTTCACGTGTAGAGTTACAATGAAAAAATGGTACTGATAAAGTTGTACTGGATCCACACCATAGACATGGAAAAGGGGCTGTGTGCAAACGATAGGCTACTGAACAAGGCATCCATCTTGGAAAGGTGTATTACAGCGTAAAACATGCTAATGTGTTCACCAAACGTAACACTTTAGAGTGAACAAAATCAACATCAAACTGAAACCTGTGAAACTCATGATACAGTATATGTCATGGATACATATATCATTTATCAGCATTGTTCAGTATGTTGGAAAACACCCTTCACTTGTACATGGGTAAAGACAAATTATATGATAATTCGTGATATGGTATACAATGAGGAAAGGTCAGGTAGGTGTGAACATGCTAATGTGTCTCCACCTGTACTCGAAACAAAATGAATTCATAACTTGTGTTTGCAATTGCAAATTGATACAATGCTGACATCACCCTTCCTTGA
This sequence comes from Triturus cristatus, assembly GCF_964204655.1. Taxonomy (NCBI): domain Eukaryota; kingdom Metazoa; phylum Chordata; class Amphibia; order Caudata; family Salamandridae; genus Triturus; species Triturus cristatus. The sequence continues at coordinate 67,222,578 of NC_140591.1, forward strand.
TAGTTGTCAAAGTACTATGTACATTGAATGTTCGTGTGTACATAAAGAGAAAATTTAGCTTAGACTCAATATTCAAACGAACGTCCTCCAATAGGACCATTTAAAATGTACTGTGCTCACGGGCTGATCGAGAACCGTATACTGACGCCCACGATATAGGTTACATTGCCAATTGGCTTGAAGTGGGCTAATCAAGTTTCAGGATATATATATATTATGTACTGCCGGTCGCCAGTAGATAGTTATAGTTAGGATCTATTTTCCATAGGAAATCCGCAACATTCTATTCCCAATAAGTCTGGCGCCGGTTGACGAATCCTCGCAAAATTTTCCAAACTTTTGGCCAGCTCCGCTCCGCTCCTACCCTGAAAGTTTCGTGGTGATTCGTCAAGTGGGGGCCGAGAAAAAAGGGGGGTCCCAAAACGCGTTTTCCCCATGCAATTTCCCATAGGACCTGTTGTCGCAGCTACAGCCCGAACTGCTGAACGGAATGACACCAAATTTGGCAAAGAGGTAGTTCTCAGTTCAGACTCGTGCCTTTTGCATAAATGGTGTGAATCCGTTCAGTAGTTCCTGAGAAAATTAGAGTTAAAAGTACATAAATATCTATGGCCGGGGAGGATCCGCGGACCCTACCCGCACCGTAAGCGCACCCTCCCCGAACCGAGCGCGCACCCTCCTGATCGCGCGCTGAATGCTAATTGGCTGTCGAGTGTCTGTCTACATTTGAAACCAGGAAATGTTGGCGGCCATTTTCTGCCTCGGTAGAAGCGAGGCTGAAGAAGCAAGGGGAATAAGTGTGTAAAACATATAAAGGGGCAGAGTGGAAATACTCTGACCCTCTAGAGGTGCTTAGGGGGTCCCAGAAGGACCCCCTGGGGCACCCTTTAAAAAAAAAAAAAAAACGGCAAAACGCACGCACGGTACGCGCATCCTATCGCGTTGGGTGCGCAGATCCACGGAATTTTTTTTTTAAAAAAAGACAAGAAATCACTGGTTGTATGACTAGTTTGTACACTGAAAGGTAGGGTGTATATTTCTGTTTTTTAAAGGTATGATTCTTATTGGTTAACAAAAACAGATTGTAAGGAACATTATATATGATTAGCTGATATGTTGAAAAGTGAAGCACACTTCCTCTCTTGTTTAGCAACATTTTGTGCTGAACTTCTGACCTGTGTGCTCAGTGCACTGTTCCATGACCTGTTTCTGTGGTAACAGGCGGAAGGCAGATTGGGGGAAGGGTTGAAATGTATTTCAGTTGGAAAGGGTTGAAATGTTTAACAAATAGAAATGTGCATTTGCTTTTGAGTTTATGTGTGAAGGATTGTGATTTGATGTTTACATGTATATGTGTGGAAAATGAAAGGGAAACTTTTTCATTCTTTGTTTTTGCTGAGAGGTGCACAGTGCAGAGATTCTGTAAAAGAAAATATGGTGAGTGACTGATATACTTCTTAATCTACAAAAGAACTTGAAAGATTAGTTATTTAATTGTGAGGGGATGTATGTAGACTATTTTGATTTTAATCAGACTAATGTATTTCTCCTGCTAAAGTGTAGGCAGTACTTTTTTTCTCTACAATCTTATTGACAGTGTGTGTGCAGGTAGAAACCATTCTGTGATAAGCATTTGTGTTTTTCATGTGTTTGCAGACAGATAACTGTGCTGTTTTTATATTTTGGTAGAATTAGAAACCAGTCATTGTTTATGAATTTGTGAAATGAGTTATGTTATGTTTCTATACTAAAATGTAGTACTTCTTCTCGATGAAGAAATGTGTTTTGGTATAGTGCAAGGGATAGTGTTGTTTGTCTAGAATCACACAGTGAGTATGTGTGCATTTGGGAACCACTGTGAGAGAAGCATTTGGTAACATCATGTATTTGCTGACAGATAACTGTTTTAACCTGTTATGTTGTGAAGTTTTAGTAGCATTAGAAGACAGTTATGGCTTATGCTTTGATTAAATGAGTCAGGCTTTGACAGAAAAGTGCAGTCCTAAAATATGTAGATTGTGTGCAGTTCTCTTACCTCTTGCACTGTACTGAATGAGTTTTGGTAAACTCCTAGGGATAGTGGTGCTTGTCTAGAATCACACTGTGAGTTAGTGTGTATTTGGGATCACTGTGAGAGAAGCATTTGGTAACATCATGTATTTGCTGACAGATAACTGTTTTAAAACCTGTCATGTTGTGAAGTTTTAGTAGCATTAGAATCCAGTCTTTGCTTATGCTTTGATTAAATGAGTCATGCTTTGACACTAATGTGCTGTACTTAAATATGTAGATTGTGTGCAGTACCATTAACTCTTCTAGACTAGTGAATGAGTTTTGGTAAACTCCTAGGATAGTGTTGCTTGTCTAAAATCACACTGTGAGTCTGTGTGCATTTGGGTAAGGATTGTGAGAGAAGCATTTGGTAACATCGAGTATTTGCTGACAGATAACTGTTTTAAAACCGGTCATGTTGTCAAGTTTTAGTAGCATTAGAAGCCAGTCTTTGCTTATGCTTTGATTAAATGAGTCAGGCTTTGACACAAAAGTGCAGTCCTGAAAGATGTAGATTGTGTGCAGTTCCCTTACCACTTCCACAGTAGTGAATGCGTTTTGGTAAACTTCTAGGGATAGTGGTTGTTGTCTAGAATCACACAGTGAGTCTGTGTGCATTTGGGAACCACTGTGAGAGAAGCATTTGGTAACATCATGTATTTGGTGACAGATAACTGTTTTAAAACCTGTCATGTCGTTAAGTTTTAGTAGCATTAGAAGCCAGTGTTTGCTTATGCTTTGATTAAATGAGTCAGGCTTTGACACAAAAGTGCAGTCCTGAAATATGAAGATTGTGTGCCGTTCCCTTACCACTTCCACAGTAGTGAATGATTTTTGGTAAACTCCTAGGTATAGTGGTTGTTGTCTAGAATCATACTGTGAGTCTGTGTGCATTTGGGAACCACTGTGAGAGAAGCATTTGGTAACATCTTGTATTTTTTAGCAGATAACTCTTTTAAAACCTGTCATGTTGTCAAGTTGTAGTAGCATTAGAAGCTAGTCTTTGCTTATGCATTGATAAAATGAGTCAGGGTTTGACACTAAGGTGCAGTACCATGTACTATTCTCTTCACTGTGGCAGAACTGAAAATGTAAAAGTTTTACCCAAGCACTGTCCTAGAAGTAGTCTGATGATTTAGTCAGTTTCTAAGTACCAAATAGACTGCTTCAAATGTCTATGCAGTATGCATGTAGTGTTCTAACCTACTATTCACTTGTCTTTTACACCTTCAATTCCCTAGTCAGTATCCATACACTTCCAGGAAACACCATGTCACTCTTTTTGCAGTCCTCTAGTGACCCATTCAAAACCATGTACTAATCCATTCACTGTGCCAAAACCCAAACACTTATAAACTCACCAATACACTCTCTTTCCAGTACTCTAATGATTCAGTCACTGCCTAAGTATTCATGCACTGAGCCAGGCCTTAGCACATGGACTTCTTCAAACCCCTATCCACTATGCATGCAGTCCTCTAACCACCTACACAATTGTCTTTCACACCTTCAATTCCCCAGTCAGTATCCATACACTTCCAGCAAACACCCTGTCACTCCCCTTGCACTCTTCTAGTGACCTATTAGGCATCATGTACTAATCCATTCACTGCGCCAAAACCCAAACCCTAATAAATTCACCCAGGCACTCTCCTTGCAGTACTCTAATCATTCAGTCAGTACCCAAGTACTCATCCAGTGACCCAGGCCTTAGCATATGGACTGCTTCAAACCCCTATCCACTATGCATGCAATCCTCTAACCACCTACACAATTGTCTTTCACACCTTCAATTCCCTAGTCAGTATCCATACACTTCCAGGAAACACCCTGTCACTCCCTTTGCAGTCCTCTAGTGACCCATTCAGCATCATGTACTAATCCATTCACTGTGCAAAAACTCAAACACTTATAAATTCACCAAGATACTATCTTTGCAGTACTCTAATCATTCAGTCAGTGCCTAAGTATTCATGCACTGAGCCAGGCCTTAGCACATGGACTGCTTCAAACCCCTATCCACTATGTATGCAGTCTTCTAACAACTTAGACACTTGTCTTTCACACTTTCAATTTCCTAGTCAGTATCCATACAGTCCAGCAAACATCTTGTCACTGCCTTTGCACTCCTCTAGTGACCCATTCAGTACCAAGTACTAATCCATTCCCTGTGCGGAAAGCCTACCACTTATAAATTCACCTAGGCACTCTCCTTGCTGTACTCTAATCATTCAGTCAGTACCCAAGTAGTCATGCAGTGAGCCAGGCCTTAGCACATGGACTGCTTTAAATGCCTATGCAGTATGGATGCAGTCCTCTAATCACCTACACAGTTGTGTTTCACACCTTCAATTCCCTAGTTAGGGGCCGATTCCGATCCTGGAAAAACTGGGTACAAACTGTCGGTCGGAGCGTTTTCTCCGTTCGACTCGTACCCGGGAAAAAAAACCTACAAACTTGCAAGTACGATTCGTACGGAAACACCATTTCCGTACGAATCGGAAAAAAGACCGACCGACAGAAAAATACATACAAATGTGATCCGGGACACAGCGGACATGACGTCCGGACGGAGTTTGGCAGCTTTTTACGTACCAGCAAGTACGATTCGTACCGACAGCACTCCGGACGGCAATATTTTTACGGCACCCAAAAAGTGCCGGAAAAGTGAAGTACGCCGCGAAGCGTGAGGAAAAGGGGGCCCGGTACGCGCCGAACACCCCCCTAGTCCCCCGTAAGTACGCGCCGGACCCCCAGCCCCCCCGCGGATGGACGCGCCGTACCCCCACCCCCCTATGTACGGAGCGTACCCCCACCCCCGTATGTACGGAGCGTACCCCCAGCCCCCCGTATGTACGGAGCGTACCCCCAGCCCCCCGTATGTACGGAGCATACCCCTAGCCCCCCGTATTTACGGAGCATACCCCCAGCCCCCCGTATGTATGGAGCGTACCCCCAGCCCCCGTGGAGCGTATCCCCAGCCCCCCGTATGTACAGAGCGTACCCCCAGCCCCCCGTATGTACAGAGCGTACCCCCACCCCCGTATGTACGGTGCGGACCCCCAGTACTGGGGGTCCACACCGTACATACGGGGGTGGGGGTACGCTCCGTACATACGGGGGCTGGGGGTCCGCTCCGTACATACGGGGGTGGGGGTATGCTCCGTACATATGGTGGGCTGGGGGTACGGCGCGTACACACGGGGGAGGCTGGGGGGGTGTTCGGCGCGTACCCGGCACCTGTTTGGACATCTCCATGGTTGCTATGGGAGTTCGCTCCGGACGGTCTTTTTTCCATACAGTTGTACAATCGGACGGATGGGACGGATCGTACTTGCGCATTCGGACTTCAGTTTTCCCATTTGTACGTAAAAATGTCCGGGGACGTGTCGGAGACTTTTCCCGACCCGAGGACGTGTGGGGGAATTTTCCCAATGCGATTCATATGGACTTTTTCCCATACGAATCGTACTTGCCAGTTTGTACGGGACTTGTACGATTCGGTCGGAAAAAACTCCAGATACGATTTGTACGGGGAATATTTTTCCAGGATTGGAATCGGCCCCTTAGTATTCATACACTTCTAGCAAACACCCTGTCACTCACCCAGTGTGTCTCCTTATAGTACTGTAATCATTTAGTCAGTTAGCATGTAGTGTTTTAGTGAGGTAGGCTTTAGGGCATGAACTGCTTCACAGTAGTATGCACTATGCATGTAGTGTTCTAACCATCGTCACACCTGTGGTTCAGGGCTATAGTTTCTTAGTCAGTATTTATATAAAATGTGTTTGTACAGTAATGGAATAGTATAAATTTGAAAGTTATTAATATACATTTGTTTGTGATTCTTTTTTACAGCTACAGAACAGGAGTGTTTCTCATCTGTTTGCACTCTTCTCGTGCAAGATTGTTTGGATGAAGGGTCCTTAGATTTTTCATCATACTTGCTGTGCCACACGAGTATTTTTTGTTAGGATCCCCTCGTAACAGAACTCTTTTGAAAATGTTGCGCGTGAGAAAGGTGGCATTGGTCTTTGTTTGCCCCTCGAGAAAAGTAGAACATTTCCACATCACTGAAGGAAAACATTGTGGGCGTGGTGCATCCTCCAAACATTAATCTTTAGATTCGGTGAATATTTTAAAGCGACACCATTTACAGTTTTTGTAAGTTAAAGTTAAAAAATGTTGTTAGCTGTGTGCATTTTATATATCTGTGATTTGTATATTGTTTTTTTTCTTTCAGAATGGCATGTTGTTTTTTTTTTAACAATCTTTGAGATTGTGTTTTTTTTGCCCGCTGTTAAGTGATGAGTACGATTGAAATCACTATTTTTAGTGAAATTTAATATATTCTGAGAACAGCAAAAAAGGCAAAAAAATTACTTTGTGGAAATTATGCTGTGTTGTAAAAAATTTATTATTACATGTTATAATTTTTTTTCCCTTTTCTTTCACAGATCCAAATTTTAAAATAAGCAATTTATATGAACTTATATTGGAATGAAAAACAGAAAAAAATGTATACCGTTTTGTATTCCTATTACTGTGAAGGTAAGTTTAACTAAGTCTCAATATGCAGAATAAAGAGGTCTGCAAGAAGCTACAAAGTTGAAACACGTTTCTAAAAACACTCTGTTTATGTAGTTTTGAAATCTGACCATAATCAGATATCATGTGACCTGCAAAAAAAGAGATTTGAGGGGTACATATTATTTTCCATTTTAGCTATTGAAGGACCACAATTATTTCAATCATTCTTCTTTGAACATCTTTGCAGACAAAACTCTGTGCTTACCTTCTATCATTCGCAAGGAAATTTAAAAACGGAAACATGTCACTTTTTGTAACATAGTTATTGTGCAAGATACTCTTACATATTTACAAAGAGAGGAAAAGGCACTCTGTGCACTTTTTATACTCCATGTAAATACAACCTCATCATGCACACCACTTTGTGTTGAAAGGGTGTTCTATAAGTGTTGTTGTGCATGATTGCACTTAATACTTATAGAACAAGACACATGTCTAGATTTATCAGAAATGATAAATCTCGATATGTGTGTGAATGCTGCACCATTCTAAAATTGGTGTAGGAAAGCACAACAAGGAGAATTGTTTTAATTTCTCCACATTTTTATATCTTCAATGCATGCTGAAATGTTCAGCATACATTGAAGGAGAAAAATGCATTTTCTCATTGTTTTTGTGCAGGAAGGTGTGTCTTCCTGTAGAAAAACAAACAGCACATGACACAGATATCCTTGCACTATGGTGCAAGGGTGCCTGTGTCACCACATGGCTGCAGTTTAAGGAGCCGTGCAGAGAGAAGCATAGATTTGCAACATATTTATGTACATATGTTGCATCCCTGTGCTTCGGAAGTACTACAGCACACTGCAGTTAAAGAGGTTACTGTGTGATGCTGCAGCACTTCCTCATAGTTCTGCACTTATACATTCACCATACGCTACTAATGCATTCATTCAGTCAATTACGTACTACACATACATTCATCTAAACTTTCACACACTAACAAAGACATTTAGCTCTTTTTTTAAACCAGGAAAGTTAGTTCTTAAAAGAACTTTTTTTTTTCTTTTTAATTTTTTTGTACTTTTTGGAACAATTTTGTTATTTTTTTGTTTTTTTCAAAAGGAAAAAAAGACAACAGGAGGAACAAAACAGTCAACTTCTGCAAAAAAATAAATAAACACAAGTTTAGCACTTGTGGTTTTGCTGCGCTCGGCAGATTAGTTCAATTGACTGCTCGCCGTAACATAGTAGTTTGTTGCATTTAATGCAACTAATTTTTAGTTTTCCAAATTCTGGAAGTATGTCCGGGTGAGTGCTTGATGGTGATGCTGCAGAAGTGATTGCCACTGCTGGCTGAGGCTGCTGTCGGAGTCTTCTGCATTCCTGCTTGGCCAGGTTCACGGGATGCAGAGTCTTCAGGTGTTTTAACATACTTGCAGTAGTGCCACAAGAGTATTTTTTGGATGGATCTCCTCTTGAAAGCACTCTTTGACATATTTTACATGTCACTTTAGTTGAATTCGTTTTATTTTGTCCTTCTGGGAAGGAAAAAAAATTCCACCCCACAGAGGTGTATCTTTCTGGGCGTGGAGGTTCCACAACAAATTCCTCATCGAACGAATGGTCTGATTCTGATGGTGGCTGCTGTGCAGAAGCCATTGCCTTCAGAAAAATTGCAGCTGTGGAAATCTTCCCCAAAAAGTTTCTTCTAGTTCTAAGGTGGGAGATGTTCCTCCAAAGAAGCTCCAAGAATGATTGAAATGGGTGGGGTCTTTCAATAGTTAGAATAGGAAGTGTAATGAACCAATCAAATCTCTTTTTTTGCAGGTCACATGGGATCCGCACACCCTGCGCTTACGCAGCACGCACCCAGCGCGCATCCGCGAAATTGAATTAAAAAAATAAATAGGATTAGATGTAAAAATATAGCAGTTTTAAGACTAGTTTAGAGTTTGTATTCAATTAATATTCACATGAAATAGATATATATATGTTTTTTAAAATGTTAAATATTTCGCGGGATCTGCGCACCTACCGCAACATAGACGCAGATGACGCATCGTGGAAGCGCGCAAACGTGTCGCGTATACGCTGGGAGTCGCGTACCGGTCGCATTGCGATCGCGCACTGAACACGTACCCAACGCATACCATGCACGGATGCTATCGTGTAGGGATCGAGAACGGTGCGCGTAGGGTGCGCGAATCCAAAAACAGTGAAGAAATATATATAAAATAAAGTTTTGCACATATAGTTAAAAAAATATTTTTAAAAATATAAAAAAATATGTTTGAAAAACCCATCAAGTTCAAATAATATTTTTTAACTTTTAAAAGAATTAATTGAAAAAATAAGTTTAAAAAATGGTGATTAAAAAGTATTTTTAAAAAAAAATGTAATTAATGAAATTGACACACTGAATTTGAAAAATATACAAATCCAATCAAAATCATTAAGCATGATATCTTTAGAGATAAGTTATAGATAGGAATTAGCATTTAAAAAACCTTTGAAATTCACTGAAAAAACCATAGGTTTCATGCACGTTATAGTTAGGAATTGGCATTTAAAAAACCCTTGAAATTCACTGAAAAAACCAAAGGTTTCAGGGGCGTTATACTGAGGAATTGGCATTTAAAAAACCTTAGAAATTCACTGAAAAAACCATAGGTTTCAGGGGTGTTATAGTTAGCTGGACATTTCCCTCGTACAAAACCCTAGAAATTCCCCTGTTATAGTTAGTTCAGCTAAATATAACTCGCGCCCCCGCAATGCACTGCTGATGACGTCACATATTACATCACTCATGACATGGTCAGTGACATCACTGATGACATCAATGATGACATCTCAAATGACATCACTGATGACATCACTGATTACGTCATCCAGTGACTGTGTGTTTCTGTAAAGTTTAAATATGTTTTATATATTTATAGTGAAAGGCCTGTTGAAGAATGAGTGGGTGTACAAGTGTGTCAATGGATGATTTTGTAGGTGTGTAACTGACTCTATAAGTGAGTCATTAAATGTATCTTACTGCAGACTAGTGACTAAACTGTGTGAATGTCTGTATGTGTCTGTGTGTTTGTGTATGTGGCTGCATGGTTTTGTGAATAGCTATATGAGTGTCTATATGGGTTATTGATTGGTTGTCTGAGTATCTGTATGGGTGCCTAAGTGTTTGTGTGCGTAGGCGGTGTGTGACTCTGTGCATAGAAGTGTGAGTGGGTGATTCGATGGGTGCATGGTTTTAAGAGTGCATCTGTGATGAACTGTATGGTTGAGGGAGTGTATGTGTGGGTGTGTTAGGGATTGAATGTATATCTCAGTGGTACATTTGTGACTAACTACATACGTGAAAGGCAGTATATATGCGTGTAAGAGTATATAAGTGGGTATATGTTAGAGTGTGTGATTGTGAGAGTGGCTGTATGGATGAGTGTGTGCTTGTATCAGTGATTCTATAAGAGCGTAAGAATGTGGTACTATTTTTATGAGTAAGTGAACTTGAGTGTGTTTAACTGTATAGGTGAGTAAATTGGACTGTGTTTAATTATTTGCATGACTGACTAGGTGTGAGAGTACCTCTATGGATGATTGGTGGTGTGTGAGTGTCTATATAGGTGTATAAATGCATATGATAGTTTTGTACGGAGTGACTGTAAGTATGAGTGACTGTACAGGTGAATGAGTGGGGGTGTATGTAGACCTAAGAGTTAATAAGTGGGTATGTAGTTATTGGTATTGGAGTATCTGTGGTTTTGAGAATGGACGTCTGAAATTTTGAGTTGGTGTATCAACGGTTAAATTTAGGGTGTGAGAAGATGCAGTAATTTATCACATGGATGACATCATCAGTGATGTCATCAGTGATGTCATTTGGGATGTCATCAATGATGTCATCAGTGATGTTACTGACCATGTCATGAGTGATGTAATATGTGACGTCATCAGCAGTGCATTGCGGGTGCGCGAGTTATAGTTAGCTGAACTAACTATAACAGGGGAATTTCTAGAGTTTTGTACGAGGGAAATGTCCAGCTAACTATAACACCCCTGAAACCTATGGTTTTTTCAGTGAATTTCTAAGGTTTTTTAAATGCCAATTCCTAACTATAACATGCATGAAACCTATGGTTTTTTCAGTGAATTTCAAAGGTTTTTTAAATGCTAATTCCTATCTATAACGTATCTCTGAAGATATCATGTTTAATGATTTTGGTTGGATTTGTATATTTTTCAAATTCAGTGTGTCAATTTCATTAATTACATTTTTATAAAAATACTTTTTAATCACCATTTTTTAAACTTATTTTTTCAATTAATTATTTTAAAAATTAAAAAATATTATTTGAACTTTAATGGGTTTTTCAAACATATTTTTTTATATTTTTCAAAATATTTTTTTAACTATATGTACAAAACTTTATTTTATATTTTTTTTATAGATATAGATATAGATATATAGATATAGATATACATACAGATAGATAGACAGACAGACATTTATATTTAGGAAGTTGTATAATTGTAGTTAATGCAAATTATTTTAGTTTATATTGTTTATTGGGGTGAAGTATAATTATTTTGGTGAAATATTGATATATTTATTTTTCATTCAAATATGTATATGCAATGTTTATTTAAAGTAATTGTTTTACCTAAAAATATTATTTTAATATTTATTAATGATAATGGTACTATTTTGGTGATATTATTGTAGCCACTATTTCATGTATTATATGTTTATTTAACTGTAATGATATTTTTGTGTCTGAGATTTGTGTTTTCGATATAAATACAAATCAATATTTTGAACAATGATATTTCTGTTCTTGATATTTTTATTTTAAACAATGATATTTGTGTTCTCGATATTTGTAGTTTTATTATTTAAGTATCGGAAAGCAATAGTTTTGTTAACAATATTTATTTTTCGATATTTGGTATTGCATGCATTGATATAATGTCAGTGATCCGAAGGATAAGACATGCAGTGCAGCTGTCTCTGGGTCCCATTGAGAGGAGTGTGAGGATTACGCTATTCGCCCATGAGATGTTGGGCATCTCATGTTTGCAGTCCTGTCTCTTTCTGTGACCCACCGTCCTCATTCCCACTCCATTCTGGGTGTTAGTATGAAGTTTACATTGGTACTGGCACTTTCTCAGCCAAGCCCCCTTTCTCATTATAGCTGAGGGTTCCCGGCTCCTGATTTGCCCTGCCATCAATGTTGATTTCATGTCTTTGTGGTAGGTTGTGAGTCAGCATTGCTTTTAAGTATTGCTACCACTACCACTGGGTCATGCACCTATACATTTTAACTGCCAAGCTTTCTAACCTGCACAGTCCATTTCCGCCACCACTGCTGCCAACTTCACCACAACTACCATCACTATTACTATCACCATCGACATTATCACCATCGTTATCACAATCACAACCACTATTGCTACCATGACCATCAACCACTATGAGCCTTAGTAGCACCAGTATCCCCACATTACCACCGCTACTACCAATACCACAACCAACACCACTATTATTACCAACAACACCACCACAATTGTCACTACCACCACCATCACTACAACTATTATGTCAAAATTACCATTCTAACCACTATAATAATCACCATGACTGCCACCTCCAGTACCACTACTGCCACAATACTACACCACATGAACACAACCATCATCACCATCACAGCCACAATCACTACCTCAACAATCACCACTATGAGCCATTACCTAGCATGTATAATTGCATCTTCAAGTTTAACCAACAGTTTACAACCCACAGAAATGAAACAACTCAACAAGCACACCAGGTAATCTACGAAGGGCTGACCTATGGTTAGCATGGGCATTACATAGTATTATCAATTTATATATAACATTTCTGACCCACACGAATACTAATACCATAACTATTGCAAATCCGGCTCCCCTCTGGACCCACTTCCCACAACCCCCATATTTTGCATCAGATCATAGACACAATCTGTCCTGTGTATCTGGATCTGTTCACTACCTCTCTACAATCAGGGTTAATGCCTAAATCTTGGAAAAGAGGGAATCCCCTTAAAAAAAAATCAAATTTTCATCAAATTTCCCTTCTTCCTGCTCCCTCTAAAATTCTTGAGAAACTGGTCAACATTCATCTCACTGAATTTTTAGAGACTCTTAATTTGTTACACTCCTCACAATCAGGCTTTAGAGCCTTCCATGGAACTGAAACTGCCTTGCTGGAGAGCTCTTAGATCTCTGAGTCAATAAAGTGAAATCTGGACCTCAGCTATAATATTGCATTGGTGGTGTTCAAATGGTCTCACACAAGATACTATTACAACATTTCTCTTCGAATGAGGTGAATGAAGCAGCCCTGTTGGGGCTCCGCTCCTTCCTCAATTCCAGGGAACAGGCAGTGTGGTTGAAACTGTTTTATTCAGAGGTAAAAAGTTTACAATGTGGAGTCCCCAGGGTTCCGCATTAGGCCCTACCTATTAAATATCTATATGACTCTCCTTGCTTTCTTGGGGGAGTCATTTGGTATTAAAATGATCTAATATGCAGACAACACCCAACTACTGCTCTCATATAAAGGCGAAGAGGGATTTAGCAGCATGTATAAATGCTGTGATAGGCTGGTTTAGGGATAACAACCCCCAGTGTAATCCTGATAAAACTAAAATCCTGTTCATTGACCAGACCCTTTGTCAGGATGGGCAGGATGTTGGCCTGCAGACTGTCCACCACCTCCTCCTCCTACGAATGTATCCAGGAATTTGGGGATGCTATTTGATGATTGTCTCACTCTGAAGGCACAGATTTCTTCAGTGGTGAGATTGTGTTTCTGGATCCTGGGAACCATAAAAGAAAAAGGTATGTTTCTTGCCTTGGGATGCATAGAAAATCATGGATCAGTCTCCCATCCTGTCACGGTTAGACTATTCCAACGTTCTTTATTTAGGCCTTCTTGAACATTTAACACACCGTCTTCAAGTGGTAAAGAATACCACTGTCCGTCTTTTGTTCAAATGTACAAAACAGATGCCAGTGCCATGTTTCCAAAAGAAGTTGCATTGGCTTCCTATTAGCAAAAGAATCATCTTCAAAGCTCTGACTATCACTCACCGCACTTTACATGGTAAAGGTCCTAATTATCTTAACACCAGGATCCAAGAACACTACCCTTCGGGATTTCTGTGCTCAAATAATTCACGACTAGTGGTTGCTCCGTGCTTTAAAGAAAAAGAGGCAAGGTGGCTCTTCCTTCTCATTTCAGTCTGTCGGTCAATCAATGTTTTATTGTTTTCAGCCAAATTGGCCATAACAAATAAAATCCATTATACAACACAATTTTTCATCAACATTTCCACAAGTAAAACACTACAATACAGTTAATAATCCTTTAAAAACTGTGTAATGACTTTAAAATTATCTTTCATCCTAAGCTAAAAATATATCACCTTTTTCTCATGCAAATAGTAAAGTTTTGAAGGCAAGCTTCCATATCGCTAGGCCAATTATTTTATCAATGTGCATGCTGTCAACCATACTACCAGTGGCATTGCTCGCTATACTTGACAATCAAGCTAATAAGTACGTAGTAAATAAATACCGATGTATAAATGTTTGCGTGCTAATGTAATCTGATGCGACTCCATTAGAGATTGTACAGACTTGCCTGTCAACGTTCAATTTTGAGTGTACGTCTGATCTTTGTTTCCATGCTGCATAAATATAGGATGAAACAGCCACTACAATAGCTCTATCAATAGTTCTCATGCAGAAAGCCTCCTCCTCTTTGCAGGTTCTGATCTTAAATGTAAGAAAGATTGGTCACAAATAGACGAATGCAGTATGTAAAATGACACAGCAGAAGAAAATGTGACAGTGTCTCACAGCCTCCCAGGGGACGGGGGCACTGCTCTGATCTGTCATTTGGTGATTTCAGACATATTTTAATCACGGAAGCCACTGGTAGTGTACCTAGTCTAAATTTGAGATAAAGGGTTCTTTTTCCTACCGGATGAATATCATTGAGACAAATAATAAGGGCCAAGTCTTGATTTAAAGACAAGTAACGATTTGACAGGGCACCTAGATGGCTCAAATGTTTTCGTAGTTTAAGTAGCCAGTATGCATTCATCACCACATCATGTCTATCCAGGATGATGCCAATATTTGTTTAGGCCAATACTGGTCAGAACATCTGACAAATGAGCAAACCATGGTAGCTTGTGATCATCTTGGTGCTTCATAATGTCTTGCAAAGTGAGTCTATATGATACCAATATTTTAGTGGAGCCAATGCAATATAGTCCTCAATTTTTGCTAGACCTAGATCCGTTCTCAAAGCCAGCATTGGCATACCAGGGCCCTGAAGTAGTAACCATCGAATGAAGTTGTTTTCAGTGGGTTGTATTTCTGTGATTTTCTTGTATCCCCAGACCTTAGTGCCATATATACAAGCAGCCCTTGCTTTCATTTTGTAGGTCAACATTGCTGATTTCACTGAATGATTGCCGGATGAATTTGCAAATCTCAGAACCGCTCCAGCTTGCTAGGCCACTGTGATGGTACTTTTTGATTGCTGTTGAGACCACTTAGTTTATCATCCAATCGGATACCAAGATAGTCATAAGTAGATACTTGATTCAAGGGTGTTTTGTAAACCTTGAAAGTGGCTCACAGTTTTTGCTTTTGGTTTAAGATAATATATTTTGTTTTATCAATGTTAATGGACAATTTCCTTGCCGTACAAAAGGACTCGAAGCCTTCCAATAGACGGTGCTTTGATAACTCCGCTCTTGCCAACAATACTGCGTTGTCAGCAAATAGCAGGATTGGGATGTAGTCATTGCCTGTTTTCGGTACATCCAGATTGAGGTTTTTCAGGGCAGTAACGATGTCATTTATGTAACAGTTAAAAAGAGTCGGAGCTGAGACACAGCCCTGTTTAACACCTCACTTGACTGGTATTTCAGTTGTACATTCGCCTCTTGTGCTGTATCTAATTCTTGTGGTGTCGCCAGAATGCAGAGCAATTAAGAGCTTCAAGGTGTCGTCACCTTCTCATTTCAAGTATCCTTGTTCTGGAATCAGCACCCTTTACAACTAAAATATACATCCGATGAGGCTGCCTTCAGGAAGCTGTTAAAAACTCCACTATATAGTGACCAGTATTTCCCTCGACCTTATTTGCCTCTTCAGAGCCGGGACACTCTTCAATAGCTGTGCACTTTATAAGTGCATTCATTCATTCATTCATAACACTCAGCAGTCGGCAGCCAACTATAGCCTAATCATGTTACACTCATATAAGACATATTTACTGTGGGTTTTGTCCATCACCCACTACTGTTCCAGCCAATCAACCAGCCATCGCCAACTGAACAGACATGGAATGTCTGAGTATCAATGACCCTCTGCTTCCATCCATTACGGCGTACTGTATGGGGTAATGGTTCAGTTCACATTAGTGATTGGCTCTCTTACCCTGTGAAAGATGGTATTCTCTGATCACATGTGCTCATCCACCTGAAAATAAGTGTGGTTCAATCTCAGGGCTAGTTGGCTAACCCTTTATGTTTTTTATTTTTTTTATTTTCCCCCGTTATAGCTCCCCTTTCATTTCATTGCTTTTCATGTGACTATATAAATTGATAAAGGCTTCCAGCAAGCCGAAACGCGTCTTTCTCATCTAAGGGGTTGAGGGAGGACCTGAGAAAATAAATATTTGCCATACCTTGACTGCCTCGAGTCCGTGCCTTTTTCCATGGAGTCTCTGTGGAAGTTGGAGTTTTGCTCATATATATATATATATCCTCAGTTTCTGCTCCTTTCACTTTCCCTCGCCCTGGGCAGTGGATCGCTTGCAGCCGGCGCAGCGCGCCGGACATAGTATTTCCAAACCCAATCCAATAAAGCGATCACTCAGAGGTTTTGCAATTCACCAAAAGTTGGTTTTAATCCAGGTAACGCGCTTCACTTGCCTCCTTTGTGACCAATAAAGTGGGCGACAAGCCTGTCAAAGATTTTGTCCTGCCAAAGGCATCTTGTGAGCCAGACCCAGTAGGAAGGCCCTGTAACATTGGGGGACACCAGTACATGTGCTACCCCATGCACAGGAGCCTTCAGCTCACTGTAAAGAAGGTTGTTCTCCCAATAGATGAGGTGATCTCCAGAGGTGTCACCAGCTGCCTTGACTTCGGCCTGCCGCCTCAGCCCATCAAGAGTTGGGCACTCTCTCTGCGCTCTGCAGAACTCTTCTGTGGTGCACCCACCCTCGGTTTGACACCCAGCAAGTTCAGGCCGGTCACCTAGGGAGGCAATGTCCTCCCTGGTCGGCTCCGGAGCTGCCTCCAGCACCCTATCCACCAGTACAGCGGGAACTTTAAAGGTGGGTTTCTCAAGCCTCAGGTAACAGTGAGCGTCACTACCCAGTGTCTATGGTTCCCTTCGATTGTGGTGGAGATGTCTCAGGTTCTCTCAAGGTAGCTGTGAGCCCTACCATGCTTGTGAATTGTTTGCTAGGGAATGACTTGGAGAACACTGCTTGAAGGAAGTGAAGTGGAGCTCAGATCGTACCTGGGAATGTTGTGGTTGCTAGAGAGGATCTGCACGACCACTCGGTCCATGGCTGCCCAGGAGGGGAGTTAAGAGAGCAAGAAGCCAGACAGCTACAAAGAAAGGAAAGGGCAGGAGACTTGAGAAACCCACCTTTAAAGTTTCTGCTGTACTGGTGGATGGGGTGCTAGAGGAGGCAGGTCCGGAGCCGACCAGGGAGGACATTGCCTCCCTAGGTGACCTGCCTGAACTTGCTGGGCGTCAAGCTGAGGGCGGGTGCACCACAGAAGAGTTCTGCAGAGCGCAGAGAGAGTGCCCAACTCTTGATGGGCTGAGGCGTCAGGCTGAAGTCAAGGCAGCTGGTGACACCTCTGGAGATCACCTAATCTATTGGGAGAACAACCTTCTTTACAGTGAGCTGAAGGCTCCTGTGCATGGGTTAGCACATGTACTGGTGTCCCCCCAATGTTACAAGGCTACTGGGTCTAGCTCACTAGCTCCAGCAATCACCATTGCCCTACCTGAAGGGTATAACATTCTCAGACTTGACAGGCAGCTCAAAACCGGAGGAGGGATTGCTATAATACACAATGACAGGGCAAAAGTTTCCATCCTGGAACAACGCTCAAATGACCGGATTGTGTTCATGATATTTAGGCTCGACCTCTCTCCCAAGTAAACTGGAAAAGAGCACTGGTATACCGCCCTCCGGGCCCCCTAGCCAACTTCTCCCTTTCATTAATGGAATTAATAGCCCCCAATGTGATCTCCTCCAATAAGCTCATGCTAATGGGAGACTTCAACATTCACAGCGAAAAGTTAGATAAGGCGGAAACCGCATCCTTTCTCAATGACCTCACCGCCCTAAATCTAAATAAAATAAACAATGGCCCAACTCACTCAGCAGGACACACATTAGACATTGTCTTCTCTAACTCTTCCCTCCTCACATGCAACGCCCCGAAACCAGTCAATTGGTCTGATCATGCCATCATCGATTTTCAACTACAGGGACACATCGGAACACATCGAACCACCACGCAAAAACTATCCCCATACAGACAATGGTATAAAATCAATCCTGACATTTTTGTATCCGCCTTCACAATCCCTATAAACTCTCCTCACAACAATACCAAAGACAGCCTAACGCATTTCAATCAATCCGCCCTGGCTGCCATCGACCTGATCGCCCCGATAAAAAAGGGCTCTTCCAAACCCAGATCTACTAAGGCAGTGTGGTTCTCTCTTGAACTCCATAAAGAAAAAAACAGGTGTAAAAACCTTGAAAGGAAATGGCGCCACACCAACCTTGCAGCCAACAAAGAGAAGTACAAAGCCGCCCTCTCCCTCTACCACAAAAATATTAAACGTACTCGTAAATCTCATATAACCCTTCAACTTATCTCAGCTAAAAACACTCCCAAAGCTATGTATCAAATTCTAAAAACCTTCACCCATCCCATAGCCTGCGAGACAATAGAAGTTCCCTCCCAAACACTGTGCGATAAAATAAGTAACCACTTCTTACAGAAAATTGACACCATTTACAACAAAATCATCGCCTCAAAGCACCCCCCCCCTCTTCAGATACCGCCTCAGACATTCCTCGCTACTGCCCACCTAACCGTACTACCCTACAGAATTTCCCCCCTCTTACACAGGAGGACACCGAATCCATAATAACTCAAATAAAATCCGGCTCCCCTCTGGATATTATACCTGCCAAGATCATGACATCTCTAGCAAAACAACTTTCACTACCAATCTGCTCCATACTAAACCAATCACTGGAGGAAGGGTACTTACCCCTTTCTTGGAAAGCTGCTCAGATCATCCCCATCTGGAAAAAAACAAACCTCCCTACGGAAAATCTCTCGAACCTCCGCCCCATCTCCCTCCTCCCTTACCTGAGCAAAGTCTTGGAAAAACACGTTAATAAACACCTCTTCGACCATATCGAAGCAACTGACTACCTGGACCCGGCCCAATCGGGCTTTCGTCCAAAATATAGCACGGAATCAGCACTTGTGGCCGTCACCGATAACATCAGGTGCACCTTAGACCAGAACCAGCCAGCCTTCTTGTGTTATTAGACCTCTCGGCGGCGTTCGATACGGTCGATCACCAGACTTTGCTCACGAGAATTAGGGAGGCAGGAATCGGGGGGACGGCCCTAAATTGGATGACCAGCTTCCTCTCCAATCGCTCCCAGACTATCAACCTCGGATCTTTCCGGTCTAAACCTCAAGACCTTACCAAGGGGGTTCCACAGGCTTCATGCTTAAGCCCGACTATGTTTAACATCTACATAGCTCCCCTGGCCACCCTACTAAGACACTATGGATTCGTCCCAATATCCTACGCGGACGATACACAACTCACATTCTCCTTTAACAAAACCTCTCAGACAGCTCAATCCACATTCTCCTCCGGCATGTTGGCTATATCTCGCTGGATGGAAAGCAATTTCCTCCAGTTGAATGCCGGAACGACGGACGTTTTGCTCTTCGGAGATGCCCCTCTCCTGTGGACCCCTCAATGGTGGCCTCCAGAACTTGGCACCCCCCCTATCCTGGCAACCACAGTGAAGAACCTGGGAGTTCTCCTTGAACAGACCCTCTCTATGAACAAACACGTCTCACACACAGTGGGCTCATGCTTCCACATCCTGGGCCTTCTAAGGAAAGCTTCTCCCTATCTCCCCGACTCCACTAGAAAGACCCTGACCCAGACCCTAGTACTGAGTAAGCTAGATTACTGCAATGCCCTCCTGATCGCAGCCAATGAGTCCTCACTAGACCGCTTGCAGGTGATACAGAACACCGCCGCTCGCATGGTCCTAAATGCGCCCTACAGATCAACCTCTCTCCCTCTCCTTCACCAACTACACTGGCTGCCCATTCGACAACGCGTGAAATTCAAGATCTGTTGCCTTACACACAAAGCGATTTGGGGAAATGGCCCCTCCTACCTGGTGGAGAGACTCCATCATTACACCCGACACCGGACTGTGCGCTCCAACTCCAAATCGCTCCTAGTCCCCAAGATAAAAAAAGTAAGAACAGGAGGAAAATGCTTCTCTTACCAGGCTCCTCGCATCTGGAATCCACTCCCGCTCGCCTTAAGACAATGCCCTGAACACTGCCCTGGTTCCAGCCTGAAACCCCGATCAATGCTTCACTGCAACTCCAGAGTGCTGAGATACCCTCCCGAGGGTGATTCAATGCGCTATATAAACAAATATATCAAATCAAATTAAATCAAGATGCCTTTGGCCGGACAAAATCTTTGACAGGCTTGTCGCCCACTTTTATTGGTTACAGATGAGGAAAGCCTCAGATGCTCTTTGAAGGATTTTTCTCACCTGCCAAGATAATGGAAGGACAAAGAAGAAGCTCAACACTTCCCTGAATCCCATGCCTGTTGGCACCCCTTTGAGTATGTGGGTATCAGCATCCAGGCCCGTGGACTCCAAAACTGCATTGAGCAATAGGTTTATTCTGGTTTTGGTGGACCATGCCACACGGTACCCAGAGGTCATCCCTCTGAGGACCATCACTGCCCCTGTAGTGGCTTGGGACTTGATGGGGGTTTTTACCTGAGTGGGTTTCACCAAGAAATGGTGTCAGACAGGTACACCAACTTCATGTCTGTGTACATGAAGACCATGTGGAAGGAATGTGGGTAACCTACAAGTTCTGCACACCTTACCACCTCCAGAGTATTGGGCTTGTTAACAGGTTCAACAAGACCTTTAAGGGCGTAATTATGGGATTATCAGAGCCCATGAGGCGGAAGTGAGGCGTCCTCTTGCCCTACCTATAATTTGCTTACAGCGAGGCACCACTCAAAGGAGTAGGGTTCAGTCCCTATGTACTCTTCTATTGCCACCCTGTAAGGAGATCTTTTAGTTTGGTGAAGGGGTGGGACCAAGCTCCCAAGAAGCCCCCTCATGTGGTCAGCTACATGCTAGCTCTCCGCAACCAAATGCAGAAGTTCTGGAAGAAAGCTTCTGAGAGAGCCAGCCAGGAGTGGATGAAGCAATGGCATGACTAGAAGCCATTCTGGTTGAGTTTCAGGCTGGCCAGAAAGTGTGGGTGATGGCGTTAGAAGAGCCCAGACCTCTCTAGGATCATTGTACAGGGCCCTATGAGGTGACTGAGAGGAAGAGAACGGCCACCTACCTGGTACACCTCAAATCCCCCAGAGAGTCCCACCTGAAGCCCCAACATGAGAGTTCTGAGATGATTATGTTGTTGGTGATAGATGATGGAGCAGAAGAGGAGAGGGAACCTCTCCCTGATCTCCTGTCATCCAAGGAGAAAGATGGGTCATTGGGGGCTGTCATCCTCTCCTCTGACCCCAGAGCAGCAGAGGGATTGTTGCCACCTACCGGGACAGTTTGCCTCTCTATTCTCCCTCATCCAGAGCTTACACACTTGTATACCCTCAATATTGACACTGGTGACAGTGCCCCTGTAAAGAAAACCTATAGATTGTCAGGCATGGGGGGGGCCAGCATCAAGGAGGAGGTTTCCAAGATGCTAAGTCTGCGCCACTGGGCACCACCCCAGAACTATAGCTCTGTGTACTACGGGAGGCTCTGTTCAGTCAAAAAGGCTGATGCTCATCCCATCCCCGAGCTGACGAGCTCATTGATCGGTTGGGGCCTGCCAAGTTCCAGAGTACTTTTGACTTGACTTCAGGGTACTGCCTGACTTTGAAGAAGCAGCCAAGAAAGGTGATCTGGACAGAGGCCTGTCAGAAAGGCTTTTACTGCCTCAAACAGGTCCTGTACTCAAAGCTCTTTACTTTTACAAGGACTTTATTGTGTAAACCGATGCCTCATTGTATGTCATAGGGGCAGTATTGTTACGGTTAAATGAGGAAGGCCTAGAGCAGCCCGCAGCCTTCATCAGTAGAAGACTACTTCGCCAAGAACAGAGGTGGAGTGCTATCGAACAGAGGTGGAGTGGGCACTGAAGAAGCTGAGACTATACCTGTTGGGAACTCACTCCCAGGTTTAGACAGACTACAGGCCCCTCATATGGTTGATGCAGATGAGGGGTGAGAATCTCAAATTGTTTATGTGGTCAATCTCTCTACAGGGAATGGACTTTACGGTAGAACACCATCCTGAGTCAACCCCACACAAATGCTGTTGATCTCTCCAGGTTTTTCCACCTTCGTGATTAGAACTCCTATGAGGTTGGGTTGTTCTCCTTACTTGTTGCTGCAGGAGACATGTGTTAGACCTGTCAGCCTTAGGGTGGTTTTGCCTTCACCCCTCACTATTTTTGCTCATCTCATTTTTGCTGGCCTTAAGACTCTGTGCACTTTACCTCTGCTAACCAGAGCTAAAGTGCATGTGCTCTCTCCCTAAAACATGGTAGGATTGGCCTACACCCAATTGGCATTTTTAATTTACTTGTGCGTCCCTAGTAAAGTGGCACTACCTGTGCCCATGGT
Organism: Triturus cristatus; assembly: GCF_964204655.1. Lineage (NCBI taxonomy): Eukaryota > Metazoa > Chordata > Amphibia > Caudata > Salamandridae > Triturus > Triturus cristatus. Next base: position 67,245,210 of record NC_140591.1, read on the forward strand.
CTGTAAATTAAATGCTATTAGTTGGCCTAGCAGCACTGATTGTGCCACCTACTTACGTAGCCCTTTAAACATGTTTCAGCCTTTTGTCAGGCCCAAACCTTCCTTTTTAATAAATATAAGTCACCCCTAGGGTAGGCCCTGGACAGCGCAGAGGGCAGGGTGCAATGTATTTAAAAAAGATGGATAGGCACTTTTAGGTTTTACATGTCTTGGTAGTGCAAAACTCTTACATTAATTTTTCATTTTTGCAAGCCCGTACCTCTCCCATGGGATAACATTGGAGTTACCTTATTACATTTAATAAGCTGTAGCTTCTAAATGGGAACAAGTGACTGGTTCACGTTTGGTGTCTTTGGAATTGTAATGAAAATTCCTCTCTTATGGTGAAGGCCAATTTTAAATTACAATTCTGAAAATCCCACTTTTAGAAAGTCCCAAGTATATAGCAGTGGGTCAATGTATGGAGGGTGGAGGCTCTGAGAGACAAATATCAGGTGTGTTCTGATATCCCCAAAGCAGGGGATACCAAATGCATTTTACCAAGTTGTAATAGTATACCACAGTGAGAGTCACTACCCAGTGGCTCTGGTCCCCTTCAAGTGTGGGTCTCAGGATCTCTTATGGTAGCTGTGAGACCTGCTATGCTCGTGGATTGTTTGCTAGGGAATGACTTGGAGCATACTGTCCGGAAGGAAGTGGAGCTCAGGTCGCACCTGGAAATGTGGTTGCATGAGGGATCTGCGTGACCACTTAGTCCATGGCTGCCTGGGAGGAGAGTCAAGAGACCCAGGAGCCTGGAAGAATGGCCCAGGCAGCTGCAAAGGAAGGGAATGGCAGGAGGTGTGGGAATCCTGCTTCTGAATTTCTTGTGGTACCCAGGGGATGTGGTGCTGGTGGAGGCAGCTCCGGAGCTGACAGGGTAGGACAGAGCCTCTCTAGGTGACCTGCCTGAGCTTGCTAGGTGGCAAGTTGAGGGTGGACCTACCAGGGAGGAGTTCTACAGAGCACAGAGAGAGGGGCCAACACTTGAGGGGCTGGTGCATGGGTAGCAGGTCAATGCCAAGGCAGCTGGTGACACCTGTGGAGATCACCTGATCTATTGGGAGAACAACCTCCTTTACAGTGAGCCTAAGGCTCCTGTGCATTCATAGCACATGTGATGGTGGTCCCCCAATGTTACAGGACCTTCCTACTGGGTCTGGCTCATGAGATACCTTTAGCAGGCTTGTCATCCACTTTTATTGGCCCCAGATGAGGAGAGTCCCAGATGCTTTTTGAAGGACTTGCCTCACCTACCAAACTAATGGGACGACAGGTAAGAAATGCAAATCTTCACTGACTCCCATGCCTGTCATTGGCACCCCCTTTGAGAGGGTGGGCACCTATATTGTCACCCGTTGGGCTCTAAAACTGCCTTGGGCAATATGTTCATCCTGGTTTTGTTGGAGCATGCCACACGGTACCCAGAGGCCATCCCTCTGAGGACCATCACTGCACCTGCAGTGGCTAGGGCCTTGATGGGGATTTTTACCTGGGTGAGTTTCCCCCAGGAAATGGTGGCAGACAGGTACACTAACCTCCTGTGTACATGAAGGCCATGTGGAAGGAATGTTGGTAAACTACAAGCTCTCCACACCCTATCACATTCAGACTATTTGGCTTGTTGAGAGGGTCAACAAGATCCTAAAGGGCATGATTATTGGCCTATCTGACCCCATCGAGTGGAAGTAGGCTGTCCTCTTACCCTACCTACTCTTTGCTTACAGGGAAGTACCACCGAAAGGAGTCGGGTGCAGCCCCTTTGAACTTCTCTATGTTCAACCTGTAAAGGGACCACTCAGTTTAATGGAGAGGTGGAAGTAGGCTCCCAAGAATCTCCTTCAGGACGTGCTTAGCTACATGCTAGCCATCGGCAACAAAATGCAGAAGTTCTGGCAGAAGGCTTCTGAGAACATAGAAGCTCTCCAGGAGGTGCTGAAGCAATGGCATGACCAGAAGGCCACTCTAGTTGAGTTTCAGCCTGGCTGGAAAGTGTGAGTGATGAGGCCAGTTGAGCCCAGGGCCCTCCAAGATCATTGGATAGAGCCCCATGAGGTGATTCAAAGGAAGAGGAAGGTCACCTGCATGGTGGACCTCAAGACCCCTAGAAACTCCCTACAGGTCCTCCACCTCAATCGCCTGAAGCCCTAATATGAGAGGTCTGAAATGACCAAGTTGTTGGTGATGGATGATGGAGTAGAAGAGGAGAGTGAACATCTTTTGATCTCCTGTCATCCAAGGAGAAAGATGGGTCAGAGGTGGGTGTCAATCTCTCCCCATCCCTGACACCAGAGCAGCAGAGGGATTGTCATGAGCTACTGGGACCGTTCTCCTCTCTGTTCTCCTTCACCCCTGAGCTTACACACTTGTGTACCCACAATATTGGCACTGGTGACCGTACCACTGTCAAAAACAAAATCTGCAGACTATCATACACGGTGAGGGCCAGCATCAAGGAGGAGGTTTCCAAGATGCTGGAGCTGGGAGTGATTGAGCACTCCAGTAGTCCCTGGTACAGATTAGTGGTGCTGGTTTCAAAGGCTGCTCCACCGGGCACCAACCTAGAAGGCCGGTTCTGTGTGTACTACAGGGGGTTACATTCAGTCACAAAGTCTGATGGTCACCCCATCCCCCGAGCTGAAGAGCTCATTGATCGGTTGGGGACTGCTGAGTTCTTGTGTACTTTTGACTTGGTTTCTGGGCACTGGCAGATTGCTTTAATTGAGGGGGCTAAGGAGAGGTCAGCATTTTCAACATCAGAGGGGCACTTCTAATTCAAGGTAATGCCCTTTGGCCTGAAAAATGCCCCTGTCATCTTCCAGAGTCTGGTGATACAGGATATGGCTTGAATGGAGGCCTTCTGCGCTGCTTACCTCGATAACATAGTTGCCTTCAGTAGAAGATGGGAGGACCACCTGTTTTATCTCCAGGAAATGCTTCAGGCTCTGCAACAGGCACGTCTGACTATCAAGGCCAATAAGTGCCAGATAGGGCAGGGGTCAGTGGTATACTTGAGACACCTGGTGGGCTGGGGTAAGGTGCCACCTCTCCTGGCCAAAATAGAAATCATCATGTCCTGGGAGGCCCCCAATACACAGACAGAAATGAGGGCCTCCCTGGGCATCACTGGTTATCACAGGAGGTTTGTCAAGGGTTATGGAACCATTGTTGACCCCTTGACTAAGCTGACTTTGAAGAAGCAGCCAAGAAAGGTGATCTAGACAGAGGCCTGGCAGAAAGCCTTTGACTCCCTCAAACAAGCCATGTGTACAGCTCCTGTACTCAAGAACTCTGACTTTCACAAGAAATTTATTGTGCAAACTGATGCATCATAGCACGCCATAGGGGCAATATTGTCACAATTAAATGAGGAGTGCCTAGACTAACCTGTAGCCTTCATCAGTAGGAGGTTACGTCTCTGGGAACAGATGTGGAGTGCTATCGAGAGAGAAGCCTTTGCAGTGGTGTGGGCACTGAAGAAGCTGAGACCATACCAGTTGGGAACTCACTCCCAGACAGACTACAGGCCCCTCATATGGTTGATGCAGATGAGGGGTGAGAATCCCAAATTGTTTAGGTGGTCCACCTCTCTACAGGGAATGGACTTTACAGTAGAACACCATCCTGGGTCAACCCCACACAAATGCTGTTGATCTCTCCAGGTTTTTCCACCTTGGGGATGAGAACTCCTAGGAAGTTGCGGAGTTCTCCCCACTTTCAGTTGGTGGGGCACATCTTAGACTTGTCAGCCTTAAGGTGGTCTTCCCCAAACTTTTTGCCTTCACCCCTTCTATTTTTGCTGATCTCGTTTTCGATGGCCTGAGGACTCTGTGTACTTTACCACTGTTAACCAGAGCTAAAGGGATTGTGCTTTCTCCATAAAACATAGTAAGATTGGCTTTCACCCAATTGGAATTTTTAATTTACTTGTACGTCCCTAGTAAAGTGGCACTACCTGTGTCCAGGCCCTATACATGAAATGCTATTAGTGAGCATGCAGCACTGATTGTGCCACCCACTTAAGTAGCCCTTTAAACATGTCTTAGGTCTGCCAATGCAGCCTGCGTGCCCAGTTTTAAACTACCATTTCATCCTGGCAAAATAAACCTGTTGTCAGGCCCAAACCTTCCTTTTTAATACATATAAGTTATCCCTAGGGTAGGCCACGGAGAGCTCAAAGGGCATCGTGCAATGTTTTTAAAAAGTTGAACATGTACCTTTTGGTTTTGCATGTCCTGGTGGTGCTTAATTCTTACTTTCATTTTTTCACTTTTGCAAGGGCTACCTCTCTTCTTAGGAGAATGTAAGTTACCTTATGGCATTTAATAACCTGTAACTTCCACATAGAAACAGTAACCAGTTTATGTTTGTTGTCCCTCTTATGGTGAAGTCGGATTTTTAAATACAGTTTTGAAAATGATACTTTTAAAAAGTTGTAATTTTCCTGCCTTAGTCATTCAGTCATGAGGCACATGGTCAAGACTGTTTTGCATATACCTGGGTCTAAACTGAAGTGGCGATGCGAGCTAAAGAATGATGATGGATTCAACCCAGATCTGTGACTGAGGGTGAGTTCTTGAAAGGTTTCAGCACTCCGTCCATCATCTCCTTGTGTTTGCTTTATTCACCCTAAGTTGGCAGGGTATGCCCAGAGGTGGGTCCCTTGCTCACTTTGCCGCTGGATTTAAGCTGAAGCTGGCCTGGCTGCTGAGGGTGTTACCCAGAAACAGGTCCCAGGATGCTTGTTTCTAGTTCAGGAAAGACATGGCTTGGCAGTTCGGGCTGGACTGTTCCCATGAGGCACAGGGTCAAGACTGATTTGCGTATAGCTGGGTCTGAACTGAGGTGGCGAAGTGAGCTAAAGAACGATGATGGATTCAACCCAGATCTGTGACTGGGGGTGAGTGCCTGAAAAGTTTCAGCACTCCGTCCATCATCTCCTTGTGTTTGCTTTGTTCGCCCTACGTTGGCAGGGTATGCCCAGACATGGGTCCCTTGCTCACTTTACCACTGGATTCAAGCTAGCCTGGCTGATGAGGGGTGTTACCCCGAAACCGGTCCCAGGATGCTTGTTTCCAGTTCAGGGAAGACCTGGCTTGGCAGTTCGGGCTGGACTGTTCCCATGAGGCACAGGGTCAAGACTGATTTGCATATAGCTGAGACTGAACTGAGGTGGCGAAGTGAGCTAAAGAACGATAATGGATTCAACCCAGATCTGTGACAGGGGGTGATTGCCTGAAAAGTTTCAGCACTCCGTCCATCATCTCCTTGTGTGTGCTTAATCATTTAGTGCCTGCAGCCTGTATCTGGGTCACATGACTTGGTGTAGCTGGTAGTTGGGCTCTTTGTATTCCTCCTAGTCAGTCACATACAATAGAGAACTTAGGTGTACCTGGATGGGCCATCACAGGCAGTATGGGAGGGTGGAGATGGGCACAGCTCTACTTACACTTAAATAGGCTGAGTTCTGCCTCCACACAAAGGACTGCATAACCCCTGTAGTTAGTCTGGAGCCAGGGCAGGGGAAGCAGGAAGCCTATGGACTTCAACGAGAAAACCCTAGAAGCTTCTCCCACTTCAAAGGAAGGCCCTGCCATAAATATTGGACCTCATACATCAACTCTTCTGTACACTTCTGAACTGGTCAATATTGTGCCAGGAAGAAGGACTGCTGTGTTTCTGAAAGGACTGCCACACTGCTAGACTACTGCCCTGCTGGACTACTGCCTTGCTGAACTGCATCCTTGCTGTGCTAGCCTACTTCCCTCTTGCCTCATTGAGAAGGACTGGACCTGCATCAGTTGAACCAGGACCCCAGAGTGACTCCAAGGGCTAATTGGCTGGCCTCCCAAATATAGCCTCGGGACAGAAGGCTCAAACAACTTTGAACCCAGCACTGGGACCCTGCCATCTGTGAGTCCTACTCAGCCAAGTGGTACCACTACAGTCCTGGACCCCTGGAAGTGGGCCTGAGGTGGTCTGCCATCTCTTCTGTGGATCCAGCAGATCTGACACATCGTCTCTGTAGCACGATGCAATCCTGATCAGGATTGACACATCGCCGATGCTCTGAGGTTTATCCAAGTGCAAGGACTCTGCATCGACCTCTTAGTCCACATTGGGACTGCCGCTGTGCGATGCTCTGCCAATGCAGGTTCTTGCATCCCCAATCCCTTGTCGATGGCAGCCTCCATGGCGACGCAGCTCCTCGCATCCCAGCTGTGCTACTTCTCGAAACCGATGCATCTGTTCAGCTGCACGACGTATCCTCGATGCTAGACTTCTCATTGCAAGTCCCCTGTCGATGGGATCTTCAGTGACGATGCAGGATCTTGCGTTGCATCTTTCGCAGCTCCTCGGAACCAAAGCATTGCCTCAGATCTGCTACACATCTTCAATGCGGGACCTCGCAGCGCTCTGCAACAAGGATTTAAGGTACTCTTGTTCAGCGGGCGTAGTTGGGTCCCTGTATCTGGCCTACGCTCCATCATGGTCAGCCTGAATATGTGACTTCTTCCTGGTCCAGCGCATCCAGACATCGACTTGGAGCTTGGTGCTTTTTGGCGCTATTTTCACTAATATCTTTAAACTTGCATGTCTCCGGTTCCACTGATTGGATGTTTGTCGTTTTGGTCTTGTTTTATTTCCTAAAAACTACTCTATTGTACTAATCTGGTGTGGGATCCCTTTTGTGGTGTGTTCTCCTTTTATAACTGTTTGAAGTGCTGCTCAAATACTTTACACATTGCCTCTAAGTTAAGCCTGATTGCTCTGTGCCACGCTACCAGAGGGTTGAGGACAGGTTCATTTGGGGGTTGCTTGTGACTTCACCCTGACAAGGATTGTGGTTGCTGCTTGAGTAGGGTTTCCCCCCCCCCCCCCCCCCCCCCAACCAGTCACCCAATTTCTTACAAATATACCTTAGGACCTAGACACTTTTTGAACCTTAAACTGAGATCCTACTTGGACTCCCACCCGGGGGAGCAGAACATACTGATGTTGCTCCATCTGAACACATTATTACCAAACATTGTTGATAGGTTATGCAAAATGTTTCCTCACATATAAAGCTTTTCATTTTCCTAGATTTCCTTCCCATTCGCCCTCTTCATATGCAGCTGATTTTCCTGCTGCTATAAAACATCTAAGCATGGCTTGTGGAATGCGGTTCACACTGCTTGCATTGTGGTGCCATAATTATATGGGGCACAGCTTCTCTGTTGTGGAGAAGAGAAGGAAGGCTTTGTTCAGACCCTGGCAGCAGGACCGCCACGGAGGCGGATGTCATGCCACCCTAGCAGAGAACTCTGTCACATTCAGAGATGCCAACCTGCCTGGCGGGGATCTCTGTGCTGTGCAGGGAGCTGCCACCAGGGGGCTTCCTTCACAGCTTTGAAGGTTTGCTAGAGTGGGCGCTAAGGTTAAAGTGCCTCCTCTTGAAGCTTATTGGTTCAGCGAAAAAAAAATCAAAGTGACAGTTTTTCTGTAAACACAAAATAAATAGCCCGAACTTGCAGAGTGCATTATTTCCGTGCAGAGGGCCAAGGGAGTATCCTGAAAATTAAAAGCAGGCATCTAATCAGACCGAGAGTGCTAAGTGAGCAAATGCAATCCTCGTTAGAAGAGTTCCTTTAGCACTCCTTCCATATACTCATCCATTTACCCTACCATCTATTAATTCATCTGTCCATCCCTTCAACTTTCCATCTACCCGCCCATTCCTCGATACATCCATCCATACATCCATCTTTTCACACATCCACCCGTCAATTTTTTTGTGTCTCTCTGAAACATCCATCCATTCACTTATCTCTATTTGTCCATTCTTCCATCCTTCAATCCATTCACATTTTCACCAGTCAATCCTTTCACTCTTTCATCCAACTTTGAAACCTTTCATCCTGTCTTTTTTCCCTCTTTCATCCACTTTTTTCTCCCTTTCATCCTCCTTCACCTTTCTTCCATCTTCCTTTTCACATTTCCTTCCTTCCTGTCCCCTTCCTTTCTCAGAATTTTTTTCCCCTTCTATCTACCCCTCTTATTTTTCTCAGCTTTACTTTTCCTTTCATATCTTTCCGCCAAGCACGTTGTTTTCCTATTTGTTCCTCTCTGCATTTCCCCTATTTTGTTTCTTTATGTGTTTCCTTCCCTCTGCTTGCCAGCTGAAAGCCCACAACCCTCTCTCATTGTATTAACTACCTGTGTTATATATGAGCATGTTGGGCCTCATTTACAAGAAGCTGACGCATCACTGTGTTAAAGCAGTAATGCGCCAGTTTACTTGCGCCTACAAGTAGGCATAGAGCTTTGCAAATTGTGACATTACGTGCACATATCTATCTTCTGTGGCCCACTTACCTCTTGGCTTGATTGCAATCATGTCACTACAGCTGGTTTGGTCCCTTGGGCACAGCCAGTGCGTCATCCCTACGCCTGGGTTCAGCAGGCATAGGGACTGTGATGAATTCGCAGCACAGAGGCCCAAAACAGGAAAAACAAAGTCGTAAATACCACTGCGGGAGTTTTAGGCTAGGCGTTTCCGACGCAACGCCTACCTCGCATAAAATCTAACTTAACACAGCTGATTCCGACGCAGGTAAAAAAATGAACCTTAAAAAAAAGTGGAGATTCTGCATTAATGTAAATATGGAGCAAATGAGGCGCTGCCGTTGCGTCAAAAAAGTGATGCAATGGCGGCACAAGGCGGCTTGTAAATAAACCCCTTTGTCTGCTGGCCTGCAATGAATAGAGGCCCATTTTCGTGTCCCGCGCCCAGGAAAGACACAGACACGGGCGGATCGGGAGGACTCGTCTTTATTCTTTCTCTTACAATCCCGAACTGCCGCTTTCCGTACGGCTCTTCCCCTTCCTCCCACATCCCGGCCTGACCTGGGGGCAAAGCTACGCCAGGCATGACGACACGACATCTCCCCCTTTTGTATTTTAGATGTTCAGTGTCTCTCTCATAGTTCTTCAATGAGTCGGATGGATTTCCGAATGTCCCGTCGTGGTCGGCTGGATCGAGATTGACTGTGGGGATGTTCACTTCTCTGATCATGTGTCTCCGAGGTCCGTATGGGTTCTTCATGGCTGCTTTCTCCTTGACTTGACACGTCCGTGTCCCAGTCAGGTCTCCGAGCCCATATGTAGGCTGTTGGGTTGCACCTTTTGAAACGTGACACATTTCTGGCCATTCTCTTGTTTCCTGACTCAGCCGTGATCATAGTCCCTTTCCTTCTTGTTACTTGTAGTGGATGATTGTGGTAACGGCTGTATGCTTTGGAATTCCTTTCTTGTCTCACCCGCACCCAGTCTCCTTCTTGGATGTCGGATGTCTTGGCATGTGTGCGGTGATCAGTGTATTCCTTCATTTTCCCCTTCTTGTTTCAATCCAGTTAGACCAGGGTTTCGTGGTCTGAAGTCGTGATTCTGGACAGTGTAATGGCGTCTGTAGTTGGTACCCAGGTGCGAGGGGTCTGCCCGAGCATCAGGGTGGCCGGGCATTGGTTTGTGGTGCTGTGAGGAGTGGTCCTGTATGCTCAGAGTACTTTGTTTAGTGCTGGCTGAATATCACGGTGGATTAGCTCAGCTTGTTGCATTGTCTTTTTAATAGTGGCCATGAATCGCTCCACCATTCCGTTTGCTTGGGGCCACAGGGGAGCGATTTTCCGATGTTTGAAGCTGAGTGTCTCGCGAAATCTGTGAATTCTTGTCCATTGAATGGTGGGCCATTGTCAGTCTTCACAACCGTGGGGATGCCCCAGGCGGCAAAACTTCATCAATTGCAGGTATGACGGTGGTCCCTTTGGTAGAGGAAATCTGGTGAGCGATGGGGAAGCAGGAATATTCGTCCATGACAATGATGAGGTATTTTCCCGACTTCAGTGGGACAAAGAAATTAACGGCTACGTGTTGCCAGACACTATCTGGGAGGTCTGACATCTGCAGGGGGGCGTCTGGTTCTTCGCGTCCTACTAGTTGACAGTGTGGGCAGTCTCGAAGTGTGGACTCTACCATCTGGTCGAGGGAGGGGAACCAGACACGCTCTCGCAGTGCTTTGAAGGCCGCGAGTTCCTGCATGTTGATTGTGGCACTCATCTTCAGGTCTTCTAGATGTCGCCACGAGTCAGTGCGAACACGATGTATGAAATTTTGATTGTGGCGTCATTTGCTGATGCCTCGATGATGGCTTCAAGTGGAACAGCCGGTGGGCAGGCTCGGTCAATGACGAAGTGAAGATATTCTTCAGCCACAGAGTGGCGCGCCCGTGTCAGAGCCAGGGGGTGCTGTGAGATGTAGTCCGCCAGATTCTCCACCTTCCCTCATTTGTGAATGATGGTGTATGTATAGTCTTGCAGACGGAGGCCCCACCGTTCGATTCACTGAGGCATTTTGCCTTGGGGTTCCCAAAGATGGTGATCAGCGCTTGGTGGTCGGTGATGAGTGTGAAGTGTTTGCCATAGACAAAGAGGTGGAAATGCTCAAATGCCCACACGACTGCCAGACTTTCTTTTTCCGGTTGGGAATAGGCTTTTTCGGTGTCAGTGAGGCATACCGACGATGTGACATTGGTCTGCATCATCATCATATTGCGCTAGAATCACCCCTAGCCCTACGGGGCTGGCATCTACTGTGATTTCAGTCTTTCGTTTGGGGTTGAAGTAGGCAAGGTTGATGGCTGAACTCACTGCTGCCTTGATTTTGTGGAAAGCTCGGTCACAAGCAGCTGACCACTGAAAGCTTTGTCCTTGTCGAGTGAGTTCTCTGAGAGGGTAACTGATTGTGGCATAGTCCTTGATGTACCGGGTGCAGTAGCTGGCCATCCCCAGGAACGAGCGAACATCACTGACATCATGTGGTTGTGGAGTGTCCGAGAGCACTGACACCTGGTCAGAGTCCGGTCTCATGCCCTCCTTTGAGAAAAAGTGGCCGTAAAACTTGAGGGTTGACTTGTAGAATTCACATTTTTCCTGATTGAGTGTGAGGTTGGCGGTGAGTAGGGCGTGACAAACCCGGTCCAGTGCTTTGTCGTGGTCTTTCAGGGTCTCACCGAACACCAGGATGTTGTCGCTGTAGTTAAAGGCGTTTGGAATGTCTTGTATCACTCGTCTGACAGCCTCCTGGAAGATCTCCGCAGCAGAGGAGATTCCAAAATTGAGGCGTTTATACCGGAAGAGTCCTTGGTGTGTGGTGAATGTCGTGAGGTAACGTGACCGTTCATGTAATTCAAGTTGATGGTATCCCTTGTTGAGGTCTAGTTTAGAAAAAACTGTCGCTCCGTTCAGGCGTGTGATCATGTCACTAATGTGGGGTCCTGGGTGTCGCTCCCGTTCGATGGCTGTATTTGGGGCTCGCATGTCAATGCACGGGCGTACTTTGTTGTACTGGCCCCCCTTGGGTACAACCACTACAGGGGACACCCACGGAGTGGGTCCAGTTGATCTCTCAATGATGTCTGCTTTTAGTAGGTCTTGGAGTTCATCATCTACCGCTTGTTGTAAGTGAAAGGGCACTTTCCGGTGATGCTGTGCCACTGGTGTCACTTGCTCCTTGATGTGTAGCTTGACTTTGAAATGGGCGAGCTTCCCTAGACCGTTGAACAGTTTCGGGAACTTGTTGACAATGTCTGGCGAATCATCTACCTTGTATAGGATTTCGACTAGCTGCAGGCGTTCAGCCGTTGGTTAACTGAGGAGGCAGTCTGCTGCTTCAGGGCCTTCGATCACGTGAATGTATGCTTGGATTTTCCTGTCCTTGTAGGTCAGCATGGTACGAAATTGCGCTAGACACGGCAATGGTTCTCTGGACATCCACGTGTAGACCGCACTGTGGCTGGCTCTAGTTTCGGATTGGGATTCATGTTCTGGTATTCGGTGGCGCAGATGTAGTTGAGCGATGTGCCTGTGTCTAAAACGAACTTGGCCGAGTGACTTCCTATTTGGATGTGTACTTCTTCAGTCTATCTGGGTCTGCCACCATACATACATATTCGTCGCTGTCTTGTGATATGGGAGTGAGAGAGTGTAGGAAGTTGGATATCTGACTATGGTTACCCCCAACTTTTTGCCTAGTGTCTAGCTGGTTTTCGACTTAGTTGGCCTGAGATCCTGCCATTCAGGGTCTCAGGCTGTCTGCTCTCTCTTTAAAATGGACCCCATGTACCCTAGGTACATACCCAATTGGTAAGGATCACCTTATTGGACCCTGTACAGTGTACCCTAGGTACCCAGGGCATAGGTGTACCCTAGGCCTCCCAGGGGCTGCAGCATGTATTATGCCACCCCTGGCCTGGCCTTCCAATCAGACACAACTGGCTGATCACTCAGCAGGGGCAAGGTTGTGTAATCACCCCTTGCTTAGATATAGTATACCTATATCTACCCTTAAAATAGACACATGTGTACCTGTGAGCCACTCCTATGGCAGGCCTTAACAATCCTGGAGGCAGAGTGCTTGGTAACATGTGAGATGGTGCTCTAGCATGAGCTGAGCCTGTCTGCAGCTTTCGGAACCATGTCCTTATAGCTGTTCTATGATATAGCCTACCATATACTCTTAAAGTGCCTTATAATCTTAAACGGTTATGGTAACTATGGTTTGGCTTTATCAAAACATGTTGTGAAAGGTGTCTAACACTTTGGAATAATTATTCCATACCATTTCTAGTGATGAGGATATTATTCCCCCCTTCTAGAGGGAGAGACATGTTAAAATCCTACTTTGCTGTTTAACTCTGACCAAAGCCTCAGCATCACAAAATGGATGCTGCTGCCACAGACACGAATCTGACCTCCTGCAGCTGGGGGCCCTCCCAGCCAGGGAGGCCTGGACAATAGGTTTCCTGCTTGGGGAGGTGCTAGCACCTCCCCAGACAGACTTTAGTGTATTGGGGCAGGGAGGGCTGAAAGGAATGAGACATGCCTGGGGCACACAAGGTGTCCCATGCATAGTCCAGTTCAAACCGGCCCTGGGGCACTTCAGCCCCAGCTCTGGAGCGAAACTGGACAAAGGAAAGGGGGAGTAACCACTCCCCTTCCTGGTCCCACCCATAGGAGGGACCTTGCAGGTAGCCCAGCCCACTAGCCCAGTATATCAGTAGGTAGCTGAGCCCTGCTAAATTAGATTAACCTGAATCTGCAACTTGTACAGAAACTCTGGACCTTCGACATTCGACCTCAGGAAGAAGACTGAAGAAATCTCCCTTGTGGCCAAGGAGTGACCACCCTGGGCAACCAGGCACCATCCAGCGACCGCTGCTTTGCTTTGCGACAGATCCTACGAGGGACGACTGCAGAGACTGACCAGCGCCAAGACTTCCAGACACCTCTGACCCAGATCCACATCTCCAGCGAAGCTGAGACCCGTGGAGGCGACGAGGAACGTGGGACCGGCGACTTGGGAAAAGTGGCTAGTACCTGACTAGCGCAACTTCTGAGGCTCCCTCGTGGCTGTGCTTGGGGAATTGAGAAGCCCCCATCCCGAGCACCATCTGCAACGAAGATCAGCTCCCCACACTTCACGTGTTCTGCGTGGGGCCCTTCTGCACCTGAGTCGCTCGACGTGTTGTCCGGTTGCTGGCCCGTTGGCTAGTGACTTCTGCGACGACGAACCTTTGTTTTCCATTTAGTGGTCCTGCTCCTCCAGACTGGCACCCGCTCCTCTGTGAAAGAGAAGCACCCCTGACCTTCCTGGTCTGCACCAGAAGCAAGTCCTCCATCCTGCGTGGGTTCTGCTTGCCAAGGCTTGTTGGGTCCTGACTCGACTTCGACACAAGAGCCTTCGTGGGACAGCTCACCTCCTGGTCCTGGTCATCCTTGACGCCTCCTGGTACCCGTGGCTGCTGCGACAAGCTTCACCTCTTCACCTGCATCTTCACGACATCGCCTGGTTCCTTCCTGGTTTCTTCCCGGCTCCTGGCTGGTGACCTAGACTCTGTCCCTTCTGCTTGCAGGTTCTTTCCTTCTTGATCCCCACCTTGGGATCCACCGGACACTCTTCACTGACTGCCTGTCAGCAACTTTCCTTCAGGCATCCATAGGAGTCGACGACGAAACCCGACGCAAGTTCACACCTATGCACCCGCAGCCCGTGGGCTAGGTAACTTGAGCATTTCGGTGCTCACTAGGGTATTGACTATCCAAGGGTCTAGTTTCCGAGTCTCGACTTCCTAGCTATACCAGAAGTGTCCTAAAACTGCTAATTTCTAATAACTTGCATTTCTATCGACTTTTACGCATTACGCGTGAGTGTTTCCACTCTGCACCTGAATCCCGTGGGCCTCCCACTTCCTAACCTTTGGTAGTATAGTGTAACCCCAGCGATTCCCTAGGCCTAGGCCTATCCTGTGTTCGTGACAGTGGTCCTTATACCACTTACTTAGTATATGGTTTGCGTGGCCCCTAGGGCCTAACTGTATTACTTACCTGTGTGACTTAATGTATGCTTAAATAAGACTGTGTTGTACTTACCTCGAATCTCATAAAGAGTGCTGAGGGTTTGACTAGAATAAATACATTCTATTTTTATATATATCTGTTGTGGTGTCCTTTCATTTGGTATTCAGGGGATTACATATGGTATAACAGCTGGCTTCACATGCCATTCAGAGTTTAGCCTAAGACTGCTCCCTTCCATGCTACCACTAGGATAGCTGGTCTATAAGGTTGACTTTACAACCAATCACCATAAGGGTTGTTTGGACTGATACAGGGTGTACACTAGAATTAGTGACATCATATATCAGGCCAACTTCTCACAGGGAGGACGACTTTCTGGATGTTGAGCGCTGAGATCGGTAGGAGCTGTGTGAATGGGTACTGGAGGTGGACGAGCTTGTTGAGTGGTCTCTCCGGCCTTGTACAGCCCTTGCATAGTGAATTGATCTGGTCTGTCTCGGTTCCGTCGACGAGCTTGACAGGCAGCTTCGAAGTGGCTGTCTTTTCCACATCGATGGCATTGTTGCCCAATAGCTGGACATTGACCCGTATGAGGATAGTCTTGGCCACACCGGTAGCATTGTGGAGGTTGTCTATGGGAGTGACTGTTCTGTGTCCCCCGGCGGGGCGACTTCATACGAGGCTGTCTTGCGAATCTTCCCGATGAGTGTCGGTCTGAGCGACGCCTTGGTTCTGCGTGAGAGTGCGCGCGGAGGGCTTGTTCTTTTTTTCGGATTTACTGGTCACCATTTTCTTTGCGTGCTCTTCGGCTTGATCATTAATGCGGGTGAGTTCTTCTATTTCATCTAGAGTGTAGTGTTTCTTCAGAAGTCGGCGGCGTAGTGAGTCAGATTGACATCCGTCAATGATACGTAGACGTAGCGCGTCGTCCGTGTTGAAGTTGTCGAATTCACAATAGCGGGCTAGGCGCTTGAGGCGGGAGATGAAATTGCCCATGGGTTCGTCTCGCTCCTGAGGCGCGAGGTTGAAGGTGTAGCGCTCATAATCTAGATTCCGTTTGGAAAGGAACTTCTTATTCAACGCATCTCTCACATTCTCATATGACGCAACGCTGGTCGGCGGCAGGTCTTTAATGATTAGTCCAATGTCTTTACCTACGAGATTGCGTAGGGTTATGAGCTGTTGGTCGGAATTATGGACTTGTGACCCCTTCATGAAATCCTCGAAGTCCTCGAACCAGCTCTTCCACATGGGCCCCATGCTGCTACCGGACGTCAATGGTAGTGGCTCAGGGGGGCACAGGTATGATACTCTCATGGGCATCAGTCCAGGCGGCGGGGCATTATGTGCCGGACCAGGCACAGCATGCTGCGAAGAGTCAGGGTCCGACATGGTGGGGCGAAAGTGCAGTTCCAATAGGCTTCAGTGGTGTCCGCTTAATGTCACTTTTGCAGGCCTCAGGGGTCTTTTTAGTGTGTTGCCTGACTTCAAAATGGCCACCGCGTCAGGACCAAGCGTGGCCAATGGTGCGTGCCTGACTTCAAAATGGCCGCCAAAGAGGACTCATGTAGGCATGCTTCACTTCTCTCAGAGGCATTGTGACAGAGCTTACCCCTGTTCGTGTGTCGTCTCTCCATGGGGCCGTGGTTCTGCCTTATGTGTTAGGCCTCAGGTACATCTCTTCGAATTCGGGCTGTATATGCGCGCTGTCCCTTATTTCGTGCTTTTTCATCTGTTCGGTGCTCCGCTCGTGTTTGCGGCAGCGCGCGCTTCCTCTTAATTTGCAGAACTAGAGAGGGGGTGACTCCGCATCCCACCCTCGTTCGCCAATTTCGTGTCCTGCCCCCATGAAAGACACAGACACGGGCGGATGGGGAGGACACGTCTTTATTCCTTCTCTTACAATTCTGAACTGCCGCTTCCACCCGCGGCTCCTCCCCTTCCTCCCACAACCCGGCCTGACCTTGGGGCGAAGCTACGCCAGGCATGACGACACGACAGCCCATGAAGATGTAATTGATGTTTAAGTTGACCCAGTTTTTCACCTTATCAGGCCCAGTGGCAGCCCCCACTTGCTGCTGAAGTGCGGGGTTACCTACGCCACTGTATGGGGACATTTACTTCATCTATTTCTACAATGCGGCCTTGTATGGCGGAAGTAGGTAGGGGGGATGAGTGAAGGTTGTCCCACCCTCATGGCAGGAAGAACTTCTTGACCTTACGGCGATGGACCACTGGGTCGATAGCTTCTAGTTTTGGAGCCAGCGAGTTGTGCTGACGGTAAGGCAGCGTTCCCTCCAACTCTAAGTAGTGCAGGGGAGCCACAAAGTTGGAGGGGTGGGAGGGCTGCCACTTTACAGCGTTCCTTCCACCCCACCAAACCCTGAAAGAGACGCTAATTGCCTTTTTGCAGAGTATATCTTCTGCTGAACTATTTTTTAGCTTTTGACAATGATGTGTGTGAGATAAAGTGAAACAAAAATCACAACTAAGACACAAAAGTCGCAAAGGGAAAACATTGCAAAGCACACAAAGTTACACAGTTTTCCATATACCTTCACGAAGGGTGCACAAGAAAAAAACACACTATTCACCAACCTGATTATGGGCCCTCATGTGACCGGAGATGTGGCGTAACAGCCAGAGCGGTGACTTTGGTTCTCAGCATCGGCTAAACATCCTGTGATTCTGTACAAATTATTGATTTTTCCCTACAAAAATGAATGTGTCCTTGTGTAGTGTAAGGGGTGGTCATGTAAAGCACTATAATCCCTTCAGGTCGAGTTTGCGCTAATAAAAACTGCAAAAGAATATGGGAGGATGGACAAGCAAAAACAGTTTGAAACTTTATTTTTTTTAACTTTACCGAACACTATTCAATGTGACGTTGCACTATGCACAATATCTTCACATGGCCAGTGTGTGTTCCCTGATGAACCTAAAAGAAATTAGAATGGGAAGTCAACCCGCATGCACCAACCCACTGCGTACACACACACACCCCAGCTCTACACATACTGTAGCCACACCCACAATGGTAGCGCCGCATATGGCATCTGACAGAGGGATGAAGGATCTTCCGCTCTTAAATCCCAGCAAAACAGAACCCATGCAAGCATGAGCACGTAGGTCAAGGGAATGGGCACAATTATATGGCAAAGCACAATAAACCACACAAGTACTCAGTGACCTAAAAGGAAGGAAACAATCTTCCATATACCACTTATAGTATTTATTTATTTAAAGAACTTGTAGAGTGCGCAGCTACCCAAAAGGGTCTCCCAGCGCTAGAGCAAACAGCAACAGGGTGCATAAGCCTGAAGCAGAATCCACTGAACTTAATAACAGGAGTTGAATAGGAAAGTCATCAAATTCTTAACGTTAGTAGAGAATGGCAGTTCCTGAGAGCCAAAGGAAGGGAGTTCCATAGTTTAGGGCCTAAGTATGCAAAGGAGCGGCCCTTCATGCGGGCTAGGTGAAACCTGGGCATGGTGCATAGGACGAGGGTAGATGATCTCAACGGTCGGGTGGGGACATAAGGTAATACCAGACCTTGGATGCATGTAGTGGCAAGGCCGTGCCTAGCTCTGGACATATAGCATAAGGCCTTAAATTTAATAAGCTTATCGACCTTGAGCCAATGAAGTTTGTGGAGCAAGGGAGAGAGAAAAGTATGTCTAGGCAGCCAAAAGAGAATGTGGGCAGCCGCGTTCTGGATGATCTGTAAACGGTGGATCACTGATTTGTCGGCGCCCAGGTACAGAACAATCCCATAGTCCTATCTGGATGTTTCTAAGTCCTGCACAACCGTTCTTTGGGTATTCAAAGGAATCAGTCAAAGGATTTTCTTGAGCCATTTGAGAATAGAAATACAGGAGGCTGTTATTTTGGAGACCTGCGGCTAAAGTGAAAGATTGTAATCAATAATAAAGCCAAGATTATTTTCATATAGCTGGGTCTAAACTGAGGTGGCGAAGTGAGCTAAAGAATGATGATGGATTCAATCCAGATCTGTGATTGGGGGTGAGTGTCTGAAAAGTTTCAGCACTCCGTCCATCATCTTCTTGTGTTTGCTTTGTTTGCCCTAAGTTGGCAGGGTATGCCCTGACTTGGGTCCCTAGCCCACTTTGCCACTGGATTCAAGCTAGCCTGGCTGATGAGGGGTGTTACCCAGAAACCGGTCCCAAGTGCTTGTTTCCGGTTCAGGGAAGACCTGGCTTGGCAGTTCGGGCTGGACTTTTCCCTTGAGGCACAGGGTCAAGACTGATTTACATATAGCTGGGACTGAACTGAGGTGGCGGAGTGAGCAAAATTTTAGGAATCTGTAGGTCCTTATATTGCATTTGTAATCCTTTGTATAAATAAGAGCAATGCCTCCTCCTATTCTATGCGGTCTATTTACCCCTAGGAGGGCAAAGTTGATAGGATGCGCAGAAATTATGTCAGGTGAGGGGCCGTCGTGGAGCCAAGTTTCTGTTAAATGAGCATGTCAGGGTCAGCATCAAGGAGAAAATTAAATAAATATACCTGATTCTTCGGGAGGGAGCATTAATTTGAGCTGATGCATCTGTGGTTTTTAGGCCGGGAAAGATCAGCCTGGCCATTAACCATAGGTTGAAAAGAGGTCTCCTTAGCAGAGGAGGTTAAAACAGATTTAGGCAGGGAATCACCAATCCATTCAAAGTGAGTATAGCGCGATTGAGGATCCTCCAGATTAAGAGTCTGACAAAGTGCATTTGGTGTGGCCCTGAGATTATGAAGGGCCAGTGAGGTGTAGACATTAGGAGCTGGTAATTGGCATAGCAATGAAGTTTTTTGTTTTTTGCAGTTTCATATAGCGCAAACTCGACCTGATGGTATTGAAGCGCTTTACATGCGCACCAGTTACATTACATATGGACACATTCATTTTTTGAAAGGCACAGGGAGATTAAGTGATCTGCCCAGAATCACAGTATGTTGAGGAGCCAACGCCGAGGCTCGAACCTGGTGCATCAGCTCCAAAGTCGGCAGCTCTGGCACTTACACTGGCAGACCTCTAAATTTACATATTAATAATGAACTTTGGGACACAGAGCTCAGGTTTGCCTGCACAAGAATGCTACTTAATGATGTTTTTTACTGTGTTGTTGTGCAACGCAAGTCTAATGGGATTCAGCTGACTGACTTCTAATCGTTAACATGGATTTTAAAATAAATGACAGCAGAACCGAGCGCCTGCGTTCCCTCCCCTGGCCCTGTGATGTATTATTGCTGCCTGGAGCATTCGGAAACAGAGAAAATCTGGTATAAAAAACAATTCCTATTTGTAAAGTGGGAACATATCAGCCCCTTAAGGGTTTCAAGGTGCTGGGGGCGGTCGAGGAGATTAAGTGAGCTGTTGCCCAGAGTCACGTGATGCTGAGCTGAGCTGCCACCGGTGATCAAACCGTGAACCCCCTGCTCCAAAGTCAGCCGCTCTGGCTGCTGCGCCACACCTCTCCAACTAGTATAAAGCATATTTACGCTAAACTTCTTAACAAAAAACATAAACCAGGGGTGTAACATGACGATATGATTGGTGGCGACACAAAGATTTGCGTAATAGACCCTGGTAATTATTTTCATTAAAGCTCAATACCTATGCAGCCATTAACGTTCTCTGGGATTAGCAAAATACACTGTACGGCGCAGGTCACCTTATCCAGAGATCATACTTGAGTTTTCCAAATGCAGTTTTAATGCTGAATACTGTATTAAAGTATTTGTGAATAAAGCACTAAATTTCAGGCCAGGACCACAGACAATGTATTCCCAGCCCTCGGGATCTCCTCCCTGCCCCATCAGTAGATGGTAAGATAGGTTGACAAACCTGTCTATTCTGGAGTTCTTGGTATTCTGATAAAATGAGTGAGGCTCGCACTGTAACAACATGCTGCGCCAGCTTCCCCTCTGAAAGGAAGCTCAGAACACCAAGGTAAGCGCAAGCCTTCATTCGCCTGTCAACTCCAACAACCCGGCAGCATCTGCCAAAATAGAACTGTTAGACCTGTCAGCCCTTTGGCAGTTCCCTCCTCATTTTATTATTTTTGTCCTTTCCCCCTTCTCATTTTTTTTCTGTCTACCAAACTTTTTGGGTGCTGATGTAGAGGTTCTGGGCGCCTCATCCTCACCACCTGAGGGAGAGGCGCAAGGTGCTCCACTGAGGAAACTAGATGAGGGAGGTTAGAGTTACAAAATGGTGGTTCCAACTGTCACCTCTGCGCTTGGGCCATGACTGCCAAGGGAGGTTCCGAAACCTTCTGGGCCCCTCTGGCTAGTCAGGCCCCAGGTGATAAATAGAGGTGACAGCTGGGCGGCCATTTTAGGATAGGTGAGGACTGCGGAAGGTTCAGGAGTAAGGCGCCTGTGTGAGGAGGTGGTTGTACTTAAAGGGGAACGGACAGGTCCAAGGGTCTGCACAGAGTCCTAAACCTAGTAACATCACCCCTAACCTTGTGACCGGTCCCTGAATGCAGTCAGTGAGCTGGAGAAACAGCGTAATACCGGGATTTTCGCTAGGGGCAAGAGCCCATGAAGGGGGTCTAGGATTGTTGTCTAGGACCAACTCATCCCGCGTACCTCCCTGGCAGGAGAGGAAGAATTAGACTGGCCTTTGCGGTAACCCCCCCTGATCACAAATTGTTAAGAAGTTGAACGTAGTCCGTAGCAAGAGGACTGGGCCATATTGTTTCAACTGTACCGGAGCCTTCCTGGTAGCGTGAAGTGCAGCGCAAGACCCCCCCCCTTCCCCCCGTAATATACTGCGACGAGTCCCTACCTGAAACGGACCCCATCGCCACCCCGTGATCGTCGGGTGGCCGGTGGTCCTTTGAGTGGACTTGCGGTGCCCCGTGGGCTGGAGAGGTGAGGGGCTGGGAGTCAGCGACACCGCTGAAACTCTGAGGAGAGTCGCATCAGGAAGCAGGCAGGAAAGGGGGGCGGGTCCGGCCCGGAGGCCGCCGTCCTCCTATCACGTGAAAGGGGGCCGAAGCGCCACCCTTCGCTGACGAGAGTGAGGAAGACTGCGCACTGCACTGGCTTTAGAGGCGGAGTACGGGAAACGTCCAGGTCCCCAACTTGAGTTCACCGCGGCTGGCTGTCAGGAAGCCGTAGCGGAGTGAGGCACTGATCCGGAAGGGGGGAGTGGGGATCTGTGGAAGTTCCCGGATTCTCGCCATCCATGTGGGAAAGAACACCTCGCCAAAGAAAAGACCCGTCTCTCACAGTGTGAGGGGAAATCAGTTCCAGTTCCGGCGGGACTCCTGGAGCGGAGGACCACGGGACTGTACCGTAAGCTGGGCCTTGAAGAGAGGGGAGGGGGAGAGAGAGTTCCGTGAGGCCTACAGCTGAGCTCAGTATACGTCATAATTATACCCTTTTTAGTCTCTCGGAAGCCGAGACCCCTAGGAGACAAACACAGACCTCAATGAGATTAAAGCCTATGTAATGTTGTGATGAAATGAAATGTATGAAATATTTATTAACCTCTAGCTGCCAGGGTTGTGACAATGGCTACAATGGAATGCATTAGTAAACAATGCTAAAGTAAGTTGCTGTTAGGCAACCTAGAGAACATCCACTAAGGATCAGGAGGTACAGTTAAAGGAGTCGTGTCAGTAGAACCTTGTATAGGCGGTATAATCAACTGATGTGTTGAAGGATGTAAAATCTTGGAGGGTGTGCAATAGGGGAGTGGTTACCGAGCAGGGTTACAAGGGGAATTAGACGTCCTTCCAGAGTCCAGGTGCTGTGCATAGTCCACAGGGAGAGTGGTAGTGAGGTGCCAAGTTGGAAATAATATTTCATGTTGAAAGTTGTTAAGTCATACCTGGAAATGCCATTCGTAAATGAAACAGTGTGTTAAGATTATAAAAAAACATTGGAAGAAAAGTTTATCTTGTACAGTAAGGTCCGGTTTTGCCTTAGAATATAGAGGAACGTTCAAAGGCAAATGAAATGAAATGGTTCAGGTTGTAATGTCAAATTGAAAACCGGGTTTTAATAAGAAAGAAATTATATAAAGCCTTACAGTAAACCTTACACGTAATCGGTGTAGTGTCCTTTTTGAGTGGTGCTGCGCAAGATTGCGAGCTGAGTAGGATGCAGGCATGAGAGGCCAAGTGGAGATGTGAGCCTGTTGACCTGAGCCAAGCTACCCCTAGGACGTAGATCCAACAAATTGGTGCTCAGCGGTGGGATCCTTATTCAGTGCTTGCATCCGCTTAGTAGCAGTTTTGCGCGCGTCACCACCTACACCTGATTGTTTTAACTGGAGTTTTCTCCATATTGTTTTCCTAATTGGAGGTTTTCAAAATTGTCCTGTGTTATACTTCCTTTCTAGGGAAGGTCTTCCAGTGTGAAGTTCTTTTTGACTGTGTTGGGGTCCCATCTGGTAGGATGGAGTTCGAGTTGGGTAGGCTGGAGGAATATACGGTGACCCAATTGAAGGAATTCTGCCAGGAGAGGGAGGTATTCTTTAAGCAGGGGGCGAGGAAAATAGAGCTCCAAGCTAGCTTAAGAGCCTGGGTTATGGCCCACCCTAGCGGGAAACGGGAGGAGGAACCAGGACTAGACCTCCCGGAAGAAACTGAAGTCCTTTTTCCCCCTGGGAGCGGCAATATGGACGTCGGATCTAGGGCCCCATCAAGAGTGGATAGTAGTGCTTCAGGGGGGAGCCTGTCCTCTGCTGATCTAGTTGACCGAAGGGAGGAGAGGCAGTTCAGAATGGATCTGGCCCGGTTGGAAAAAGAGAGGGAGGAGAGGAGGTTCCTCCATGAGCTCCATTTAAAGGAGTTAGAGCTCAAAGCCCTACAGCTTGGAACCCCCAGCAGTCCTGTTGGTGGCAGCATACCGAGAGAAATCCCCAGGGAGTCCAGGCCTTACCTGCCAAAAGATGTAGTCGCAAGCTATGGTGTCGGGGATGACATCGTTAAATGGCTGGCTGCCTATGAGGTCTCTTTAAGAGCCCATGGGGTCCCCGAAGCTCAGTGGGGGGGTGGGCTATATAGGTATATGCCTCCGGTGGGGAGGGATGCCTTGTTAGCTTTGGAACAACAAGATCAGACCAGGTACCCCGTCATGAAGGTCGCCCTAGTTAGAAAATTTGGGTTGACCCCTGAAAAATTCAGGCAGAGGTTTCGGGGCAGTCAAAAGTTGGCCACCCAGAATTGGGTAGACTTCTTGGACTATGCTAAGAAGGCCTTAGAGGGCTGGGTGCAGGGCAGTGAGGTGAAGGACTATGAGGGACTGTATAATCTGATTTTAAAGGAGTATCTCCTCGAGAAAAGTTTTCCGGAGCTGCGTCAGCACCTGGTGGACAGCAAGCTAACTAATCCTAGGAAGCTTGCAGAGGAGGCGGATATCTGGGCAAGTCCTCGGGTATCCTCGAAAGGGACTGGAGGGAGTTTCCAAGGGGCTGGACAGGGCGCCCCCCAGAAGAAAGAGGGGGGAGACAAAAAGAAGGAGTTCTCTAAAGGCCCCCAAAAGAGTTCACAAGGGAAGGGAGTAGGATTCCCTCCTAAGGTTGGCCCCCACAAACCCCCTTATCCTGACCGTGGTCAGCAGCCTAGGGTTGTCCGATGTTATGAGTGTGGTGAGGTTGGGCACTATAAGGGGGATGCCAAGTGTCCCAAGAGACCACACCCTCCCATTGCAGGAAAGACCCCTGGGGTGGCGAGTGTAGTGCTCGGGGAGGAGTTGCCCCTAGATAAGGGAGGTGAGTGGGCAGGGCTAACCTTAGTGTCCTTAGGGGATTGTGAGATGGTCCCTAAGACCCAGGTGCCCTCGAATACTACTAAGTACAGGCAATGGGTCACCATCAATGCCCAGAGGGGTTGCGGGTCCTCTACGAGTTGCGATAAGCCCTGCCATGCCGGTCGACTGCCTGTTGGGAAACGACCTTGAACACTCGGCGTGGAAGGAGGTTGAGTTCAGGGCCCACATGGAAATGTTGGGGACCCCTGAGTGGACATGTGCCAACACCCGGTCCGTGACTGCCCGAAGAGGGAGTTCACAGAGGTTGAGCCTGGGACAAAGGCCCAACCAGCTGCCGGAAAGGGTAAACGGGGACAGGGAGAGCCTGCCCCGGCATCGGAACCTCCAAAGGCGGATAGGGTGACTGGTGTGGTCCCGGAGTCTACGGAGGGGGATGTAACTTCACTGGAGGGCTTACCTACCCCTGCAGACTGGCAGGTGGAGGGAGGACCTACTAGGGAGGAGTTTTGTCGGGCCCAAAAGGAGTGCCCTACCCTTGAGGGTTTACGGCGGCAGGCCGAAGCCCAGGCAGCGGGTAACGATTCGGGGACTTCCACATATATTGGGAAGATGGACTCCTGTATAGCGAACCTAAGGCTCCGGTGCATGGTTCATCCCGGGCCTTGGTGGTTCCCCAGCGTTACCGAGCCTTCCTATTGGGATTGGCTCACGAAATACCCTTGGCAGGACATTTGGGACAAGACTAGACCTTTGCTCGACTTGTCCCTCATTTCTACTGGCCTCAGATGAGGATTACGTCCGATACTTTTTGTAGGACGTGTGTAACCTGCCAAGCTAGTGGGAAAACGGGGGTGAAGCTGAAGGCTCCCCTGGAACCACTGC
The DNA here is from genome assembly GCF_964204655.1 of Triturus cristatus. Lineage (NCBI taxonomy): Eukaryota > Metazoa > Chordata > Amphibia > Caudata > Salamandridae > Triturus > Triturus cristatus. The sequence goes on from NC_140591.1 coordinate 67,270,262, forward strand.
CTGTCGTTGGCACCCCCTTTGAAAGGGTGGGCATCGACATTGTTGGGCCATTGGATCCACCAACGTCTGCTGGTCACAGGTTCATCCTGGTTCTGGTGGATCATGCCACTCGGTACCCCGAGGCTATCCCTCTGAGGACCATTACTGCACCAGCAGTGGCACGGGCCCTTATGGGAATTTTCACCCGGATGGGATTCCCCAAGGAAGTGGTGTCGGACAGAGGTACCAACTTCATGTCGGCCTATATGCGGGCTATGTGGAAAGAGTGTGGAGTCACTTACCGGTTCTCCACCCCTTATCACCCCCAGACCAATGGTCTGGTGGAAAGGTTTAACAAAACCTTAAAAGGCATGATCAGGAGTCTGCCCGAGAGCCTGCGGAGAAAATGGGACGTCCTCCTACCTTGTTTGCTGTTCTCCTACAGGGAGGTACCACAGAAGGGAGTGGGCTTCAGCCCCTTCGAGCTGTTGTACGGGCACCCTGTGCGTGGACCCCTCAGCCTGGTGAAGGATGGATGGGAAAAGACTCCCAGAAAACTTCCCCCGGATGTGGTGAGCTACATGCTGGCCTTTCGTAGCCAAATGGCTAGGTTGTGGAAGCAAGCTTCTGAAAACCTAGAAGCCAGCCAGACGGTCATGAACGAATGGTATGACCGAAACGCTCACCCGGTGGAGCTGAAGCCTGGCCAGAAGGTGTGGGTGATGGAACCTGGAGAGCTTAGCGCCCTCCAGGATCGCTGGTCAGGCCCCTTTGAGGTGGTTGAGAAGAAGGGCAAAGTCACCTACGTGGTAGATCTTAAGACCCCCAGGCAGCCCCATCGGGTGCTCCATGTCAACCGCCTCAAGCCTCACCAAGAGAGACCCGAGGTCACCTTAATGATGGTAACTGATGGGTCAGAGGAAGAGGAGAGTGAACCTCTTCCTGATCTTTTTGCGTCCCAAGAGAAGGATGGGTCGGTGGAGGGAGTGATCCTATCACCATCCCTAACTCCTGAACAGCGGCGAGACTGCCACTGCGTGTTGGAACAGTTTGCTTCATTGTTCTCCCTTATCCCGGGAAGGACTCATCTGTGTACCCATGACGTGGACACAGGGGACAGCCCCCTGTGACGTCCAAGTCCTACCGACTGTCGGATAAGGTGAAGGCTAGCATCCATGGAGAAGTTACCAAGATGCTAGAGCTAGGAGTGATTGAGCCTTCAAGTAGTCCCTGGTCCAGTCCGGTGGTACTGGTACCCAAAGCTGCCCCACCGGGCACTACCCCAGAACTCCGGTTCTGTGTGGATTACAGGGGACTGAATTTGGTGACAAAGACAGATGCTCATCCTATCCCGAGGGCGGATGTGCTCATTGACCGGTTGGGAGCTGCCCAATATCTCAGTACCTTTGACCTTACATCCGGGTACTGGCAGATTTCCCTGACGGATGGAGCCAAGGAAAGGTCAGCCTTCTCCACACCTGAGGGTCACTACCAGTTCTGTGTGATGCCATTTGGGCTCAAGAACGCCCCTGCTACGTTCCAGCGGTTGGTGAACCAGGTCCTCTCTGGAATGGAAGCCTTCTCGGTTGCGTACCTGGATGACATCGCTGTCTTCAGCCGCAGCTGGGAGGACCATTTGTGTCACCTTCAGGCTGTTCTTCAGGCTTTGCAGCAGGCAGGTCTGACGATCAAAGCCAGTAAGTGCCAGATCGGGCAGGGGTCGGTAGTGTACCTCGGTCACTTGGTGGGTCGGGGCAAGGTGCAACCCCTCCAGGCCAAGATCGAAACCATCATGGCCTGGGAACCCCCCAAGACTCAGACAGAGGTCCGGGCCTTCTTGGGCCTCACGGGCTACTACCGACGCTTCGTCAAGGGATACGGTACTATCGTGGCCCCCTTGACTGAGCTCACTTCTAAAAAGCACCCTCGACGGGTAATCTGGACCGAGGGATGTCAACAAGCCTTTGACAACTTGAAAAAGGCCATGTGTGCGGCACCTGTTCTCAGGGCCCCTGACTTCGCCAAGGAGTTCATCGTCCAGACAGATGCGTCGGAGCATGGTATCGGGGCAGTGCTGTCGCAACTCAATGACGAGGGTCTAGACCAACCGGTGGTTTTCCTGTCTAGGAGGCTACTCCCCCGGGAACAGAGGTGGAGTGCAATTGAGAGGGAGGCTTTTGCGGTGGTGTGGGCTTTGAAGAAGTTGCGGCCATACCTGTTTGGCTCGCACTTCCTGGTTCAGACCGACCAACGGCCCCTCAGGTGGCTGATGCAAATGAGGGGCGAGAATCCCAAGCTATTGAGGTGGTCCATCTCCCTACACGGAATGGACTTTAGGGTGAAACATCGCCCAGGAGTGGACCACGCCAATGCTGACGGTCTATCCAGGTATTTCCGCCTTAGTGAAGAGGACTCCCAAGGGGTTGGGTAGCTCTCCCCACTTTCAGCTGGGGGGGAACGTGTGTTAGACCTGTCAGCCCTTTGGCAGTTCCCTCCTCATTTTATTATTTTTGTCCTTTCCCCCTTCTCATTTTTTTTCTGTCTACCAAACTTTTTGGGTGCTGATGTAGAGGTTCTGGGCTCCTCATCCTCACCACCTGGGGGAGAGGCGCAAGGTGCTCCGCTGAGGAAACTAGATGAGGGAGGTTAGAGTTACAAAATGGTGGTTCCAACTGTCACCTCTGCGCTTGGGCCATGACTGCCAAGGGAGGTTCCGGAACCTTCTGGGCCCCTCTGGCTAGTCAGGCCCCAGGTGATAAATAGAGGTGACAGCTGGGCGGCCATTTTAGGATAGGTGAGGACTGCGGAAGGTTCAGGAGTAAGGCGCCTGTGTGAGGAGGTGGTTGTACTTAAAGGGGAACGGACAGGTCCAAGGGTCTGCACAGAGTCCGAAACCTAGTAACATCACCCCTAACCTTGTGACCGGTCCCTGAATGCAGTCAGTGAGCTGGAGAAACAGCGTAATACCGGGATTTTTGCTAGGGGCAAGAGCCCATGAAGGGGGTCTAGGATTGTTGTCTAGGACCAACTCATCCCGCGTACCTCCCTGGCAGGAGAGGAAGAATTAGACTGGCCTTTGCGGTAACCCCCCCTGATCCCAAATTGTTAAGAAGTTGAACGTGGTCCGTAGCAAGAGGACTGGGCCATATTGTTTCAACTGTACCGGAGCCTTCCTGGTAGCGTGAAGTGCAGCGCAAGACCCCCCCCTTCCCCCCGTGATATACTGCGACGAGTCCCTACCTGAAACGGACCCCATCGCCACCCCGTGATCGTCGGGTGGCCGGTGGTCCTTTGAGTGGACTTGCGGTGCCCCGTGGGCTGGAGAGGTGAGGGGCTGGGAGTCAGCGACGCCGCTGAAACTCTGAGGAGAGTCGCATCAGGAAGCAGGCAGGAAAGGGGGGCGGGTCCGGCCCGGAGGCCGCCGTCCTCCGATCACGTGAAAGGGGGCCGAAGCGCCGCCCTTCGCTGACGAGAGTGAGGAAGACTGCGCACTGCACTGGCTTTAGAGGCGGAGTACGGGAAACGTCCAGGTCCCCAACTTGAGTTCACCGCGGCTGGCTGTCAGGAAGCCGTAGCGGAGTGAGGCACTGATCCGGAAGGGGGGAGTGGGGATCTGTGGAAGTTCCCGGATTCTCGCCATCCATGTGGGAAAGAACACCTCGCCAAAGAAAAGACCCGTCTCTCACAGTGTGAGGGGAAATCAGTTCCAGTTCCGGTGGGACTCCTGGAGCGGAGGACCATGGGACTGTACCGTAAGCTGGGCCTTGAAGAGAGGGGAGGGGGAGAGAGAGTTCCGTGAGGCCTACAGCTGAGCTCAGTATACGTCATAATTATACCCTTTTTAGTCTCTCGGAAGCCGAGACCCCTAGGAGACAAACACAGACCTCGATGAGATTAAAGCCTATGTAATGTTGTGATGAAATGAAATGTATGAAATATTTATTAACCTCTAGCTGCCAGGGTTGTGACAATGGCTACAATGGAATGCATTAGTAAACGATGCTAAAGTAAGTTGCTGTTAGGCAACCTAGAGAACATCCACTAAGGATCAGGAGGTTCAGTTAAAGGAGTCGTGTCAGTAGAACCTTGTATAGGCGGTATAATCAACTGATGTGTTGAAGGATGTAAAATCTTGGAGGGTGTGCAATAGGGGAGTGGTTACCGAGCAGGGTTACAAGGGGAATTAGACGTCCTTCCAGAGTCCAGGTGCTGTGCATAGTCCACAGGGAGAGTGGTAGTGAGGTGCCAAGTTGGAAATAATATTTCATGTTGAAAGTTGTTAAGTCATACCTGGAAATGCCATTCGTAAATGAAACGGTGTGTTAAGATTATAAAAAAACATTGGAAGAAAAGTTTATCTTGTACAGTAAGGTCCGGTTTTGCCTTAGAATATAGAGGAACGTTCAAAGGCAAATGAAATGAAATGGTTCAGGTTGTAATGTCAAATTGAAAACCGGGTTTTAATAAGAAAGAAATGATATAAAGCCTTACAGTAAACCTTACACGTAATCGGTGTAGTGTCCTTTTTGAGTGGTGCTGCGCAAGATTGCGAGCTGAGTAGGATGCAGGCATGAGAGGCCAAGTGGAGATGTGAGCCTGTTGACCTGAGCCAAGCTACCCCTAGGACGTAGGTCCAACAAATTGGTGCTCAGCGGTGGGATCCTTATTCAGTGCTTGCATCCGCTTAGTAGCAGTTTTGCGCGCGTCACCACCTACAACTGATTGTTTTAACTGGAGTTTTCTCCAGATTGTTTTCCTAATTGGAGGTTTTCAAAATTGTCCTGTGTTATACTTCCTTTCTAGGGAAGGTCTTCCAGTGTGAAGTTCTTTTTGACTGTGTTGGGGTCCCATCTGGTAGGATGGAGTTCGAGTTGGGTAGGCTGGAGGAATATACGGTGACCCAATTGAAGGAATTCTGCCAGGAGAGGGAGGTATTCTTTAAGCAGGGGGCGAGGAAAATAGAGCTCCAAGCTAGCTTAAGAGCCTGGGTTATGGCCCACCCTAGCGGGAAACGGGAGGAGGAACCAGGACTAGACCTCCCGGAAGAAACTGAAGTCCTTTTTCCCCCTGGGAGCGGCAATATGGACGTCGGATCTAGGGCCCCATCAAGAGTGGGTAGTAGTGCTTCAGGGGGGAGCCTGTCCTCTGCTGATCTAGTTGACCGAAGGGAGGAGAGGCAGTTCAGAATGGATCTGGCCCGGTTGGAAAAAGAGAGGGAGGAGAGGAGGTTCCTCCATGAGCTCCATTTAAAGGAGTTAGAGCTCAAAGCCCTACAGCTTGGAACCCCCAGCAGTCCTGTTGGTGGCAGCATACCGAGAGAAATCCCCAGGGAGTCCAGGCCTTACCTGCCAAAAGATGTAGTCGCAAGCTATGGTGTCGGGGATGACATCGTTAAATGGCTGGCTGCCTATGAGGTCTCTTTAAGAGCCCATGGGGTCCCCGAAGCTCAGTGGGGGGGTGGGCTATATAGGTATATGCCTCCGGTGGGGAGGGATGCCTTGTTAGCTTTGGAACAACAAGATCAGACCAGGTACCCCGTCATGAAGGTTAGAAAATTTGGGTTGACCCCTGAAAAATTCAGGCAGAGGTTTCGGGGCAGTCAAAAGTTGGCCACCCAGAATTGGGTAGACTTCTTGGACTATGCTAAGAAGGCCTTAGAGGGCTGGGTGCAGGGCAGTGAGGTGAAGGACTATGAGGGACTGTATAATCTGATTTAAAGGAGTATCTCCTCGAGAAAAGTTTTCCGGAGCTGCGTCAGCACCTGGTGGACAGCAAGCTAACTAATCCTAGGAAGCTTGCAGAGGAGGCGGATATCTGGGCAAGTACTCGGGTATCCTCGAAAGGGACTGGAGGGAGTTTCCAAGGGGCTGGACAGGGCGCCCCCCAGAAGAAAGAGGGGGGAGACAAAAAGAAGGAGTTCTCTAAAGGCCCCCAAAAGAGTTCACAAGGGAAGGGAGTAGGATTCCCTCCTAAGGTTGGCCCCCACAAACCCCCTTATCCTGACCGTGGTCAGCAGCCTAGGGTTGTCCGATGTTATGAGTGTGGTGAGGTTGGGCACTATAAGGGGGATGCCAAGTGTCCCAAGAGAACACACCCTCCCATTGGAGGAAAGACCCCTGGGGTGGCGAGTGTAGTGCTCGGGGAGGAGATGCCCCTAGATAAGGGAGGTGAGTGGGCAGGGCTAAACTTAGTGTCCTTAGGGGATTGTGAGATGGTCCCTAAGACCCAGGTGCCCTCGAATACTACTAAGTACAGGCAATGGGTCACCATCAATGCCCAGAGGGTGGAGGCTCTGAGGGACACAGGAGCCAGCATGACTTTGGTAAGGAGTCAGCTGGTGTCCCCAGAGCAGGTGGTTCCCAATGTAGTCCACCCGGTTGTGATGGCTGACAACCGAGAGGGTCACTATCCGGTGGCCCAGATTCCCTTTGAGTGGGGAGGGGTTGCGGGTCCTCTACGAGTTGCGATAAGCCCTGCCATGCCGGTCGACTACCTGTTGGGAAACGACCTTGAACACTCGGCGTGGAAGGAGGTTGAGTTCAGGGCCCACATGGAAATGTTGGGGACCCCTGAGTGGACATGTGCCAACACCCGGTCCGTGACTGCCCAAAGAGGGAGTTCACAGAGGTTGGAGCCTGGGACAAAGGCCCAACCAGCTGCCGGAAAGGGTAAACGGGGACAGGGAGAGCCTGCCCCGGCATCGGAACCTCCAAAGGCGGATAGGGTGACTGGTGTGGTCCCGGAGTCTACGGAGGGGGATGTAACTTCCCTGGAGGGCTTACCTACCCCTGCAGACTGGCAGGTGGAGGGAGGACCTACTAGGGAGGAGTTTTGTCGGGCCCAAAAGGAGTGCCCTACCCTTGAGGGTTTACGGCGGCAGGCCGAAGCCCAGGCAGCGGGTAACGATTCGGGGACTTCCACATATATTGGGAAGATGGACTCCTGTATAGCGATCCCAAGGCTCCAGTGCATGGTTCATCCCGGGCCTTGGTGGTTCCCCAGCGTTACCGAGCCTTCCTATTGGGATTGGCTCACGAAATACCCTTGGCAGGACATTTGGGACAAGACAAGACCTTTGCTCGACTTGTCCCTCATTTCTACTGGCCTCAGATGAGGATTACGTCCGATACTTTTTGTAGGACGTGTGTAACCTGCCAAGCTAGTGGGAAAACGGGGGTGAAGCTGAAGGCTCCCCTGGAACCACTGCCTGTCGTTGGCACCCCCTTTGAAAGGGTGGGCATCGACATTGTTGGGCCATTGGATCCACCAACGTCTGCCGGTCACAGGTTCATCCTGGTTCTGGTGGATCATGCCACTCGGTACCCCGAGGCTATCCCTCTGAGGACCATTACTGCACCAGCAGTGGCACGGGCCCTTATGGGAATTTTCACCCGGATGGGATTCCCCAAGGAAGTGGTGTCGGACAGAGGTACCAACTTCATGTCGGCCTATATGCGGGCTATGTGGAAAGAGTGTGGAGTCACTTACCGGTTCTCCACCCCTTATCACCCCCAGACCAATGGTCTGGTGGAAAGGTTTAACAAAACCTTAAAAGGCATGATCAGGAGTCTGCCCGAGAGCCTGCGGAGGAAATGGGACGTCCTCCTACCTTGTTTGCTGTTCTCCTACAGGGAGGTACCACAGAAGGGAGTGGGCTTCAGCCCCTTCGAGCTGTTGTACGGGCACCCTGTGCGTGGACCCCTCAGCCTGGTGAAGGATGGATGGGAAAAGACTCCCAGAAAACTTCCCCCGGATGTGGTGAGCTACATGCTGGCCTTTCGTAGCCAAATGGCTAGGTTGTGGATGCAAGCTTCTGAAAACCTAGAAGCCAGCCAGACGGTCATGAAGGAATGGTATGACCGAAACGCTCACCCGGTGGAGCTGGAGCCTGGCCAGAAGGTGTGGGTGATGGAACCTGGAGAGCTTAGCGCCCTCCAGGATCGCTGGTCAGGCCCCTTTGAGGTGGTTGAGAAGAAGGGCAAAGTCACCTACGTGGTAGATCTTAAGACCCCCAGGCAGCCCCATCGGGTGCTCCATGTCAACCGCCTCAAGCCTCACCAAGAGAGACCCGAGGTCACCTTAATGATGGTAACTGATGGGTCAGAGGAAGAGGAGAGTGAACCTCTTCCTGATCTTTTTGCGTCTCAAGAGAAGGATGGGTCGGTGGAGGGAGTGATCCTATCACCATCCCTAACTCCTGAACAGCGGAGAGACTGGCACTGCGTGTTGGAACAGTTTGCTTCCTTGTTCTCCCTTATCCCGGGAAGGACTCATCTGTGTACCCATGACGTGGACACAGGGGACAGCCCACCTGTGATGTTCCAAGTCCTACCGACTGTCGGATAAGGTGAAGGCTAGCATCCATGGAGAAGTTACCAAGATGCTAGAGCTAGGAGTGATTGAGCCTTCAAGTAGTCCCTGGTCCAGTCCGGTGGTATGGTACCCAAAGCTGCCCCACCGGGCACTACCCCAGAACTCCGGTTCTGTGTGGATTACAGGGGACTGAATTTGGTGACAAAGACAGATGCTCATCCTATCCCGAGGGCGGATGTGCTCATTGACCGGTTGGGAGCTGCCCAATATCTCAGTACCTTTGACCTTACATCCGGGTACTGGCAGATTTCCCTGACGGATGGAGCCAAGGAAAGGTCAGCCTTCTCCACACCTGAGGGTCACTACCAGTTCTGTGTGATGCCCTTTGGGCTCAAGAACGCCCCTGCTACGTTCCAGCGGTTGGTGAACCAGGTCCTCTCTGGAATGGAAGCCTTCTCGGTTGCGTACCTGGATGACATTGCTGCCTTCAGCCGCAGCTGGGAGGACCATTTGTGTCACCTTCAGGCTGTTCTTCAGGCTTTGCAGCAGGCAGGTCTGACGATCAAAGCCAGTAAGTGCCAGATCGGACAGGGGTCGGTAGTGTACCTCGGTCACTTGGTGAGTCGGGGCAAGGTGCAACCCCTCCAGGCCAAGATCGAAACCATCATGGCCTGGGAACCCCCCAAGACTCAGACAGAGGTCCGGGCCTTCTTGGGCCTCACGGGCTACTACCGACGCTTCGTCAAGGGATACGGTACTATCGTGGCCCCCTTGACTGAGCTCACTTCTAAAAAGCACCCTCTACGGGTAATCTGGACCGAGGGATGTCAACAAGCCTTTGACAACTTGAAAAAGGCCATGTGTGCGGCACCTGTTCTCAGGGCCCCTGACTTCGCCAAGGAGTTCATCGTCCAGACAGATGCGTCGGAGCATGGTATCGGGGCAGTGCTGTCGCAACTCAATGACGAGGGTCTAGACCAACCGGTGGTTTTCCTGTCTAGGAGACTACTCCCCCGGGAACAGAGGTGGAGTGCAATTGAGAGGGAGGCTTTTGCGGTGGTGTGGGCTTTGAAGAAGTTGCGGCCATACCTGTTTGGCTCGCACTTTCTGGTTCAGACCGACCACCGGCCCCTCAGGTGGCTGATGCAAATGAGGGGCGAGAATCCCAAGCTATTGAGGTGGTCCATCTCCCTACACGGAATGGACTTTAGGGTGGAACATCGCCCAGGAGTGGACCACGCCAATGCTGACGGTCTATCCAGGTATTTCCGCCTTAGTGAAGAGGACTCCCAAGGGGTTGGGTAGCTCTCCCCACTTTCAGCTGGGGGGGACGCGTGTTAGACCTGCCAGCCCTTTGGCAGTTCCCTCCTCATTTTATTATTTTTGTCCTTTCCCCCTTCTCATTTTTTTTCTGTCTACCAAACTTTTTGGGTGCTGATGTAGAGGTTCTGGGCGCCTCATCCTCACCACCTGGGGGAGAGGCGCAAGGTGCTCCACTGAGGAAACTAGATGAGGGAGGTTAGAGTTACAAAATGGTGGTTACAACTGTCACCTCTGCGCTTGGGCCATGACTGCCAAGGGAGGTTCCGGAACCTTCTGGGCCCCTCTGGCTAGTCAGGCCCCAGGTGATAAATAGAGGTGACAGCTGGGCGGCCATTTTAGGATAGGTGAGGACTGCGGAAGGTTCAGGAGTAAGGCGCCTGTGTGAGGAGGTGGTTGTACTTAAAGGGGAACGGACAGGTCCAAGGGTCTGCACAGAGTCCGAAACCTAGTAACATCACCCCTAACCTTGTGACCGGTCCCTGAATGCAGTCAGTGAGCTGGAGAAACAGCGTAATACCGGGATTTTCGCTAGGGGCAAGAGCCCATGAAGGGGGTCTAGGATTGTTGTCTAGGACCAACTCATCCCGCGTACCTCCCTGGCAGGAGAGGAAGAATTAGACTGGCCTTTGCGGTAACCCCCCCTGATCCCAAATTGTTAAGAAGTTGAACGTAGTCCGTAGCAAGAGGACTGGGCCATATTGTTTCAACTGTACCAGTGCCTTCCTGGTAGCGTGAAGTGCAGCGCAAGACCCCCCCCCCTACCCCCCGTAATATACTGCGACGAGTCCCTACCTGAAACAGACCCCATCGCCACCCCGTGATCGTCGGGTGGCCGGTGGTCCTTTGAGTGGAGTTGCGGTGCCCCTTGGGCTGGAGAGGTGAGGGGCTGGGAGTCAGCGACGCCGCTGAAACTCTGAGGAGAGTCGCATCAGGAAGCAGGCAGGAAAGGGGTCGGGTCCGGCCCGGAGGCCGCCGTCCTCCGATCACGTGAAAGGGGGCCAAAGCGCCGCCCTTCGCTGACGAGAGTGAGGAAGACTGCGCACTTCACTGGCTTTAGAGGCGGAGTACGGGAAACGTCCAGGTCCCCAACTTGAGTTCACCGCGGCTGGCTGTCAGGAAGCTGTAGCGGAGTGAGGCACTGATCTGGAAGGGGGGAGTGGGGATCTGTGGAAGTTCCCGGATTCTCGCCATCCATGTCGGAAAGAACACCTCGCCAAAGAAAAGACCCGTCTCTCACAGTGTGAGGGGAAATCAGTTCCAGTTCCGGCGGGACTCCTGGAGCGGAGGACCACGGGACTGTACCGTAAGCTGGGCCTTGAAGAGAGGGGAGGGGGAGAGAGAGTTCCGTGAGGCCTACAGCTGAGCTCAGTATACGTCATAATTATACCCTTTTTAGTCTCTCCGAAGCCGAGACCCCTAGGAGACAAACACAGACCTCGATGAGATTAAAGCCTATGTAATGTTGTGATGAAATGAAATGTATGAAATATTTATTAACCTCTAGCTGCCAGGGTTGTGACAATGGCTACAATGGAATGCATTAGTAAACGATGCTAAAGTAAGTTGCTGTTAGGCAACCTAGAGAACATCCACTAAGGATCAGGAGGTACAGTTAAAGGAGTCGTGTCAGTAGAACCTTGTATAGGCGGTATAATCAACTGATGTGTTGAAGGATGTAAAATCTTGGAGGGTGTGCAATAGGGGAGTGGTTACCGAGCAGGGTTACAAGGGGAATTAGACGTCCTTCCAGAGTCCAGGTGCTGTGCATAGTCCACAGGGAGAGTGGTAGTGAGGTGCCAAGTTGGAAATAATATTTCATGTTGAAAGTTGTTAAGTCATACCTGGAAATGCCATTCGTAAATGAAACAGTGTGTTAAGATTATAAAAAAACATTGGAAGAAAAGTTTATCTTGTACAGTAAGGTCCGGTTTTGCCTTAGAATATAGAGGAACGTTCAAAGGCAAATGAAATGAAATGGTTCAGGTTGTAATGTCAAATTGAAAACCGGGTTTTAATAAGAAAGAAATAATATAAAGCCTTACAGTAAACCTTACACGTAATCGGTGTAGTGTCCTTTTTGAGTGGTGTTTTGATTGCGAGCTGAGTAGGATGCAGGCATGAGAGGCCAAGTGGAGATGTGAGCCTGTTGACCTGAGCCAAGCTACCCCTAGGACGTAGGTCCAACAAGAACCCACAAAAGAATTCTTCCAAGGAACCTAGAATATATAAACCCCACCTTTCCAAGCACCAACCCAGCCCAGCCCAGTTCCCATCCCAACACACCCACCTGCCTTCACAAACAAAAAACATAATGATAAAAGTATAAAAATGTAAAAGGAAAAAAAGCAACAAGATACAAAAATATGAACATCAGGTTAATACATGGCCTTATCCTTAAATTTCACCAGACTCAATCTCATTCTGCAGAAGACCCTCTTTTTTTATAGAGCTTTATAGAGCGTGAACTAGACCCAAAGATATCAGGTATCAGAACGCTTTACATGAGCACCAGTTTCGTTACAGATGGACACATTCATTTTTTTTTGTTAGGCACAAGCAGGTTAAGTGATTTGCCCAGAATCGCAGGATGTTGAGCGTTGATGCCAAGACTCGAACCCAGTTCCACTGCTTCGAGGGTGACCGCTCTAACTGTAAGGCTAAATTCTCTCTTATTGAAACACTCCTCGTCATGCTCAGTGTAGGGTTGCACACCCATTCTGCTCTGTAAATATACGGATCTGGATTCAGGCACCACTAAGACAAAGCATTTGTTCCATGTTTTATCATTATCTAAAACAACCAGCTGATCTTTAACTTCATCCATATACATGGGTGCAGAAAAACATGACATGCCCTTGCATAAAAAACAGGTCTCCTGACTCTCACCAAATGCCTGACCTGAATAGCTAGTGTTCTTTGTTGATCACTCACAGTGCTATATTTCTTCTGCACAGCAGTCCTTACATCCACCCCGCCACCTTTGCAGTATCAATAGTTTTCCTGGACATCCACTCTTTGTTAAATTTGGATCCTGTAACCCAGTCTCTCAATAATGTAAAAGGAGATATACCTGCACTTATGCAAGGTGCTGTTCTCACAGCCCATAACATGTTATCAATCACATCCTTCCATGCAACCCATCAAAGAGTGCAAGCTGCAACATATTCTTGATGACACACTTCACTCTCTCGACCAAACCGTTACTGCGGGGAAGATATAAGGAAGTTAGAATGTGCTTAATGCTTGATTTTTCAAAAAAGCTCCTCATTTCCCTGGATACTAGCTGAGTACCATTATCAGTTACTAACTCCACAGGAAATCCCTCTCTAATGAATAGTTCCCAGAAGAACCCGATGACGGCAACAAATTTTATATTGTTCACAAATTTCACTTTAGGCCACTTGGTCATGTAGTCCACCAAAATCAATGCAAACTTGGGTGTGCTGCCAATAATTCCAAACAGCCCAGACACATCAAATGCCAATTGACACCATGGTGTGTTTTTAACTGTGACAGGTAAGACTAGAGATGGACGTCACCTTTGATTTATAACTAAGGACACACATGCAACATTCACAAACACAATGTTCTTTAGCATTGTCCACTCCAGGCCCCCCAAAATCCTCTCTCACCCTTCGCCTCATGTCTCGAATACCAATATGACCTATGTGGGCCAAATCCAGAACTTTTTTGCGATAGTATTTCGGAACAATCAACAGTCAACCCCTGCGCATTAACCCCCTAAACAGTGGATATTTCTTCTGCAACTATCCTGTAGGGAACCAACGCTGCAGTGGTCTCTTTGCTAACGGGCCCACCATTTGCAACAAAACTAGATCCATTTTGAAGCTCTTTATCATCAGTCACAGCCTCCAACCATTGCTGCTCAGATAAGGCTCCTTCCATAGTACCATCAATCGAACTCATACCACATACAATTTCAAGATCATCCATTGTTTCACACGATTCTTCGCTCTCCTCCAGTGGCAATCTTGACAAGCAATCAGCCACATAATTCTTAAACCTTGCTACATATTTCAACTCGTAGCAAAATTCTTGCAACCTGCGTGGTAGCTCTTCTACCTCCCTCATAGTGGTGGTTTGAGTTATATCCTCAAAATAATTTCATTTCTCCATAAAAAGTACTTGAAATTTTGCACTCCCCTCCACAAACCTAAAGCTTCCTTCTCTATTGGTGAATATTTGACTTCAGCTCCTCTCAATGTCCTGGAAGCAAAAGCAATGGTTTCCTCACGCCCATAGTTTCTTTTCTGCATAAGAACTGCACCGGGCCCAACATCACTTGCATCAGTGGAAAAAATACACAGGTCGTTAATGTCAAAAGGCTTACGTGGTTGAGCATGCACAATCCCACTTTTGATCAACCCAAAGCTCACTTCATATTCTTCATCCCACACAAACCTCACATTTCTTTAAAGAAGTTTGCGTAAACATACAGTTTTGTCAGAGAAGTTGCTAACAAATTTAGCATAATGCTCCATTAAACCCATAAATGAATGAAGCTGGTCTTGGGTTTTGACGCACTTTGGATGGCCTCTAGAATCTTCACTTTGGGTTCAATACTCTTGCTTGACACATGCTGACCCCAATAGTCCACCTCCTCCTGGAAGAATTTGCACATGCCTTTCTTTAGACTTAAGCCAGTAGCCTTAATGATTTCTAACATGCACCTTACTCTGTGGTCATGTTCTGCCTCTGTCTTACCAAATATCAAGATGTCATCTTGGAAAATTGTGACCCTCTTAGTGTTTTTAAAATGATTATTCATCTAGGCAGCCAAAAGAGAATGCGGGCAGCCGTGTTCTGGATGATCTGTAAACGGTGGATCACTGATTTGTCTGCGCCCAGGTTCAGAACAATCCCATAGTCCTATCTGGACGTTTCTAAGGCCTCCACAACCATTCTTTGGGTATTCAAAGGAATCAGCCAAAGGATTTTCTTGAGCCAGTTGAGAATAGAAAAACAGGAGGCTGTTATTTTGGAGACCTGCTGCTTAAGTGAAAGATTCTAATCAATAATAAAGCCAAGATTTTTTTCATATAGCTGGGTCTAAACTGAGGTGGTGAAGTGAGCTAAAGAACGATGATGGATTCAACCCAGATCTGTGATTGGGGGTGAGTGTCTGAAAGGTTTCAGCACTCCGTCCATCATCTCCTTGTGTTTGCTTTGTTGGCCCTAAGTTGGCAGGGTATGCCCAGACGTGGGTCTCTTGCTCACTTTGCCGCTGTATTCAAGCTGGCCTGGCTGATGAGGGGTGTTACCCAGAAATCGGTCCCAGGATGCTTGTTTCTGGTTCAGGGAAGACCTCGCTTGGCAGTTTGGGCTGGACTGTTCCCATGAGACACAGGGTCAAGTCTGATTTGCATATAACTGGGTCTGAACTGAGATGGCGGAGTGAGCTAAATTTTAGGAATCTGTAGGTCGTTAATATTGCATTTGTAATCCTTTGTATAAATAATAGCAATGCCTCCTCATATTCTATGCGGTCTATTTACCCCTAGGAGGGCAAAGTTGATAGGATGCGCAGAAATTATGTCAGGTGAGGGGCCGTCGTGGAGCCAAGTTTCTGTTAAATGAGCATGTCAGGGTCAGCATCAAGGAGAAAATTAAATAAATATACCTGAGTCTTCGGGAGGGAGCATTAATTTGAGCTGATGCATCTGTGGTTTTTAGGCCGGGAAAGATCAGCCTGGCCCTTAACCATAGGTTGAAAAGAGGTCTCCTTGGCAGAGGAGGTTAAAACAGATTTAGGCAGGGAATCACCAATCCATTCAAAGTGAGTATAGAGGGATTTAGGATCCTCCAGATTAAGAGTCAGACAAAGTGCATTTGGTGTGGCCCTGAAATTATGAAGGGCCAGTGAGGTGTAGACATTAGGAGCTGGTAATTGGCATAGCAATGAAGTTTTTTGTTTTTGCAGTTTTATATAGCGCAAACTCGACCTGATGGTATTGAAGCGCTTTACATGCGCACCAGTTACATTACATATGGACACATTCATTTTTTGAAAGGCACAGGGAGATTAAGTGATCTACCCAGAATCACAGTATGTTGAGGAGCCAACGCCGAGGCTCGAACCTGGTGCATCAGCTCCAAAGTCGGCAGCTCTGGCACTTACACTGGCAGACCTCTAAATTTACATATTAATAATGAACTTTGGGACACAGAGCTCAGGTGTGCCTGCACAAGAATGCTACTTAATGATGTTTTTTACTGTGTTGTTGTGCAACGCAAATCTAATGGGATTCAGCTGACTGACTTCTAATCGTTAACATGGATTTTAAAATAAATGACAGCAGAACCGAGCGCCTGCGTTCCCTCCCCTGGCCCTGTGATGTATTATTGCTGCCTGAACCATTCGGAAACAGAGAAAATCTAGTATGAAAAGCAATTCCTATGTGTAAAGTGTGAACATATCAGCCCCTTAAGGGTTTCAAGGTGCTGGGGGCTGTCGGGGAGATTAAGGGGCATATCAACAAGCAGGCGATAAAAAATGATCGCCGCTTTTGCGGCCGTTTTCGGCCGAAAAGCGGCGATAATTTTATAGCCTAATCAGCAAGGTCACGCTAACGCATGAAACCTTGCTTTAGCGTCAGGATTCCTAACGCCCAGCTTTGCATCTCTAATGAGATGCAAAGTGGGCGTTCCTGACCTGGCATGACAGGAGAAATGTCACTAAGCAACATTTCTCCTAACAGCAAGCCGAACGCTATGAAGCATAGCGTCAGGAAAAGTAGCGATAACCCCTGTTATCGCTACTTTCCTTACGCCTGCTTCAGGACTGACTTAGCCATGATACCCTCTGGAAGGTGGATATCATGGCTACGTTTGTGAGTCCCTATCAACCAGCTAACGTGAGATTATCGCTGGGGTTCGCTGATAAGATAAGCGTTGCTAATAGCACGCTATTTCAGCGATAAAAATCGGCGCTAGCCGGCGATAATTATCCGAGCGCTAAGTGCGCTCAGCGATAATTATCGCCGGTTGTTGTTGATATGCCCCTTAGTGAGCTATTGCCCAGAGTCACGTGATGCTGAGCTGAGCTGCCACCGGTGATCAAACCGGGAACCCTGTGCTCCAAAGTCAGCCGCTCTGGCTGCTGCGCCACACCTCTCCAACTAGTATAAAGCATATTTATGCTTAGCATCTTAACAAAAAACATAAACCTGGGGTGTAACATGACGATATGATTGGTGGCGACACAAAGATTTGCGTAATAGACCCTGGTAATTATTTTCATTAAAGCTCAATACCTATGCAGCCATTAAGGTTCTCTGGGACTAGCAAAATACACTGTACGGCGCAGGTCACCTTATCCTGAGATCATACTTGAGTTTTCCAAATGCAGTTTTAATGCTGAATACTGTATTAAAGTATTTTTGAATAAAGCACTAAATTTCAGGCCAGGACCACAGACAGTGTATTCCCAGCCCTTGGGATCTCCTCCCTGCCCCATCAGTAGATGGTAAAATAGGTTGACAAACCTGTCTATTCTGGAGTTCTTCGTATTCTGATAAAATGAGTGAGGCTCGCACTGTAACAACATGTTGCGCCAGCTTCCCCTCTGAAAGGAAGCCTTCATTCGCCTGCCAACTCCAACAACCCGGCAGCATCTGCCAAATAGAACCCACAAAGGAATTCTACAAAGGAAGCTAGAATATATAAACCCCATCATTCCAAGCACCAACACAGCCCCGCCCAGTTCCCATCCCAACACACCCACCTGCCTTCACAAAAAAAACAATATAATGATAAAAGCATAAAAATGTAACATAACTAAAAATGAAAGAAAGCAACAAGATACAACAATATGAACATCAGGTATCATGTTAATACATGGCATTATCCTTAAATTTCACCAGACTCAATCTCATTCTGCAGAAGACCCCTTTTTTTTATAGAGCTTTATATAGCGTGAACTAGACCCAAAGATATCAGGTATCAGAGCGCTTTACATGAGCACCAGTTTCGTTACAGATGGACACATTCATATTTTAGGTCTCGCCTGATCCAGCGCATGCGTTGGTCTGGCAGAGACATTTTGTATGCGGGTTTTCCAAGTGCTGTCTGTGGCCTAAAGTTTGTGTGCACGTGAGCGTGCACTCGCGCAGCTGCCATGTGTCTTACTCCGCCGTGCTTAATCGCGTCCGCGATCACTTTCACTTTCGCGGGCCGCGCGGCCGTGTCATTTTCACGGCTGCGCGGCCAATGCTTGTTTAATTTATGTTCATTTGTGGCACTATTTTCTTGTTTGTTTGCCTCGAGAGCTCACTCCCTTACTTTGATACGGAGCACTTCTAGCGTGACATGGCATGCTTTATTATAGTCTGACATGGAGCACTTCCAGCATGGCATGCCACGCTTTATCTTTAAGTATGGAAACAGCACAATTTTTTTGTTTTGCACAGCGCACCTCTAATCACAAAGTTTATGATTTGCATTGTGTTTTTCCTTCATTTTGCCCACTTTTCAAAATGGCAGCCTCCTGCTGCACTTGTGCTCCTATCACTGCTGCTGTCAGTGCAGCGCGACAGTCGCTTTCATCGTTCCCCACATTCCTCCGACGCGGTATATGTTGGCCGCCATGTCTTCTGAGTCCCGCTAACTCTCGCTGCCTGGCGTTTGCCCTGTTCTTAAATGTCTGCCCTCCACTTCTCATAAGCATGGGAAGAAGTAGCAGAGGCTGCCTAGATCGAGGAGGGCTGTTATCATTCACATTTGCGAAGATCTCTGTTGTGTACCCAGCGGAGCAGAGCAGGGCCAGACACTGCAGCTCGGAAATAGTAAAGGTGAGTTCATATCTTTAGTAGCAATACACTTGTACTTATTAAAATCTTTTGTAATAATTAAAATATTCCAACTTTCAACATGAAATATTTGATTTAAATTAAAGAAATGTAACATTTCTTTTGTAGAGCGTAGACACAAAGCAGGCCTGGCGAAACATTTAAATTGTAAAGTTAGACTAATAACTTAATTTACCGCAAGATTTCTCACTACTATCATAAGTCCTTGTGTTTATTTATGTAATGTAACTGGTGATCATGTAAAGCAATCCAATACCTTCGGGCGAGTTAGCACTATATACAACTGCAAAAAAAGTCAATTTCGAATTTTGCCTCTTTTGGAGTATTGTGTGAACACTTGGAGACGTGAGCAGCGGAGGGGAGGAGTTCGCTGCAATCTTTTGTCCTTTAATGCTATCACTTCAGTGGCTAAACATCCCAAACCTCCAGAGTATTGTAACCGAAGTTCAAATACTCAGCTGTGCCTTTTGCCACATGGCATCATTACTCGATACCTTTTGCCTTCACATACTCTGTCAGTACAAGTAGCCTAACAAAAGCCCCTGCAGCCCCGCAGTGCGGAGGCCTCGAGCCAGTGGCGTAGCAAGGTCAGGTGGTACCCGGTGCGGAACATTTCTGGTCACCCCCGGCTTGACAATATGGCAAAAATATGTGTTTAAAACACATATTTTTGCCATTTTGCCACCCCCCTCAGTGATGACACCCGCGGCAGCCCGCACCAACCGCACCCTCCTTCCTATGCCACTGCCTCGAGCTCCAGGGGCTCCCCTCAGTGCAGTACACTGGCCTGAGAGCTCCTGACTATGTCTGGAATAGGGCCCCTCCATTCCCTATGCAGGGGTGCCCCCTCAAGTTTAATTACGTCACTGGTCAGCATGAGTGAAGTTTGCGCTCAAGATCTGTTTCCGCAGCAACACCATTTGAGTGCCTGTATGAGCGTCCTCTTTCAAGGTATACCTAGAAGTAGCTATAGTTTACTAAAGCGAGAGCGCTTGTCTGTTTATCATAAACATTATCTTTTTTCACTATATGTATATTAGTCAGTTCCCATTCCATTATGGCCTCCTCTGCAGGCTTAATTAGGCTGCTGCAAAATGTCCTGCATCCGGTTGACAATTTGTAGGCTTGTGTTTATGTCTTTTTATGCATCTGCATGCTTTTCTGTTTCTGTTCACATGTGTCTGTGTTTGTGTGTTTACCTGAATGTCTGTTTGATTAATTTATGGCCTTTGTCAACAAGACAATCTGCCATTTAAATTGGTACTAAATACTATTGAGGTGCAACCAATGACCAGGCAGTGATTAACAAATATAAAAATGACAAAATACAATTACAAAATGTGCCACATTATGAAGCTTGATTTTTTTCCTTGCCTCCTAATTTACTCAACCCTGCCGCATAATTTGGCCCTCCCCTGCCTTTGTCAACAAGACAATCTGGTATTCTGCTCTACGTTAATGGATACAAGCATCACTGTGAAGGTGCTGTATATGGAATTGGTGGTTTGGGGCTGCCGTAGCTTAGTCCAAGGC
This sequence comes from Triturus cristatus, assembly GCF_964204655.1. Lineage (NCBI taxonomy): Eukaryota > Metazoa > Chordata > Amphibia > Caudata > Salamandridae > Triturus > Triturus cristatus. The sequence continues at coordinate 67,290,238 of NC_140591.1, forward strand.
TTCCGGGCATCGCAGGCGACGGTGCTGCAGAGCCAGTGGTGTCATGCCCTCCTTTATTAGCGTCCCGACTCCATCAGTCTCTTCATCCAGCATTCATGGTCCAATGTGTAACATATTGCAATAGTGCCTAGGAACAGCACAAGCCCGATCCTATCAATACGCCCTCTCGCAGTCACATTATAATTAATAGATACACCCCCAACTGATACTGACTTATTTATTTTGCAAATACTCTCTGCTTCTTTGGTTAACTTTTGGCCAAATGCTGTCTAAGAGAGCATTTCGGCAATCCACCCCCACTGTTCCCTCTCTCCTCCCTTGGTAGTAAAAGACATTGCCATTTACAATGCCAATAGCTCTAACTTAAAGAAATGCGAGACCTATTGCATTTCCATTGCTTGTTTTTGTTAGGCACAAGGAGGTTAATTGAGTTGTCCAGAATCACAGGATGTTGAGTGTTGATGCCAAGACTCGAACCCAGCAGTTCCACTGCTTCGAGGGTGACCGCTCTAACTGTAAGGCTAAATTCTCTCTTATTGAAACACTGTTGGTCCTGCTCAGTGTAGGGTTGCACACCCATTCTGCTCTGTAAATATACAGATTTGGATTCAGGCACCACTGAGAAAAAGCATTAAATGCGTAAAAAAACAGGTCTCCTGACTCTCACCAAATGCCTGACCTGAATAGCTAGGGTTCTTTGTTCATCACTCACAGTACTATATTTCTTCTGCACAGCGGTCCTTACATCCACCCCGCCATCTTTGCAGTATCAATAGTTTTCCTGGACATCCACTCTTTCTTTAATTTGGATCCTGCAACCCAATCTCTCAATAATGTAAAAGGAGATATACCTGTACTTATGCAAGGTGTTCTCACAGCCCATAACATGTTATCAATCACATCCTTCCATGCAACCCATCCAAGAGTGCAAGCTGCAACATATTCTTGATGACACAGTTCCCTCTCTCGACCAAACCGTTACTGCGGGGATGATATAAGGAAGTTAGAATGTGCTTAATGCTTGATTTTTCAAAAAAACTCCTCATTTCCCTGGATATTAGCTGAGTACCATTATCAGTTACTAACTCCACTGGAAATCCCTCTCTAATGAATAGTTCCCAGAAGAACCCGATGACGGCAACAAGTTTATATTGTTCACAAATTTCACTTTAGGCCCCTTGGTCATGTAGTCCACCAAAATCAATGCAGACTTGGGTGTGCTGCCAATAATTCCAAACGGCCCAGACACATCTAATGCCAATTGACACCATGGTGTGTTTTTAACTGTGACAGGTAAGACTAGAGATGGACGTCACCTGTGATTTATAACTAAGGACACACATGCAACATTCACAAACACAATGTTCATTAGCATTGTCCACTCCAGGCCACTCAAAATCCTCTCTCACCCTTCGCCTCATGTCTCGAATACCAATATGACCTCCGTGGGCCAAATCCAGAACTTTTTTGCGATGGTATCTCGGAACAATCAACAGTCAACCTCTGCGCATTAACCACCTAAACAGTGGATATTTCTTCTGCAACTATCCTGTAGGGAACCAACGCTGCAGTGGTCTCTTTGTTAATGGGCCCACCATTTGCAACAAAACTAGATCCATTTTGAAGCTCTTTATCATCAGTCACAGCCTCCAACCATTGCTGCTCAGATAAGGCTCCTTCCATAGTACCATCAATCGAACTCATAGCACATACAATTTCAAGATCATCCATTGTTTCACACGATTCTTCGCTCTCCTCCAGTGGCAATCTTGACAAGCACTCAGCCACATAATTCTTAAACCTTGCTACATATTTCAACTCGTAGCAAAATTCTTGCAACCTGCGTGGTAGCTCTTCTACCCCCTCATAGTGGTGGTTTGTGTTATATCCTCAAAATAATTTCATTTCTCCATTAAAAGTACTTGAAATTTTGCACTCCCCACCACAAACCTAAAGCTTCCTTCTCTATTGTTGAATATTTGACTTCAGCTCCTCTCAATGTCCTGGAAGCAAAAGCAATGGTTTCTTCACGCCCATAATTTCTTTTATGCATAAGAACTGCACCGGGCCCAACATCACTTGAATCAGTGGAAAAAATACACAGGTCGTTAATGTCAAAAGGCTTACATGGTTGAGCATGCACAATCCCACTTTTTTTTTTTTTATTTTTTTTTTTTTATAAAACCTTTATTCATCAAAAATGAGGACACAGCTATTCAGCCGACAACCCGGAGGTGCGGCAGCTTCAAGAGAGCAATACAAAGAAGCATCCACAGTGTATAGAAAGGAGAAACAAAAAGGTTCCATTTTAAATAAACACAAACACAAACCAAACCCAAGCAAGGCGAAGTACACTGAATACACCTGGTGATTGCCCCTCAGGGGAGACCGGACCCCCTTCGTCTATCAGTCACAGCGCTGTGTTAAGAGGAAAAAGGGGAAAAGCAGAGGCCCAAGAAGTCAATTAACAATCAAAACATATGTACAGAGCTGGAAAGAATGCTAAGGAGAGAGCTGCTCCTCGGGGGGATCCAGATCAGGGGCAAGGCATATGCCCCCCCTATATTGGTTCCACCGCCCCCAAATGGCATGCCACTTCCGAGGGCGCCCTCTAGCGCAATATACCGTCTTTTCCCTGAACATATTCCAGTCCATGTTTTCCTTCCACGCAGCCAATGGGGGGGGTCCCGCGGAGCCCCACAGGCGCGCGATGTCTCGCTTAGCCACCATGTTACCCAGAGTCACCCACTGGGTCTGTGCCTCATCGTGGTCAGCAGGCCCCCACACGTTCAGGAGACAACACCGCGCCTCCGGCTGCATAACAATGCCCGTCACCTCCCCCATTACCGCATGGACTCTCCTCCAGAATTCCATGATGACGCCACATTCCCAAATGATATGCAGGAAGGTACCCACCATACCACAGCCCCTCCTACATAAGCCCTCCTCAGAAAATCCCATATGAACCAACCTTGGCCCCGTAACATAGACTCTGTGGAGTATTTTGAGCTGCACCAGCCGCAGACGCGACGGGATCGCAACCTCCTTAGGAGAGGAAACCGCAGACTGCCAGTACTCGTCATCCAGCTCAAGTCCGTCCCTAATCCATTGATCCCGCACACAATCCCACTTTTGATCAACCCAAAGCTCACTTCATATTCTTCATCCCACACAAACCTCACATTTCTTTAAAGAAGTTTGCATAAACATACAGTTTTGTCAGAGAAGTTGCTAACAAATTTAGCATAATGCTCCATTATACCCATAAATGAATGAAGCTGGTCTTGGGTTTTGACGCACTTTGGATGGCCTCTAGAATCTTCACTTTCGGTTCAATACTCTTGCTTGACACATGCTGACCCCAATAGTCCACCTCCTCCTGGAAGAACTTGCACATGCCTTTCTTTAGACTTAAGCCAGTAGCCTTAATGATTTCTGACATGTACCTTACTCTGTGGTCATGTTCTGCCTCTGTCTTACCAATTATCAAGATGTCATCTTGGAAAATTGTGACCCTCTTAGTGTTTTTAAAATGATTATTCATCAACTGTTTAATCATGGCTGCTGCTAATGCCAGACTAAATAGCATATGGACCTATTGATATGCACCTTCAGGTATAACTAATTATGTAAGCTGTTTGGAATTCCTCCTGAATACAACTTGGTGGTAAGCTGAAGACACATCCAAAGAAGTGAGGAAACTAGCACCACCCAAGGTTGCGATCATTTCATTGATGTTGGTTTAATTTACTATGCAAGCTTAATGGTACCTTACGTACCACGTGGGCCACAGCTTGTGCATTAGCTTTAAAAACTGCACAATGCTGGAATCCCTTAAATTTGCCCAATTTCTCATTAAAAACTTCAGTGTAATCCCTGACACTTTCATCAGGTTGCACGTGACAAAATGAACTCGTGTTGGAGAGACTTGCTGGGTTTTGTGCCCCATGCACCCCACACACATTTTGTCGGGGTGATTGGGATCTAAAACAATTCCAAGTTCTCCTTGTTTATCCCACCCCAACACATTTGCACCCTCCTTGACAATATAAATGGGTCACACAGCAGAACTTCCATCAAATTTTAAGATGGCATCAAATTTACCCATGACCTCAACTCTTCTTGTCTCATATGTAAAACATTTGATGCAAGACTTCTGAGCTTAATGGTCCTCTAATCCTCCAAAATCTTTCACTTTAATTAGCGTGAAGGGAGAACTGGAGTCTGCCATGAAAGTAATATCCCTGTTATTCACCTCAGTCACACAAGATAGAGGTTTTTTCATGTGTGCCAATCATGGATGATATTTCCACGACACCACGACATGCCGTTCCTGAGGAACATAACGTTAATACAACAGTGTTATCCTCATCAGAGTTATCAAAATCCTCATTGATGGTCTTAACTGTCTACGAAGGAATGGGTTTTTATCCTGTGTTATTAGCTCTGCACAAACGTTCAAAATGCCCTTTCTTGCTACATTTGAAACAAATTTGATTCACATCTGAACAGAATCTGGCATTCGCCAAATGTGATTTGCTGCCACAGAGGTAACATGGGGTCTCTTTCTACTCTACTTTTAACTTGGGTGAAATTCCTTCACAAGTTCGCAAGACATTAGCATTCATATTAGCTTTAGCAGGTTGTCCTGTTATATGGCGTGTCAAATTGAGTTGTTTGACTTCACTGCCATCAACACATTCATTTATCTCCTTCATGCAGAATTGAGAATGCTCAATACATCTGGCTATTTTTAAAGCTGTTTCTAAATTGGGATCTTCACTGAGTGGCAGTTTCCCTTGAACTTTCTTGTTGTGGGTCCTTTCAATCAATTGATCTTGAATGATCTCATCTTTGAACTCCCTGTAATTGCATGTAACAGCAAGTGTTCTGAAAGCAGCCACAAAATTGTGAATTGATTCCTCAGGAATTTGAGAACATTGAAGAAATTTGTGGGCCTGTAACACAACATTCTTCTGAGGATTTAATCTTTTGTCCAACGTTTTAATGATAGATGCATAGTCATCCACCACCATTGCAGCATCATCGTCCGTCTTCCTCTCCACCAGTCTGGACTTTAACTACATCCAACGTTAGTTTTTAGGTCTCGCCTGAGCCAGCGCATGCGCTGCCGGAGAGACATTTACTATACCGGTTTCCAAAGTGCAACCAGACCTCACTGGCCTAATGCTTGCGTTCACGCGAGCGTGCACGCTCGCAGCCACCAATCACTGCTGCACGCGCACCACTCGCGTGCTTACCACACAGCGTGTCCCATCCTCACGATCATTTTCGCTTTGATCGCGATTAGTTTCGCTTTCACGGCCGCGCGACCGTTACTTTTACGGCTGCGCGGCCAATGCTTGTTATGTTTGTCTTGTTCCCCACGGCTATGGCTATCCCTTGACCACAGACGCACACAGAAGCGATTATGCATCACTGACACTTCTGCTGAAGCGCTTTCTTCGCGGGGCTCGGTAATTCACACAGTTATGGCGCAGCCCCCTCCCCCTGTTCTTCCGCCAAAGAGGTGACAATCAAATCTTGCATCTGCAAAACAGGTCAACCGATGCACTTATATCAGGCAGTGGCATTCTACAGATGCCATCTACAAAGCTGCGCCAATGTATATACCTACTCCTAAAACAGTCTCCTTTACTCTGCGGCAAAAGCAAGCTGATATATCTCTGTTACAAAACGGTCACAATATGAATAACAAGCATTGGCAGAACCAGTAGGCCTAGTGTTGACCACGAGCCTTTAAAGTTTGTCATTGGTGGTTGTGTTGTCATGCTTTTTGTAAACTTTACATCGCGAAAGTTGCCGGGCACTCATCAATCTTAAAGAAATGGGTTTCAAAAAGCACGGATTGAGTGAAGCTAGCCAGTGGCCGAAGCTGGGCTGCCCCATGCTCTATGTTGAACATATGAATGACACAATAACAGGCCCATGGATAAAGAGGGCTGGCTGAAAGCCCCTATAAGTACTTTTATTACCATAAAATTTTAGAAAAATGAAAATTTTTGCTAACAGCAGCCACAATTATAATGAAGACTACACGTGCAAATCTCTAAACAGTGGATTCCCATAACAGTGCACTTTACTCCAGAATGCGGCTGTGCTCGCCAGCCAATGCACCTCTGTTGCAGAGCTCCTCCTGAAATATTACATCTACATAACTCTGCTAATGAACAAGTCACCAAGACAGGGCATCTGCACCGCTCTGCTGATTAACTTCCAACAGAGGACACGCTGTTTAAGAACACATTGATAATTCCTTCTTTTATTACATTTCACGGTGCACTTCTATTGGTTATAGGCAGAATTGGATTGGGATCAAAATTCGGCACGGCCACACCAAAAACAAGTATTGGCATAGCCAATAGGTCTCGCCTTTGGGACCTTATAAGTATTTAGTTATGCAGTACTATATCCTTGGTGCACCAACATCAACTGTTGCATGGCTAAACACTTATAAGGTCCCAAAGGCGAGACCTATTGGCTATGCCAATGCTTGTTCAATATGCTTCTACCTTCAGAACCCAAATTGTATATCAGAAGTGCTTTTTTCTTTGTAGAAGTGAACGTTCCTCCATCAATGGCTTCTAAATAAGCTTCACTGCCTTTTTTTCCACTGTTGCCAATTTAACAGAGTAGTGTCTAGTACTTGGAGAAATGGTTGTGGACCTAATACTCTCTCCATGAGGTGATCTTACATGGGTAGGTTGCAGCCACACCGCCTGTAGGATAAATAGGGGCCAAAAATAATTAAACTTCTATCACAGACGTTGTGTACCTGTTGCTAGTGATATTGGTAAATACCAAATTGTCCAAACAACATGCATTACTAGGTGGAGGCTTCATACTGTGCTTGAATACGGGTGTGCCTGTCATTGACAGTTAATGCAAGCTAACTCTTTAACTTTGTCCAAAAACACAAAATTCACAGGAGTGCCTGACATCGTATTAGTGCAGGCCTTCCCAATTGAAAATTTCCCCTGATAATGACTAACACTGTCCCAAGATGGCTGCCACGTTGCACAAGCAGTGCGTGTGTTTCTACAGTGAGTAGAACACGCTTTGGGACAGTTCCTAGTCTTCGAAAATGGTCTTGGAGATGCGTGCGCGAGCGTTTGAATGCGCTCGTCGGGACAATTTGCAGTCAAGAAATGGCCACTGAGCACACACGTGTATGCGCGTGTCTTGAGGCCAGTGGAACAATTGGCATGTTGGAGCGCTGGTCACACTGCGCTCACCCTCCTGGAGACAGCACAATCACCGGCCGGTGGAGCAGTCGGCACATCGGAGCACTGGTAATGCTACGCTCACCCACCTGGAGGCAGCGCGATTGCTGGGGACGCAGCACATAGGTCAAAAGACTCCCAGATGCCCAACACTGCCGGTAGCGCAGCCGGCCAAAAGACCCCCGATGCGGTGCTGGACCCCTTGCACAGTGGGACAGAAAGGCCAAGAAAATGTAGACGCCGAAGTTGAAAGCCATTCGTCACCCCTGGAAGGAAGTTCAGGACACTGTAAGAGCAAGACTTTATTTGCCTGTCAACCCCAACTCCCCGGCATCCACTGCCACACAGAACCCCCAACTGAATACTACAAAGGAACCTATAATATACAGACCCCACCATTCCAAGCACCAGCCCAGCCCAGTTCACATCCCAACACCCTCTTCTGCCAAAAAAAACACTGAAAGAACCTGGAAGGCGAAGGAGAGTGTGGACATGGCGCTGTGATGAATGCAAAACCATCCCTGGAGTAGTGTGCGTGTGGAATGTATACCGAAAAACAAAACAGCAAACCTCTACAACCGTCCACACACAGCATGCAGACCCGACGCACCACATCTCCGAAGTGAGATTTAAAAGTGACTGAAGGTAATCTAAGACCTAACAATGTACATGTGCGTAGGGAGGCTGGGCGCACCATTCCTGCTTTCAACAGGCTGATCAGGCGTAAACCACAGAAAAACACACTTTGTAAAGATAAAAAAGTACCTGCACAGTAAAGTATCCGGTAGAAGAACACTGGTCAGGGGCTAGTGGCCGGTGACCGGAATGAGTACTTGGACCAAACTCCACGCGACGGCATGGATGGCAAAAGCAGGGCAGGAAGTGAAAGCAGATTACATGTTGGCCAATGAGACGCAAGTAAATTAGATTGACGTTGGAATGAACAAATGGTAAGTTCAAGTACGTAAGTGGCGGGTTCTAAGCCCCTTTTAAGATGTTTTTTTTTTTTAGATAAAAAAGACTTCCCCAGCAAAAAACCCAAAAGAGTCAGAGTGGGGACCACATCATGCACCTTCAGAGGTCAAGGTTCCAGGTCGACATATCGCTCTTGGTGATTATGAGGAGGTCGGCCTTGGGTTAGTCAATGTTTAAAAAATGCCCTGACATCCACCAATGTACAAGTGATAAGTAATCTGCACACTGATTTGGTGCGATGGAGCAATTTGGCCATTGGCCGTATATAGGTGTTGATTAAGAATGGAGAAAATAGTGACCCCTGTTGGACACTACAGCTGATTCACTTCTGATCTGCAGCTGATTCACTTCTGATCTGCAGCTGATTCACTTCTGATCTGAGCTACACAGATGCAAGTTACAAACTGACTCCTATCATGCAAGGACGATGCACCAACATGATGCTATTGAACCGTGCTCCAGCCAATCCGGAGAGAAGGATGGCATGGCCAATGGGGTTGAAAGCAGTGGGAAGGTCTGGTAGCACCAACGCCACCACTCTCCGCAGATCTTCCAGCACCAAAAGAACCCCTAGTGTGGTGAAGCGGCTATAGTGGAGCCCTGTCTGGGACAATGCAGTAGCCGGTTGCCTTCTTTAAAACCTGGTATCTGGGCAGAAGACAGGTTTCAAGCAATTTTTCTAAATAGGGAAATAGAGAGTTGGACAAAAGGGGTTTGGTGGTCCGACTGAAATGAAGGTTTCTTTTAAATTGACTTTTATGATTTGCTGATTTTTTTCTTTAGAAACCAACCCCAAAGTTTGAGAGTTACTGAAGGGGGTGGGCAGCTAGCAGGAGTTTCAGATGCCTTGGTGGACATATGTAGAGGAGAGCCAGTAGGGCAGCAGGTTCTGATGGAAGTCAGAGGCACAGCTGATCCATGCAAAGCAGTCCCTCTCCATGGTGGTCATGGGGTATCTTCCTGGGCAATCTGGGAACAGATTTTGCAACTTGTGTAGCTCAACCGAATGAGTGCGTTTTGATTGAAATGCTGTGGTGTCTGCGATTTCCAATAATTGAGGCTAATTCCTCACATACATGTTAATGGCGTGATTGATTGAAATGAAATGAAAGTGAGATTTGTAAAGCACACTAATACTCTAAGTTGTCTAGGCGCTGCTGACTCTGTTAAGTGCACAATCTTTGCCAGTTTGTTCCTTATCATCTGCCGCCTGTATGGTGTATTTTTCTTTTAATTAAATGTTTACATTTATACAGCGCACTACACCCAAGGATATCAGTGCGCTTTACAGTGAACAAAAGTGTGAGCACCAGCACCACAAGCAAAAAATGAGAATAGACGACATGCAAAATTCACATGGACAGGAAGGGAGTGTGTGTCAGCAGTGGGAGAAGAGGCAGTACTGGGATCAAAAAAAGTGGGGAAAAGGTCTGCACCAGTTGATTAGAAGGAGGAAGAAACAGGCTTTAAAGTAAAGGGGAGCCTGGTATGTGCCAGCAGTAGAACTGCCAGGGATCAGCATGGACCGGTTTAACTATAAGTTTAAAAAAGGTGGAGTTTCAGTCCTTTTCTGAAGAGCATTTTGGTCTCTGAAGTTCTGACTTTGACTGAGGGCCTCCTCCTTGACTTCAGGGCCTCCTCCTCACTTCTTGAATTCTGCAAGAGGCTGAAGACCTGGCTTTTCAATTAATCTTCTTGTGGGACCATCGAAGCCACACGCCTACACTCACCTACTCCACCCCTGGATGTCCTCACAGGCGACAACCAGCGCTCTACAAATCCACCTTACATTACTTAGAAAGAGATTCAGATGGAAGGGGCAGCACCAGAGAATGCTTGAGATGTGGCTTTGTCATTCATTTGTTTGTCTCTTGGTATATTTTTACAAGCGCCTGTGATTTCAAGAAGTCCCTGGTGAATATTGGGTGGATTAGACAGTAAAATGATGGCATATGTATGGTGTTGTGTGTAACACAAGCCACTTCCCATGTTAGTCTGGCTTGGTGGGGTCTTTCTCAATAGGGGTGACGTAACCATATTTTTTGGTGCTCACAATGAATGATGATGCTTTCATTTCGAGGAGTGGGTTTCTCTCATCCTTCTTTCATATCACATTTGAGCTGGACCTGGTCTGTTGAACCTAGAGACGGGACTCTATGGATGGGATGAGGTTTGGGGCACAATTCTTTTTCCAGAGTTTTATATAGCGCAAACTTGACCCGAAAGTTTCAGGCCCCTTTACATTAGCACCAATTGTGTTACAGATGGACACATTCATTTGTGTTAGGCACAGGGAGATTAAGTGATTTGCCCAGAAGAGTGTGCCAGCGAGCTGTGTGTGCTTGCTGGGCCCCTCATTCGTGGGCACCGATAGCGCCGGGCATGAGAGGCATCTCAGAAGTATGTTCAGAAAGGGACCTGTAGTGGCCTAAAGAACATTTCAGAGGATAATCAGAAGATTATCACCTGAAAGAACAAATCTGCTAGCCAGGCACTTGTGAGTCACATGGCATCGTCTACTGATCCTTGAAACTCTCCTCTGCATGCTCCATTGGCAGCCACTCAAAGTATGGATAGGCAACCGTGTAATCAACTAGACAGCGCCTTGTTAGTGAGAGAACCAGAGATCAGACATTCATGGCTGAGCAGCACCCCCTGGGCGCTGAAGACGCAAAATGTCAAACGTGCCTTGAAATGGCCATGAAAAACAAGGCCTCTAGTGAATGTAATTAAAAAAGGTACAGTTGAGCATAGTGCCACCTAGTGATGACACCAAAGAAACTGCAAAAGAAAAAAAAACCTCAGCTCATGCAGTGTGTTTCAGTAAGCAAAATGCAATTTTTTCAGTGCCTTGAAACCCTCATGGGCGAGTAGCCGCGCTGTACAAAACCATGAATGATATATATATATATATATATATATATATCAAAAAACACTCCTCTGCTGCTTGGCACTTCAATATGTAGAAGAAAGGAGCACGGCCCACATCTCGGTGCGTTCAATCAGATTAGTTTTCTTGAGGTAAGTCAGCCATAACGCGTTTCAACTCTGTAGAGCCTTGATCACATGATACGCTTAGAAGTCACATGACTGTTTAAATACCATTTTTTTAGTTTGTGTTTTTTTCTCTTACTTTTTTCCACCGTGAATGTTAAAGTGACAGTGCTTAAAAATAGTCGCATTACTTAATTGCTCATATGTAGAGTTTGTTGTATGTCGGTATAAATACCATGGAATTAATTCCACCTTCATTTTCATTTCATTCACAGTATTAAAGGTGTAGATAAATTTGGCATATGTTTATCTACAGTCAGTTGTGCAAAATAGTGCAAATGGTAGATTCATTTATATAAATACATAAATACATAATTAAATATATAAATATATATAGTAGGAAAGTAGGATCTGCTTTCATGGCTACCACCACTTTTTGCCTGGTGTCAATGTGTTTTGGACTAGTCTGACTGGGATCCTGCTAATTACTGTGCTCTACCCCTAAATTGGACTATGGTAAGTACTTTAGTACCTTCTTAATTGGCTACTGGTGTACCCTACTAAGTCAAGAGTATATGGTACTATGGTACCTAGGGCAAAGGGACAACATGGATCCCTCATGGGCTGAAGTATGTATCATGCCACTCATGAGAGGCCACTCAAACTATGACTATAGGCCTGCCCTTGCAACCTGTGTAGACTGGTGATAGCACCACATACAACAGATAAACGTTTCCTCATATCTGAGGTAACAACTTAAAACCTGTAAATCAGCCATAAGGCAGTCCTGAGGGCAGGGTGCTTGGTTACAAGTGTGAGTGTCGTGCAAGTAGGCCCACAAGTAGGTGGTGTCCTGCAAAACCCAGGAGTCGATTCTCCCAGCTTTGTAAGTGCGATCAGCCATTTTATACATAATGTGGCCATCAAGTAAATTACGAGATGGCTAACTATTTACTGGCTGAAACCAGTCATGTTTGGTATCAAACATGTTGGAATCTTACCCCAACACCAATTTCAGTGTTGGATGTAGGATCCCATGTACTGGGGGGTCCAATAGGGAGCAGTGTCCCGCACTTCGTTTTAATGAGCTCCCGGGTTGGCCAGGTCATGGGGCCATATGCAAAATATATGCAGGGGGCGCACGGGCCCCCGTAGCCCTGAAGACCGTCACCTCCCCGGGGCTTTTTTTAATTATCCTTGGGGGCACGCGGCTCACCAGCAGCCCCGGGGCCAGCTACCTCCCTGGGGCTTTAGTTAATTATTTGCGGGGGGCCTCGCAGGCCCTCCCAAGCCCCGGGGACCGCCTACTCCCCGGGGCAATTATGAATATTAAGTGTGGGGGGCTCAAGCCCCCCCAAACTATCCCAGGGACCACCACCTCCCTGGGGCACTAATTATTGAAATAGGGGAATCCGTTGAGGATCCCCAGCTCTGGGGACCACCACCCCCCTGGCACTATGTTTACGTTGGAAGGGGGGCCGCGCGGCCCTCCCTCCTGGAGCCCGAGATGGCCCTGGGGACCGCCACCCCCTAGGGCCGGCTCCAGCAGTGTCCCGGAGTACCCACCCTCGGGACATTGCAGTTTGCAATGACAGGGCGGGAGCAGTGCTCCCAACCTGTCATTGAAAACACTGCTTTGCTTTGTGGAAACCTGCTCTCGCTTCCATGAAGCAAAGCAGATTGCTTTTGGACAAGGGAAGCTGCATGTTAGCAGCTCCCCTTGTCCAAAAGCAATGCCGGCTCCAGCAGGAGGTGGGGAGCCGGCTGGGACTGCGGGGGCATTGGGGCTCCCCCCGCAGTCCCAACATGAGGCCAGGCCCTGGGGGATCTGGTCCCCGGGTCAAAAGTGGCCCAGGGAAGTGGGGTCACGTGGTCCCCGTTAAATAAAAAAGAAAAGAGGCAAAGCCTCTGGGATGGGGTCCCCTGGGACTGAAAAAGCTGTCAGGAGGGGGGGTGGTTTAATTGTGGTTTAAAAAAACAAAAACAAGTGGCATGCCACGGGGGATGTGATCCCCGGGGCCGAAATCGGCCTCATGAGGGGTACCACTCAGGCCTAGGAGGATGGGGTCCCCAGGGCCCACAAAATATTAAGGGAAGGGGGGCCACACACCCCCTTCTAACAAAAAAAAGAAAGAAAGAAAATCCGGCATCTCGCCGGAGGCCCCGCCCCCTCCTTGCACCACTCTGCAAACGCACTTCCTGGCACATTCTAAGTTGGGGGATTAAGTCCCCTTGAATCCTGAGGGTCCCTGGGGGCCAACAAGCCCACCAGATACCTCCAGTAAGCCCCACACTGTGGGATTGCTGCGAGGTGGTCCGAGGCCATGCCCCTTTTTACACCACTCTGCAAACGCGCCTCTTGGCACATTGATGGTGGGGCGGTGAGGTCCTCTTGTGTCCTGAGGACCTCAGGAGTAAAGTGGACTTCATCCCCCGAGCAGCAGTGTGCCAGGTGGCACATTTGCAGAGTGGTGTAAAAAGGGGGCGTGGCCTTGGACCACTCTCAGCAATCCAGCTGTGTGGGGCTTGCTGGTGGTACCTGGTGAGCTAGTTGGCCACCAGGGACCCTCAGGATTCAAGGGGACTTCATCCCCCAACCCAGAACGAGCCAGGGGGTGCGTTTTCGTTAGTTGTACATCTCACTCGTACAAAACCAGAGAAATTCGACCATTATAGTTAGTTGAGCTAACTATAACTCGCGCCCCCGCAATGCACTGCTAATGACGTCACATATTACATCACTCATGACATGGTCTGTGACATCACTGATGACATCTCAAATTACATCACTGATTACATCACTGATGACATCATCCAGCTACTGTGTGATGCACCTCCTCACACCCTAATATAACTTTTCATACACCTACTCTAACATACAGACTATCATTCTCGAAACCATAGACACACCAATACCACTTAGTACATACCCACTCACTGATTCATAGGTCTACACACACATTCACTCACTCATACTGTCACTCATACACGCAGTCACTCATCAATACAGTCACTGATATATGCACTCATACACCTATACAAATACTCACACACCGCCACTCTGTCAGGGACTGCCCGGGACTATGTCGGGAACACAGTCCGGGACTTGGGCAAGGACTAGGTAGAAAACGTACACAGAAAGAGTAGTACAGCGCTGCCCAGGATCACACAGGAAGTCAGAGGAGGAAAAGCGATCCAAAGGGGAAGCCTGTATAAGTGAATAAGATGGCGAAGACCCAGAAAGGACAGGCTTTTATTAAGTAATTTAGCATTCAGTAAAACTACACCCAGGACGAATGGGTAAGACAACAACATTAACAATAAAGGGGAGTGTGGGGTAAAGCACTCAGGAGCTCCACATGGTAAGACTGAAGCTCAGTAAGTTTCTCACCCACAATTGCTTTTTACAGACACTGACTGCAAATACCCACATATAGGATATGCACGCAAAGGCAGGGTCTGTGGAGCTTATAGCTATGGTGATGTTATAAATGCAACTGAAAGACAATACTCAGAGTGAACAGAAACACCACCTAGGTAGTCAACTGTGCCCACAGATCCTGGCGATCAAACAGGAACATGTAAGGCAGTACCAGCAAGGGGGTAGAACTAAACACAAGCACAATAGACAAGGAGCTAGCAAGGAGGAGTGCATAACAGGAAAGGAAGGAAATCACTGGGCACATTTTAAATTACCTAGACTTAATTTATGCGGTAAAATTCAATAGGAATAACTCAGTAAAAATAAGAGGCAGAATCCGTGGTATTTGAGGTTATAAAAGGGAATTTATTCCTTACAAAGGAATGATAGTTCGAACCAGGCAATCGAGTTCCGTCACCACGAAGGTTCAGGAAGGGATCAGCAATACATTATTGACAGGTTGTCATATTTATATTAAATGCATTACAGTAAAGACAGATGCAGGAGGCGTAACAGCTGAGGAGAGAGATAAGAATACACATACGTAATGAAAAGGCGTTACAATAGGCGTGCATAAAGGCGTATACTAGAAACGTCATTTATGATGATGACACAAGTGGGTGGATCCATAAGAGAATCCTGCAAAGTCAGCAGAAATACATGGCAGAGATGCGCGCGCAGCCGCATGACGTGTGATTGACGTGTAACTAGAGGGTGAAGGGAACTTGACATTTAGCCCTACATGAGGAGACAGAAGTCTGGGATGTCAGGACAACCTAGTCCCAAATCATATCTAATATCTTGTGTTTAAGGAACTATATTATCTGGAAGGAAAGGTCTTTCGGACAGAGTCTATTCTATACTGACTGCTAGTGCGTGTACAAGCGTCTAAGTGTCTACATGAGATGCGAGGGGGCATGGGCCTACCATGGTAACGAAAGTCATGAATTACTTGCATGGAGACAGTGAGGCCGGGCCCTTTGCTCTGCAGCTGGAGGGATGTTTACCTAAGCTATTAGACAGGAATGCATTTCTCGAGGGGCGGAGCAGATAACTTGAAGGCTGAATACAGTTTTGGCAGGCAACAGGCCGGGCTAGGCACCGTTAGCCGCGCAGGAAGTAAGACAAAGTTCATGGATACAGATACAGGTCCAGGCTGGAGCATTCAGAGGCAGAAGGCAGGAAAAGCTCGATGGCAGAATTCAGGGCCTACCTTGCCAGAGCTGGAAAACATGAAAAGTATACCATATAAAGACGGTGGCAAGGCATACTTAGGAACGGAATATCTGACCCATTCATGGCAGATTTGAAAGAGGACATATTAACGTTGGACACAATTGTATTTGCGTCTTTATAGCTTGAAGTGGAGGGAACATACATGTACTTGTAGCATGTACATGGAGCCGTTGGGGTCTAGATAGGGGACACAATTGATCATAAAAATTCATATTTCCTCATTCCCTCCTTGTCCCCTACGGACCCTTCATGAAATATCGATCTTCAGGAATCCATCAATCTGTTCATGTAACATCATTTGCTCTTCTTTCTTCTTCCGTGATTTTGAATGAAAACTTGAACGTGGAATACACGATGTGGCACACAGGCCGCAAATCGCTGGTCCACATTGTAGACACAGGCAACAACTGAATACTATGAGAAGGCCAATACCTAGGAAGGATAGGACTTTCCATCCCCAGGCTGACAACACGCTCCAGAACCAACCGGACCATGTCCAGGTGCCTGGATTCTGATGTATCTGGTTTGCAATCTTGTGAAGACGAGTTATGGCTTTATATACGGATGGCGCGTTTTCTGGGATGAAAACACAGCAACTTGATCCGATGACCCTACAGGCTCCGCCCCTATCGGCTAGGATGACGTCAAGGACAAGACGATTTTGGAGAACAACAATCCGCATCGCAGACTGCTCCTCTGTTAAGTTGCCTAGGGCAGAGGTAGTTTCATTCACTACTGCTTCAAGGGTTCTGGTTAATCTACGTATCAGTTTACTATTTGAGACCACACCTATGTAAGGAAAGAGACCTTTATTGAAGTCTGTATATTGTTCCCATGCTGTTTCAGTGTAGTCAACAATCGGGATATCTCTCTGGGGTCTATGGTGTACTAGATTGGTATTTCTATGATAATCAGGAGGGGCTAGAAAAACAGGTGGCAGAAGGAATGCAATGTAACAGGTACCATCCCAATCTAGAGGTAAACGTATATATGCGGTATGACCACATATGAAGTAGGAATGACGGGAAGCTCTAAATGTAGACTTGCCTTTATCACTGAATTCGATCACAGTAGTACATTTACTATGACCCAGGTGTACTGAACCATTCTTTCTTACACAGAATTCACCTTTGACTGGTAATACTGACATAGCAGGCAAGACTAGTGCAGCTTCAGATTCAACATTCAGAATCATGAGGTTAAGTGTAAAATTACCTAATCCATATACTTCATTTTCTAGGTCAGTTCCTGTTCTTTTGGGAAGTCCCTCCTTGTTAGGATAACAGGCTTTAAGCAAAACTAAGTTCAGGTTTCCCCATACCCAGTTGCTCTGGTAAACTACGGTGTTTGAATCAAAAGAGTTAATCAAACTAAACCATGCTCCACAGGAACCATTGTGTGTGAACGGGTACGGAAAGAGAGGCAGAACTCCTTTGTATTTCTGATAGGGAGGAAGTCGGCCACATATCCAACAATTTGTAGCATTGCTGGTCTGATGGGAATGATGTAACATACTAATGAATGTGTTGTTGCGCAGCGCAAATCTATAGGACAACTCATGTGGAGGTAGTTCACTAAAAGAATGTTCGGCAGTAATATTGTAAGCAGAATGAGCACGCTTGAAAATAGGATAGTACATGTGCAACAGTATACATGCAGCAATAATAAAAAGACTTAGAAAAAACATAATCAACAATGTCACTATACAGTGACTATGAAGTGATTTACAGTATGCATATTTCTTGAGCTGTTTCTGTCTATTTCTCTCTCTAATTCGGTCTAGAGGATACATGTCAAAGACTTAATTCAACCGATTCACCTTGGAGAGGACTTAAACAATCGAATTGTCTGACTTGCTAGACCTTAGTTTCAGTTTATAGTCTTGTGATTCGGTCTTTTCAACCAGGGGGAGTTTTGAATCAGTCTCTGGAAGGGGGCAGGGCTGAGAGTTCAGACCAGATGGTAGTCCATGAAATTTCTTGATATGGCTCGAGTGTAACCAACCCTTGCGACCCTCGACCTTCACTGCTGTCCTCGTGGTGAGAAGTACCAGCTTTGGTGTTTGCCAGCGAGGCTCCAGCGGGCTCCTCCTGTCGAAGTTTCTGATGAAAATAAGGTCTCCAGGAACCACTTCATGGGGTTTTACCTCGGTGTTGTCGGGAAAAGCTGCAGCTACCTGTGAACGGCAAGATTGTAGTGCAGACATCAAGGAAGCAAGGTAATCTGTCAGCATATTACAATCAACATCAGTGATTTTACGAGGTATAGGCGTCCCCCACATATTTGGTGGCCTACCGAAGACCACCTCGTACGGGGATAGCCCTGTGCGAGAATGTGCTACCATTCTCATGTAAAAGAGTGCAACTGGTAAGGCTACTATCCAGTCGACGCCTTTCTCTCTACAGACTTTAGAAAGTCGAATTTTCAGGGTCTGATTATGACGTTCCACGAGACCTGCTGCCTCGGGATGTCGGACACAGTGAAATTTCCATTGATAGCCTAACAAGAGTGAAATGTGTTTCATTAGCTCGGACGAGAACGGCTGGCCATTATCTGAGTACACGATACGGGGCAAACCATACCGTGGGAAGAATTCACGAACTAATTGTTTGGCAGTAGTCGGGGCAGTGTAATCTGAGACGGGATATGCCTCTGTCCAACGGGAAAGAGCGCATACAACTACGAGGACATATTTGAATCCTCGACATCGTTCCATCTGGATATAATCCATCTGGAGGACTTCAAAAGGATGGTCGGGAGGTTGAAATCCACCCTGCTCTACAGGTACGCCTTTACCTGGATTGAACTGACAACAAATCATACAAGTTCGGACTTTCTGTTTGGCTGCAGCTCGTAAGTGTTTGTTGAACCAAATGTGTTGAATACTGTCTAACATAGCTTTTTCTCCTAGATGTGCTGGACTATGTATTGTGTTAATGATAACTTGAACCATTGAGTCGGGGAGAAACCATATAGATTTTCCCTTCGTCATCCATCCCTGATCTGTTTGGATCCCTCCTAATTCAGTCCATTTCTTTATTTCCTCTGGTGTAGCATGTGTCTGTATGTCAATTACCTCAAGGGCGGGATCCCTAACTGTCATGCAGTGTGTCGATGTCGGAACTATTGTCTTTGTCAAGTCAGTTGCATGAGTCCTATTCTGTGCTGTTTGCTTAGCTGTTCGGTCTGCTAGGTCGTTACCCTGGGAAATGATATCGGTGACTTTTGTATGGGCCTTACACTTCATGATAGATATTGAAGTAGGTAGATGTATTGCATCTAACAGAGCTTGAATGAGGGGACCATGTTGAATGTTGGCACCGTGAGAAGTCAAATAACCTCTCTCTCGCCAAAGGACTCCGAAGTCGTGTACAACTCCGAATGCATAACGTGAATCTGTGTATATGTTAACCTTTCTATTCTTGGCTTGAATACAGGCTTGTGTCAGAGCAATAAGCTCTGCTGCTTGAGCTGATAATGTGTCAATACAATTTGTTTCTATGACTTCGGTGTCTGTCGTGACTGCATAAGCGGCCACTAACTCTCCTGTACTTGTTCTCATACATGAACCATCCACATAAAGTGTCAGGTCGGGGTCTGGTAATGGGACATCTGTCAAGTCTTGTCTGGGTTTCGTCGTAATAGTAATGACTTCAATACAATCATGTGCCAGTGGGTCTGTTCCACTTAATGGCAAAAGTGTGGCAGGATTTAATGTACTACAACGTCTGATTTCTATGTGTGGCTGGAACAATGTTAGTTCGTAACCTGTCAGTCGTGCTATAGTCAAGTGTTGTGTTTGTGTCCGGTTCAAGAGAACCTCTACTGCGTGTGGTACTTGTACTGTCAATTGATGTCCTAATACTATGGAATCGCTTTGTCTGATCGCTAGAGCTGTCGCTGCAACTGATTTCAGGCACGCAGGAAGAGCTTGAGCTACGGGATCTAATGTGCTAGAAAAGTAAGCACATGGCTTGTGTGATCCTGCTTGTTCCTGAGTGAGTACTGACAAAGCAGTACCTTCACGTTCTGTAACAAAGAGTGTAAAAGGCTTACTGTAACATGGTGTCGCTAAAACAGGTGCTTGGCATAAAACTTTCTTTAAGTCTTCAAAAGCTTGTGTATGTTCTGGAGTCCAAGGGAGGACAGTCGATGTCGCTGCCTCCTGGGTTGTCAACTGAATGAGTGGTTTTGCTAGAAATGCATATTGGGGAATCCACTGCCTACAGTACGAAGTGAGGCCTATAAAGGCCCGTACCTCCTTTTGTGTCTTGGGTGGTGGCATGTTTACAATTAACTGGATGCGGTCAGGTGTGAGCTGTCTCCCCCCCTTGGACAGCAAGTGCCCTAGGTACACAACTTGCTGGGCACAGAATTGCAGCTTCGAAGGGGACACCTTGTGCCCCTTGTCGGCCAGAAAATGTAAAACCGTCAGTGATGCTTTTTCACATTCGGGTTCGCTTCGGGCGGTGATCAGCAGATCATCGACATACTGAAGCAGTGCAGTGTTAACTGGCATGTGGATACTGTCAAGTTGTCGTTTCAGTGCTTGGCTGTATATGCTAGGACTTTCTGTAAATCCTTGAGGTGCGCGTGCAAATTTAAAACTTCGTCCATTTAAACTAAATCCGAACAAATATTGGCTTTCCGGATCGATTGGGACGCTAAAGAAGGCGTTCTTGAGATCAATTACAGTAAAGAACGTTGCTTCTGAATCAATAGCTGTCAGTAATGAAGAGATATCTGGGACCACGGGATATTGTGGTACAATGCATTTATTCAATTCGCGCAGATCAATAACTAATCGATATACTGGGGGTGCTTTTGGATCAGTTCGTTTAAGAATCGGAATGATCGGAGAATTACATACATTGGAGTCGGTTTCTACAACCACTCCTTGTGCAATGAGCTCGTCAATGATTTGCAGTAAAGCCACTACAGCATCTGGAGGTAACTTGTATTGTCGCATTCGTGGTAATACCACTCCTGCTTTGAGTGTGACTCGATATGGTGTAATGTGCATACAACCTACATCAGTGGGGCCTTTTGCCCATAAATGTGCAGGTAGATTCTGTAACCGGTGATCCATGTCTCTTGACACGTAGTGACCTTTAAAGTCACGCAAAAATAGTCGTACTCCGTCCGGAGAACAACATATTATAGCTCCTAGAGCTTTCAATGTTTTAATACCTAACAAGTTTTCTGGGCATGATTTTGTAAGCAATAGATCTGTAGTCCGTGTCAATGGACCAACTGTAAGTGCAAGCGGTTGCGATACTTCGTTAATAGTAGGCTTTCCTGAGAAACCAAGGGAAATATTTTGTGAGCCTGAGAGGGGTGCCCCTGGGACTTCGTTGTGACTTATAGTTGTTCTGCTTGCCCCTGTATCAAGTAGAAACTTTCTGTCTTTCCCTAATACTTGACTCTGTACATAAGGACCCTCTTGATCTACAGGAACCTCAATAAGGGGTAAGCCAACTTCCCTCTCTAGGCTATTTCATGTGTATCGCTGATAATCTGGATAGTCATTTTGTGCATACTGGTACATCTGTTGTGTCGTGTTTTGTGTTGCGGTAATAGGCTGTGGCTGTGGTACCACTACGGTGTCGTACTTTAATATTCGGGACCGCGTAGGGGACAGGGCCCTACCCCTGTCTATCTTGGTATTAGCGAACCGCAAATGGTAAATGCGGCATGTACGAGTGCTTTATATATCGTTCTAGCTATGAATGCACTGTGTACACGTTATTCTGCTTTACTACGCGGGTTCCATTTTGGAAGCAGTGGCCATCTTGTCATTGCCCTCACATAGGCTATGATGGAGTTAATACGGGCCTCACAGTACATGGGCTTCCCCTCTGACTTCTCCGTGACCTGGGCAGCTGGCTCTGCTGCCCCGGGTCAAACCGGTCTCACGAGCTCCCCTTCCTCCGTCCACCTGTGATTAGCATCAGGGCTTGACCCGTCATAAAACCCTTTCATTCTACACAATCCCCCGGCTAATCTCTTCCACACCTGCTTGTTCTTGCTTTATGACTTGTTTCCCAAAACAGGAGATGCTCATGTTTATTGGGGGGTCTATTTACTTCAAACGTGGGATCTGAACCTTACTGTGTAAATCATTGTGGGCTGGCCGAACTGGAATGTGGGATGGTCATCATGACTCTGCTTTTTTGTTTGTAATGTATGCCTTTATATGACCATATCGTAAACCAAGGAATGTGTGCCTGGAGCATGATATCTTGTACTTAAGGAGAAGTCCGTTCCTATGATTTTCAGCAGTCTCCTGAGAACATACACGCTGTTGTACTTCTAGGATACCTATCATTGGTCTGCAGCCAATAAACGATTCTTTGACTTCACCCAGAAGACTCTGTGTTTCTGTAGGTCCGGAACAGGGTGAACCCAGAAGTCATAGGGTGTGTGCCCCTGCACCGCTGGGTCTAAAATACCCAGTACTTCAGTTTGGCGCCCAACTCGGGACGATTTCAGCGGTACCAGTCCAAGCCAGAGGTTCGTGAGGAGCTTCGTGTGGAAATTCCGGAGGAAGGCCGCCACTTCATCGACCCCTGCATGTCGACGTGGTCCGAAAGTCTTTTCTGCGAGGTTCTCCGCGTCCCGACGGCTACGAAGGACTGCTGCCCTGATTAATCGACCTGTTTTGGACCCTTGACGAGTTTGAGAGAGCGAAACAATCGAGAGAGTCTTCTGGTGACGCCATCGATCAGCAATATTCAGTTAAGTATAAGTGGAGCGTCTCCCATTTGTTTTGGTATCCTTCGGGATCATTTGAATTGGTACTTTGGAGTTTGCAAACGCCAAAACCAGAGGACTCGTGTATTCACGAGGCTATCGTAATGGATAATCCTTTGACGTTTGGATCTAGACTAGTGAGCGAAGATGCCTGGTTCTGGACTATTTGGTAGATTATTCTGTTTGGGTTGTGGAAAAGATTTCCAGCTAGAGGAATCATGTCCGGTTCCTCCGGTTGGAACTCCAACTTATGAGCTCTATGTAAAACATGGCGTAGGCCCCATTGCATATAACGAAGTGTGGATCCACTACACCAGGAAAGATGGTGTTTTAAAATGGCCCCAAAATGGTAGTTTTGATACTGATATTTTAGATAATCTGGAAATTAAATTGTTTAAGAAGAAAGTCCGGCAGGCGATGTTTGACTCTTTCCGCTTATGGCGAAAGGAAGCCAAACAGAAGGAAATTAAGTTAGCGAAAAAGAATAAGAGAGAGAGAGGTATGTCAGTAATGCAAGCAGCTGTACAATTTAAAGACAATGAAGAGGAGCAAATGAATGAGCAATTGCACAGGCAGCGTAAGTTAGGGATTGACAAATGTTACCCAGCTTTGCCACATTCTAAGCAGGATGAGTCAGAAGAAAAGGAGAAAGATCCTTTGATGTCACATTTGTTGAGTTCGCCACCCCCGTATGCTCAAACTGCCACGGCGCCTCCCCAGCTTGTAAATATGCCGCCTCCAGTGCATGTACTGCAAGCCTTGCCGCTTCCGCCAGTTGCTTTGCAGCCAGTTCCTATTCCTGTAGCGCAGCCCTCTCAAGCGCCGCCAGTTGTGCTTCCAACTGCCCCCGCACTTCCTGCGACTTTGCCTAATCCAGTAACTGCCTCCCCTAACACTCTTTCTTCCACCACTCCAGTACCTGTCTCTACATCCTCTTTTCTTCCCTCTGTTTTTCCCCCTGTTCTCGCCTCAGCTTCTCCTTCAGCACGACAGCGCCTAGCTAATGTGGTTACTACATTAATGTCTCCTCTCTTTGGGTCATCTGGTGCAACTCCTGGTGTACAGCGTAAGCAGTTGCGCAGCCAATTGCCTAACCCCGATGAGAAAAAGGTAATAGATCACATGGCGCGTAGATGGATCGTTTTCCCTTCACTGTATGATGTGGAATGAGTTGTTAACACTTTCCATCAATGGGATGCCCCAAAACAGAGATATGTGTTTGAGAAAATGTGCGAAATTCTCTGTGAAGAATTGGAGGATAGTGGTAGAAATCCGAACCCGCAGGAGTTGTGTAGAGTGAGGTTTGATTTTGGAACTGGTATAATTGTGGACCGCGAAGTAGATAAAGCAGTTGCGGTTGTATTGTCCTTCAGGAATGATGATTGCCAACAGTCATTGTTTGAACAAGAGGTCCTTGTGGGGAAAAAGGCAAAAGCGCGACAATACCCCATGAGAGAAGTTCCCCCGGTATGGAAGGAAGCAGTTGCAGCTGATGCCGGTGCCGGTATCGCTGCTGTGGCAGCGCATTTCCAGCGTGTTTGGGTGCATGTTCCATGGAAGCGCTCTGAGGTGTTAGCACTTAAGCAGTCCTTGCCTGATCCCCGTAAAAACCCAGCAGGTTATTATAAAGAGTTGTCACAGACGGCAGGGTCATGCATTATGAATCTGGCCGATATAGACATGTTGTTTGGCAATGTTGTTCCACAGCCTCTATGGGGATCAATTCGTAATGTAGATCACAATGCAGAACTAGGGGATACATGGACTAACATTGTTGCTGCTGATGCGAGACAAACTGGTGGTGCGAAACCAGAACGTTTAGTAGCTGAATTGCCTGGTAGAATGATCACGTATATGAAGACAATAATGCCTGCGATGCGCGTAAATTGGGATAAGTTATCTGCATGCAGGCAGAAGAAAGATGAGACAGTGTCAGACTTCTTTACTAGGTTTGAAGAAACGTTTATTGATCACAGTGGGCAGGATATGAGTACTGAGGGTGGCCAACGGCTGTTTGTGGATAAGTTTGTGCAGAATTTACTTCCTGACCTGTGTAAAAAGTTAAAAGATTCAGAAAGTTCTTGGGCTGTTTCTTCTTCAGCGCAAATACTAGCTACTGCGCAGTATTATGAAAATAGAGATAAAGACGAGAAAGATAGAACGGAGAAGAAAACGAAGGAACTGAAGACAAAGGTCCTTTTACAGCAGGCCTATCCGCCACGTGGAGGTCAGAATAATTATAGGCAACCCCAAGGTGTCTATCACCAACACCAACAGTTTCAGAACAATAAGCAAATGAACGGGTATTACCAACCACGTGTCCCTGTAGGTCCCAACCAATGTTCATACTGCAAAGAGGAAGGTCATTTTAAATACAGTTGCCCTAAATTAATGCAGCGGAACGGTAATATGTATGGCGCAAGAGGTAGGGGTGGTCAGCAAGCTCCTAGAGGCCGAGGGCGTGGAAGTGTTCCCCAGAACGCGCGTCCTCTGCCGCCTCAAAGTACCATCAATAGCTTTGATCAGCAAGCTAACGTGACTAGTAATACGGCACAGTATTATAATAATGATTATTATGCAGAAGACGGTGATGCAGAGAATAATGATTACTAGGACAGCCATAGACAGAGAGAGGGAGTTGTTTCAGTGCCAGTGGATCAGAGTGGACCGTATGTTGAGGTGACTACAGCAAATGTAACGGAGCCTTTTCTGCTAGACACTGGTGCTGCAAAGAGTTCAATAATGCATTCAAAACTCCCTGGCGCACCTTTGTCTGGCGATATAAATGTTTCAGTAGGTTTTTCTGGCGCCCCGGTTAGGAACCCGATTTCCAGCCCCATGTCACTTTCTGTTGGACCTTGCGAGCTGAAAGCACCCCTGATTCTGACAACAGGTTGTGGTGAGAATTTGCTGGGATTAGATTTGTTGAAAAGATTGCACGCTACACTGTACTGTTCTCCTTCAGGAGTACAACTTACATTAGGCAAGAAAGTAATTTCCCCAATGTATCTGTCTAAAAATACAATGCCGCCTGAATTGTCATCCCTTCCGGATGCCCTTTGGGCTACTGGTCCCAATGATGTGGGCCTCTTGGAGATACCGCCATATGTGGTGACTCTAAAGGCTAATGTCAGACTGCCACGTATTCCCCAGTACAAGATCTCTAATGAAGGGCAGAAAGCATTGTTAGACATTGTCAGCGACTTGATTAATAAGGGTGTGATTGAAGAGACAAGAGGCAACGTTTGCAATAGTCCGATTTTACCTGTCTTAAAACGAACGGACCCTTCACAGCCACCTGTTTACAGATTTGTGATTGATCTTAGAGAGGTTAATAAGATTGTTGTGCCACAGTTTCCGGTTGTCCCTGATATAACTGCCTTGTTAACGATGATTCCAGCCTCTGCTGCATGGTTTTCAGTGATCGATTTAAAGAATGCTTTCTTTAGTATCCCCATTGCAGAAGAGAGCAGAGATATTTTTGGTTTCAGTCTGGGAGGCCGAAGCTTCCGCTTCAAACGCGCTCCCCAGGGCTACTGTGAGAGTCCATCCATATATATTCAGGCTTTGAAAGCGCAGCTTGATGCACTTGTTTTACCTAGTGGCGCTATCCTGATTCAATACGTGGACGATTTACTGATCGCTGCGGATACTGAAAAGATCTGCAAAGAAGCCACATTGTCACTATTGCGCCATTTATCTGCTTTCCATCACAAAGTGTCTCTCTCTAAGCTGCAATATTGTCGACAAGAAGTGACCTACTTAGGTCATCTCTTATCGAAGGAGGGAAGGAGACTGACCCCAGAGAGAATTCAAGCTATTGCACAGTTGAGTGTGCCAAGAACACAGAGAGAAGTGCGTGCTTTCTTGGGCATCACCTCATACTGTAGGCATTGGATCCCTAGTTTTTCCTTGCTGGCAAAACCTTTGTTAGCCTTAACATGCAAAGACACACCGAATCCTATCCCATGGTCTGAAGAGTGCCAGAAAAGTTTTGTGGAATTGCGTAATGCATTATGTTCAGCACCTGTGTTGGGTACTCCCGACTACAGTAAGCCTTTTACATTGTATGTTCATGAGAAAGATGGATGTGCGTTGTCAGTGTTAACACAGCCTTTTGGCGACAGACCGCGCCCATGCGCATATTTTTCATCCACCTTGGACCCTGTAGCGAGGGCATTGCCAAGCTGTCTGAGAGCGACAGCTGCTGCAGCGATGTCTATCCGACAATCTGCTGGTTTGGTAATGGACAACACATTGATTGTCATGGTTCCACACGCTGTAGACACATTATTAAATAGAACTAAGACACAACACTTGACTAGTGCACGATTATCGGGCTACGAACTTACACTGTTAGCTAATCACATACACATAAAGAGATGTAATACGCTGAATCCAGCTACATTGTTGCCAATTCCGGCAGACTCAGATGAGATTGAGCAACATGACTGTCTGTTCAGAACAGAAGAAGAGACGAAAGGGAGAGTAGATCTCAAAGATACTCCCCTGACTGAGTGTGATGGCACTTTATGGGTAGATGGGTCATGTTTTAAGCTCCCTAATGGTGACACGACTGCTGCATATGCTATCACGACTTTACACACAGTCGTGGAAACTGCACGAGTGCCACATAATTCGGCCCAAGCAGCAGAATTAATCGCCCTCACGAGAGCATGTGTGTTGTCTGAAGGAATGAGAGTGAACATATACACAGATAGCCAGTACGCCTTTGGCGTGGCTCATAATTTTGGGCGACTGTGGAAGGAACGTGGGTTCCTGACGTCACATGGAGCTAAAATTCAGAATGGCAAGTTAGTGAATGATCTCCTTGAGTCACTGACCCTACCGTTGCAAGTTGCGATCATGAAATGTAGTGCGCACAGGAAAGTCACAGATGATGTTGGACGTGGGAATGCGTTTGCTGATGAGACCGCGAGAGAAACGGCACAGAATGTGAAGACTAGAATGTATGTTGCAGGCCCCGCAAGATGGGTTAATGATGTGGGAATGTGTGAGAACACAATAGAGAGTGTGAAGTCGCTTCAAGCTGAAGCCACAGAGGAAGAGTTAAGCAAGTGGAGAGAAAGTATGGGTAAGTTGGATGAGAATGGTTGTTGGATTGATCTGACAGAACATAGGCGATGGTTGTTGCCTGATGCATATGTGCTTCCAGTGGTTACTATGGCACATGGAATGGCACATATCAGTACGAAAGGTATATGCAAGTTGTTGGCTCCAGTATGGCAGAATGCTGGGATTCCCAAGTGTGCAGAGAATGTGGTCAAGAATTGCATAGTATGCTTGAAGTACAACCCTGGTAGGGGAACCCCAACTCCGGCTGGTCACTTTGCACCCCCATCATGTCCATTCGAAGTTTTGCAGCTGGACTTTATTCACATGGAAAGATGCAACAACCTGAAATACGTACTGGTGGTTGTTTGTGCTTTCTCAAAATGGATTGAGGCTTATCCTCTGAAAGATAACACTGCCCTATCCACAGCCAAAGCCCTTGTGAAGGAGTTTTTCCCTAGATTTGGAATGCCAAGAATGGTGTGGTGTGATAACGGAAGTGAGTTTGTGGGTAAAGTGATGAAGAATGTATGTGAAGGGCTAGGGATAAAGCAGAAGTTCCACGCTGCAAATCACCCCCAATCAGCTGGATTAGTAGAACGCTACAATGGAGCCTTAAAGCTCAAGCTGGCTAAAATTCAGGCGAGCACCGGTCTTAAATGGCCTGACGCTCTGCCCCTAGCACTCCTGTCCACCAGAATGACCATACACTCACGAGTGGGACTTAGCCCTTACGAGGTCGTCTTTGGCCGCCCGGCTAATGTATGGGGCGTGCCAAGACCGGCGAAATTTAGCGAAATAGAGCATCCAGTACTGCTCGATTACCTGTATGATTTGACTGTTAAACTGCGTGTTTTGCACCAACAGGTACATGATACCCTTCCCCAAGCCTCTGAACCTCCTGGACACCCTATCAACCCTGGTACGTGGGTGCTAGTGCGGAACTTCCAGCGCAAGAGCAACGACGAGCCCCGCTGGCTTGGCCCTCATCTTGTTCTTCTTTCAACAAGATCAGCAGTGCGAGTGAAAGGGAAGAAGCACTGGATTCATGGTACTCACTGCAAGGTAGTCCCCTTGCCTCTGCCATATGACCAGTGGGTCAAGGAGGGTATCGCCGACTCAGAGACAGACATTGTACCTCGTTTCGTACCATTCAGCGATGCACGCCTAAGAGGCACAGTCTCAGACCAAGAGAGTGACAATATTCTGCAGGAAGCTGTGCCACCATCGAGTCGACTGAACACCACTGAGCCTGAACTTTTGTTTCAAGACCAAACAGCACCTGGCCGTCTCCGCTATAATTTGAGACCTAGGCCCATGGACAAATAAAGATTTCCTCATTATTTCCCTTTTGACATTTTTGCTCTCCCATCTGAAGGACTTTCTTGATTTTTGTTTTTCGAACCACCATCCGGGTTCTGCCGCAGGGTCGCGGTGCCAAGACTTTGGGGTACAGGCCGAAGACGTTAGGTCAACGGTTCTGGTTGGTCTAGGGCATTTCCCTGGACTGACAGGCGTACTCCTTAGCAGAAGAAACTCATCCGCCGCGAGCGGCCCGAGTAGAGGATGGAGTTTTTTAAGATGGAGAGACCAATTGAGGAAATGAACTTTAACGCAAGGATGTGTAGAATTGTAAAAAGTAAATGTTTTGTCTTTTTGTGCCTTTTTACACTGTGTAGCATAATGATGTTTATTGTAGGATTCGTGTTTTTCTCCACTCAAAAGCCCATTGCACCCACTGAACAGCCTATACCTCTTTCTACCGCCTCCTCTCACTCTTTTCACCCTTTGCCTGAGCACGAACAGACCAGACGATCAGAGTTTGTAAATAACTCGTTTATCCAGCTCTTGCACCAGCACCAACTGGTAATGAATACGACCAATTGCTGGGTGTGTGGGTTAATGCCACATACCATTAACAAGGGTATTCCCTACCTGGTGCTGCCGTACAGTTACAATGGATCGTCATGGGCATTCCAAACCATGTTTCTCTATGCCCTAGATACATACTCCCCTCGCCAACCGCGTTCCATCAGACCTATCACCAATAATAAGGCTTTGATGAAAGGAGTTGCCGATATGAGTAGGGATATCAATGCGTACTCATCTATTCCCAAAGAGGAGTTGAGACCTTATGTAGGATGGAACATGACGGGGTATAGTATTAGTCTGGGTGAAAGACAGCGAAAAATCTCATCTCCAATCTGGGTCGTACCCCACATGGGTCGGTTCTGCTTACAGGGTAATGGTCAAAATCCTAGAGCTCAACTGGGAAGAAGTGACTGTACTGAAACGTACACTTTCCCGTCACAGTTTTCCCCTGCGTTTTTGGCTGCTAAGGGCACATACTTCATCTGTCATGACCGAGCATATACATGGCTGCCCCCTGATTTCTCGGGCACATGTTATATTGCGAACTTGCTACCGCCGACATTTACTGCTGCCTCTGACTATCACAAGACCAGAGTTGTGAGAGGTGTGATTAGTAAGGAGGATACTGCCGGTCAGGAAGCAGGAGACTTCTTCTTGGGTTTCCTGCCGTTTTGGGGACCTATGGTCAATAGTAGGAACCTGAGACAGCTGACACGTGTAGTTGAATCCACTGTCAATGTAACGGCTGGTGCCCTTAGTAATCTGACAGCTGAGCTCCAAGCGGATCGCCTTATGACTCTGCAGAACCGCATGGTTCTAGACGTTATTCTTGCAGACCGCGGTGGGGTATGCAAGGTCATCCAATCCAGTTGCTGCATTTTCATACCAGATAATGCTCCAACAGTGTATCAAGCCATCTCCAAACTCCATAAAATATCTGAAGCCATACACGTGGATAAGGGAGATTGGTCACTGGTGGGGTGGTTCTGGGAATTGATATCTGCCTGGGGTTGGAAAGTTCTGATGGTCATTGGAATGATCTTAGCCATTCTTTTCCTGCTCTGCCTGTGTATACAGTGTGCTCCCGCGATATGTGGTCTCTGTGCTACCTTATGTATAAGGAAACCTGTATCGAGGGACGAGCTAAGTAATAGGATGATGCTACAGCAACATCTCCATGACTTTGCGAACATTGACCTAGACTCGGATTAAGATGAGTATAGTGATTGCCTATGTAAGGGCAAAAGGAGGGTCTGTCGTACTTTAATATTCGGGACCGCGTAGGGGACAGGGCCCTACCCCTGTCTATCTTGGTATTAGCGAACCGCAAATGGTAAATGCGGCATGTACGAGTGCTTTATATATCGTTCTAGCTATGAATGCACTGTGTACACGTTATTCTGCTTTACTACGCGGGTTCCATTTTGGAAGCAGTGGCCATCTTGTCATTGCCCTCACATAGGCTATGATGGAGTTAATACG
This sequence comes from Triturus cristatus, assembly GCF_964204655.1. NCBI lineage: Eukaryota > Metazoa > Chordata > Amphibia > Caudata > Salamandridae > Triturus > Triturus cristatus. The sequence continues at coordinate 67,321,288 of NC_140591.1, forward strand.
GGCCTCACAGTACATGGGCTTCCCCTCTGACTTCTCCGTGACCTGGGCAGCTGGCTCTGCTGCCCCGGGTCAAACCGGTCTCACGAGCTCCCCTTCCTCCGTCCACCTGTGATTAGCATCAGGGCTTGACCCGTCATAAAACCCTTTCATTCTACACAATCCCCCGGCTAATCTCTTCCACACCTGCTTGTTCTTGCTTTATGACTTGTTTCCCAAAACAGGAGATGCTCATGTTTATTGGGGGGTCTATTTACTTCAAACGTGGGATCTGAACCTTACTGTGTAAATCATTGTGGGCTGGCCGAACTGGAATGTGGGATGGTCATCATGACTCTGCTTTTTTGTTTGTAATGTATGCCTTTATATGACCATATCGTAAACCAAGGAATGTGTGCCTGGAGCATGATATCTTGTACTTAAGGAGAAGTCCGTTCCTATGATTTTCAGCAGTCTCCTGAGAACATACACGCTGTTGTACTTCTAGGATACCTGTCATTGGTCTGCAGCCAATAAACGATTCTTTGACTTCACCCAGAAGACTCTGTGTTTCTGTAGGTCCGGAACAGGGTGAACCCAGAAGTCATAGGGTGTGTGCCCCTGCACCGCTGGGTCTAAAATACCCAGTACTTCAACGGTCTGTTGTGGAACCGGCATAGGCTGTACATGTTGAGGTGCTTGTTGTTGGATCTGATCCTGTCTAGGCGGACGTGGTCTCTCCTTGGTTTTACCCGTAGAGATATTATGTTTCCGAACTGCACAATCGTTTATATAATGACCTGGCTGTTTACAATAGTTGCATGTCCCTTTAACGGGAACCGCTGAATTACTGGACTGTGTCGCACCCTTTTTATGACCGTCAGCTGGAACTGACTGAGCGACGAGCATTTTCATTTTCGTGTCTTTCATACGTCTTTGTTCGTGTTCTTGTTCTTCTCTAATTCTATTCTGGTGATACTGTAACATTTGTAACATCTGTGAAGGAGTGTTAGCTTGCCAAGTGCTCTCAACTTTTAATACTCTGTTTTTAACCTGTGGCAGGGAATTCTCGACTAGTTTTGTTACAAAAAGATGTGAATATGAATCGCTACTTGCTTTCAGGCCGCTATTAATACCAAAACATTTTTCAAATCGGGAATAAAAATCACTAGTGTCTTCATCGGGTTTCTGTTTACAAGCTGAGATTGCTCCCCAGTCTTCCTTTTTCGTAGTTAATAAACGCGGCAATACTTGTACTAATAATCCTGGTAATGCTTTTGTTTTGTCCCCAAGCCCTACGCCTGCAGTTCGGGCATTTTCTTCGTTTTCTAATACTGTCCAATCAATCTTTTGGTCTCCCACTTCCCATTCCTTTTCTTTGAGTTTCTCGTAAATACCGGCAGGCAATAATACTTTCAATATTTTCATAATGTCAGGATAGGTATAATCACCCATGAGTAACATGTCTTTTAGTTCACGGTGAAAACCTGCTGGATCTTTGTCAAGGCTGGGCACTAATTTTTTCATTTCCAATAGTTCTATTTTAGTTATGGGCGTGTACACAAACACGCGTCTAAAAGTATTATCATCATTTCTAACTGGGTGTACTTCGCGTAAGGGATTCTGTCCGTCTATGTAATACGTTTTTCTCTCCATGGAAGGAGCTGGATCATGTTCTGGACACAAAAAGGCACTATATCTATGTCGGTATTCTAGAATTACTTTAATTAGATCGGTACCTAGACCTCTCCATTTATTCATGAGTAGTTCTATCAGTATATCAGGTAGGGGACCAGGATCGGAGTGTTGGCCTTTATATAATATAAGGAGATGTTGTATCATGTATATACTAGCTAAACGCTGTTCATCTGGGGCGAGATTCAGAAACGTGTGTGCTAGCGCATCATCACTGTATTTTTCAGAACTGTCAACCCATTGTACTGCTGACCTGGCTAATTCTTGTTCATCCATAGAATCGAGCACATGGTACCCCCTTCGTTCTCGAAGTAGTTTATCAGTAGCCTGGAATAAGTGTTCAGGGGTCCTTGGATTTGAGATAACTGTTTGAAAAATTCTGTTACATTCTGGGCGCATCGGACGTATTGTTTGGTTAAAAGATCTTCCTTTTCCTACATAAGCTATCGTTTGTCTAGCTGGTAATTCTAATTGTCCTGTGTTCATTTCTGACTGTTCCTCCTCCTCTTCCTCTGATTCAGTTTTATCTGCTTCTAATCTTCTTTCATGTATTCGTTCTACTTCTTTTCTGATCTTTCGGCACATGACTTCTATATACTTCTGTTTATCATGTTTTCCGTCTGCTATATTCTGACCCCACCTGGTAAGTACTTGCATTTCCTCCGGCTCTACCTCAGGCCTATCTCTGTTTCTGATCAAGCAGTTTATGAAAAAGCGTAACAATAATTTCTGCATATCTACTTTCTGGTATTCCATGGCCTCGCCAATACTTTCAGGACCTTGCCCTGTTTGGACAAAGCGATATATTTTGTCTAGATGTTCCACCATTCCTGGTAATGTCATTAAATAGTTTGCAACTCGTCGTAAACGTACTGAAGATAGCAACATTCTGTTGTGTTTACCTGGCACTGGATCATATCTACAATCTGTAAGAGGCTCATTTAATATATTGTCATTAGCTCTTTGGGGTGTACGTTGGTGTGCTAAATCCCTATAAGTCAATCTGGTTGCTGGCGGTGGCGTGGAAAAACCTCCTGTCGCACCTCCTGAGGTGCCAAGTCCAAAAGGGTTTGTTGGGTGTAGGGTAGAGAGTGTGGGTGCAGGAAGGACTGTAGAAACAGATGGAACGTTTAGAACGTGAGGAGGGGTTTGTTGCTGCGGAGGTGGGTGCAGCTGATCTTGGGGTTGAGCGTCGTTAACAGGTGGTGTGCGTCGCTGCGCACCATTAGCATATTCGGGGGCTGCATCATCTAAATAGGAAGAAAGGAAAATGTCTTTTGCGGTCTTGGGATGTACTTTAATCGGGAGTAATGGAGGTGGCAGATCTTTTGGTACCTCCAGGGCGGCCTTAGGCAAACCCTCGGCCAGAAGAGGATACATACCATTCATAAGAGTGTTTCGTTGTCTGTCTACTTGTTCTGTTTTTACTCGGATACCTTCGTCAATTAATATGTTTTCTCGGGCTCTTTCTGAATCTTCCCTACTTTTCTCTTCTTTTCTGAGCGCTTTCTCTGTGCGTCTATGCGATTCTTTACGCCATAATTCAATGGCATCTTTCTGTGACTGTCTGGCTTTCTTTTTCCATAATACTTCTTCTACTCTCATGATGCAATCTGCATCCCATGTTCCAGTAGCGGGCCATCTCTGACTCTCTGCTAAATCCTTGGTGTAGTCCACCCATAGATCAAGATATAATACGGCATCTAGGCCATGTTTATGGTACATAAAGTACCCTGGAGTGTCCCTAGGTGGAATGGGAACAGCTTCCTCGAGTATCCCTTTTCTAGTTTTTATCTGTCTTAATTTTGAAAATAACGGCATCTTGAACCTTGCTACTTGATTCTTACTTGAATTTTAACATTTGGACTTGAACACAATAAATACAATAAACACAATAATGAAGATCGAACAGTCACTCATACCACGACATTTAAAACATATCAAAAACCTTTCAGAAACGAACAATAATAATTAGAATAAAACTAGTTAACTGCATAATACAAAATATACTGTATGTACTGCTAAACAGTACAGATACACTGCTAAAACAGTGCAGACCAGGTCTGTGTACCCAAACCCGTCTTGACCGGCACAAACTAATGTGCACGTCTAGATGCGTCCCCAGCAACGGTACTCACCGGGAAGCACGGAACGGAAGGCCTCGGAAGTCTGGACTGGACTAGACCAAACTGGACTGAACTCGACTCGTGACTTAGATACTTCGGAACTTCGGAATCTGGTGGGCCTCTGTATACCTCGGATCTTGCTCTCTCAGCTAGGCTCTGGTCGGGATTCTCCGCACTCCTCACCGCCTCGTCTGGGTGTTGATCGCAGCCTCAGTCGCCCCCGTTCGCCTGAGGGAGATACAGGAAATCCTGCGGGTACGCGTAATTGTCCGTCCGGCTGTGGCAGGAGACCGGGTCTGCAACGCACCTCCGGCGCGTGGGGTGTGAGAGGTGTCCCTATTCGGGCGCCAATTATGTGGTAAATTTAAATTACCTAGACTTAATTTATGCGGTAAAATTCAATAGGAATAACTCAGTAAAAATAAGAGGCAGAATCCGTGGTATTTGAGGTTATAAAAGGGAATTTATTCCTTACAAAGGAATGATGGTTCGAACCAGGCAATCGAGTTCCGTCACCACGAAGGTTCAGGAAGGGATCAGCAATACATTATTGACAGGTTGTCATATTTATATTAAATGCATTACAGTAAAGACAGATGCAGGAGGCGTAACAGCTGAGGAGAGAGATAAGAATACACATACGTAATGAAAAGGCGTTACAATAGGCGTGCATAAAGGCGTATACTAGAAACGTCATTTATGATGATGACACAAGTGGGTGGATCCATAAGAGAATCCTGCAAAGTCAGCAGAAATACATGGCAGAGATGCGCGCGCAGCCGCATGACGTGTGATTGACGTGTAACTAGAGGGTGAAGGGAACTTGACATTTAGCCCTACATGAGGAGACAGAAGTCTGGGATGTCAGGACAACCTAGTCCCAAATCATATCTAATATCTTGTGTTTAAGGAACTATATTATCTGGAAAGAAAGGTCTTTCGGACAGAGTCTATTCTATACTGACTGCTAGTGCGTGTACAAGCGTCTAAGTGTCTACATGAGATGCGAGGGGGCATGGGCCTACCATGGTAACGAAAGTCATGAATTACTTGCACGGAGACAGTGAGGCCGGGCCCTTTGCTCTGCAGCTGGAGGGATGTTTACCTAAGCTACTAGACAGGAATGCATTTCTCGAGGGGCGGAGCAGATAACTTGAAGGCTGAATACAGTTTTGGCAGGCAACAGGCCGGGCTAGGCACCGTTAGCCGCGCAGGAAGTAAGACAAAGTTCATGGATACAGATACAGGTCCAGGCTGGAGCATTCAGAGGCAGAAGGCAGGAAAAGCTCGATGGCAGAATTCAGGGCCTACCTTGCCAGAGCTGGAAAACATGAAAAGTATACCATATAAAGACGGTGGCAAGGCATACTTAGGAACGGAATATCTGACCCATTCATGGCAGATTTGAAAGAGGACATATTAACGTTGGACACAATTGTATTTGCGTCTTTATAGCTTGAAGTGGAGGGAACATACATGTACTTGTAGCATGTACATGGAGCCGTTGGGGTCTAGATAGGGGACACAATTGATCATAAAAATTCATATTTCCTCACTTGGTAGAAAGCAGGTAACAAACATACAAGGCAACAGAGGCAAGACAGCAGAATAGAAAGACAGCAAACTAGGAACTGGAACCAAGGAAATGGGAAGAAAGGCAGGGACTGGAAAATAATATATTGAGGGGAAGGCTACAAGGGCACAATAGAACAGTGCTAGATCAGGAGTAATAAAAAACAAAGTAGCACCGTAGGCTGCACTCGAGCAAGACAAGAATTTAGTAAAAGCTCAAAAGCCAAGGTCGCACTGCAGGCAGTGCTAGTTCAGGAACAAGGGAAACAGCTGTACCTCAGGAACAAGAAATGCTAAGGCTCCGGAGCAGGAACTAGAATTGAGCTAAAGCTCAAGAGTCAAGGTAGCACTGCAGGCAGTGCTAGTTCAGGAACAAGATAAACAGCTGGACCACAGGAACAAGAAATGCTAAGGCTCAGGAGCAGGAACTAGAATTGAGCTAAAGCTCAAGAGTCAAGGTAGCACTGCAGGCAGTGCTAATTTAGGAACAAGGAAAACTGCCGCAGCTCAGGAACAAGGAATACTAAGGCTCAGGAGTCAAGGTAGCACTGCAGGCAGTGCTAATTTAGGAACAAGGAAAACTGCCGCAGCTCAGGAACAAGGAATACTAAGGCTCAGGAGTCAAGGTAGCACTGCAGGCAGTGCTAATTCAGGAATAAGGAAAACAGCAGCAGGTCAGGAAAAAGTAATAACTAAAGCTCAGGAAACACTGGAAGCAAGGATAGCAAAAGCTCAGGGAGCACTAGAAACAAGGGTTGGTAGCACCGGTATACAGCTACAATGACCAACCGTGGCCTAAAGGGATCTGGGGCCTAAAAGAGCTCACAATAATCACATGCATCAGGTGTGCGCAGGCTAGCAGCAGCCAGCCACAGGTGATCTGAATTCCTCCACCCATCCTTTGTCTGCAGGGCTAGAGACAAAGCAGTGAGCAGGGAATTATAGGTAATGGAGTTTCCAGCATGGGCAGACTGGCTTCCACAAAACCCGGCATGGATTGGGAATGGATGGCCATTTCCAAATAGAGTCCAAATGGCTGGAAGTCAGTATGTACATGAAGGGGAGGGTCTGTACGCTTATTAGAACACTGGAGAGTCCCACGTTTCAGCCCCCTGGTGGTGAACAAAAGAACACAGGGAGCAAGTGGTGACACACTCACCCATAGAGTTACTCACATGCCTAGTCAGTTACCCTTAGAATCAATCACACTACGATTAACTCATTATTCAGTTATACACACATCACCTCACTTATTCATACGGATACTAACACATACTTACTCTCTTCTACAATCACTGACACAAGCACACACTCGCCAATTCAGCCACTCTCACAATCACTCACTCTCACATATAGTCACTTATATACTCCAACACTCACATATACTGCCTTTCACATATGTAGTTACTCACACATGTACCACTGAGACATCCATTCACTCACCAACACAGTCATACACACTCACCCACCCAACCAGCCCCTCACAGATGTACTCATAAGCTCATACACCCAGTGAATCACCCACTCACACATCCATGCAGGGAGTCACACACTCCACACCCACCCACACAGAGACTCCAGCACCCATACAGGTACTCAAACAACCCATATAGACCGTCATGTAGTTACTCACCAACCCATGCAGCCACTTACACCAACTGAAAGACTGATACATGCATTCACACCGATTAGTCACCAACCCATGCATTCACTAAGACCCGTTTAATCACTCACTTGTACAGTCAGTTACGCACCTACTAAATCCTCCATTCAGACACTCATACACCCACTCATTCTTCAATACACCTTGACGTATATATATATATATATTCACTAAAAAAAACATAGGTTTCAGGGGCGTTATAGTTAGCTGGACTTTTCACTCGTACAAAACCATTGAAATTCCCCCGTTATAGTTAGTTCAGCTAACTATAACTCGCGCGCCCGCAATGCACTGCTGATGACGTCACATATTACATCACTCATGACATGGTCAGTGACATCACTCATGACATCACTGATGACATCTCAAATGACATCACTGATGACATCATCTTTGTGATAGAGTGGCAGACCTCCTCTCCCCCTAATATAACCTTTGATACACACATTCAAAAATAGAAACTTAAATTTTCAAAACAATGGACATACCAATATCAATCAATCAATCAAAATAATCTTTATTTTCGGTCCTGGACCATAAAAGATAATCGATCATAAAAAACATCCATCATAAAAGGACAAAAATAGACAATTACAATTCATAGAAAATATATTTCATTGTAGATTAAATTGATTTGCAAGACAATTCTTTAAAAACAGTATAATAGAATAAAAAGTTAAAATAATTAAAAAGATACTAGTGGTGAATAATCATATCTGTTTAGATGGCCCTAAGAATTAGATAAAATAAGGGAACATCTCCTCCGCCACACAGCGTGCCAATAACGTGATACCGAAAAGACTATAGGCGTTGAGGTATCAGTCTTCAGAATTCTATAGGCCGCCTCACAATGTATAGTGCCCAAATTCCTACAAAGTTGGAGGAGCCAACGTTTTCTAATTAATTTGTATGTGGGGCAGAAGAATAGGACGTGTAGCTCCATTTCTTTTAAAGCTCCACAGGTCGGGCAGTCAGAAGGATTATTTGCCGACCACTTTCCCGAAAAAGCTCTCAGGGGGAGTGTACCGTGTCTAAATTGCATATAGAGCTTTCTAGAAGCACACGGCTCAATCTGGTCTAGGAAAGGCTCTATTTTAAACTCCTCCATTATATTAAAAAATTCTATGGTCAGTGGACCTAACTTGTTATTGATTAGCAATTTATTTTTTCTATTTGTCCAAAATATGTTGGCCAGTTCGGCTCTAGAGAGATTTGGAGCAGTTGTCTCGGGCTGATACCAGAGAGCAGGAATTCCCAATCTCGTAAACTCCTTTTTAATGTATGCTAGCCACGGTATTTTGGCTGAACCAGGGAAGGCCATTAGTGACTTTAGATCATTTCGATAGTTTGTTAACTCCGGCGTTACCCACAGCCTCCGCCAATACATTAGAGGCGCAATTTCTTCTTGGATGGGTCTAACTCCCAGATCCATTCTAAGTGGATTAAGTGGTGTGCTGGGTGGTAGGGCCAATAAGGACCTTAAAAACAAATTCTCAAACCTACTGATGTCTCCAGCTGAGCAGTGCCCCCAAAGCTCAACCCCATAAAAGGTTGCACCTCGTGCTTGTGCTTTGTTGATCTCAATAATGGGTGCTATAGGTTTGGAGGTGGATGCTCTATGCATTTTAAGGATCTCACCGCAGGTCTGGGTAAGTCATAGTTTTGCTTTTGCTAGCTGGGGACCCCATTCCATCCTATCTGTGAGTGTGACTCCAAGGTATCCGAACACTGTTACCCTATCCAATATAACACCATTAAGGGAGGGATTAGGGCGGGTGGTTTTGGGCGGGTTGCATACCATAAATTTTGTTACCAATATCAGTTACAACAAACTATTCAGTAATTCTAAGATCCACATACACATCCACTCATTCACCAACAGTCCTATACAGTCACTCATACATGTGCTCACTCATCATATGTACTCATACACCTATACATCCTGTTACACAACGCCACTCATCCATAGAGTTACTCACACACATAGTCACTCATGCTAATAAAGAATCAAACATCCATTTACTTGCATATACAGTTATACACACTCCACCACACTTACTTCTACAGAAACTTACACACACATAGTCTTTTAAACAATCACTTATAGAAACACATACTTATTCATACAGGAACTCTTTCAATCTCTCACTCTCACATATACTCACTTATATACACCAATAGTCACATATACTAGTTTAAAACATATGTAGTTACTCATAAAGACACTATTGAGACCGTCATTCACTCACTAACACACCCATGCACACACTCATCCACCCATACAGTCCTGCACACATGCTGTCTTCAACACATACAAACAGTGAGTCACTCATTCATGCACTTATGCACTACGTAATACCCCCCACCGAACCATACAGACACTCAGACACTCATACTGATACTCAAAAAACCAACTAATAACCTATATAGACACTCATGTAGCTACTCACAACCCATGCAGCCACTTATACACAAAGTGAGAGACTGATACAGATATTTACATATTTAAACATTACTCACTAAGCCATGTATTCACTAAGGTACACTTAATCAGTCAGTTATACAATCAATTTTTCATAAACAAATCATCCATTTAGACACTTATATACCCAATTATTCTTCTATCGACCTTGAGATATACATATATAAAACATATGTAATTTTCAGAAAAACACATATTCACTGGATGATGTCATCAGTGATGTCATCAGTGATGTAATTTGAGATGTCATCAGTGATGTCATGAGTGATGTCACTGACCATGTCATGAGTAATGTAATATGTGACGTCATCAGCAGTGCATTGCGGGTGCGCGAGTTATAGTTAGCTGAACTAACTATAACGGGGGAATTTCAATGGTTTTGTACGAGTGAAAAGTCCAGCTAACTATAACGCCCCTGAAACCTATGGTTTTTTCATTGAATTTCTAAGGTTTTTTAAATGCTAATTCCTAACTATAACGTGCCTGAAACCTATGGTTTTTTCAGTGAATTTCAAAGGTTTTTTAAATGCTAATTTCTAACTATGGCTACAGAGATAGGACATGTGAACAAAGAAGAAAAAACGCACAGAAAGAAAAAAAAGAAATGCAGAAAGAAGCAACAGAAGTCCTTAAAGACGAAGAAAAGTGCAGGGAGAAGGATAACGTGCAGAAAGAACAAATAGAAGAACAGAAAGAAGCCTTGTTGCAAAATCATCCTGTACCCTCAACTTTTTCTGACGGATACTGGTGTTAACTGAGTCTGACTAACCAGTCCTAGAGCCAGTGCTATGTTAAAAGACACTCAGAATACAGTGAAAACACCTACATACACTAGGGAACACTATGCGTTGGGGTCACCCTGTGATCAGCATGACCTCCTCTGTAAGCCCCTAGTATATAATAGGGCAAGTGATTAAAACTACCTCTTAAAACGCGCCACAGGGCGTGTTTGCACACGTCACCTCAGGCCCCGTCCCCTCACTTCCCCACTGTGTAAACACGCCCTGTGGCCGTTTTAAGTTGGGAGATTAAGTCCCCTTGAATCCTGAGGGTCCCTAGGGTCCAACTAGACCACTAGGTACCTCCAGTAAGCGCCACAGAGCTGAGTTGCAGAGAGATGTAAAAAGGGGCACGGCCTAGACCACATCTCTGTAACGCAGCGCAGTGGCGCTTACTGGAAGCACCTGGTGGGCTAGTTGGCCCCCAGGGTCCCTCAGGATTGAAGGGGAATTATTTCCCCAACTTAAAACGCGCCACAGGGCTTGTTTGCACATGTTAACTCAGGCCCCGTCCCCTCCCTTCACGACTGTGTAAACACACCCTGTGGCCGTTTTTAGTTGGGAGATTAAGTTCATTTGAATCCTGAGTGTCCCTAGGGTCCAACTAGCCCACTAGGTACCTCCAGTAAGCACCACAGAGCTGCATTGCAGAGAGGTGTAAAAAGAGGCATGGCCTGGACCGCCTCTCTGCAACGCAGCTCAGTGGCGCTTACTGGAAGCACCTGGTGGGCTAGTTAGCCCCCAGGGGCCCTCAGGATTGAAGGGGAATTATTTCCCCAACTTAAAACGCGCCATAGGGCGTGTTTGCACACGTCACCTCAGGCCCCGTCCCCTCCCTTCCCCACTGTGTAAACACGCCCTGTGGCCGTTTTTTAAGTTGTGAGATTAAGTCCCCTTGAATCCTGAGGATCCCTAGGGGCAAAATAGCCCACTAGGTACGTCCAGTAAGCGCCATTGCAGAGAGGTGTAAAAAGGGGCACGGCCTGCACCACCTCTCTGCAACGCAGAGCAGTGGCGCTTACTGGAAGCCCCTGGTGGGCTAGTTGGCCCCCAGGGTCCCTCAGGATTGAAAGGGAATTATTTCCCCAACTTAAAACGTGCCACAGGGCGTGTTTGCACATGTCACCTCAGGCCCCGTCCCCTCCCTTCACCGCTATGTAAACGCGCTCTGTGGCCGTTCTAAGTTGAGAAATTAAGTCCCCTTGAATCCTAAGGGTCCCTAGGGTCAAACTAGCCCACTAGGTACCTCCAGTAAGCGCCACAGAGCTGCGTTGCATAGAGGTGTAAAAAGGGGCATGGCCTCAGAACACCTGTCTGCAACGCAGCTCCCTGGCGCATACTGGCGATACCTGTTGGGCTAGTTGGCCCTCAGGGACCCTCAGTATTGAAGTAGTAGTAGTAGTGCTGCTAGGAGGGGGCGTGGCCTCCGGCGCGATGCCGGTCTTTTATTTATTTTATTTTTTTAAGAAGGAGGGCTGTGTGGCCCCCCTTCTTTTTTTAATTTACTGGCCCTGGGGACCCCATCCCCCAGGGCCTGCATCCTAATTTTTTTGTTTAAAAAAATTAATTTGGCCCTCCCAAGGCCTTAATCGGCCCCGGGGACCCCAACCCCCGGGTCATGGCCTTTTTTTTTTTTAATTCTTTAGGAGGGAGCTGCGTTGCACCCCTCCTCAGGCCACTTATGGCCCCGGGGACCCCATCCCCCGGGGCCGGCCTTTGTTTTTTATTATTTAAAAAATATATATATTTATAGAAACACTTAGGACATGCTGGACAAACCGTATGTACCTATCACCATGACGATTTGCGTGATAATCATTAAAAGGCAACTATGCATAGAATGAATCCACATGGAATGTATTTACACCGCTAGTGAAGCTCTGACGTGTCTGACGCCCTACCGTGCCTAATCCCGGCGCCCCCGCCGGTGGGTACTCTCCAAGTAGACACCCTTGTCGTTTATTTATACAAACATGGGTAGCTATTGACGGGCACATTTAATATACACGCACACCAAGCCATTCAAAGGGGATTCAACAAAAATTCGACCAAACTATGCAAGAAACCCCCCTCATGGTTAATAAAACACTCATCCACCGCCGGATGTGTAATACTTTTTATTTTACTCTCTGGAAAGGAGACGAACCTCACTTGAGAGTCACAGCGTGCTCCTGGCTGAGCCCAATGCTGTGTTACACCCACCAGTGCCCGCCGAGTGCCTCACACCTCTGTGTTGTATTCCACCAGCTAGTGCATATGCTATGACACTCTCTAGCCCATGTGCACTGTAACACCACCCCGTGAATATTTCGTGCCACACTTGCCTTCGCACGGGTTATATTGCCCCATCTAACGTGCCTTCCTCGATGCCTATGTTATAACGCACAGCGCTATGCCATATATATTACAATCTGGGATCCATATCTTTGTCACAGTGCACATGCAACGTTACACTCTCCAGCACATATTTTATATTACAACTTTAGAGACTAATTAGGTTACACAACACTGCCCTGTGCATATTACACTCCAAGGCGCATATCGCATAGCACGAGCTAGTGCCTGTGCTATCTCGTGCTCTCCAATGAATCTGTCATTGCGCACAATGTATTGCATATTATATTTCACGCCCCGGTTCATCTTATATCACACTTTTTGGTGCATAGTTTATACCATATACTATATCTAGTTTTCATTTTCAATCGTGCTCTCAGGACTATGTTCTATATAACACTGCGTCCACCTACCCTTTTCACGGACATTACATTTTGCGATGGGGGGTGGAGGGTCAGGGGGTGTTTCTGCCAAGTGAGCCCGGAGTCACAGTCACAAACGTCCTCTTCTTCCTGAATAAAAGTGAGATTATGCTGCATACTTGTTCATATTTTAAGTAGTTCGCACAGACACACATTTTAAAAACAATAAAGTTCCTAATACCCACCTTCTCTGAACAGTTAGCTTGCTGCCCCATCCACCTCCTCCCTATCCTCTGTTGTCTGAATCCATGGACTAGCCTCCTCCCTCCTGCCATGCATGGTCTGATATGCTGCCACTGCCCTCCATTTAGCATGATGTACCAGTCCACTCCTCCTGCCCTCCATTGCCCAATTCTATGGCCCATCATTGACCTCCTGCTTAGCCTCTGTGCTTAGCTTGCTGCCCCTATTCTCCTTCCCCCTGCCCTCCGATGTCTTTGTGCATTCCCCTGCTCCATCCTTTTTGCCCACCATGTTCCATGGACCTGCCACTCCTATCTACTCTGAGTGTTCTGTTGAGCTGCCACTTCCCTCCCACCTGCCTAGCATTGTCAGATGACTGTAACCTGTCCCTGCCACCTCCACCCTGCCTGTCCACATGCCATGCCCCTATCCCCTTCCTCCTGTCCTCCATGGTCCATTTTACTGCCACGCCCTTCTGCCCTCCCTGGTCTGTTGTGCTGCAACTGCTCCTCCTGCCTGCCCCGTGTGGTCTGTTGTGAGGCCCCTTCCCCTGAACTCTCTTGTCTGTGCCCAGGTCCTGACCCTCCCTTCTATCCTCCATGGTCCTTTGTGCATGCCCCTGCACCCTCCTTCTTGCCCATCATAGCCATTGTGCTGCCACTAACCCTCCTGCTTGCCATGCATGGTCTTCTGTGCTGCCATGGCCCCTCCCACCTTCCCTGTGTGGTCAGCTAGCTGCCCCTGACCCCCTCCCACCTTCCCTCCATGGTCTGTGTGTATGATATCATAGTCTCATTGTTGCTCTCCATGGTGTGTCTTGTTTCTAGTGCCCATCCTGCCTGAGCTCCATGGTCATCTTGCTGCTCCTGCCCTGCCCCCTTGCCCCCAGCCCTCTGTTTCCATGTGCAGACCCCTATTCCCTCCCTCCTGGCTTGCCTGTTCCATTGTAATGCCCCTGATCCGTCCCTCCTGCCCTTTATGATCTGTTATGCTGCAGCTTTCTCTCCTGTCTGTCCATTATGGTCAGCTAGCTACCATTGCCTCTTTCCCGTCTGTTCTCTGTTGTCCATGTGCATGGTCCTGTCCCCTCCCTATTGCTTTCCATGGATTGTTGTGCTGCACTCCCTGATGCCTGCCCTGTAGCGTCAGTTTGGTGCACCTCTCCATGTCCCTCCTGTCCTCTGTTATCCGAGTCCATGTCCCTACCCCAATTCCTCCTGCCTACCATGATCCAATGTACCATACTTGCAAACATTTTGAACTTGGTAAGAGGGAGATTTTGAAAAAAAACTGGGGTATTGATTTTCCCCTTTGAGTTACATTAAAAAAGAGGAGATTGTAGACAGGAGACAGATCAAGTAAAGCCCATTTGAGTTTAAAAACATTGGACGTTTCCTGGCTGAAACGGGTCTGTTGGCATGTATGGTTGTACTATCACTGCCTCTTCCTTCTGCCCACAATGGTCTATTATATTGCCACATCCTCTCTTGCCTGTCCTGTATTGTTGGTTTGTTGCCCCTGCCTCCCTTTCCACTGCCCTCCATAGTCTGTTATGCTGCTACTGCCCTTCCTGCCTGCCCAGTGTGGTCAAATTGTTGCCTCTGTACTCTCCTACCTGCCTTCAATTTTCAGAGTCCGTGCCCCTGGCCTCTGCCTCTCAACAGTATCCCAATGAACAACTATATTGCTAACATTCTATATTTATTACAAAAGTGTGGAACGGCTGACGTCATCTTGATGTAATCAAAACTTTAATACCTAGAGTATTTCCTTTAGAAATTACATATATGAGAGGGTCTTATTTGCATCAAAATTATGGTTAGTGCTCTAAAAAACTAAAATGAGGACATATTTTCTGAGTTTTCAAATAGCGACAAAGAACTTTTAAATTATTTGTAATCTTTATGTTTTTTTATCCAGTTGACCACTTGATTAAATGTTGCACCTAGGGGAGAGGATGTGGTGTTACTTCCAGAGCTGCAGACTTTGCAACTGGGGAACCAGGTTAGAGTTTCTGCTTCAGCTCAACATTCTGTGATTCTGGTCAAATCACGTAATCTCCCCATGTCTACAACCAAAATGAATTTGATCTTGTGTGATGTAACCAATGCTCATGTAAAGCACTCCAATACCTGACAAGTCTGCACTATATAAAACTGCAAATACACAAGAAATAAGTGTTTTGCACACTTCTGTCATTGGGCTACATGTGGGCTACATCTGGGTGATATTTGTGCTGCATTTGGGCTCTTTTGACTCTGGTGGCCATCTTGGGAGATTTATTTGTTATGAAGTTTCCTAATTTCCTCATTTACTGCAGTCTCCTCAGTAGGAAATGCTTTCAGTTTTTTACTTTGATTCCATCAAGAAGGTATTCAGATATGTCACACATTTGCCATAGATTCTGAATGTTAGCACTCCAGTTGCTCATTAGATCACTGTAGTAAAGCTACTGCTCACTAGGGAAGTCTGCTGCGGGCATTCAAAGTGCATGTTTCAGTCTGCATGTCAGAATTTTTTTATGAAATAGAAGAGGATTTGAGAAGTCAAAATGTACCCTAATTTTTCTTTCTGCAGCACTAATCATACTTTCTATGGCAAAATGAACCCCCTCATTTTGTTCCTTTTTAAATTAAATGTTTTAAGAGTTACCACTTTATTCCAACCAAGATGGCTTCAGGTGTGCCATACTTTTGTCATAAGTAGGACTGTTAGCGCTCTAGTTGTTCTTTAGAACACTCTGGGAAGCTGCAGTAGAACACAAAGGAATCAACTGACAGTCTCTGCCCTTGTTGGATGTACATGTTTTACTGAGAATGTCAGACTTCATTCTCCCATGACTGAGAAAGATAATGTGAATTTACAGAAAATATGCTCTCAGTTTAGCTTATAGATCACTTTCCAAACCTCTGTGGGAAAAGCATGAGAAAATAGTTTTCTCTCAAACATGATTCATGATATCACAGCAGAAGGCTTTTTCACATGGTAAAATCACCTTAGAACACACCACAATTCCTGAAATGAGTATGGTACCATCAACAAATGATTTATAATGTAACTAAAGTCTTAAAACCTTCTATTAACTGCAAGGCTTTTTAATGAGGTGCTATCATGTATATTGGTCCCAAGATGGCTGCCAACACTTCTTGGATGAAGTGTTGAAAGCCAATCAGATCTCACGATGAGGTGTGTGGTTAGGCTCCGCCCAGATATATATGTGATTTTACTTTTGATTTTCTCAGGAACTACTGAACGGATTTACACCATATATGCAAAAGGCACATGCCTGACCTGAGGACTACCTCTTTGCCAAATTTCAAGTAATTCTGTTCAGCCGCTCGGGCTGTACCTTCGACTAAAGGTCCTATGGGAAAATGCATGGGGAAAACGCGTTTGGGACCCCCCTTTTTTCTCAGCCCCCGCTTGACGAATCACCCCGAGACTTTCAGGGTAGGAGCTGAGCGGAGCGCCCCATTTGTTTTGAAAATTTCACAAAGATAAATCAACCGGCGCCAAAGTTATTCAAAATAGAATTTTCAGATTTCCTATGGGAACTCAGTCCTAACTATAACTATCTACTGGCGACCGCCAGTAGATAATATATATATATATATATATATATATATATATATATATATATATATATATCATACTTAAACTGATCAGAAAACACAGTTACTGGATGATGTCATCATTGATGTCATCAGTAATGTCTTTTGCAATGCCATTAGTGATGTCATTGACCATGTCATGAGTGATGTATTATGTGACGTCATAAGCAGTGCATTGTGGGGGCACGAGTTATAGTTAGGTCAACTAACTATAACAGCCGAATTTCTCTGGTTTTGCACGAGTGAAATGGCCAACTAACTATAACGTCCCTGATACCTGTTATTTTTTCAGTGATATATATATTTGACAATGTCCCAGCGCCACATCCTGAAAAGATGTATTTTTTCGAGGAGTTTTGCCTCATACAGAGAGACAACAAACACTTTTTCCAAGGCAAACAAAGAGGAAGGGGCAGAGGCACCAAAACAAAAGCAAAAGAAGAGGAGAACGAAGAAAGAAGCCACAAGCCTGGTGTGGGAACAAGAGGCCAGATGACCAAGCAGAAACCATGAAGAATGAAAACCAACAACTTACAGTTATCAACCTATCTGATAGAGAGATTTCCCCCATTGAAGAACAAGTATTGAAATTAGGTCTAACCTTTTGTCCTGAAACCAAACTTGATTATGCACAAACACGCGTTGATTTGTATAAATTTGTATGCAAATTGAAATTACATAAAGTACACGCACTCCAACAGAAAAACACACTACAGGCAATATCAACTGACCTGAATACACCTAGATCAACACTTGCCATAGCAGACATGAATAGTTTACACACGCTCTTTGAAATGGGTGAACCAATAGAGATGGATACACCGAGTTTGAGCGGGGACGCCTTTGACACCCAAGCTCCCCGTGAGATACCTACCCTGTTTGGAATTGACACCAGGGAGGCAGAAGATACTAAATTTAGGGCACCCTCCAAATATGTTCCCCAAATAGCGAAAGACAATATAGATATCTTCAACGATCTAATAACACAAGACAAACTAACCCTGTCACAACAACCATGCAAGAGTAGGAACCTTTCCAAAGTACAATGGGAAGCAGTAACTGCCTTACAAAAAGATGACAATATAATTATCAAACCTTCCGATAAAGGAGGTAACATTGTTCTTTGGCAAAGGGACAACTATATCAGGGAGGCGCTCTGCCAGTTGAACGACAAAACCTGTTATGCAAGAGTAAATTCAACATACATGAAGACACTACAAGAAAGATACACAAACATGCTGCGTAACTGGCACGACCAATACCTACTTAATTGGGATGAGTTCAAGTTTCTCAAAAATGAGACGCCAGTAATTCCCACATTCTATCTTCTATCAAAGATCCATAAAAATCTGACAGGACCACAAGGGCGTCCTATTGAGTCTTCTAAACAGAGCATTTTTGAAAACACATCCGTGCATGTTGATAATTTCTTGTATCCTTTTGTTAAAACATTGAACTCTTATGTCAGAGATAGGAAGGAATTTTGCAGAAAATTGAAAATATGTTTGGGGTGACAACTCATAGCTGGTAACATTAGACGTGGAAAGCCTATACACCAGCATAAGACACTACTATGGCTTGATGGCATGCCAAAATCTTTTGCAAAACAGAAGCATTCATCAGTTAGAGCACACCCATATGATCCTACAAATGATCGAGATCTGCCTCACCGAAACTTCCATGGGTACTTGCTTCGCCCCTAGCTACGCCAATCTGTTGGTAGGCTGGTGGGAGAAGCAAGTACTCTGGAACAACGAACTTGAAAAATGGACCCAGAATGTCAGTATATGTCTAAGATATATTGACGACATTTTCTTTGTATGGGAGGGCGAAGAAAAAGATTTGGATGAATTTTTCCAAAAACTCAATGAGAACAAACTCAACATTACGTTTGCCATCCATAAAAGCAAGAGTAGCATAGTGTTCCTTGATCTAAAATCTAATACTAGAGATGGCATCCTAAGATCGGAATTACACAGAGAAACAACTGCAGGGAATTTCATTCTGCACGCCGCATGATGCCTTCCACCTTATCTTAAATGGAGTATCCCTTTCAGCCAGCTGCAACCGCTGGCTCTCGCAGCTACCAGTGCAGTCTCACCACAGACACCAGCCACTCGTAATTCCCCTAGAAATACAGTCTGGATAACGTTAGCAGATAACACTTGTTGTCATCCAAGGCACCATTATCAAGCCATAAGCATCGAGGCGCCATCGAATGCATTGTAGGAGTTGTAGTCATGGTTCATGTCAGTTGGACTCACATTCCAGAAATCAGCAATTTCTAATTTGTAAATGGCCAGTCCTGCACTGGGACCTGGTGTTCCGGATGGCATGGAGCCGTCCAGCATCCTGCCAACAAATATAATATATTACTAAGCTTTGCTACAACACAATTAAATTACAAAACAGTGTTACGCGTTCTGGGGCTTGCATTTTAAGATGCCGCCTTAAAAGCAAAGGCCTAGAGTCCAAACTTGCTTTGACCTGTCCTGCAGCTCTGCGAGAAGCTGCAGGTCACCTGATGACGTGGAATAAGTGACTGCTTGTTGCATGGCAAAGGTAATGAATGGATGGCTCATCCTTAAATGTTTTTTTTATTTTTTATTTTAACTGGTATTTTTCCTAAGTTCTCCAAACCACCCCAATTAGTTGCCTAGTGCTTAGCTGGGGAGCAGTGGGAGGTTGGGGAGAATGTATAGCAGTGGGTTTGGCTCAGAGTTCTAGTCTTCCTAATGCCTGGTCCCACTAGATAAGAATTGACGCACAATTTCTTAATTTTTTGGGCGTCCCGACTCCTCATAACTTTGTTTTGGGCATCTACCTCACGGATGTCCCATATGTTGATTTAAAGCCGCAAAAGCTTAAAGGCCGCTCTAGACTTCACGGACTGATTAACTGTGCGATAAGATCTGATTTCATGGAAAAGCCTTCCAGCTCCTAACACTGGTGCTTAATCCTTGTTTACGACTTAGCGCTGCACAACAAGTGCTTGAGACTTTATACATCGGTGCCAAGTCCTCTTCATGCCACAGTTACTTTTTGGGACACTCTGTAGACATGCCCTGCCTTTTATTAATTAACATCCTTTATTTCGGCATGTGTAACATTACATTTCAAATTAAACAAGCATTGGCATGGGCAATAGGTCTCGCAATTACACGAGTTTGAGCTATTGGCATTGTAAATGACAATGCCTTTTATTTATGTTTTGGTTATTTAAATATAAATAAAATTCATTGTCATTTACAATGCCAATAGCTTAAAGTTGCGTAAATGCGAGACCTTTTGCATTGCAAGTTCAGCTAAAATCCCGATTAAAAGTTTCACACAGTGTATGTTGCTGTAACAATTTTCAATGTCTTAAAAATCAACAAGCATTTGCAATGCAATAGGTCTCGCATTTACGCGAGTTTGAGCTATTGACATTGCAAATAATAATGCTTTTTATTTTTGTTTTTCTTTTAAAAACATAAATAAAAGGCATTGTCATTTACAATGACAATTGCTGAAACTCTCGTTTATTAAATGCCAGACCATTTCCATTATTAAATACCCACACAAATGCCCTTTCATTTTTTCCCCTCTTCCATATGCTTATTTTTATCTTTTTAGCATACAATAGCGCCTTACTATCTTATATACCCATACACAATTTCTTTTACATCTTTTTTTTATTGTTCCCCATGTATTTTTTAGCTCTACTATATCTTAAATAGGCTGCCCCAAGGCCCCCCTATCACCCTACAAACACTCCGTATTACCAGGGGGCTGGCAATAACCTTATACTGTACACATTATTACACTACAGTTTGTGCTTACGCAACATTGCTTCTTAACTTTTTGCCTTTTATGCGCCTTTATACACTTCAAATGTTATAAACAGCTATCTTGCCAACTAAATTACCAGCTTTTTACATGCTGTACAAAATGTTTCCCTAATATTTCTGCTTACAGAAAATTCCTTATTATACTATTTTATATATGCACCGCTTAAATCCTAAACAGGCAACTAAACAAGCAGTTACAAGTAATGTCACCTTGCACAACAAAACACATCATAAATAAATGGGTACAGCAAATGTAGTACCACCAACCTATATTTCTCATGCATTAATTCCTACATAATATTAGGATGGATGAGTGAGTGAAAGGGAGGGTTGATGGACAAAAGGATGGATAGATGAGTGAAGGAGTCAAAGGGTGGATGAGAGAAAGGATGGATGGATGAGTGAAAGGATGGATGAGTGATAGGGTCAATGGATGGATTCATGAGTGGATGAGTAGATAGATGGGTTGGTGGATGGATGGAAGGATAGCTAAGTGAAAGGGTCGATGGAGAGAGAAAAGGAGGATGGATGGATGACTGAAAGCTTGAATGGAAGGATGGATGAGTGACTGGGTGGATGGATGAGTAAGTGAAAGGATGGCTGTATGGGTTAGAGTAAATGGCAGCAGCATGAATGAGTGAATGGATGGATGGGTGGAAGAGTGGATGGATGAGTGCACGGATGGATAGGGTGAAAGGGTGGTTGGATAGATAATGGATGGATGAGTGAAAGGGTGGATGGAGAGATGGATGAGTGAAATGATGGATGGAAGGATACATGATGGATAGTTTGCAAATGGTTGAATATGTTTGGATATGGATGGGCTTACTTATGTACTATTGTGCGACCTCCTCTGATGTGTCTGTAAAACTTACCTTTTGCTGCGAAGTCTTGTCCTGATTTTTGACCTCCTGTTCTCAATTTTTGCCCTGAATTTTGACCCTTTGTCCTGAATTTTTACACTCACCGTCCTTAATTTGCACCCATGCCAGTTGATCACCCTACTGTTGCATTGCAAATGTTTGTTAGAATTGCCGTTGCTCAGCACCCGCAAGACCCGGCCCATGTAAAGCCCTGGCCTTAGTTATAATTCTGTAGTTAGTATACTTTTCTTTAACCCCTTCGCTGCGGCGGAAATTCCGCCGCAGCGCTGGGGGGTGCGGGGGGGGCAGCGCGGTGGCCCGGTGCTCATGACGGAGCCACGCCGTCATGAGCCACGGTTGGGCTGTGCTCATGACGGAGTGGTTCCGTCATGACTCCGCCCACACCGCTAATCGCCCGCACAGGCGGGGAATTAGCGCCGCGTGGGCGGCGCGGCCGCCAACGGCCGCGGCATGACGGAACCACTCCGTCATGAGCACACGGCAACCGTGGCTCATGACGGCGTGGTTCCGTCATGAGCACGGAAGGAGTTAAAGGTCCACTCCTCGGTCACATGCTCGCCCTGAACAGTTCCCAAGTTTTCAGATCATTCTATTTTGTTTCTATGTCAAGGAAAGGACTCTCATGGTAAAATAAATGTTGTATTAATGCGGAATGATCCCCCTCTTGTGGGCAAAAGAGGAGTTGCATGCCAAAAGTTATTTTTCATTCAGGCTAGCCAATAATTGTTTTATAAATAAAGCGGTTCACTTCACCAAGGGCACTTCGGTGCGCTGTAAAAGGAATTAAAAGCATTACCCTGGAAGTTCTAACAACCCGAAAGCTAGAATCAACCCGGATCCGTACTTTAAACCCAGATTATCCTTCTGTCGCTACTCAGGAGTTAGAATTTAAAGTTTACAGTAATCTTACACATCAGCGGGCGTCACTGGGCGTACCCCTGACGGACTACGTGGTAAATTATCGCTAAATACACATCGCAATATTTACAAGGTGGCCCTCAGCATTTTAGCAGATGTTAGTTTTTGGTGAAAACCGCGGTTTTCGCCAAAAACTAACGTCTGCTAAAATGCAGATTTAGCTATACTTACCATTGGGGGTGGATTATGCTGATACGACCACAGGGTCGTATCAGCAAGGTTATCGCCGTTTTCAATGGAACATCGCTGGAAAACCAGCGATGTTCCATGGAAAACATCGCTATCGCTGGGATAATTATCGCTATTGCGCTATGCGTTGTTAATATAGCGCTAGCATGGCGATAATTATCAGCGATAGCCGGCGATAAACATATTATAATTATCGCTGCCGCTTGGTAATATGCCCCCATCTTTTTAATTTTCTTAATGAACAAATATTTACACTTTTCTTTCTTATTTTTTTATTTTCACACCAGAGATTAAACAAGTTCCCACAAGGGGAAGTTACCTATTCCACGGCGTCATCCAAGGGAAACCAAGGCTAACCTGAAACAGAAGCCAGGCTCAGTCCTTCCCTCTGCTTGGGGTGAAGTGAGTGGGTAACACACCAGCCATCCCTTTGAAGGGGCTCCAAGTATGCATCTGACCTTTTCTCTCTTACAAGTTTTCTCGAAGTAAATCCGCTGTGCCGATGACCCGCCAGCTCTGGGTGAGTCTGCAGGTGACTGAATGTGAACGGAGGTCCCCCCGGCCAGAGATGGATGACGCAAGGGCCTATGCTTTTACTTTTAAGGTTTATTATTTTAATTTACAAAACATTTATAATATTTGTAAAATGTCATCAGTCCACATTTTAATCCTACACCATACAAATATTATTAGATCAAGCATCGGCAAAGCCAATATATCTGTCTCACATGTTGAGTCCAGAGTAAAGCATTAAAAAGCCTGTCACTGTGTATAAACAAACCGAAAACAGTGGTTTTATAATTACAGTGAATCTATGAGCTAATGAATTTAATGTCAATGTACACTGCAATGCAAGCACTCCATAGGAGATGGACTGATACACTAAACCGCCAATAACAAGGGGTAAGAGAGAAATACTCCACAAGGGGCAGTCATGGCTCCCTCTCTGACTAGTATAACAAGTTGGTAACAATAAGTTCTAGAGACAGCTGCCCTGGGAAGCCAGACCTAAAAGGACATTAGTCATAGTATGTAAAATTAAATGGGTCGCGTTTGTTCAGAACAAACTTGACTGGCTAGCAACAAGCACTGCATAATAAAGGGTTTCTGGCTGATGCAAGACCATGTACAACATGTATAGATTTTATAATAAAATGTCACATGATTACAATTGCTTTGAATTTCGCATACATATTTACAATTCTATTGCATTTCGCATATTTATAATTTCAGGCTCAGGTGGGTAAAACTCTGCGCCCAGAATCACACAAGTTACTTTCAGGTGCCAACTTTAATACCTAGCTCCCCAGGTTTCAGGTCGCCAGCTTAAACATTACACCATATCTCCCACCTGTGGACAATAGTAATACTTGTTATTTACAGTGCTTGGAAAAGAACCATTTCACAAGTATGGTGCACACACTCATACATTGCAGCTGTCTTCCAGCAAATCACTATGGCAGATACAGTTCAATTGACTTAAAATTTACCTATTTTACAGTTCAGTTGACTCACAACACAAATGTTTAAGCGACCAAGTGCTTAGCCACTACTGAGAATTTTCTGACACGTTCTTTTTCGTTTTTGCCAATTATCAAAGAAGACTACTTCTTCCATTGAGGGCTGCTGATATTTTATTTATATATTCTAAAGTGAAAAAATAAGTTTTGCATAGTGTCCCACTGGCTCAGTAAAACAAACTTCACTTTCCTCAAAAGGAGCGGCTCTTAATGTTTTACGGGTGTGGTTCACACTCTCACGTGCTGCCCCAGTCCTTATGTAAAGCATTAGGGTAAATTAACTTTAATTTACTCATAATTGGCTTATTTTGCAATTTTATTTAAATTTGAACAGGCAAGCACTTGCTTAGAAAAGTAAGACATGCAGTACGAAGTGCTATGTTAAAACAAGTTCTTAGCAGCCTGCATGTATTATTTTTCACGCATTAGGTTCTACTCATTCACCATACGTTAGTAGGAATTACCCTTGTCGTTTACAGAAGCAAAATGAAAAACAATATTCTAAAATCCTTCAATATTCTGGAATTAGATCTTAAAGATTTTTACACCAGACTGGTTCGTAGCTTTACATGGAACACAGCCGCGGCTCGTGCAGGTAAGAGCAGTGGGGTGGTGGGGCCGGGTTGGGGTGGATTTAGCATACAACCACGAGTGAAAATTAAATAAATAATTAATGCTCCCTCATCATCGTCTGTCAAATCCCCCCTCCCCCAACCCGGCCCCATCGCTCTTACCTGCACAGGCCGCAGCTAATGTAACATACAAGTCCTGAAAAAAGTGATTTCGATACAAACATCCTGGAAGTCATGTTTGTTTGGTTAGGCAGCTGCTTATAACTTTATAATTCATATTTACATCTATGTCATAATTTTTATTTTAAATGAAAACAGCTTTATTTTTTATTTTGAATACACATGTGTAACCTGTGTTGTCACATAGTTGTGTTTAAGCTCATGTTGGAGTTGTTGCTCCAGATGTAAGTGGTGAACATGCACTTTGCAGGCTTCTGACTGGAACTGACTATTGCTAAGGTTGTGACATCAGTGTGAACATTGCAGCTCACGAGTGACAAATGCCAATTTAATAAAAAAAATCTTTGCTCAGTTTTACGAACGTGTATGCGCAGTTGTGAAGAGAGTTAGTTGGAGGTAAATTGTATAATACTGATTAATTTGTGTTGTCAGAGCCATGGCTAGTATTCAACATCGTACACAAAAGAGCAGATGTTGAGTTTTAACAAAAAATTTGTATTGATCCAAGTTACTTTATAATTATTTCAATATATATTTGTACATACAAAATCCAAATTATAGACAAACACAAGATTAAACAAAGTCCATCCTGTAGTATGATGACTAATTATCACAACTTGTACATCTTTTATTAAGAACCTCCATTATGCTTCATGGTGGGTTGATGAAAAGCTCAGCCAGCACATGTTTGGCCCCTTTAGGGCTCAAAGGCCTGGGGCTTGTACAGTACTTGTAATACACTTTTTGTTAAAGTATCACAGTGTTGTTCCTAATTAGAATGCATTTGTGTAAGTGATCATTCTAGCAAACAGCAAACGTGATATGTGCATTGAAAGAATGAGACCAAGCAAACATTAAGTGGAACATTTGAGGAAGTGGTCTCGAAATTGCAAAATTATCATAATCATTGGCTATTTGTGGAAAAAGAGAAAAGAAAGAAGAAAATGGCGAACATTTGAGAAAAAGGAAGAGCTGGAGCCGAAAATGTACCAGTGCACGGTCTTTGCGATCCTACTGAACAGACATTCCGGATTGTAGAGGCGAAAGGAGGAGTCTAGGACACAGGAAAATCTTCAGGAACTGAAATCGAAGCAAGCACAAATAAACTGGGGGTATATTTTTTAGAAGAAGTTTTAGGGCACAGACAGACTAGGAAACAAAGGTGGATCATATATCATAATAAAATAACAAACGTCTGTCGACCCGCCCCCAGAGAAACCGGACACATGGGTCCAGATGAGATCACATCGCACAGAGGAAGAGAAAGGACCATTCCAAAAGACCAACTAGTGATTAACGTATCTACAACCACTTTAAACAAAGAAGAAATGGAAAGCCTTAACAAAGGCTTATCCTTTTGCCCTATAGCACAATCGATGTTGATAGATGCGAACATTGACTTACATAAATTTACTCTAAAACCTAAATTACAAGCATTTTATTTTTCCATGACAAACAAAAAAGACTAACTGTGACCCCAGCACAAACAATCCTGAGCAATTTTGTCTCAGCAGAACTAGAAGATATTTATCTGATAACAGCCCTTACTGAAAGCCAACCAAACTGTCTGAAGATAGTACCATTGCAGCAAGATAGTCTTCAAACAGCCTCGGACTTCGGACAAAGACGCCTCCCAAAACAAGTCTAATGGTCTCAAATATAATTTCTCAGACTTATTTCTAGAAATTAGTCAATAATAAATACAATGTACATTTTCACATTAATTAAATGAATGTAAATGCATGTGTTATAACCTTTAGGATCTACATACCTTGATCATATTTTCAACTGCAATTTAAGACTTCCACATCTCTATTTGCTGTCCACTAATTTCCACAAATGATGTGGTTGCGCTCACTAACTGGACTCTGCAAATTGTACAATGATACATTATCTTTTCATTTATTTTGTCTTCTAACCTCTGCCCTTCTCTATCTCACATGTTATTCTTCCTTCAGCAATTAGGACAACTTACAAGTATATTACATGGTGTCCAACCCAAATGAAACTCCTGTAAATACCACCAACTAAATTCAGAATGCCCACTTAAATGACCAGCAAGTTACTATTTCCAAATTTACACCAAGGACCAGATTCTTTTACTCAGTTCACTTATTTCTTAACTTTTCTACTTCCCTTTCCCAACAATCAGGGTGGAACAGGAATAACATAGCTTTCCACTTAGATGTAACATATCATTTTTCCCTACACATTCATGGTACTTTTGCTTGTTACAAAAAGGCCGAAACACTGACAGATACACAAGTGTATCTAGAACTCTGACCTTCATTCCTCTGGTTCACGGATCTACAACACGTCTCTACAAACTATACCTGATGGGTTGAAAATGAGGTGTCTTAAGTTATTTAACAACATCCAGACGCTGTGTATTACAATTGTTCCTTTTCTCTCAATCACTAATGCTTACCAGCCTGGTTCTTTATTGTTTATAAGAGATTATTATGTTTCTTTTTTGCCCGTTACAAGATGGCTGACGAGTTGGTCTGGTTACAGGTGCACTCCAAACACCCGCCCTTTGACTTCTGCTTCACCGGTCCTCGAATGCCTTTCTCTAGACTATATAATGACAACTCTTGAAAGCTGTCTTGCGCTACTTACCACAGCATCCAGACTGCAGTTTAGGACAATTGCCCAGAAGACTGATGCAAGGCTCATGATAGATTCTTCAAAAGGTTGGCAAGCCAACAAATGAACAGGGAAAGCCAAGCCAGGGTCAAGCCAAGTGTTTCTCTTGGATCTGAAAGCCCATTCACAAGCCAAACCATGATTTGCCATGTAAATAATGCAACTACTGGCGGAGAGGAGTTGGCCTAACGGCTAGGGCGCTCGACCTCGGACCTGGGGAACTGGGCAACTGGGTTTGAGTCTCGGTAATGACGCTGAACATCCTGAACATCATGTAACGTAACTGGTGCTATGTAAAGCGCTCTGATACCTGACTGGATTCTGGTCAAGTTCGCGCTATATAAAACTCTGCAAAAAAAAAAAAAATCTAACATCATGTAAAATATGCCTCTTTAAAATTCAAAAAGATGTACTTCTTTAACATGAGGAAGCTTCGACATTAATACGCTACATTATAGTACTGAACTGAGAAGTACTGATATTTTTGAAATATGAACATAGAACTCTTCCTGCCCTGCCTCCACCCTGGCGACAATGCTATGTGAATCCAGCATGTGGCCCAGATCCTTATAGATAGAGCCACATTATAATCTGTAACTCACATATTTGAAGGTGCTTTGATATGCGATAATGGCGAAAAAGGAGGATCGGTGTAATAAAATATTTGACAAAGATCGCACAATTTGGTTAAGAGACAAGCCGCGATTAATCCAGGTTTTCTAGCTTCACTTTGTACAAATCAGCTACAAAATGCGTGTTTGTCTCTCCTTTTTCACCACAAATATTATTGCTTTGTTAACACCTCTTTGTGCATGAAGGTAGAGTGAGGGTAGCAGTCAGAAGCCTTGTGAAAGCTTAGCTTGTTCTAGGATCAAGCTTCGAATGGGACCTTGGGCTGAGCCAGAGCCAAGCTCCATACACGAGCATGCCTCAAGATTTCAGCAGCTCGCCCACCTCTAGCCTCTATGGACATGACACCTCTTTGGCTTTTCTTTTAGCCTTTATGCCAATATGGCCAGCGTTTCTGTAGCTTTGTTTATAAAGTCTTTACCAACTATAACATCTCGGTTTGTCTTCCTTTTGGCTTTTTTGATATTACCTTGGACAGTGTAAGGTACAGATTACATGGCATATATCTTACATATCATTTTTATAGCAACAACTACCCTTTTGATTTTAGGTAACTGATATTCTCTCCTACTTAATAGATATTTTTAAATACTCAATGGCATAAACCCAGCACGATATCATTCTAAACTACATAATTGATTCCACGGTATCATAATACTTTGAGGTAACCCTATGGATTCGTTTTAAGCCTCTTAATCGATCTCTGGGGCTTACTCTTGAAGTTTACTGGCATTTTCATTTCTAGAACAACCACCTTTCTGCTATTCTGAGATTATCAAACTAATTAATATCTACGAGGTAATTGCCTAGGGTATAGATTATTTACCACTTATCACTAAAATAAGTTCTCCTCTTATTGATGACCAAACTAGAATTGCATGAGATCAATATACTGCTTCTCCGCCTCCGTTGCCCGCCCCGCTTTCACCTTTCTCTTAGATTACTTCTTTCAGCTACACAATTGTGAGACCCAAGCCAAAATCTTTCACTCATGAAATGTCTGCCCTATAGGATCTCAAAGACAGTGCACTAGTACTTTTTCAGCGCCAGTTCCTCCTTTTTCTTACCCATTCTCCTTTTTCGTCTCTGTTTTTCCAGAAATAGCTGATAATTGATATAATTCTGCAATTTCCATATTACTTCATTATATGTGCCACTTGGTGTTTACTTGGACTGACTCTTTCATAGCACGTATCACATTCGCTGTGTCACTAGAGTGATGATTTACACAAATACATTCTTAATTAAGAACAACACTGTGCTACTATAACAAAAAGGGAATTACAAGTACTGTTTATTTTCAGCCTTGAAAGAGCCCCAGGTCTTTGAGCCCCAAAGGAGCGAAACGTGCTGGCTGAGCTTTTAATCAACCCACCAGGAAGCGTAATGGAGGGTCTTATGGCAAGATGTACAAGTCACCGTAACTAAGAATCATACTAAAGGGCACAGTTTGTTTAATCTGATGTATGTCTACAATTTTGGTTCTGTATGTAAAAATATATATTGAAATAATTATGAATTGCCTTGGATTAGTACAGACTGGTAAATACCAACAACTGCTCTTTTGTTTATGATGTTGAATGCTATCCGCCACTCTGAGCAGCACTAATGGATTGGCATTATAGAATGTAATTCAAAGCGTCAACACCTCCAGCTAACTTCCTTTATATGCCTCTCCTGGATTTGAGGGAGTCGCCCAGCCCAGGACACCACAAATGTATCTCTAACACTTACTTGCCATTAGAGGGATTTTGGAGTCCGAGGTAAAGGACCCTCCCAATCTGCTGCAGTTGTGGACTGTTTAGCAGGTCCCAACATATCCTGAGCCCAAAACTCACAATATTCAGGGAAACTACAGCAAAAGATGAACTTTCTAGACAGCTTGATGACGTTTCAAAATGTCGAGAAGTTTGGTTCTTTCTGCATAGTTGGAAGACCTGAGCAGCAGTGCTGAGCATCTGCAAGGAGCCAGTTTGACTTGATTTCGTTCTATGGAAAGTTAGTCCTTCATGTACACCCTGGCACCGTCATCAGATCACTGATGATCAGATATAACCTGGAATGACTGGTGCTGCAGGCATGTCTGTAATCTCCAAACTCTTGACCTAGCTTCCTCGTACAGATGTTGAACAAAAGAGGTGGGAAGTGGGACTCTGCAGTCTGGCACCCACTGGCTGCACATGCATGTCTCATACTAAGCGTTCTCTTCCATATGTCAACATTTAAGAGTTTCCCCCCAAAACCACTGTCCTTGTAGCGATCCCTCCTTGGCGTGAAGATTGGAACATTTCCCCGTGAGACGAGGCTATCTTTACTTGAGATGGGCGAGAAGGAGCAGACTCATCAGGGAGGGTGACCCCACCATGCTTTGGGGGTTCAGAGGAAGCTTGGTTGGAAGAATGCTAAGAGTGCTGCTGCCTATCAGCAGTCTGATGAGAGTGGGCCCTCTGTTGCCTCCGTGGCGCGGGCTTTGGTGATGTCTGTGAACAAGAGGAGGGGTGATGGGGCGGCAGCCGGGGCTGGTGCTTCTGTTGCAGCACTGGTTGATGCTGGCATGCAGGCTGGCCCTGTGCCCTTTTCTCCTGTACTGCAGACCGGCTCTGCGCCCTCTTCTCCTGGCCGGCCACCCTCACTCCCTGCGGTGTCTGCTGCCCTCTCCCTCCATCGTGCTGGGGCCTTTTCTTCTGCGTCGAGGGATGTGGGTGTGGAAGCTGCTGCTGCTGCGGAGGTGGTTGGCTCCTCGGCTGGTTTCTGGAGTCAGGAGGCCTCCTCTGCCTGTTCTCGTGGGCAGGTACCCCAGAGGAAAGCTCCCGCTCTTCTTCTACAAAGAGAAACACAAGCCTGTTAATGAGCGTCCTTCAAGCAACAATGCCCCACTGTGGCAAAGCACCCCACACAGTGACAGGTAGAGTGGATGGGTTGAAAAAAATAATGCCATCATCATGGCACTGGGACAATGCAGCAGGATCCTTTCCCCCCCCCCCATTAGGGCAGACAAACCTTGCCTCCCTGCTGCCAGTGCCACAAAGGTGAAAGCTAAAATGGTAATAAAATGAATTTATGTTTTATTTTTCACAGCTCCGAGCCCGAGCGGTGTTTGGGGGTGGTACTGCTGCTGAGTGGCAGCAGGGGAGAGGTGCTCACTCCACCAGTTTACACGACGCAAGTCACTTTGGCCGGTTAGATTGCGACGGCCAGCCTGACATGCGCACTGCAAACCTCTCAGCAGGGTGGAGAGCAGGCACAGGCCCCCTGTGCCTGCTGGAGTGTCGAGGCCGCCCGCTTCAGCCAATCCTGGTGCTGCTCTCATGCTGCTCATCCTCAGCATGAGAGCAGCGTCAGGATTTGGCTGAGGCTCCAAGAGGATTCGAGCTGACTGCACTCAAGAGGAGGAAGCAAGGAAGCATGGGTAGGTGCGCTTTACATTTTATTTGAAAGGTTTTGGCCCACTGACAGGCACTGTGAGAAACTTGCATTGCCTTCAGCCTTATTTCTAGAGTTTTAAGTCACACCTGTTATAAAATCTGTTAACGAGCCATGATTGAGAGCTTCCGTATTGTGATTTATCACAGTGCCTGCCACTAGGTTTGGCACTCGACTCAACGTCCCTCCACTGTATAGGGTCACCGCATGCCACTGGGACCATGCTCAGGCTCACAGAGCTAAGGTCACCATATCTATAAGTCAGACCTCTACAAAATCACCCTTTTATATAGATTCACTGCTAACTTAGGTAAAATGAATCCTCCTATTAACCAGCTTGCTAAAATACTGTAGACCAGGGGTGTCCCGTCTAGGTCCAGGACAGCCAGACCGATGCTAGGTTTCCCCTATAAGCAATGATTATGGAAATGACTTCCATTCGTATTCAGTGTGTCTGATTGTATTGGATGTTGACAGCCTGATGATCTTGCAAGGACCTGGTCCTCCGAGGCCTACGCTGGGCCTCCCTCCTGAAGACCCTGCTTTATGTCTGTCTCAGACTTTATTTACCCTCTGCTCCTAGTCAAGATTTGATTTCTCCCTGGGAATGAAATCGGAGGGGTCATACAGATGCCATTCTTTCTGCCTGACAGAACTTACCAATGCTGTCCTGATGCACATCTCCTCCCGCCACATCATGTCTAAGCTCACACATCTTATAGAATACACTCACCGCCTCTATGGGGTTTCTGGCCCTAAGATATTCAAATGTCTCCATCATATATCTGTTCCTCTGCCTATACTGTATTACACCCCCAAGCCATCCAAAGCATTCTCCTAAGGATTCCACATGCTAGAATGGACTTGGTTTCATGAGGACCTCAACCGTATCTACATACTTGCATTGCGCCGACGTAGTTTTACATTAATAACGTAGTGTAATACTACTATTGAGAAAATGTGCTCCCATTGGTGGATTGTGGACCTTACTGCGTGGGGACAGCTGCCCAAGCATGCTGAACACTCACACAATTGTGGCCTGAGACACCGTCAGTGATTTACACCTATGAAGTGCAGGAGTAAATCCGGATGTTGCGTGGGAATGGGGAGCACACACCCCCAGAATTGGTGAAGGGTTAAGAGGGCTTAAGAAAAAGAGTTTTTTTTCTCTGGATGAAGATATTTTTCCAGTGGTGAAAAAAAGAATAGAAAAGTGTATAAATGTACATCTACTAGATTTACACATGCGCAGATGCAATCAAGGGGGAGTGATATGAAATTGACAGAAGACTTCCACTCCTGCTGGAGATCTGTGGCTGTCACAGTTCTCAGACATACTCTCAAAAGTTAGACATTTACTCCAAAGGTAGGCACAAGTCTAAGGGAGTAAAATTCTGCTACCTTTTGAGAATTGTGACATATATGTTCATGCATCTGCGTTCATGACGTCTGTTGCTGGTCTTTCATTTGTCTAGACGGTTTCCGGTCTGTCTTTTTACTTAATAAGATGTCAGACACAGATCTTCACATAATGTTCTCGCTGATGTTCACCAAAGATTTATTTATTTCAGACAGATATAAGAAGACTTCACTCACAAAACCAAAAAGAAACCCCGTCCAC
The DNA here is from genome assembly GCF_964204655.1 of Triturus cristatus. Taxonomy (NCBI): domain Eukaryota; kingdom Metazoa; phylum Chordata; class Amphibia; order Caudata; family Salamandridae; genus Triturus; species Triturus cristatus. The sequence continues at coordinate 67,354,544 of NC_140591.1, forward strand.
CATTATTGAAAAAGTAAAGCTGTTGCGCTACTTTGTGTCTAATGTATTTTTCCATTATTGCGACATACATAAATTCAGAGAAAAATGAAACATCGCTAACGTTTTTTATAAATCTTGGTAGCATTATTTAATAACCATCTTTTTCTTAAACAGTCAATCTACCTTGTTTCCTGCATGTCTTTTCCATTAAACCCCCCAGAGAAAACAAGCACATTAAAAGTATCAGAACTTACATACTGTTGGTTTATAAGAATATAAATGATGTATTTCTGGAATAAAAGAAAATTAAATGATAAGCTTCAATGGTGAAGGATGAACACATGGGAAATGAGCTTTCGTTTTATGTTTTTTTGGTAAAGTAAAATTGGTAAAACTGTTCTGCTCCTCCCATTAGCACAACAGTACACAGAAACCCAGGATTCTATTGCAAGAGAATCATCATCTTCCTTCCTCGTGATCTCAGACACGCGTGTACTCCATTGGTTTTACAAAGTGATGTGATCTTCACTGGAAGTCTGTTTGTAGCACTCTGTACATCTGTGCCATGCTTTTCCTTGCCAAGCTCGCTCCAATAGGGTCTGCTGGGTGCCAGTTGGGCGGCCAAAATCTGTGATTCACAAGTAAATGCCATCAGCAGGCCTACCCCTCTTCTTATGATGGACAACGCAAGAATACGCACCAGGAGAGAGACAACTGGTGCTCCAGTGGAACTGCAGTGTGATCCATGAAGGATGGAAGCCACTAGCCCTCCTGGGTTGTCCCAGAGCCGGTAAAATGCCACCTGAGGCCATAGTCTGGGAAACGCCATCCTCCAGCCTAGGCCGCACCACAAAAAAGAATGGGCAGAGAAAGGACTCAGGCAGTCAGTCCCAATCTCCCCCTTAAGCCGCAGTGATCCTTACATCGCTAGAAAGGGCACTGGAAAGTGGTTTTCATGGCACTTTGTTTATGTGGCTTATCCACGGACAGAACATTGTTGGTGGTACAGCTATCACCAGTACTGTTTGCCATTGTGTTTTTCAGGTGCCCTGCCAAGTCACCATACCATATACGCTCAAATAGTGACATTGTACTCCCATAAGGTGGGCCCGGATCCTGATATGCCCCCCCCCCCACCCCTACGGATGGGCTAGATCTACATACTATTTATTTATTATATTTTTTTTATTTTGTCCTCATTCGCCAATCCCCATAACGTGCTGACCGTCAATACATTCCCCTGTATCGATAGGCTAGAAAAGAAAGATGGGCTACTCCCTCGGGTTCTCTTGATACTTTCAGCCCGTAGCCTGGAGGGGATATATTATCAGACCAAAAAGCACATGTTATTTTGGGAAGAATAGGTATCTTTCCGTTCTTGGGAGACCTTATGGACTCTGAGAATGTCCATTTGGCATAATCATAGGACGAGGGGAAAAAAAAAAAAAAACCCCTCATCTCCAAGTTTTCTTTTTCCTGGTACATTCTCTGGCCATATCCATTTTAGATGTTTCATATAGAGAGGTCAGCCAATCCGAATGGGAAGGGGGGGCGGAAACTGCCCAGTGCTTACAGATTTGTCTTCTTGCCAGAAGGATTGAGTAGAAGAGAAAAAGTTTAGCTGGGCCTAGTATCTGGGTATGTAGGCCGAAGATTATTAATTTGATATCGATTGTAATTACCATCCCCAGGATACTCTCTAATGTTTTTTGCACTTCTTCCCAAAATGACTGAATGAGAGGGCAGTCTCTAAACATATGAAGGTCCGAAGCCTCAAGAAAACCACATTTTTGGCAGCTGACTTGTTTATTTTTACTGATTCTTGATAGTCTACGGGGTGTAAATATGCACGATGAGCCGTAAATAAATGATTTCTCCTCAACCATGCTGGTTTAACTATGTTGAAGAGGATTTTAAAGGATTCCTGCCATAGATGGTCACACTGGTCATTAGGCAGCGAGACACTCCACAGCTCATCAGCCAGCTTAAATTCCCCATCTACCGCCTGTTCTATAGCCCAATACCAATAAGAGACTTCTTTTTTACCTACTGGCTTATCCACAAGCTGTTGCCCCAAACTAGTTCCACTGCCTATAGATTTTCCCTTTTTGAGCTGGGATTGTGCCCAACTATATAGCTGGATATATTTAAATTTGGAGAGATCACTACCCACTACCGTTACTAGATCTTCCCATGTGATGAATGTTTCATTGCTGATTAGCTCTGCCCAAAATTTAATTCCAGCATCTCTAAGTGGGGTAGCCAATCTATCCCGGAGGCAGTCTGGGGAGCCTGGAGAGTGCCAGAGTGGGGCCCATTTGGAGAAATAGCTGAGACTCGTCACCTTCCTTAATGCTGCCCACAACTTGGCAAACCCCTGCAATATTTTGAATGTCATTTTCTTAAAGAATTTTTGATCGCCAAATTTAAACATAAACCCATCTGGTGTCAACCCCGCCCCTTTCAACATGGCAAGAAACATTGCTCCGCTCCCTTCGTCGCTTGGTGTTTTCAGCAACATTCGAGAGTGAGTAAGTTGAAATGCCGAGGCGTAATATTGTAGGTCCGGTAAAACCAGCCCCCCCTTCTCCCTCCTTCGTCTTAATTTCTTCCAAGCAATTCTGGTAGATTTGTATGCCCAGATAAAGGAATTAATCTCCCCTTGGAATTTTGCTATGATATCTTTATCAAAGTGGAGAGGGATTGTGTTGAAAAGAAAAGTAACCTTAGGCAATATAGACATTTTGACCAAGTTGACCCTCCCCAGAATGGATAAGGGGAGGTGTACCCATGACTTCATCTGTTTACAGCAGTCCCGAAACACTCGTAATAGATTGGTATTTGCTAGTTTATTAATATCTTGAGAGATTGTAATACCAAGATAACGCATACTACTACTTGTCTGTGGTGCGGGAATCAAGATGTTCCAAGTCATGATTTCCGTCTTACCGGGATTTATCTCATAGCCGGAAACCCTGCCAAAGTCCTCTGCTGATTTAATTACTGCCGGTAACAGTCCTTTCTAGATCTGCAGAGAGTATCAAAATATCATCCGCATATAGGGCCACCCTTCTCTCCCATTCCCCATATATGAATGATTCAATATCGGGGTTGTCCCTTAATTTCTGTGCAAATATATATATATCGAACAACAGGGGGGAGAGAGGGCAACCCTGTCGAGTTCCTCTAGTTATGCTGAATGATTTTGTAAGACTTCCATTCACCAGTAACTTGGCAGTTGGGGATTTATATATCAGTTGTACGGCCCGACAAAATGTTGCGCCCAGGTTGAATTTCTACATGGCATCCGATAGGTAAATCCAGTTCACCCTGTCGAAAGCCTTGGTGGCGTCCAAAGTCAGGGCTGCGAGAGGGAGCGAACATGCAGAGGCAATATCTATTGTGCCGACCAGATTGTATGTGAGGTCTGCCAACTGTCTCCCCATCACAAAACCCTTTTGGGCAGGATGAAGGATATTTTTAGCCACCTCCCCCAATCTATTAGCCAAGATGGTTGTATAGATTTTATAGTCAGCATTTAGGAGTGATATGGGCCGATAGGACCCACATCTGGAAGGGTTTTTGCCTGGTGTCAGGATAAGGACCACAGTGGCATCATTCCTAGTTGCTGGTGGGCTAATACCATCCATAAAGATTTTATTAAATAGGAGAGTCATTACAGATATTAATTTTTCTCCGATTGAGCAGTATAGTTCTATTGGCAGCCCATCTGGCCCAGCCGCCTTGCCCTTTTTCCCCTTTGCCAATGCTTTCCTTACTTCCTCCTGTGTAATAGGTTGCCCCAACTCCAGTTGTTGTTTGGTGCTAATCGGTGTTATGGCGATATCCTCCAGCCAAGATTTCGCTTTAGAATTATCGTCTGTGGAGGTCTCTTTATATATATCCTGGAAGTACTCCAGGAAGGCATCCCCTATTGCTGTGTCTGAATAGATAGGGGGTTCTTTGCCCAATGAAATCTCTTTGATATGGTTCCGGAGCCGGTCTGCCTTGGTTTTCCAAGCCAATAGTTTTCCTGCGCCTTCCCCATACTCAAAATGGGACAACTTACTCACTTCCCACCTACGCATGAGCCGTCTCTGGAGGACCGACTCCATTTGTTCCTTCAATTTCTTTTTAATTTCTAAATCTTCCTTGTGTCCAATTCCCTCTTGGGCATTTAATTTTGTTTCCACCTTCCTCATTTCTACCTCCAAACCCTCAATCTCCTCTCGGTATTTCTTACTTCTATAGCTTGCCCTATTAGTTATTATACCCCTCCAGAAGGCCTAAAGAGTATCCCAAACTATCGTAATGTCTGCAGTTCCCAGATTGGTCTCTAAAAAAAAACTCTGTCTCCCGAAGAAGGAAACTCAACTCACTTGCTTCCAATAAGAGAGTTCGGTCAAAAGACCATGCTCTGACCTGTTGGGTGCCTAAGCTCTGTAGAGTCAACAAGATACTGGAGTGGTCCGACAAGTGTGATGGCAAATACATTATGTCCTCTATTTTATCACTGAGAGTGTGGCTAGTCAGTATATAGTCGATCCATGACTTATGGCTGTATTTAAGGTTCCTAAATGATACACCCATCAATTGCCCTGACTTCTCCCTCCAGATATCTCTGACGCCTAGTTGCGACATTATTATAAGGAGAGATGACCTTGATCTCATAGAAGATTGCTCTACTATTCGGGGTCTTATCCAGTTTGGGATCCAAGACGATATTAAAATCTCCTGCCCACACCACCGGCTCAGGGAAGTCCAGTAAGTGAGAGAAAATGGTTTGGAGATTGGAGGGTCATCATGATTCGGGCCATAATAGCCAACTAATGTAAGAAGAACCTCTCTAACAGTAACTTTCAATATTATCCATCTCCCTCCTGGGTCCCTTTAACGTTGCAGAATCTGTGCTTTGGCTGATTTTTTTAAAAGAATACATACCCCCCTGATATTTGCTGTCTGATCTGTACAGAAATAGGAGTCCACCCACTTCTGTGATTTCAGTATGTCTTTTGTCTCTGACTCAAGAAGATGCGTCTCCTGGATAACCAAGACTTGAGCGGGGGAATCTCTCAAATATTGCAAAATTCTTTTTCTACGTCATCCCACCCTCAAGCCATTTACATTCCAGGATAATATTCGCAAACAATTCATTAGGTGGGTACTCCTCCCTCCAGGCCCTCTCCTAAAACTTTCTGGTCAACAAAACCTATAGTAGGTATTACAAATATAACGAGTATGAAGAATGAGGTATTTATATTATTAATTAATCCCATGTGCTCCCATTCCCCCCACCCTACAACCCTCCTCCCTAAACCCCCCTTGGAGAACCCAACCCCTATTTACCTGGACTAGTTGTTTGTCCAGATGTGGCGTCCATGGCCCCCTACTCCCCTGCCTATTTAAAATTGTGTTACCCAACCCAAAAAAAAATAAATAATAACAGTACCCGCTGAATAGATTGTGCAAACTCTATATCCTGGACTCCTCCCTCTCCATGACCAGACAAGTCAACGCAGTCACATCGGCATGCTTCAACACCCTTCGCATGCTCCGCAAGATCTTCCACTGGATCCCCACCGACACAAGGAAGACCGTCACCCACGCCCTCGTCACCAGCCGCCTGGACTACGGCAACACCCTCTACGCCGGCACCACGTTCAAACTACAGAAGAAACTCCAACGAATCCAGAAACCCGCCGCACGCCTCATCCTGGACGTCCCGAGCCACCACCACATCTCCGGACACCTGGAAAAGCTTCACTGGCTCCCAGTCAGCAAGAGGATCACGTTCAGACTCCTCACCCACGCACACAAAGCCCTTCACAACCAAGGACCCAAACTCATCAACCACCGCGTCTCCTTCTACATACCCACCCGCACCCTGCGATCGACCGGACAAGCCCTGGTAGCCGTCCCCCGCATCCGCAAAGCCACCGCCGGAGGCAAATCTTTTTCCTACCTCGCAGCGAAGACCTGGAACTCTCTCCCCAGCCATCTTCGCTTAACACAGGACCACCTCTCCTTCAGAAGGCAGCTCAAGACCTGGCTGTACGAGCAATAACCCCTTCCCCCCCAGCGCCTTGAGACCCTTACGGGTGAGTAGCGTGCTTTATAAATGCCAATGATTGATTGATTGATATTTCTTATTTTTTTTTTACCTTCCTCTTCCTCTTCCCCTTTCTCTTTTTTTTTTCCCTTATCTTTACTTTTCCTATTCCTCCCCTCCTTTCTTCCCTCACTCTTTTTTTTTTTTACACCATAATACTATATATGTCGCTACCAAAGATTGCTGAGAATGAAGAACCCTCGCCTCAACTGTTACATTTAGTTAAGGGGACCCTTTACCGATACTATCCAATAATTCATCCGCCTCCTGTATAGACCTAACATTATGCATTTTGTTATTATGCATCACCTTCAGGAATGCAGGAAACTTAAGTTGTACCGTGGCGCCGATCTTCTTGAAGTTGTCCATCCTTCTCCCGAGCTCCCACTGTCTTTCCAGTGTTTCTCTTGAGAGATCCGAGCGAACTTCAAAGGAAAAGTCCTTAGTTCTTACTGTTTTCATTTTTAGAGCCAGATTCAGGATTTATTCTTTCACGGCGTAAATTAGACAATTAATAAAAATTTTCCTTGGCTTAGTCCTGGTTGGATTTAGTCGGAAAGGGTCCCTATGGATTCTCTGTATGTCTTTTAACAAAATATCTACTGGTTCGTCGAGTAACAGGGTTTCTTTTAGCAGATTTGCCATAAAATTTCTCAAGTCGGCGCTCTCTTTTCCTTCTGGAATATTCAAAACGCGAAGGTTATTTCTACGGGAATTATTTTCCAACATTTCCACTCTTTCGCGCAGGACACCCTCTCCCTTTTGGAGCTCTTGGATTTTTACCTCTGCTGACCCTAAACTGGATTTTAATTCGGCAACAGAGTGCTCCAGCAATTCTGTTCTGGTATTTAGGAGATCCACCTTCTTTTCCAACATCTCACACAAACTCCTAATCTCCCCTTGGTTGGCCGCTGATACCGCAAAGCCCTGTTTTATGTCTTCCTTTAAAGATGCAAATAAAGCTTCCATCGTGATTGATAGCGGGGAGGGAAGGTGACCGGACTCTATGTTTTCCAAATCCGATCGTGTTACTGATCCCCCTTCGCCTGGGATTTGTCCTCCGGCACTGACATCAGTGGCGATAACAGAAGCAGTAGCGATATTAACCACATTAGTTCAGACGATAGTGGGGCAGAGAGCAGTTTCAAAAGTTTTGTCTAGGTCAACGGGGGGGGGGGATATCTGTCCCAGATGATTCGAGGCCCCCCACTGATAAACCTATAGCTTGCATCTCCCCCTGGTTTGTAATGAGTAAAATCTCTGGTTGTACCCTGAAAAAGGACCTCAGGGAGGGGGTGACCTTACTTAGCTTCACTATGTCAGGCGCAGCCTTAACCTTTCCCCTTTTTATGCCTCTGCCTTTAACCTGACAACTCAAAAAAGCAGTGGTATCGCTAGACAAGGCAGAAGGCTTAGATATGTTTGAAATAAGCAGAGGATTTTTAGCCCCCTTCCCCACTAGTCGGTCACTACTCACTTTCGCCTTATCTTTCAGCTGTCGCTTTTCTCCAAACACAGGTTTGCCGGGTTTCTTACCTTGCCTCTCTTTTATGTGCTCAAGACCATTAGCTGTTGAAGCTGAAACTCTCCTACCGGCTTGAACCTCCTGGCAGTGTGGGGGAGAGTGGTGATTCTGATCCGATTCGGCGCTGATATCTCCCAACGAAGCAGCGACCTTCTCAGCAGAGTGGGAATCAATCTCCCCACCTGGACAGGAGACCGAGGGGGAGGTCAGGATCGTCAGACCGTCCACAGCACTCCTCGCCTTCCCCGGCTCCTCTCCCACCACTCCGAAAAAGCGCCCGATGCTGGCGCTGCCGCTATTCACCCGGAGGAGGCCACGAGCCGCCACTCTGCGGCCGCGCCTCAACTCCAGGGCGGCAGCACACCAAAGCTGAGACAGGGCGAGCGAGGAACGCCGAGGCAAGAGACCATCCAAAGCCCCCACAAACACAACCAGAAAAATCAGCCCCACGTCCTAAGCGGCTTCAAGGAGAACAGAAGACCCGGCAAGGGGGAGAAAATAACCGAGCAGGTGAGTTTTCACCCAAACATGATGCGGCAGGGGGAGAGAGACACGGACGCGCGCGTCTGCTTAGCCAGCAGGCGCCATGTTCTCCGCCGGGATGATCTGTACCTAGATCTACATACTATTGTTTCATAATCTAGTTCAACCATAAAGCTGTAAATGTGTCCATTACATTTCCGGAAACCTGGTGTTCCAAAAACCAACTCCACATACCATCAATGGAATATTGCACCTGAGGTGTTCTTTTCTCTCTGCTGCAGATGACTACAACGCTCCCAATAAGCTTGTTACCACCCAGTGTAGTACTTTTCAGCGCAATCCTTAGAAACTATGGACATCCAACATCAGCAGTAAAAAATAAGGGGTTCACTCTCTATATGCATGCTGTTGCTGGAACAACATCCATAATTTGAGGTATCTGGATCACCAAGAAAGACCAGAATTAACAAAAGGTTCTGATGATAAAAGCAAAACCTGAGACCAATGAAGTTTAAATTGAGATGATTGCAGTAAGTATCACCCCGAAGCTTTGTGGGGTGGTCAGTTATTTTCTTAACACTCTGTATCTCGCTTCTGAACTCAATCAATCAATCAATCACAAGATTTGTAAAGCGCACTACTTACAAGCAAGGGTCTCAAGGCGCTGAGGGAGAGGAGGGGGGGGTTGCCGCTACTGGTCGAATAGCCAGGTCTTGAGTCGTCTCCTGAAGGTCAGCAGGTCTTGGGTCTGTCGTAGGTTGAGGGGAAGGGTGTTCCAGATCTTGGCGGCGCGGTGGGAGAAGGATCTGCCTCCGGTGGTGGTTCTCCGGATGCGCGGGACGGTGGTCCGGGAGAGGTCGACGGAGCGGAGGTGATGGTTGGGAACGTAGAAGGAGAGTCAACTGTTGAGGTAGGCTGGGCCGGTCTTGTGGAGTGCCTTGTGTGCGTGGATCAGGAGTTTGAAGGAGATTCTCTTGTCGACGGGGAGCCAGTGCAGGTTTTTCAGTTGGGGCGGTGATGTGGCACTGGCGTGGAATGTCGAGGATCAGACGTGCAGAGGCGTTTTGGATTCTTTGCAGTCGTTTGATGAGCTTGGTCGGGGCTCCTGCGTAGAGGGCGTTTCTGTAGTCGAGTCTGCTGCTGACGAGGGCCTGGGTGACTGTTCTTCTCGTGTCTGTAGGGATCCACCTGTAGATCTTGCGGAGCATGCGGAGGGTGTTGAAGCAGGAGGAGGAGACTGCGTTGACTTGCTTGGTCATGGTGAGCGTTGAGTCGGGGATGACTCCCAGGTTGCGTGCGTGGTCGGTTGGTGTCGGGGGTGCCCCCTAGTGACGAGGGCCACCAGGAGTCGTCCCAGGCTGATGGGTTGGAGCAGAGGATGAGGATCTCCGTCTTGTCTGTGTGCAGCTTAAGTCGGCTGCACTTCATCCAGTCGGCGACGGCTTTCATTCCTTCGTGGAGGTTGGATTTGGCAGTGAGGGGGTCCTTGGTGAGGGAGAGTATCAGTTGAGTGTCGTTGGCATAGGAGATTATGTTGAGGTTGTGCTGTCGGGCGATGCGTGCGAGTGGAGCCATGTAGATGTTGAACAGTGAGGGAAGATCCCTGGGGTACGCCGCAGATGATCTCAGAGGCTTCGGATCGAAATGGGGGGAGGCGGATGCTCTGGGTTCTGCCGGAGAGGAAGGAGGTGGTCCAATCCAGGGCCTTGTCTCGGATCCCTGCGTCGTGGAGGCGTGTGCGTAGTGTGCGGTGGCAGACAGTGTCGAAGGTGACGGAGACTTCCAGGAGGATGAGGGCCGCCATCTCGCTGTTGTCCAGCAGGATCCTGATATCGTCTGTGGCGGCGATGAGGGCGGTCTCGGTGCTGTGGTTGCTGCGGAATCCTGACTGGGAGGGGTCCAGGATGCTGTTATCTTCCAGGTAGCGGGTGAGCTGTCTGTTGACGATCTTCTTGATGACCTTAGCTGGGAATGGAAGCAGGGAGATGGGCCAGAAGTGCTTGAGGTCGCTCGGGTCCGCCTTGGTTTTTTTTAGTAGGGCGTTGATCTCGGCGTGTTTCCAGCTCTCTGGGAAGGTTGCGGTCTCGAAGGAGAGGTTGATGACGTTGTGCAGGTGTGTTGCGATGGAGCTGCCGGCTTTGTTGAAGATGTGGTGTGGAAAAGGGTCTGATGGGGAGCCGGACTGGATTGTGCCCATGGTCTTGATTGTGTCCTTGGTGTTCACGTTGACCCAGGCTGTCAGGGGGTCGTGGTCGATGGGGTGCGGCGGGTCTGATGTGTCGGGCCTGTTGGGTTCGTCCGGGAGTCGAAGCTGTTGTAGATGTCGGCGATCTTGCGGTGGAAGAAGGTGGTGAGGGAATCACACGGGGCTTGCGTCAGCGGGATGTCGTTGGAGCTGGGGTTGGAGAGTTCCTTCACGATGCTGAAGAGCTCCTTGCTGTTGTGTGTGTTGTTGTCGAGGCGTTCTTTGAAGGAGGTCCTCTTGGCGGACCTGATGAGTTGATGGTGGTTGCGGATGGAGTCTTTGTGGGCTGTGCGGCTGTGCGGTTGTCCGGCGTCTTTTCGCTGTGCCATTTGTTCTCCAGTTTCCGGCAGGTGCGCTTGGATGCTAGGAGTTCCGGGGTGAACCAGCTGGCTCTCTTGCTGGTGTTTTTGTAGATTGTTTTTTTCAGCGGGGCTAAGGTGCTGGCGCAGTCGTCCATCCATCGTCTGAGATTGCGGGCGGCGGCTTCGGGTTGGAGGGGTCGGTGGGTGGGCTGAGTGCGAGGTTTGTCTGGAGTTGGTCTACGGTGACTATGCTTCAGCATCTACGGGGGATCTGTAGGACGCGGTGGTGTGCGATGGGTTTCTGGAAGGTGAAGTGGATGCAGTGGTGGTCGGTCCAGGTGAGTTCGGAGGTGTGGCTGAAGGAGACGTGGGAGCTTGAGGAGAAGATGGCGTTGACCGTGTGTCCGACGATGTGGGTCGGCGTTGTGACGAGCTGTTTCAGTCCGAGGTTGTCGATCAGGGTGGAGGAGTTGCTGTTGTTGTTCTCCAAGTGAAAGTCCAGGTCTCCAAGGAGGATGTAGTCGGTGGAGGTCAGGGCGTGCGTGCTGATGAAGTCGGCGATGGAGTCGCTGAACTGGGGTCGGGGTCCGGGGGATCTGTAGATGAGGGTGCCTCTTACGGTGGTGTTAGGATCCGTGTGGATCTGGAAGTGCATGTGTTCGGCGGTGCTAAGAGTGTCATCGGTGCTGGTCGAGACCCTGATGGTGTATTTGTGGACGATGGCGATTCCTCCTCCGATTCCGTTGGTGCGGTCTCTGCGGGTGATCTTGTAGCCGTTGGGGATGGCTATGGCGATGTCAGGTGCAGAGGATTCATTCATCCAGGTCTCTGTCAGGAAGCCGACGTCCGGTGATGAGGTATCGAGTAGGTCCCAGAGCTCGATGGCGTGTTTGCGTGCGGAGCGGGTGTTTAGTAGGATGCACTGGAGATGGTTGAGGTCCTTCTTGGCGGGAGTCTCGGGGTCTCCGAGGCAGGTGAAGCTGCAGTTCCGGCAGGTGAAGGGACCATAGGTGCATTTTAGGGTGGCTTTGAAGCAGGTGGAGGTCCGTCCTGGGTTGAGAGCGATGAGGGTGCTGGCGTCGTATCGGAGGCGGTCTTCGTGGCGGATGCGGGGGCCAGGGGTTCTGGCGCTGAGCGCGGTCCAGGCGCGGACGGGCTCAGACGGGCTTGCCTTAGACGTGCCTTCGGCGCGTCCGCCATATATGGGGAGGTGGGAGGGAGGAGCAGCTGGGAGGCGGGAGGCAGGGGCAGCGAATGGTCAGCGAGGGGGCGGGCCGCAGGGGACACAGCGGCGGGAAACGGGAGGGCGAAGGGGTACAGAAATCAGAAGGGGCACAGGGGGGCACAGAACGAAAAACAGTGCACAGCAGTGGGGGTACAGAATGGAAGGGCAAAAACAGTGGAAAACAGTGGGGGCATAGAACGAAAACAGTGCAGAGCAGTGGGGGCACAGAACGGAAGAGCAAAAACAGTGGAAAACAGTGGGGGCACAGAACGAAAACAGTGCACAGCAGTGGGGGCACAGAACGGAAGAGCAAAAACAGTGGAAAACAGTGGGGGCACAGAACAAAAACAGTAAGCAGCAGTGGGGGCACAGAATGGAAGGGCAAAAACAGTGGAAAACAGTGGGGGCACAGAACGAGAACAGTAAGCAGCAGTGGGGGCACAGAACGTAAGGGCGAAAACAGTAAACAGCAGTGGGGCACAGAACGGAAGGTCAAAACAGTGGAGAACAGTGGGGGCACAAATACAGAGGGGCAAGACAGTAACAGTGATGCACACAACGACAAGAACCTACCTACGGCCTACCACTGGCCACCAGGGATGAGGCGCAGGTGGTAGCCTGTGGGTGGAGGAGGGCCTCAGATTCAGCAGCAGCAGGGAACTGGACGCACAGGTGGCGCTGTGCGGATGGGGGGGCGACATACTACTGACTCGCTTCCAGGAACTCTCCAGCAGAGACGATGCCACAGTGTTTAAGGGTCCCGGAGATGTATCCAGGAGGTGCTGCTTGGCTTCCGGCTGGACATAGCAAGATCATTTATTTCACAGCAGCTGAGGAGCACTGTGTATGTTAATGTAGTGTAACATATAGAAATAATCCAAGGAAGCAGATGTAGTGTTCCAGACAATACCAAGAACTTTACTGTCTAATGCAGGACCCACGACTGATGGAGACAGTAGCCAAGAAAAGAGTGGCTCAGCTGAGCCTCACATTCCAGAATCTCAAACATGGCATAGGGAATGTTACATATGCAATGTTCCATAAAGCGATACACAACTATATAAAACCTACCTACAACATAATGCTTAAACCCCTTACCACAGTGTCTCTTCAAGCTGATGATTTAGATGAGGTCTGTCCTAGGATGAAGAAAGTAATCCTCTCTCTCTACATCAATGGCAGTTGCAAAGTCTTTGAAAGATGTATTTAATTTAATTTTATGAGAAATATTTGAGCTCCAGAGCCAGGATTCCTGAATGCTGGTTTCCTCACATGAGGGGGACAATCTGGGAACGACCCATGCTAGGAAAGAGGTGAGTGCCTGAAGAAGAAGGACCTGCTTGCTCAAGAAAGGGGCTAACTGGACCCAGAGAACAGCCTGCCATGTGAAGCAATCAGCTGTGCAAGGTCCTCACCCAGCTGGAGGAGCTGTGTCTCCTCAACCATGACTGCAGCGGACACCGTTTATGCAGCGGATATTACTCTAACTGGTAAATACATAGTTGTATTATTATGTTTTGTGTTCACCAACACCAATGGGCATGAGATACCCTAGCCTCTTTTGATGCAATGGAGAGATCTCTAGGGCACTTGGTCTTGGTGGCTTACTTTTTTTTAACTAAGAGACTGAGTTCCTTGTGGCTGTGGTTTAGTATAACAGCTTTTTTCCACTATACCATACTTGATGGGATCTACCCACACTGACACTTTTCCATATACTTCCAGCACTGAGAAATGAGTTGAAGAATATATCTAATATGTGTTATATCACTCTGGTCTACACAAAAGTGCAAAATAAACTATTTATTTACATTTTATTGTTTTCTATAAAAAGAGGTTTTGAGCCGGAAATGATTGTAAAGATTTTCTGTCAAAACTTTTGCAGAGAACATTTTTTAGACAGTTATTTGTTGTATTAAATGTTCTTGCAGCCTTGAAAAAGATGAACATTGTATGGGTCAAAATGCATATTGACTGAATTAGACTTAACATTGAAGGTGATAAAAGACAATGTCCTGGAAGCTATGCCTCCTGTCATGTTTGTCTGCGCACTGCTGCATGGGACTTCATTAATCTGTGTTTGAGTCCTAATCATCAAACAATACTGTAACTATAAACATTACAAGTGTTCAGAGAGAAGATGAATGATCTCCATTTCAATTGAGCGGGTGGTGTGGGTGGAAAAGAGTAGTTACACAAATGCAACTTTTCACTACTACTATGCAACTTTTGAATACTACGATTAATAAGATTAATGTAAAACAAAAAGAAGAACTAAAAATGTAAATCAAAACAGTATATATCATATCCATACACACCCAGTGACATGGGTACATGTGAATTTTTAGTATAAATATTTAAGAAAGAGCGGTGGACACATGAAATTGAACAATCACATTAAACATGAGCCGGCTCTTACCAGAATTCTGCTTGGCACTGTGTAGCTCGTGACACCTCAGAACACAGTAAATTAGCAGTACTATGAAGATGATGAATGCCACGCCTCCCCCGGCGACAGAAGCAATGAGCAATATGTCCCACTCTGTATTTAAAGAAAAATCAGAGTGAGGAAAATATCTGTGTGTAATACTCATTGTTGGCAACGGGTAGCGTGGTGCAGAGCAGGCGGGCCAAACTCCAGAGGAAATGTGCAAAGCATCCACGCAGTACACACATGCGACACACAAGGCACACTACAAAAAGAGACACTACACCAGTTTAGGTAGAAATAACTTTTGTATTGGCAAAACCACTAGGTGTCAGGAAATCTCTACACTGCGCCAACTGGCGCCCGGTTCCAATTTACAGGGGGGAATTATGTACAGGGCAGGGCCAATCGGGCCCCTGCCGGAATCATTGCGATTTACAGATAAAATAATTGTACGTGAGGAATAAAGCTCCCATCCATCCACATTAATCCTGCAATAAAATACATCAGGGCATGACGTGAGACATTAGGCCGGAACACCTGTAAAGGAAACCTCACAGCATCACAATAAACATGACCGTCCCGGGCATCCCTTGAGGCAGGAAATTAGATTAGGCAGAGCATCAATACATTAACCTGGCATTTAGACATAACCATTAACATAGCACTTAAGCACATGACATTCAAAGATAGCGCTGCACCTTTCACGGCGATAGCGCGTTAAAACAAGGCCTTAGCGCACAGGGCATGGCAACTAAACATAGCGCTGCACGGGGCAATGGAATCGCACTTTAAATCAGGCATTTACCCTAGCGCTGCACCTATCATAACATTAGGCCAGCAATCACAGCTCTACCCCGGCACTTCAAATATGGCACGGCAATAGCGCTCAGCACATGGCACCTAAACATAGCCATTGGGCCTAGCGCTGAACATAGCACATCATTAGCGCTGCACAACCCTCATTTACCATAGCGCTTTGAACCTGACACTATAGCATGGTGCTACACCTGGCAAACTGGCGCTTAATATATGGCCCTCACTGGGCATTCCGCATAGCAAGCTCTTGGAGCAGTAGACTTTGCCAGCTCCTACAGCGCTTCCCAATGTCAGGGAACCAAGCGCTACCTCTGGTTCTGGCTTGGAGCCTTCTTTGGGGAATATTTCCCCGGGTCCCTTCTTCCCGTGTCCCGCGTTAGCCAGAGTCACACTGGTGCAAGGGGGGGGGGCGGGCACCGACAATGTGCCCCGTCGCCCTCTCAATCCCAATCCCCCGCTCCTCAAAAAGGCCCCTTCGTGGGGGAGCCTGCCCCCCAGGTGCTTGAAATCGATTCTGGGGGCCGATGCAGCTGCCCGCTGTCAAGTGGGGCAGCTGAGAAACATCCAAACTCGGGCGGTCCCGTTGGAGTCCCCCTCCAGGACTGGGGAACTCAGGGACTGCCCCCACGCGGCCCCGGGGGGAAGGCGAGCACCGAGGTTATGCCCCGATGCCTCCCCCAGCAAACGCGGACCAAGGCCCCACTCACCGGCACTTCCCTGGCGGGCTTCGGCGTCGCTGGTGGCAGGCAGCGCACACGGGGCTCTCCTCAGTGCGCGGAGAGACCCCCGGGCGGCAGCACTTCCTTCGGCGTCTCCTTCCTGCCGATTCAGTAGGCGGGGTAGCTGATCGAGGGGCTCCCTCTGGCAGCGGAGCCCCTCCCGTAACGATCGGGACCAGCTCCGGGCCTCGCTCGGGAACCAATGAGGACGCAGCTTCCGGCGAGGTGCGGCCGATGACGCGGCCGGCACCCCGGTCGCCTGGCAACGCTCCGCCGACACTCCCAGGGCCTAGCACCGCCCTCGTGAAAGCCGCTGCGGCCCTCCCCGGACCTCGGAGCTGCGGCGACCTCCTTCGCCAGGGTGCTTCTCCTTCCCGTGGGCCCGGGCGGCGGTGGTGATCTTGGGACACGCAATGCTCTCTCCGCCCGGCCACGCTACCAGCGAGGTCCCGGCCCACGGCGGTGAGTTCTGGTCAGTTTCTTCTTGCTGGGGCAATACGGGGTAGGCTCCCGTTTCTTAATTCAGCGCCAATACGGGGTAGGCTCCCGTGGTCTAACTACACCCACCGCGTGGTGGCACACACACGGGGTAGGCTCCCGATGTTGTGAATAAGTGCCGAGGCAGCTCTCACTCGCGCCGACGGCCGGTATCACGCGGGGTGGGCTCCCGCTGGCGTCGATTTACCATCCATATGGCGACAGCACAGGGGAGTGGACAGACAGCGGCCCCCAGCAGAATACAGTCCCTTCAGATGTAGCGCTCACCAAATCTAGCGCTCTCCTTCCAGGGGGGGGGCTTGTAAATAGCGCTCTCTCTTTCCTGCCCCTTGGTTGAGGGTTTCTTGAGGGGGGGAAGTTGCGTTGGTGGCTGAAGGCGGACTATTTAGTCTCTGCCTGTCGTCCCTGGATTCTCCCCTCGCCGGGCCAGATCAGTGGGTAGTTCAGGATCCCTCACTCACTTGAAAGGCAGCACCTAAGCCCTGTCACTTTCAGAGGCATAGGTCCCTGACTGATCCTACCGCCTAAACTCCTGCGAAGGCTTTTCCAGGTTTGCGTTGCCCCCACTATAGCTTTCCCTCGCCCTGTGGACAGTAGGGGGGGGGGTAGGTAGGCTCAGGGCCCAGCACACAGGCCTATGTGGCGGTAACCCCTGGCAGCAGGTCCCCTCTCTCCCAGGTCCACCCTCTGACTGACTGCATGGCAGCCCAGCTCCGCCCTTTAGACGCCCCTCACCCCACCTTCCAGACAGTGCCAGAAGCTTCTAGAAGCGTCTGGGAAACTGGCTCTAACTGGCCTAGGGGGAGGGGTAGAGCACCCTGGGTGCCAGGCTTCCCTCCAAAAGCTGGGGCTGCTGGGAAATAATGCCTAGACTGTCAACCCAGCTCAGTCAAACGGCGCAACCACACAGCTTTGGCATCCATCTTAAATTACATTTTTAAAATGGGGAAACTCAGTCTGCACACATTCAGTCTTTCCATTTACACATTTATTTTCCCAGAAAAGCGAAAAATTTCTGGAAAAAGGGCCAAGTCCAACACAACCCCCTTCCAGCCAAAAGCCAGGGTAGACCGATCAATGCCTTGATGGGCTTCCCTGCTTAGGGCGAGAAAAGGTGGACGCAGGCCCGCAACTGCAGGAGCACCCGCAGGTTCTCCTCCACTCTGGAACCCGAAGGTTCCCTCTCTCAAACCTTCCTCGACCGACTGAGCCACCACCCGGGGGTCCCCTAGCTGGTTGTGGCCAGGACTGGCCCCTAGGCCACCCAGATGTCTCTGGCCCTTGCGGTCTCACAGAGTGGGGGGCAGTAACCCCAGGCCCGTAGTACCCGTTGACCACTCTCCTCCTCCTCCTTCTTGCAGTTCCGAACTGCCACTGGTCCTCCCACCTGGGGTCCGCACCCTCAGGCTGACCAGCCCTCAGGGGCGAGGCTCTCCTCCCCCTACCTCTCCTTCTGGGGTTCCTCACCCTACTCCCATGCGAGGCACCCTCAGACCACCACTCTCTCCCCAGTCCAGGGCCTTGACCCTTCAACTGGTTCCCCAGCCTAGGGTCTAAACCCTGAGGCTGCACCGGTGTCGGGGGTGAGACCTCCCTCCCCCTGCACCCCCTCCCAGAGTTCCGCACCCTCCCAACGGGAGTAGCACCCCTGGAAGACAATTCTGGGGGGACACTGCCAACAGATGTCCCACCCGCCAGGTCAGGCAGTACCCATCCCTGGCCCCCCAACCCAGGATCTAGGCCCTGTGGCTGAGCCGGTGCCCGAGGTGAGACCTTCCTCCCTCGGCACCCCCTTCCAGAGTTCCGCACCCTCCCACCTGGAGAAGTACCCCGGGAAGTCAATTCTGGGGGGACACTGTTAACAGATGCCCCACCCGCCAGGTCAGGCAACCCCTGAACCTGGCATCCCAGCCCAGGATCTAAACCCTGCAACTGGGCCAACCCCAGAACCTCGGGAGCTCTAATTACAGATGCCCCGGGTCCTCCTAACACTAGGGGCTCCCCCTCACCGGGCGGCACATCAGGACAGCCTAGGCTCCCAACCTGGGGCCCCCTTACGGAACTCTCCAGGCCCTGAGACTGCGGTTGGGGCACCTCGGGACACCTCCCCGTCTCACTCCTTCCTATGGATAGGTCGTGAGGCCCTACAACCCTCTCTCTTCCCGGGGACCTAGCTGGGCTATTCGCCACCTCTCCCACCTCGCTGGGTTGGAAGATTCCTGCACCACCCCCTTCAGGGTCACTCCCCAATGCCTCCTCAGACACCCTGGCCCTCTCCCAGAGGTCTGCCTCCTGTGCAAGCTCCCTTGGGTCGGAGAACCCACACTGTACTAGGTGGTGACGCAACCTGGGGGAACAATTTCTGAGCATGTGCTCCCGGATGAGTACCTGGCACAGCCCTTCCCACTCATTCACTGCACTCCTCACCACCCAATCCTCCAATGCAGTCCCACACACCTCCACAAACTCCCCCCAGGACTGGTGGGACAGTTTTCCCCTGCCCCTGAACTCTAACCTGTCCCCCTCTTCCTGGGAATCAGGCACCGTCTCCTGGGCTCTGGGAGTGGGACACCCTACATTGGAACCACTCTCGCTGCCACCACTGGATCCCACCCTTACTGGTGAATCCAGACCACAAAAACCACTCTCAGGGGACAACCTACCCTCCCGAGCTGGTCTCTCCCTGGCAAAGGCCCTCTCTGCCTCCGCCATCCTCTCCTGCGCTAGGACCTTCTCCGTCTCTAGCTTCTTCTCCTGCACACTCAGCCGCGCTAGCTCCACCTTGAGCCTTCCCAGCGCCAGCTGATGCTCCCTCTCTTCCCTCCTATCTACCCACTCTTCTGGGGACAGGGAAAGGGACGGGGCAGTGCCCCCGGGACTGGACCCAGCGCTGGACTCCCTAACTCTGGTGTCCTTACTCGATACTGGCGTCTCCCCCCGGTCATCTTCCTCCTCCTCGTCAGTGTCACCTACCTCCTGGGTTATGGACTGGGCCCCCTCACTCTCGGAGTCCTCCCTACACTGGAGGTCCTCCTCCGGGTCTCCACTAAATCCACCCTTTAAATATGCGGAGGGGTAATCTGACAGGTCCCCACCAATCTCTAAGGGTTCCCCCCTCTTGAGGGCCTCATAGAGAAATAGCTTCCTGCGTGTGTTGCCTACTGGGGGTATCCCTCTCTCCCTGCAGAAATAAATCACTTCCTGCTCCGTGTACTCCCCAAGATCACCTTCGTTGTAGGTCAACCCCATCCTGGCAAGGTACACCCGGGACACACCACCCACAGTGCAACAAGGGGACACAATTTAAAAACACTTCCAGGAGGAAATCACAATTATGGAAAAAACAATAATTCCCCAAAACCTGAGATTACATTACACACTCAGTTTGCAGTGCAACCCGTGGTCGCTGCGGTACTGCGCAAACACAAGTCCTATCCCACCGCTGAACACCAACGTTGGCAACGGGTAGCGTGGTGCAGAGCAGGCGGGCCAAACTCCAGAGGAAATGTGCAAAGCATCCACGCAGTACACACATGCGACACACAAGGCACACTACAAAAAGAGACACTACACCAGTTTAGGTAGAAATAACTTTTGTATTGGCAAAACCACTAGGTGTCAGGAAATCTCTACACTGCGCCAACTGGCGCCCGGTTCCAATTTACAGGGGGGAATTATGTACAGGGCAGGGCCAATCGGGCCCCTGCCGGAATCATTGCGATTTACAGATAAAATAATTGTACGTGAGGAATAAAGCTCCCATCCATCCACATTAATCCTGCAATAAAATACATCAGGGCATGACGTGAGACATTAGGCCGGAACACCTGTAAAGGAAACCTCACAGCATCACAATAAACATGACCGTCCCGGGCATCCCTTGAGGCAGGAAATTAGATTAGGCAGAGCATCAATACATTAACCTGGCATTTAGACATAACCATTAACATAGCACTTAAGCACATGACATTCAAAGATAGCGCTGCACCTTTCACGGCGATAGCGCGTTAAAACAAGGCCTTAGCGCACAGGGCATGGCAACTAAACATAGCGCTGCACGGGGCAATGGAATCGCACTTTAAATCAGGCATTTACCCTAGCGCTGCACCTATCATAACATTAGGCCAGCAATCACAGCTCTACCCCGGCACTTCAAATATGGCACGGCAATAGCGCTCAGCACATGGCACCTAAACATAGCCATTGGGCCTAGCGCTGAACATAGCACATCATTAGCGCTGCACAACCCTCATTTACCATAGCGCTTTGAACCTGACACTATAGCATGGTGCTACACCTGGCAAACTGGCGCTTAATATATGGCCCTCACTGGGCATTCCGCATAGCAAGCTCTTGGAGCAGTAGACTTTGCCAGCTCCTACAGCGCTTCCCAATGTCAGGGAACCAAGCGCTACCTCTGGTTCTGGCTTGGAGCCTTCTTTGGGGAATATTTCCCCGGGTCCCTTCTTCCCGTGTCCCGCGTTAGCCAGAGTCACACTGGTGCAAGGGGGGGGGGCGGGCACCGACAATGTGCCCCGTCGCCCTCTCAATCCCAATCCCCCGCTCCTCAAAAAGGCCCCTTCGTGGGGGAGCCTGCCCCCCAGGTGCTTGAAATCGATTCTGGGGGCCGATGCAGCTGCCCGCTGTCAAGTGGGGCAGCTGAGAAACATCCAAACTCGGGCGGTCCCGTTGGAGTCCCCCTCCAGGACTGGGGAACTCAGGGACTGCCCCCACGCGGCCCCGGGGGGAAGGCGAGCACCGAGGTTATGCCCCGATGCCTCCCCCAGCAAACGCGGACCAAGGCCCCACTCACCGGCACTTCCCTGGCGGGCTTCGGCGTCGCTGGTGGCAGGCAGCGCACACGGGGCTCTCCTCAGTGCGCGGAGAGACCCCCGGGCGGCAGCACTTCCTTCGGCGTCTCCTTCCTGCCGATTCAGTAGGCGGGGTAGCTGATCGAGGGGCTCCCTCTGGCAGCGGAGCCCCTCCCGTAACGATCGGGACCAGCTCCGGGCCTCGCTCGGGAACCAATGAGGACGCAGCTTCCGGCGAGGTGCGGCCGATGACGCGGCCGGCACCCCGGTCGCCTGGCAACGCTCCGCCGACACTCCCAGGGCCTAGCACCGCCCTCGTGAAAGCCGCTGCGGCCCTCCCCGGACCTCGGAGCTGCGGCGACCTCCTTCGCCAGGGTGCTTCTCCTTCCCGTGGGCCCGGGCGGCGGTGGTGATCTTGGGACACGCAATGCTCTCTCCGCCCGGCCACGCTACCAGCGAGGTCCCGGCCCACGGCGGTGAGTTCTGGTCAGTTTCTTCTTGCTGGGGCAATACGGGGTAGGCTCCCGTTTCTTAATTCAGCGCCAATACGGGGTAGGCTCCCGTGGTCTAACTACACCCACCGCGTGGTGGCACACACACGGGGTAGGCTCCCGATGTTGTGAATAAGTGCCGAGGCAGCTCTCACTCGCGCCGACGGCCGGTATCACGCGGGGTGGGCTCCCGCTGGCGTCGATTTACCATCCATATGGCGACAGCACAGGGGAGTGGACAGACAGCGGCCCCCAGCAGAATACAGTCCCTTCAGATGTAGCGCTCACCAAATCTAGCGCTCTCCTTCCAGGGGGGGGGCTTGTAAATAGCGCTCTCTCTTTCCTGCCCCTTGGTTGAGGGTTTCTTGAGGGGGGGAAGTTGCGTTGGTGGCTGAAGGCGGACTATTTAGTCTCTGCCTGTCGTCCCTGGATTCTCCCCTCGCCGGGCCAGATCAGTGGGTAGTTCAGGATCCCTCACTCACTTGAAAGGCAGCACCTAAGCCCTGTCACTTTCAGAGGCATAGGTCCCTGACTGATCCTACCGCCTAAACTCCTGCGAAGGCTTTTCCAGGTTTGCGTTGCCCCCACTATAGCTTTCCCTCGCCCTGTGGACAGTAGGGGGGGGGGTAGGTAGGCTCAGGGCCCAGCACACAGGCCTATGTGGCGGTAACCCCTGGCAGCAGGTCCCCTCTCTCCCAGGTCCACCCTCTGACTGACTGCATGGCAGCCCAGCTCCGCCCTTTAGACGCCCCTCACCCCACCTTCCAGACAGTGCCAGAAGCTTCTAGAAGCGTCTGGGAAACTGGCTCTAACTGGCCTAGGGGGAGGGGTAGAGCACCCTGGGTGCCAGGCTTCCCTCCAAAAGCTGGGGCTGCTGGGAAATAATGCCTAGACTGTCAACCCAGCTCAGTCAAACGGCGCAACCACACAGCTTTGGCATCCATCTTAAATTACATTTTTAAAATGGGGAAACTCAGTCTGCACACATTCAGTCTTTCCATTTACACATTTATTTTCCCAGAAAAGCGAAAAATTTCTGGAAAAAGGGCCAAGTCCAACACTCATCAAAGAAGGTGTAGATGTAGACAAGAGCTGGTGACTCCCTTTCACAGAAGGAGCTGAACTGCAACTTCATCTGCGACTAAAAAATTGGAATTTAACCCTTTCTACAGTTGGCCTTAGCCATCACGTTTGCAAGAGGTAGCTTCATTTCATGACTAAATCACAGCAAATGTGCCAGGTGAAGAGAGAAAAGATGAGCATTTCTATCTATTCATGTACGAAGGAAGGGATCTTTCTTAGGTCGAAAGCCCTCACCCACCCTTTGGGTGATGTGCTTCATCATAGGACAGCTCCTCACATTGGTAGGTTTCTGTACAATGTGGGCTACTACCCTTGTCATAGGGGAGCTCATGGCATCTCCATGCGTTTGTTTGAGTAGAGATGCCTCACAAACCAAAGTTCATAAGAAGGACAATGACCAGCAAGGTTGGGCATTTTGACAATCTGGCTACAAGTCAGGATTATATATACCCTCCATCTTCTGTAGTGGAACCTGTTTTCTGATTTATAGAGTTGTACAGACGGGGTGGGGGTGGATCTCTACTATATGGTTTCATCAGGGAAGAGTGAGGATTTCCTACTAAAATTGCCACATTGCAACATCAACAAAGGATGCTTACACTGCGCAAAATGGTGGTCTTTAGAAGGGGCATAGTCACCCCCTAATATGAGTGTTGCACACTGGAATTGGTGGGAAAAGAGTGAGGAGGGGACTTGTACCAGCTGGAGAGGAACATCCATCAGAAAGGGTTGAGACAGCTTTATGTAAAACAAACATTCCTTACACTCACTGCTTGAACTGATTTGCCACAACACCTTGCAGAATTCCTATCTCTTGCACACCACGGTGTGGCACTTACCTGGGAATATTTCAGAGTTGGCACACTATTCTGTGATGTCTCTGTGGGAATGCTCTGTGTTCAGAAGTCTATAGTATTGAAATACTATGGGAACAGTATAGCTAGCAAGAATTAAGTTGCGCCTCAATACCCTCACTGGTGGTAAGCAGCGATATACAAATCCACCTTACAATAGACTACATTACGATGTTTTCGTTTTATGTGATCTGAGGTAAAGTAGTGTTTCAGTGAAGGCAGATACCATACCTGTGCCACAAGTGATGGAAACTTCTTGACTTTCTTCACTGACTTCATTTTTAACAATACATTTCACCGTTACTTTTGCCTCTGCTTCCACTGAGGCCATGAACATTGTGGAAGACTTAACTCCTATAGTTGACGTGTCATCCGTTGTCACAGTGAATTTCTTGACAATGCCGCGATCCACAAAACAGGTGAAATTCAGTAAGGTGCCTTGACAAGAATGGCTGATCGTGGGTTTGGACAGTGTTTCTGTAAAAGAAAGGAATATGAATGAGGACAACACAGTACCCTGCAGCAAACACTGTTAGCTAATTTTGTTCTGGGTTGTGCAAAAGGATGAGAATATATTTGAAGAAATCAGTCCTGGGTTACAAAGGTACCTTACACTTTTGAGCAATTTACACTTTCAAATAAGTTTACTACTTTTTGGCTATTAACAAAATCAGAGTGTAAATTTACTCCAAAAGTATAACTCCCATATCTCAACCAAACTGAAGGGTGTGGGGGCTACACATCTTTGGATATACCTCTTTGAGTAAAAAAATAATAATAGAATTTTGAGTAAGTTTACCACTTTTTGACTATTGACAAAATCAGAGTGTAAATTTACTACAAAAGTGTAACTTACACTTGGCCTGCAGGCCCTAATCACAGATTGGACTACGGCAACGCACTCTGTGCCAGAATCCCACCCCATTTTGTTTACAGACTTCAAGCTGTCCAAAATTCTGCCACTAATCTTGTCCTTGACCACATGTGCTGAACCCACACCACACCACTTCTCGGAGAGCTTTATTGGCTCGTCATCCAGAAGTGCTGCCTGTTCAAACTTCTCACACACATATTCAAGTCACTACAATACACGGGACCCGCATACCTCAATCACCAGCTTCACTTCAACCAAACCACTAGACAACTTCACTCAGAATCACTCACACAAACACCCCACTTCTATAGAAGCAGAACGGGAGGTCGATCATCCTTCTACCAAACCGCCAAACCCTAGAACAACCTCCCCCAACACATCAGGGCCTCCTCCAAACTGCCTGTATGCAGGCTAGGGGTGGGCGGAATTTGCGTAGTCGCACTATGCAAAGCTCCGCGAAATGGTCAAAAATCTCCGCGACCACGTAGAAATTCTGTGAACACGCGGAATTGCTTGTTCCGCCCGTTCGCGATATTTTTTTCCTGTTTGCGAACGCTGTTTGCATGCTCTGGGGAAATATCTTGCGAACACGCATTTTGAAAGGGCGAACAAGCAAAAAATTCCGCGAAGCTGTGGAATTTTTGGCAATTCTGTGTTCTCCGCGGAACGCAAAATTACCCAAATTCCGCAAATTCCGCGAGCGGAACGGAATTTACCGCCCAGGCCTAATTCAGGCACAGTCTCACCACACGCCTACACTCACCTCCACAGCGCATGGATACACTCACGGGTGACAAGCAGTGCTCTACATATCCACCTCACATTACATTACATCGGATTTTGTGAATAGCCAAAAAGAAGTAAACTTACTGAAAAGTGTAAATTACTCAAAAAAGTATATTCCCTGGCCCTTCAGTTTGGTGGAGATATGCAAGTTACACATTTGGAGTAAATTTACATTTTGGTTTTGTGAAACCCTAAACCTACTCAAAAGTGTACATTACTCAAATGTGTAAGTTATCTTTGTGAATCAGGCCCTTTATGATTTTCTTGTTTGCTGCATTCCCCCATACTACTGTTGCTTATATTTGATTTGGAGGACCACCAGCAGCAACCATAATTGCAAATGTACACTAATATAAAAGGTGAACACAAGCTTCTCAAATTGACTACAGGTGCCTGACATGCAGACAATGGTGTTAAGACTGCGAGAGATGACATCCTAGTTCTCATTTAGGTTTGAGTAATCACTCAATCATTGTACACTTCAACGATCAGGCCAGATTTTGAATGATTTATTTATTCAATGATTGAACCACGGTGACTGTACATCATGTCACAGAAAAATCCTCTTTCAAGTCTCCCCGCTCTCCAGGCAATCAATTACAAAATGTGCAGCTGTTGCCAGAAATCCTAAGAAAGAGAAGATAGCTGATGTTCCCAGTGTCACTTGTAGCCCATCCTTGGTCAGACAGCGGAGCAGCTACTTTTGAAGAACATTAAAGAAATATCAATTTCTGCTTAAATTATTCTAAGTGCACATCTGGCCATTCTGGACATTGGCATTCACAGACATCCTTGAGAAACAAGGTATGAATCATCCACCACCTGAATCTTGGATGGAATAAACTGTTTAAGATTTGTACTCATAGAAAGCTCATCAAAGAGAAATACCACTGCAGCAAACTTGGTTCCATAAACAAAAACCTCCTGTTCTTCAAGAAAAACACCCCCAAGGTGCTCTAATCTCTCCCATAAAAAGCAGAGAAAGAAAACTGAGCCCACCCTAGCTAAAGACATTAACCACAACTTCCAACTAGAAATGCAGCCTACAAATGCTCTAATTCAATTCTCGCTGAAATGCTTTATTCATATCTACAGATCGACAGTGAACGATTGCAATTGCTAAAATGGGACAAGTGGGAGAGTACACGTACTCGGGTGCCGCTGGGTGTGAGTAATCTATCTGCGAAAAGGTGGAACAAACAGGAACGATTAAGCACTCAGAAGCAAGGATTTTTAAAGGACACTGACATAAACAAAAGAAAAGCTGTGGGCGGTCTGTAAGCCCACAAAGTATGTAAGGCATGCCTCGGAGACACAGCACAAGCACTGTCTAGGCTCAACCTCAAAAAATATGGAGCAGATACCGAAGACCCAAACAATCCCCCCTCTGTAGCCAATCGTCCCTCCCTTGCAAACATACTGTAAAGGTATGTTGAAGTGCAACTCAAGTTCTTCACAGAAGAAAATAAGCTGCTAGATGAACTGCAGTCCGGATGCAGATCAAGTCACAGCCCAGAACTGGCTAACGTACAAATTATCAATGACATTCTGCAACTCCAGGATGAAGGCAATTCCTGACTGCCTGCCTTTCTAGATCTATCAACGGCCTTCGACCCAGTAAATCACAACTCCCTTCTGAATATCCTAGAAAATAGGATGGGTATATGTGGCAAAGTCCTCAAAAGGTTTAAATCATTCCTAGAAAATGAAGCTTACAAATTAAGATCAACCTTTCAAAACTACACCAAGGATCCCCAAGGATAAGTCCCCCGCCCTTTTCAACATCTACATGGAGCCATTAGCCCATTTATTTTAATAGCCAAACCAAGATCACCTTCAGTTTTTATGCAAATGACACACAATGTTTCCTAAAAATATCCTCCCCAAAGATGTGGCAACTCTCTCCAAAGTCCTCAACATTGTCTAGTACTGGACCTCTGCTTTCCATCTGAAACGCAACTCAAACAAATCTGAAATCCTCAATGCACCCACCAATTGCACCATCCCATTGCAAGTCCAGCTGAGAGAAAACCCTATATAACACCACCCCAACTATAATTTTGACTCTGCTAAATTATTGGGCTTCTTCCTGGACAAACACCTCAGCCAAAAGGCTCATATCCATAACACATCTAAAGGAGCTTACTTCCAACTCAGACTCTTGGGGAATCAAACAATTCATCCTGGAAGAAGACTTCAAAGGTGTAGTTCAGGAACGTGTTCTTTAAAAACTGGACTACAGATCTTCCATCAATGCTGGAATCCTCAAAATACACACAGCTTCAAAGCAGTGCTCCATGCAGGTCTCCGGAGGTAGAAAAGTTGATCATATATCTCCCACCCTGATTTCACTGAATTGAATTTGAACTGAAGTTAGATGTTTCTTCAAGCTTGCCTGCATTTTGCGTGGAGCATGGGAGCGCTCAAGATATCTAGCAAGAAAGCTTAAGATCTCAACATTTAAGGAGCACAGAGTCACACTGCCTTGAAAATGCTAAGATTGAAAAAATCGAAAATGTTAAAATAGTTCTTTTTGGGCAAAGCCTCCAGACTTTGGAACTAAATCCCTAGTGATGATCCGAAAAATAACCTACAAATTATTTTAACTAAAATTGACAAATCTACTGTTTGACCGACAGTTCACATTGGATCATCCACAGTTTTTTCAACTGGAGATTGATTTATATAACTACACCCATAATCTGAGGTCCTGCCTGCCACTTGCTCTGTGATGTGCCTAATTACCTGGGACCTCCACGCTTATTTGTCTCGCTGACTCTACATACTCTGTGTTGCAACACCACTCTGAATTGCACAGTGTATCTTATGTCTCACCCCCAGTGAAACTCAGTCTTGTAATCATCCACTCTATTTGATTAAGCTTTTGTAATGGGACTTTTTGCCATAGACGTAATTTAGGTGTCCCCAGGGGTGGCAGCTACGACCACTGGCTCGTCCCTTGCGACCCTGGCATTGCCTGTGCGACCAGTGGCCTCAGAGGTGACAAAATCAGTGCCAGGACCATTGTGGTAGCTTGTCCTTATGGACGTCCATTTGGGCTCCACTTTCTTTGTTTTCAATTAATTTTTATCACACTGAAAGTGAATAGTCTCTATTAATGTAATAAAAAATAGAGTACAATTAACTGTAATTAATTCTTCCCTGGTAGCTGAGATAAGTAACAAAATACTTTAAAATGTATATTGTGTGTGAGCTTGTGAGTGAGAGCGTTTATGTGAGAGAGAATATGTGTAAGTGTGAATGTGTGTGTATGTGTACGCGTGTGTGTGTGAGTGAAAGAAAGGTCAAAGGCCATGTGATGTTACTTTTGCTACCCCAGGCATTTTGGTGAACTGATGTCCATGCTTTTTGCACTCTCCATGTATTAATCTATTCTCAAATACTTGAAGTTGTACTTAAATTTTCATTACAAAGCTCTCTGAAACCCCCAGATGTCTAGTTCATGCTATAAAAAACCTAAAAATAAATAGCTAGTTATTGCTACATATAGGCTGATGGCAACAATTTGTAAATAAATGGTGAGAAGTGGGGAGTACTGATATTACAGATGAGTCTCTTTTTTCACAGATGAAACCTAAATCCATGGATGCTGCTGTGCTACTTAAGTAAATAGTGTATTAGAGAGTGCCTTTGGCTCTGAACTCCTAAGTCCCGTTCTCCGCACTACCTTCACAGTGCTCAGGACATCACTGGCTTGGCCTCTGTACATGAAAAGAAAATGCTGCTAGGTTAAACATCGGAAGTATTTTCATTTCAGAAATCAAACTGGGGACGCAAGGGTATTTCCTTTTGCTTTGCTGTAACACCAACACCAACGTGCATAGAACGCTGACATCACAGCAAAAAGAAAATTAACGCAGCCCGCGCTAAGGGCGTTATCTGCTTTCAATTGTGCCTGGAGGCATAACACTTCCCCCATTCACCCATTCCTCTGGAAAGAGAACAGCACTGTTTTTCCACTGTTCATCCCTGCTTATGGATCGGATTGGGCATGCAACCCCCAAACTGAGATCCACTCCACTAGACACCAGAAAAACACCTTAGTGGGGAGGGAGGGGCCTCCCTGGGAATGGCCTGTTCTTCCTGGTCCCTGGGCAAAACCGTCTTTCTGCCCGCCACCCCCTCTCCTGGTGGCAGAATGGAGGAACTTACCCCCAATCTGCCTACCCACGGGGGTAGAAAACCTACTGGATTCCAGAGAATGTTGTGTGTATTGTGTTTTAGGGAGTGGAGCTGGACTACGCTCCCTCGATCACGTGAGCATTGCAGTCTTTCTGTCTCCCCTATAGGGCATGTAGGGGTGTTTGTTATCACCCCCCCCCTGTGGTGCCACAATCCCACAATCAGCACCCCAGGACAGCAGAAAGCCCACAAGGCACCAGGGAAACTCATGTACGCAGTTTCTTGGGGGTGAGGGGCTCATGGCCATGGGTCTGTGCTCTCCCCTCTTTCTGTCCCTCCCGTAGGGCAGATGGGGGCATTTAACCACAGCCTGCATACTAAGGGGGGGGGGGGCGAAAAGCCCACTACACACCTGTGAATTTCTAGTTTTATGGGGAGGTAGTGGCTCCGTCCTGTAGGCAGAACAGACTTTCTGACTCCATTGAGGTCAGATAGGGGGATTTGACTCCAATCTGCCCTTCCAATCGGCAGAAATTCGACTAGGAATGCCAAAAAAAAGTAGGGCTGGGGCGGAGGTAAGAGTGGCATACCCATGCATCAGACTGTGCCCCACCCCAGAATGGGCCCAAATTACTTTCTGCTCCCTGGGGACAGATTGCAGGAGTTTACCTCCAATCTGCCTCTGGTGGGCCAAAAACAGACTATACCACCGGGGAAAAATGGTGCAAAAATAAAAGAAGGCACATCAGACTGTCCCCACCCTAGAAGGGGCCCAACTCTCTTTCTACCCACCATGGGTTTATTGCGGGTGCTTTTCACAATTCTGACCTTAGGGATGGGGTGCAAAAAGCCCACTAGAAACCAGGGAAATATGTTTTTGTTTCAGGAAAACAGAATATGAGGTGTGGCTTGTCTGCCCTGGCCTTGGGCCTGCACCCTAATCCTAGAGTCCCAACAGTCTTCCTGCCTACCTGGGGAGCAAATCATTCCCATGGCAAACAAGAGGAAACTTTGATTTTGGACGTAGTTTTGACACATGGACCCGCAGAGCAGCGGTAAATCAAAATTGCCTCTTACTTGGCATACTAAATGTCTTCAATATTTCGGCCTGTCCGAGGCTGTCTCCCAGGGAAACCTACTAAACTCAGAAATTTCTGAAAAATACACACCCATGCAAGTTTATGGTGGTGTACTTTGTGTGTATCCCAGAAGGTGTTCTTACCCACAATGCCCTGCAAACTTCAAACTCTGAAACTGAAATTACATATTTTTTTAAACTTACGGAATCTGTGGGATGTATTCATATTACCCAGCATTCCCTCAATTCTGGTTATAAAAACACTACCCTACCTGTGTAGCTTGGCCTAGCGCCAGCAACACAAAAAGCCCCAAAACACAACATGGAGACATCAGCAACAGGGGTAGCTGAAGAATTTGGGCCCAGGCTCGGGCACTGTGGGTAACAAAATGTTGTGGAATCCACACATGGCACACAGCCCTGGACTACCCCTGATGTCTAGCTTTATACCATGTATGGGTTTGTTAGGTTTCCCTGGGTGATGGCCAAATCCACGCTCAACTACCCCAGCAACTACCATTACCAAACCAGGTCAATGTTTGAAAGGAAATGTTCATCTCTCCACATTGCTTTTTGGGGCTTGTTGTGTCTGTCATAGGAGAAAGGCAATCCCATACAAGCAGGGTAGAGTTTTTATTGAGATGAGTTTGAGAACGCTGGGTGGTAAGAAATTTGTGGATATCATAGATTCCAGAAATTTCTCTCACAGAAATATTAAAAAAGTGTGTTTGCATAAGTTTGACATTTGAAGAGCATTGTGGGTAAGAAAAATTAGAGGCATCAACATAAGCCAGGCCACCTTGTTCTCCCATGTTTGTCTATGGGGATCCACATAAGACAGACCACCTTGTTCTCCCATGTTTGTCTAGGGGGATCCCCATAAGCCAGACCACCTTGATCTCCCCTGATTGTCTAGTTTTTACAAATGCCTGGGGTTGGTACGTTTCCCTAGGTGGTGGCTGAATACAGGCTCAAAATCGACAGCTACTCACATTGCAAAAAAGGGTTGTTTTTGCCAAAGTTTGAGGTTTGAAGGGCATAGTGGGTAAAACAAAAGTTAGGGAGATCCATGCAAGTCAGACCATCCTGGACTCCGGGGATGACTAGTTTTCAAGGATTTCTGGGTCTGATAGTTCTCCCTGTACAGCTGCCACGCCAAGGCCCAAAACCCACAGCTCTCCATATTCCCAAAAAAGTCTATTTTGAGTAGAATCATTTGATCTGTCCATGTTGCCTTTTGGGGCCTTTTCTGTCACTGGAGGTGGGACCACCCATGCAAGTGGGATAGCGTTTTTGTCTGGACAAGTGTGGAACCCTGGGTGGTAAGAAATTTGCTGATCCCCCTAGATTCCTGAACTTTCTCTCACAAAAACGTGTTTTTACTTCAAATATTTGAGATTTGCAGGGAATTGCAAAAAAGGGTAGGTTTTGAGCGGACAAATCTTAGCTGTCCAATTTGTGTTTTTAGGCCTTTCCTGTCGGGGGCGCTGGGCCCACCTGCACAAGATTGAGTTCAACAAATAGTTTCTTTGGAAAATATTACACCATCTACGGGAATGACCCCTTGTTGGATTCAGAATTTTGTCTACTTTTCAGATATGTATATTTTTCTAACAACACCACTGCTTTTATCACAAACAGCAAGAAGGTTAAAACAACTCCAAAAAAAGAAATAATCGAATAACTCTTAGAAAAATGCAAAACTGTGGTACAAAACGTTTTTTATACAACTGTGCTTGTTCCTGAAAGCTGGGAAGATGGTGTTCCAAACAGCAAGCATTACATTGATGTCATTTTTTAGAAAAAAAGTGGTTTCTTGCACAACACTTTTCCCATTCTTCCCAAGATTTAAAAAAAACTTTGGGGCTTATTATGATGGCGGAAGGACCGGCACCGCCGGGTCGGCGGTGGCGGTCCTTTTGCCATCATACTGAAAATTTCCACCGCCAAATTAGGATGGTGGTGGGAATCACAATGGTTCCGCAAGGCAGTCCTTTACCACCTGCCTTGCGGAACCCGGAACCAGGCCAACATTGCGGCAGTGCCGTGCAGGCACCGCTATGGGGATTAGGGTATCCCTTTCCGTCTGTCTTTTTGCGGCGGATATCCTGCCGCAAAAAGACAGACGGAGACTGGCTTTAGGGGCCCGTTGCTGGCCACCTCTGTATGGGGGAGGGTCAATGTGCACGGGGGTACCCATGGTACCCTCCCTACATTTCCATGCACAAGGTGGCAGGCAGCACGTGGTGCCTGCCACGTTTTGCATGGAAATGCACTAAGTGCCATTTGTGCATTGCGGAGGGTGCTGCTGCCAGCAGCACCTTCCGCAATGATCTGGGGCCTGGATGTGCCCGCCATAGTGACGGGCACATCCTAATACACTGAGCGGGACCGCCGCCTTACCGGCAGCCAGTCCCAGCTCTGCAGCGATGGTGGGCGGACGGACATCGTAATAAGCCCCTATGTTCTCTATTCTCTCTAGGGAACCCACAAACCTTGTGTACCTTTAGTATCCCTATGATTTTCGAAAAAAAGGATGCTAAGGGGCCGATTCCGATCCGGGTCGGAAAGCACATTCCGACCGAGCCGGATCTGGAGTGTCTTCCGACCGAGCCGGAGGCCTGCAGTCCGACCGAGCGAGTACGATGCGGCCGTATGCTGTCGGACTTGGTTCAGTCGGACTCCCATAGAAGTCAATGGGAGCCGGTCGTACAACGTGTACATGGGCTCCCATTGACTGAATGGGTATCTCGCGGACAAGTGCGCCCCCTACAGTGGATATGCGTCAGTGCCATCCGCACCGTACATGCCTGTGTTGGGGAGACCTATGGGTCTTCCCCTGTGTCCGAGTCGTAGGGCTGCGTGTGTCAGGGGGTCCGACGCGGACCCCCAAAAGCAACCACCCGAACATTTTGCGAGCCGGACAATCCGCTCGCACAGGCTGTCCGACGCGTGCATCGTACTGGCTCGGTCCTAAATCGCATCCATTGCACACCACGGTTAGCTTCCGACCGAGACGTACGGAGCGGTTTGGACCCGGAAACGACTCGGTCGGTGAATTTCACGTAGCTCGCATCGTACTTGCTCGCTCGTACAGCTGTACGAGTCGGCCGGAAAACACGCGTACGGCTCGTAGTTTTTCCGGCCAGATCCCGTTTGGTGCACTTCCGACCCAGATCGGAATCGGCCCGTAAAAGTTATAAAGATCTAAGCGTAAAGTGTTCCATACATCAAAAAAGGGCTCTGCACTGGGGGGTAGGAAAGCCTCAGCAGCTAAGGGGTTAACATCCAAACCTAAAGGAGGATCACAGAGGCTAAAACATAAATATGAGGGAAGTCAGGCCAATGGTTAGCTAGCTGAACTGGCACCATAAGAGAGGAGGGTCTCCTTCCTGCTAATGGTAATGACAAGTGTACTGCAGCAACTATCTGCAGAGTCGTGCAAAAATGTAGTCAGACACTGGATCTCAACACCATGCACTGCTATGGAAGCTGTAGCCGGAGTATTTGTTTTGGGGGTTGTGTCCTTCAGAAATTACAACATGAAGTGAAGGTTCAGGAGGGAAGAGGCGTGTGCAAAGCAGGAAAAGTTTTGCAAAGTTTTTTATTTCTTTCCCGTTATGAAATGCGAAGTTTCCCAGTTGACCTAAGTCTTTGCATTTTGTAATTTTGTTCTGTTCCTTGTGAGATACTTTGCTATGCTTTGCATGATAAAGCTGCCTCTAGATCACCCAGCCAAGCTGGAAAACGTACGCAGACTGTTCCCTTGTAAGTTCTCCTATTATGGAGCTTTTCTTTACATCATTGCGTTACGAAGGAGAAGAGCGCTATTTTCAACACAACGGGCCACATGTATCAAGGTTCCAGTTTGCATTCTCTAAATAGCAAATATTAGGAAATTGCTATTTAGGGAATGCAAAATGGTATGTAAGAAAATAGTAATTCCCTAATAGCGATTCCTTAAGATTCACAATCGCAATTAGGTAATCGCTATTAGGTGATACTACTCCACTTGTTCCCATGTGCCTAAAAGCCCATAGGCGTGAATGGTTTTGCATTATCTGATTTGCGACTACCTAATTGGAAATTGCAAATTAGGAAATCCAAAACCAAGGGTGTCTGGGGGCCTAAGACCCCCCTGAAGCACTCCGAAAATAAATGTGCACATGTAAAGCGTGCGCGCTACATGGCACTTTAAAAAATGTATTTTTGTGTTTTATCAAAAATTGCAGATGGTTACCATCGACTTGGAGTAGATGGTAATATCATTTCCTACATGCCCAGCTTGTATTTAGGAAATGTTTGGTACATGTGCTTAGCGATTCCCAATTTGGAGTCGGAATTTTAGATAATCGCAAAAAATTGTGATTACCTAAAATGCACTGCCAAAGCTTTTCATACATCTTGAAAGGCTATTTTGCATTCGCAAACGGTCAAATGTAGCAATTCGCACCGTTTGCGAAACCAATATCGGCTGATACATGAGGCCCAGTATGTCTCATGCAGATCAGAGTTGAACGAGAATACAATAAATTGTTGTAGAAGGCAAAAATTTCAAGCAAGTGGGTACACAATGGAGATCTTTGTGAAGCTTTCTCTAAAAATAGGAGAAGGTCGTAGAAAACAACGGTGCAAGTAAGACACAGGAAGCAGAAAAATGCTATTTTCACAGTATGTTTAAAAAAAAATGCCGAAGTTTTAAAGCATCCGATGCAGTTTCTTTTTTTTTATTCTGATATTATTTAAGTGGGCTCCCTTACACACTCATGTAAGAAAACGTCACATTGAGGTCGTTTCTTCAACAGTTACTGATATCCCATCCGGGTGCCTGGAGCGCCAATGTCTGAAGCCACAACGTCTATTTCA
The DNA here is from genome assembly GCF_964204655.1 of Triturus cristatus. Classification (NCBI taxonomy): domain Eukaryota; kingdom Metazoa; phylum Chordata; class Amphibia; order Caudata; family Salamandridae; genus Triturus; species Triturus cristatus. Next base: position 67,389,862 of record NC_140591.1, read on the forward strand.
CTGATGCCTTCAACGTCTTGAGCATCTGATTCCTTTATTGTCTGTACTACTGTCTTGGGACCATTGACAATGATATCGTCTTGATGTCTATCCTGTTTGGAGCTGTTGATGTTCATACTGTCTTGGACCATCTGGGGACACAGAGCAGAGGACCACAGATACACAGGCCACTGAAAGCACTCGTACATAACTATTGATACTGGAGCCACTGATGCATAAACCACCTGTGGCCGTTGATGCACACACTGCCCGGGGCAATTGACACACATAGTGCCAGTGGCTATTGATGCACATACTGCCTGGGACCATTGCTGCACCTGCTGCCTGAGGATATTATCCATATACTGCTTGGAGTCAATATAGCATGTACTTTCTGGTGCCCTACAGTAACTGTAACTCGTACTCTGGTCATGCACTGCTAATTCATGCCCATATCACATCTCTTATGACATGTTTGAATACATCTTTGATGATGTCACTGCAACATCTGAAATTACATCATTGATGACAACACTATGCATGGCTGGGGCGCAAATTATAGTTACTTTAGGGTATGAGTTATAGTTACTTGAGACAACTGGTGAATTTTAGTGGTATTGCCTGTTTAAAACAATATGTTTTAACTGACATTCCACCTAACTATAACATCTCTTTAACATCTGCGTTGACATCAGTGATGACAATACTGAGCATGGTGAAGGCAGGAATTGTAGTTGTAAAGTAACATAATATTTATTACAGTTCCTAACTATAACAACTTTAACCTTTCCTTTTCTAAGTGAATTTGTATTTTTTTTAATGCAAAGTAAGATATTATTTCCATACGTAACTATATAACGTCACTTTATTTTTTTCAGTGAGTTTATATATAAGTGATGTACATATATATCACTTTAGACCACAGTGGATGGAAACACAAATGGTAGAACCTGAACCTTAAAGAAGAGACAACATTATCAATGTGCACACATCACTCCGTACCCAAGGATAGCCTGGATAAAACCTAAATACTAAAATAATTTTATACTGGTCTAATCACTATACAGTTCACTGATAGAACATCGATGACACAAATATCGATGTTAAAAATATCGATAAAGGGAGGGAGGAGCCTAGCGCCTGACCAAGATGGCCGCGTGAGCTTTGAGCTCCCGAGACCCACGCGCCCTCCGTCGACTATCCTGTCTTCAATCCTGTTTTAAATGCACGGCATCTTGCAGATGACTCGTTATGGAGGCGATTGATGCCGCCCGAGTTCGGATCGCCCACCGGGAACCGGAGTTGTGCACGGCGGAAGATTGAGGCCTGTCTCCGAGGGATGCCAGGGGCTGGCGTTGGCAGGATGCCCGACCTCTAATTGAACAACAGCGGCCAGGCGAGGTGTGAACTGTCGGACGGAGGATCCCGTCCTTTCACTTTCACTTTCTCGCCCTTTGTCTGCCTTGGCCCGGGAGTGCTTTCGGCTGCTTTATTATCCTCTGGACGCTCTGCGCCCTACCCTGGCTGGCTATTGCAGATCTGACTTCTCCTGCTCCCTCTACCTGAGAGAGGGCCGTCTTTTTGCACGGGACTGCTTGGTGCCAGACATGTCGGGTAAAGCAGAGGTGGATCGGCTGAAACCCAAGGCTACCAGGCGGGGAGCCTATACTCAAGCCAATAATATGGATCGGTATGCCCAGCAGAAGGGGTCGCCTGGTGGATCGAGCCAGTCGCTGGATGGACAGAAGACTGCCTCACCCCCGGCCTCGGAGCTCTCGTTGCAGGACGTCATGGGCGCGCTCGAAGGGATGCAGGCTTCGATTGGGAGACAGTTTGATGCCCTGGCGCACAAAGTGGATACCATCTTGGTGGACGTTAACCTGATCCGCGCGGACTTGGGCAAAACTAATGAATGGGTTAAAACCCTTGATCTCAAGACCACGGGCCTCGCTGACGATGTCTCGGAACTTCAGACTGAGGTTTGTAAGCTGCGGGCCGAGAGTGACCTCTCCGCCCGTAGGCTCGAGGACTTTGAGAGCCGGGCCAGGCGCAACAACGTGCGCATTATCGGGGTCCCGGAGTCCTCGGACGAGGTTTCTGTAGACCTTCTCGTGGAGGACTTGGTGCTTAACCATCTGAAGCCTAAGGGCCTTGGGAAGTTCTTCGCAGTTGAGCGAGCTCACAGAGTGCCGGGTGGGAGGCCCAAGGTGGGAGCTCCACCGAGACCGATTGTCGCCAGGCTCTTTCACTTCCGAGATCGGGACGCTATCCTGCAAGCATCGCGGGTGACGGGCCCGGTTCCTTTTCAGAACGCGTCGGTGAGTTTCTATCCTGACTTCACCCAGCTGGTGCAAAAGCAAAGGCAGAGCTTCCTGGGGGTGAAGAGACGGCTTCGGGAGAGGGACCTGAAGTATGCCATGCTTTTCCCTGCCAGATTACGTGTGGTGTATGAAGACCGAACTTTCTTCTTTGAGTCGCCTGCTATGGCCGGTGAATGGCTGGACGCTTTGCCCCGACGACGGACTGGCGAGGATGCCGCCGCAGATGGGGACAGTGGCCGGGATGGGCAGGGTTGATGCCTTTGGAGCCGGACTGACTTGATTTGGTTCCGGATGATGACTTGAACTGATTGCAGTACAATACGGAGGGTTGCGGGAGGACGATGGGAGCTCTTTCCTCCCTCAGGGTACTTTTTGTAGATTTGGGTTTTGGTAGGGCGACAGGCACACTGCAAGTTGGGGGGGCTTTGTAAGCTGCAGCAGGGGTGCAGGGTGGGGGGGATAGTTGGGATTTTGGGTTTGTTGTTGGGGGGTTTGTTTTTGCAAGGCGCAGTAATCATTGTCAGGATTTTTCCATGGTGGCTCTTCGGGGGTGGGGTGGGCCTCTTGTGGTGTGGGGATGGGGGGTAGGGGTTTAAATGTTCTTAGCTGGAATGTTAATGGTTTGGGGGATCGCATTAAGCGGGGGATAGTCCTGCAGTTCTTGAAACGGTCTTTGCCGGATGTCGTCCTACTGCAGGAGACACACCTTATAGGTAATACTTGCCATGCTCTTAATAGGAAAGGTTACAAATTCATAGCTCACTCAGGATTCTCCTCCGGATCCAGGGGTGTGGGCATCCTAGTTAGAGCTTCACTACCGTTCGAGGTGAACTCCACCATTGTTGATGATAGGGGGAGGTTTGTGGCGGTGGCGGGGAGGTGGGAAGGAAGAACCTTGGTTTTGGTTTCGGTCTATGTCCCTCCTGCCCTGCAGGCCTCCACGTTTACAGATCTGGGTAGGGCCTTGTTGGACCTCCCGGAGGGTATGCTAGTGGTGGGGGGTGATTTCAATGCTGTCGGCTCTGGGCTGCTGGATAGGTACCCGCCCAGGGACACCGGGGGGGCTCAGAAGTGGCTTCCAGACTTTCTAGACACACTCGGCCTGGTAGACTGCTGGAGGCTCCGGCACCCCACACAGAGCCAATACACCTTCCACTCCGGGGCGCATGGTAGCCTCTCTAGGATTGATTACCTGCTCACTCTGGCTGCGCATGCCTCATTGGTATCTGAGGCCAGGCATATGGCGCGGGGCATATCGGATCATTCGCCAGTGTGGGTCCGGCTGGATGTCGGGCGCGAGGGAGGGGGCAGGGTTGCTCCTATTAACCCCTGGTACTTTCGTGACCCCAAGATGCGCAGTGCGCTGTTGAAGACAGTTGATCACTTTTTTAAGGACAACCAGGGGTCCGTTGACTCGGCCGTGTCGTTGTGGGAAGCATTTAAGACCGTGCTGAGAGGAGAGGCCCTCTCCTTGGTAGTGGCAGCCAAGCGGCGGAGAGATGGCGAGGTTATGCAGGTTGAGGAGGAGATCGCGGCTTTAGAGGTGGCCCTGGAGGGGGAGGTTACAGAGGCCTCACTGCATGAGCTGAGCCTGAAGCAAGCCGAATATAAGGACCTGGTGACGAATGCCGCCAAGACCCTCAGTAGGGAACAGCAGGGCCGCTTGTATGATGTTGGTGATAAGGCCGGGAAGCTCCTAGCTTGGCTGGACAAAAAAGAACGGGTTAATAGAGTGGTGCCGGAGCTGACGAGAGAGGGGGGAGAGGTAGTTGTTGACCCTGAGGGGATAGTACAGTGTTTTTCGGATTATTTCCGTATGGTTTATGCCTCAGTTTCGGATAGGCCGACCGAGGACTCGCTTGACCTCCTGCGAGACATCGATCTGCCCTGCCTTTCTGACGTAGATAGAGATGACCTCGATGGAGACATAACGGTCGATGAGGTGGCGGGTGCCATCCGTGCGCTGAACTCGGGTAAGGCCTCAGGCCCTAATGGTTTGCCGATTGACTTGTATAAGCTGTTCCCGGATAGGGTTGCCCCTCACCTGCGCGCCATTTTTGTGGAGGCGCGGGGGGGCGGGTCCCTTCCGTTGGACCAGAGACTGGCGACGATTGTTGTAATACACAAGGAGGGTAAACCCCGAGATAAGTGTTCCTCCTATCGGCCAATATCACTCCTTAATGCTGAGCCGAAAATTCTGGCTAAAATTCTGGCAGGCCGCTTGGTCAGGGTGCTCGGAGACTTGATCCATCCGGATCAATCCGGCTTTATCCCGCACCGTAACACTGCGTTGAACCTTCGGCGCCTCCATGGAGTGATTGCCAGGGCGGGCACGATCCGAGAACCAGCTATTGTGGCATCTCTCGATGCCACGATGGCTTTTGATACGGTGGAATGGGCATATCTGTGGGCTGTGCTCGCCAAGTTCGGCTTTGGCCCTGGTTTTTTGAGCTGGGTGAGGTTGCTTTATGAGGGTCCCCTTGCGAGTGTTGTGGTAAACGGGCGGGCGTCGACTCCGTTCCAGCTTGGGAGGGGAACTCGGCAGGGGTGCCCCTTGTCGCCTTTGTTGTTCGCCCTTGCCCTCGAGCCGCTGGCGGCGTGGATACGCTGGCATCCGGATATACGTGGACTTAGGTGGTCGCCCGAGCACGAGGACCGTATATCGCTCTATGCCGATGACATCCTGTTATATCTCGCCTCGCCCAAGAACTCGCTTATAGTGGTTTGTGACGTTCTGACGTCCTTTGGCAGGAACTCGGGTCTCATCATCAATTGGAGTAAATCGTATTTGTATGTTCTGAGCGGCGAGGTTCCGCCTGTCCCGCGAACGTGTTCGATCCAGATCGCCCAGCAGGGCTTTGTGTACCTGGGGATTTTTATCTCCACTGACTCCACCCTGCGGTATGAGAGAAACCTGCTCCCCCCACTGGCGCGCTTGCGGCGGGATGTTGCGGGCTGGCGGAAGCTGCCGCTCTCCCTCGTTGGGCGTGCCGCCTTGTTTAAAATGATGTCTCTCCCCCGGTTCCTCTATGCCTTGCAGAATACCCTTGATTGGGTACCGGCCAGTTACTTTCGGGAGGTTGAAAGCCTCCAACGATCGTTGTTGTGGGATGGAAGGCCGCGCATAGCGATTGCTAAGTTGACGCTTCCGTGGTACGACGGGGGTATTGCGCTTCCGGACATTCGACGCTATTATTGGGCCACCCAGTTGAGTGCGATTAATCATGGTTTCTATGGTCCGGCTCTAAGCCCCGGCTATGCCATGGACCGATGGTTGCTGCGCGGCGGTAATTATCATAGAGCGTTGTACTCTCGGGCGCTGGATTCGTCCCTCACGGGGCCCACTGGGGTGCCGGTGCGCGTGTGGAGGTTGGCGACTGACTCGTTGGGCTGGAAGGATAGGCTCACCCTAGCTACCCCGTTGTTTGAATCTGAAAAATTGGGGAGGCTCTGGCATACGAAAGGTTTTGATAAATGGGACTTGATTGGAATCTCCAGGGTTGGAGATTTGCTGATTAAGGGGAGGGTGAAGTCCTTTGAAGAGCTGCAGCAGGAGTATGAGTTGGGGAAATCCGAGTTCTTCCGCTATGTTCAAGTGCGTCATGCCCTGCGATCAGTTCTCGTAGACGGTGAGAAGGTGCCTGAGTCCTCTCCATTGGAGGATCGGATCCTCGACGGCCATATGCCAGAGAGTGCGATTTCTCTCATATATAAGAAATTGATAAATGTTCGGGCGGACCTGCTGTTGGGGCTGAGGGACCAGTGGACTAGGGACGGACTCGAACTGGATGACGAGGATTGGCAGTCTGCGGTCTCCTCTCCTAAGGAGGTCGCGATCCCTTCACGTCTGAGGCTGGTGCAGCTCAACATACTCCACAGAACCTATGTTACGGGGCCAAGGCTGGTTCATATGGGATTTTCTGAGGAGGGTTTATGTAGGAGGGGCTGCGGTATGGTGGGTACCTTTATGCATATCATTTGGGAATGTGGCGTTATCATGGAATTCTGGAGGAGAGTCCATACGGTGATGGGGGAGGTGACGGGCATTGTTATGCAGCCGGAGGCGCGGTGCTGTCTCCTGAATGTTTGGGGGCCTACCGATCACGATGAGGGACAGACCCAGTGGGTGACCCTGGGTAATATGGTGGCTAAGCGAGACATCGCGCGCCTGTGGGGCTCTGCGGGTCCCCCCACATTGACTGCGTGGAAAGAAAACATGGACTGGAGTATGCTAAGGGAAAAGACAGTATATTGTGCTAGAGGGCGCCCCCGGAAGTGGCATGTCATTTGGGGGAGGTGGAACCAGTATAGGGGGGGCATATGTCTTGCCCCTGATTTGGATCCCCCCGATGAACAGCTCTCTCCTTAACATTCTTTCCAGCTTTTGTATATGTATCTGATTGTTAGTTGACTTTTTGGGCCTCTGCTTTTCCCCCTTTTTCCTCTTAACACAGTGTTGTGACTGTTAGACGAGGGGGGTCTGCTCTCCCCTGAGGGGCAATCACCAGTGGTATTCAGTGTCCTTCGCCTTGCTGGGGTTTTGTGTGAGTTTGTGTTTATTTAAAATAGAACCTTTTCTGCTTCTCCTCTATGCACTGTGGACGCTTCTTTGTTCTGCTTTCTCAAAGCTGCCGAACCTCCGGGATGTCGGCTGAATAGCTGTGTCCATGTTTTCAAGAATAAAGGTTTTCCAAAAAAAAAACAAAAAAAAAAATATCGATAAAAAATATAGACTACAAAAATATCGACTCCCATACCTAAACAGGTAAGTACAAAAATATTGAATCAAAAATACCAATGTAAAAAATATAGATGTAAAAATATCGATTTAAATATAGATATAAAAAATAATAATATATATTAAATATTAATATTAATTTTAACAAAATTAATTACATTCAGTATACATTTTAACTAAATATAACATATAAACTTAATTAATTAAAGAAAGATAAACCCACAAACATAATAATTTTTTATATATATATATATAGCAAGGGCAACCGCCCGAAACGCGTCAGATTTTGTGCATTATCGACAAATAAATAACATCTTGCCTTATTCCTGGGATTCGTGGTGTCTCTGTTCGCCAAGTTGGAGGTGCAGCGTCATCGAGGTTGTTGAATATATATATATATATATATATCACTGAAAAAACCATAGGTTTCACACATGTTATAGTTAGCGGAAATTTTACTGATAAAAAACCAGTGAAATTGCCCCGTTATAGTTAGTGCTGGCAATTATAACTCACGCGACCGCAATCCTCTGCTGATGCTAATACTGTATTTAGACACTTATTTGCCCATGTCTTCTTCCATACATTTTTAGCTATACATATATTACAAATATTTTTTTTTTCATAAAGACACATATGTCATCAGCAGAAGATTGCGGTCGCGTGAGTTATAGTTGCCAGCACTAACTATAACGGGGCAATTTCACTGTTTTTTTATCAGTAAAATTTCCGCTAACTATAACATGTGTGAAACCTATGGTTTTTTCAGTGAATTTGCAAGGTTTTTTAAATGCTAATTCCTAACTATAACGTGTGTGAAACCTATGGTTTTTTCAGTGAATTTGTACGGTTTTTTAAATGCTAAGTTACTTTACGCTTAACGCAGTTCGTTCCGTGCACGGTTTTTATCAACTTTAATAAGCCCTGTACATTTGGTGGCCTTCGGCCACCAAAAGCACAGGGGGTGGGGTCAATGTGGATAGTGTTTTTTTTATTTCGATTTTATAATTTCATGTTGCCAAAATGTAGTTTTTTTTTCCTATTAATAAGCCCTGTACATTTGGTGGCCTACGGCCACCAAAAGCACAGGGGGTGGGGTAAGTGTGGATAGTGTTTTTTTTTTTTTTTTTTTTTTTACCGTACGCTTACGGTTAGCGTACGGTAAGCGTACTCGGCGAAATTGCCGAAAAAAAAATAAAACCGTTTTTGCTCTTGGGGGATGTTTGGGGACTCCCTCAACATGACTATGTGGGAGGGAGTTGTCAAAACAGCCCCGTAACATGTTTTTGGCCATCTTGTTTGATAAACAACACTCAGTGCGAGAGACAAAATGGCGGCCGCCGCTTCCTGGTTTCGGCCGATTCGAATGTTTACTAAGATCTAAGAGCCAATCAGAATCGCGCTCGCGCACGCCACCGTACGCTTACGGTAAGCGTACGGTAAGCGTACCGTAAGCGGGCTCAGATATATATATTGATTTAAAGGCTATTTTCTCAGAATCTACTGAACAGATTTACACCAAACCTACAAAAGGCACTTCCTTGACCTAGGGACTACCTCTCTGCCAAATTTCTAGTAATTCTGTTCAGCCGTTCGGGCTGTAGCTCGTTCTAAAGGTCCTATGGAAAAATGCATGGGAAAAACGCGTTTTGGGACCCCCCTTTTATCTCAGCCCCCGCTTGACGAATCCCCCCGAGACTTTCAGGGTAGGAGCGGAGCGTAGCGCCCCACCTATTTTGAGAAATTCGCGAGGATTCATCGACCGGCGCCAAAGTTATTCAAAATAGAATGTTGAGGTTTTCCTATGGAAAAGGGGTCCTAACTATAACTACCTACTGGCGACCGCCAGTAGGTAATATATATATATATATATATATATATATATATATATATATATATATATATATATATATATATATATATATATATATATATATATATATATATATATGCAACTCACTACGAGGACCATAATGCTCCACATTGCAGTCCACCATGGCGCCCACCTAGAGGGAAGTCACTGGGAGATAAAAACGAGCAATTACCTGGTTCTAGTGCGAATGGACGGCCCCAAGATGCCTGAAGCTCCTCCTCTGAAGAAGGCCAAAGGTTGGCTGAAATGCATCAGGAACAGCTGAGCTTTTAATGGCACCGCGATGTGTGCGACTCACTCCTTTCCCAAGGAGAGGCTTTTGTTACATAAAAGCGGCTTGGTCCTGCCGCGGAGTAACGCACCACCTCAAAAGTGCGCCAAAACTGCCCGCAATCGGACCACTTCTGACTTTGGCGAAAGCAAATGGGCAGTGGCAGCCACCAGGGACTGACCCCCAGTCTTGGAACCCAGCACGCTCGAAAATGGTGTGCAAGGGGATTGCGGCACAACGAACAAACACAGGCATCACCCACTGGAGGGAAAGAATTGTGAGGCTGTTCAAACTCACTACGAGGACCATAATGCTCCACATTGCAGTCCACCATGGCGCCCACTAGAGGGAAATCACTGGGAGATAAAAACGAGCAATTACCTGGTTCTAGTGCGAATGGACGGCCCCAAGATGCCGGAAGCTCCTCCTCTGAAGAAGGCCAAATGTTGGGCTGAAATGCATCAGGAACAGCTGAGCTTTTAATGGCACCGCGATGTGTGCGACTCACTCCTTTCCCAAGGAGAGGCTTTTGTTATATATATATATATATATATATATATATATATATATATATATATATATATAACCTACTGGCAGTCGCCAGTAGGGAAATCCGCAGCATTCTATATGGAATAACTTTGGCGCTGGTTGACTAATCTTCGCTAAATTTTCAAAACTGGTGGGGCGCGCCGGTCCGCTCCTATCCTGAAAGTTTCGAGGTGATTCATCAAGCGGGGGCCGAGAAAAAAGGGGGGTCCCAAAACGTGTTTTCCCCATGCAATTTTCCATAGGGACCTTTAATCGCAGCTACAGCCCGAACTGCTGAACGAAACTACACCAAATTTGGCAAAGAGGTAGCCCTTGGTTCACACTCGTGCCTTTTGGTTAAATGGTGTAAATCCGTTCAGTAGTTACTGAGAAAATCAAAAGTAAAATCACATATATATCTATGGGTGCGGTGGATCCGTGCACCCTCCCGATCACGAGCTGTATGCTAATTGGCTGTCAACACTCCAAATCAGGAAGTGTTGGCAGCCATCTTGTGCCTCGGTAGAACAGAGGCACAAGAAAACAGAAAAGAAAGCGCAAAACGCAAAAAGGGGGCAGGGTAGAAACATCCTGACCCCCTAGGCCTGCTTAGGGGGTCCCACAAGGACAACCAGGGCCCAGAAAAGCATTTTTTTAAAAAAACAATCGGTGAGATTCGCGCACCCAGCGCGAATTTCAGCCTAAACTTTTTACAAAAACTAAGTGCGGGCTCCCACGCTTTGTTGCTATTTAGCCCCCGTTGGGCCAAATCCCGGGGGCATTGTTTTAATTGTGATGGTGGGCCCCCCAGCCCCGGGGGACCGCCACCCCCGGGGCTTTTTGAAATTATGTGGGGGGGCTCACAGCCCCCCCAACCCCGGGGACCGCCACCCCCGGGGCTTTTAAATTTATTGGGTGGGGGGCATCCAAGCCCCCCCAAGCCCCGGTGAATGCCACCCCCTGGGGCTTTTTTTTTATTAAATAATCCTGTGTGGGGGGGGCTTGAGCCCCCCCACACACCCCGGGGACCGCCACAAACTCTTTTAATTTGGGGGTCCGTTAAGGGACCACCACACCCCGGGGCTTTGAAAATGTTGGGAGGGGGTCGCACGGCCCCCATCCTGGAGCACTTGATGTCCCTGGGGACCGCCACCTCCCCAGCCCCGGCTCCTGCAGTGTCCCGGGGTGCCCTCCCCCGGGACACTGTAGTTTGCTATGGCAGGGCGGGAGCCTCGCGGCTCCCACCCTGCCATAGCAAACTTGGTTTGAATTTTGAAAGAGAGAGCAGGAAAACCTGCTCTCTCTTTCAAAATTCAAACCAAATTGCTTTTCCACACGGGGAGCTGCATCTTAGCAGCTCCCATGTGGAAAAGCAATGCCGGCTCCCGAAGGACGCGGGGAGCCGGCGGGACCGTGGGGGGATTGGGGACCCCCCCACGGTCCCCAACGGAGAGGGCCAGCCCCGGGGGATGGGGTCCCAGGGGCTACAAGTGGCTCGGGAGGGGGGCCACGCGGCCCCCCTCCCCTCCCCAAAATTTAAAAAAATATTTAAAAAGAAAAGAAAGAAGGCCGCCCCGGGGCCATAAATGGCCTAAGGAGGGGGGCAAGGCAGCCCCCTTACCAAAAATTTTTTTTTTTTAAATGTGGGGGCAGGCCCTGGGGGATGGGGTCCCCAGGGCCAAGAATATTTAGAAAAGAAGGGGGGGGCCACACAGCCCACCTTCTTAAAAAAAAAACAGGATCACGGTAGAGGCCACGCCCCCTCCTTGCTGCACTCTGCAAATGCGCCCCTCAGGATTCAAGGGGAGTTAATCCCCCAACTTAAAACGTGTCAGGGGCGCGTATGCACAGTGGTGAAGGGGGGGGCGGGGCCTGATGTGACATGTGTGCAAACACACCCTGTGGCGCGTTTTAAGTTGAGGAATTAATTCCTCTTCGATCCTGAGGGTCCCTGGGGGCCAACTAGCCCATCAGGTACCTCCAGTAAGTGCCAGTGTTGTAAAAAGGGGCATGGCCTCTGAACACCTCTCTGCAACGCAGCTCCCTGGCGCATACTGGAGGTACCTGGTGGGCTAGTTGGTCCCCAGGGACCCTCAGGATTGGAGAGGAATTAATTCCTCAACTTAAAATGCGCCACAAGGCGTATCTGCACACATGTCACCTCAGACCCCGCCCCCTTCCTTCACCATTGTGCAAACGCGCCCCCTGGCGATTTGTAAGTTGGAGAATTAAATCCCCTTCAATCCTGAGGGCCCCTGGGGGCCAACTAGCCCACCAGGTGCTTCCAGTAAGTGACACTGCGCTGCGTTGCAGAGAGGTGGTGCAGGCCGTGCCCCTTTTTACACCTGTCTGCAACTGCACTTACTGGAGGTACCTAGTGGGCTAGTTTGACCCTAGGGACCCTCAGGATTCAAGGTGACTTAATCTCTCAATTTAAAACGGCCACAGAGCGCGTTTACACAGTGGTGAAAGGAGGGGATGGGGCCTGAGGTGACGTGTGAAAACACGCCCTGTGGCGCGTTTTAAGTTGGGGAAATAATTCCCCTTTAATCCTGAGAGCCCCAGGGGGCCAACTTGCCCACCAGGTGCTTCCAGTAAGTGCCACTGCGCTGTGTTTCAGAGAGGTGGCCCAGGCCGTGCCCCTTTTTACACCTCTCTGCAACGCAGCTCTGTGGCGCTTACTGGAGGTACCTAGTGGGCTACTTGGACCCTAGGGACACTCAGGATTCAAGGGGACTTAATCTCCCAAATTAAAACGGACACAGGGCGTGTTTTCTCTGAACACCTCTCTGCAACGCAGCTCCCTGGCGCATACTGGAGGTACCTGGTGGGCTAGTTGGTCCCCAGGGACCCTCAGGATTGGAGAGGAATTAATTCCTCAACTTAAAATGCGCCACAAGGCGTATCTGCACACATGTCACCTCAGACCCCGCCCCCTTCCTTCACCATTGTGCAAACGCGCCCCCTGGCGATTTGTAAGTTGGAGAATTAAATCCCCTTCAATCCTGAGGGCCCCTGGGGGCCAACTAGCCCACCAGGTGCTTCCAGTAAGTGACACTGCGCTGCGTTGCAGAGAGGTGGTGCAGGCCGTGCCCCTTTTTACAGCTGTCTGCAACTGCACTTACTGGAGGTACCTAGTGGGCTAGTTTGACCCTAGGGACCCTCAGGATTCAAGGTGACTTAATCTCTCAATTTAAAACGGCCACAGAGCGCGTTTACACAGGGGTGAAAGGAGGGGATGGGGCCTGAGGTGACGTGTGAAAACACGCCCTGTGGCGCGTTTTAAGTTGGGGAAATAATTCCCCTTTAATCCTGAGAGCCCCAGGGGGCCAACTTGCCCACCAGGTGCTTCCAGTAAGTGCCACTGCGCTGTGTTTCAGAGAGGTGGCCCAGGCCGTGCCCCTTTTTACACCTCTCTGCAACGCAGCTCTGTGGCGCTTACTGGAGGTACCTAGTGGGCTACTTGGACCCTAGGGACACTCAGGATTCAAGGGGACTTAATCTCCCAAATTAAAACGGACACAGGGCGCGATTTACACAGTGGTGAAGGAAGGGGATGGGGCCTGAGGTGACGTGTGAAAACACGCCCTGTAGCGCGTTTTAAGTTGGGGAAATAATTCCCCTTCAATCCTGAGAGCCCCAGGGGGCCAACTAGCCCACCAGGTGCTTCCAGTAAGCGCCACTGTGCTGTGTTTCAGAGAGGTGGCCCAGGCCGTGCCCCTTTTTACACCTCTCTGCAACGCAGCTCTGTGGCGCTTACTGGAGGTACCTAGTGGGCTACTTGGACCCTAGGGACACTCAGGATTCAAGGAAACTTTATCCCCCAAATTAAAACAGCCACAGAGCGTGTTTGCACACGTCAGTTTTGCCCCACCCTCCCTTCACCAGTGTGCAAACATGCCCTGTGGCGCATTTTAAGAGGTAGTTTAAATCCCCCTGCCCTATTATGTACTGGGGGCTTACAGAGGAGGTCATTCTAATCACAGGGGTACCCCAACGCATAGTGTTCCCTAGTGTATGTAGGTATTTTAACTGTATTCTAAGTGTCTTTTAGCATAGCACTGGCTCTAGGACTCACTAACCCTTGCACTCCTCTAGTGACCCATTCACCACCATGTACTAATCCATTCACTGCGCCAAAACCCAAACACTTATAAATTCACCCAGGCACGCTCCTTGCAGTACTCTAATCATTCAGTCAGTACCCAAGTACTCATGCAGTAAGCCAGGCCTTAGCACATGGACTGCTTCAAACGCCTATCCACTATGCATGCAGTCCTCTAACCACCTACACACTTGTCTTTCACACCTTCAATTCCCCAGTCAGTATCCATACACTCCAGCAAACACCCTGTCACTCCCCTTGCACTCCTCTAGTGACCCATTCAGCACCATGTACCAATCTATTCACTGCGTGAAAACCCAACCACTTATAAATTCACCCAGGCACTCTTCTTGCAGTACTCTAATCATTCAGTCAGTACCCAAGTACTCATGCACTTAGCCAGGCCTTAGCACATGGACTGCTTCAAACGCCTATCCACTATGCATGTAGTCCTCTAACCACCTACACACTTGTTTTTCACACCTTCAATTCCCCAGTCAGTATTCATACACTTCTAGCAAACACCCTGTCACTTTCCTTGCACTCCTCTAGTGACCCATTCAGCACCATGTACTAATCCATTCACTGCGCCAAAACCCAAACACTTATAAATTCACGCAGGCACTCTCCTTGCAGTACTCGAATAATTCAGTCAGTTCCCAAGTACTCATGCACTGAGCCAGGCCTTAGCACATGGACTGTTTCAAACGCCTATCCACTATGCATGCAGTCCTCTAACCACCTACACAATTGTCTTTCACACCTACAATTCTCCAGTCAGTATCCATAAATTTCCAGCAAATACCCTGTCACTCCCCTTGCACTCCTCTAGTGACCCATTCAGCACCATGTACCAATCCATTCACTGCACCAAAACCCAAACACTTATAAATTCACCCAGGCACTCTCCTTGCAGTACTCTAATCATTCAGTCAGTACCCAAGTACTCATGCACTGAGCCAGGCCTTGGCACATGGACTGCTTCAAACGTCTATCCACTATGCATGCAGTCCTCTGACCACCTACACACTTGTCTTTCACACCTTCAATTCCCCAGTCAGTATCCATACACTTCCAGCAAACACCCTGTCACTCCCCTTGCACTCCTCTAGTGACCCATTCAGCACCATCTACTAATCCATTTACTGCGCCAAAACCCAAACACTTATAAATTCACCCAGGCACTCTCCTTGCAGTACTCTAATCATTCAGTCAGTACCCAAGTACTCATGCAGTGAGCCAGGCCTTAGCACATGGACCGCTTCAAACTCCTATCCACTATGCATGCAGTCCTCTAACCACCTAAACACTTGTCTTTCACACCTTCAATTCCCCAGTCATTATACATACACTGCAGCAAACACCATGTCACTCCCCTTGCACTCCTCAAATGACCCATTCAGCACCATGTACTAATCCATTCACTGCGCCAAAACCCAACCACTTATAAATTCACCCAGGCACTCTCCTTGCAGTACTCTAATCATTCAGTCAGTACCCAAGTACTCATCCAGTGAGCCAGGCATTAGCACATGGACTGCTTCAAACCCCTATCCACTATGCATGCAGTCCCCTAACTAACCAACACACTTATAGTTCTGCACTTAGACATTCAACAAAAAAAAACAATATTTCAGTTTCAATATTTTAAAAAACGTTTTTATTTCCATTTATATTAAAAATATATAATATAATTTATAAAATTAAATATGTAAAAATAAACGGTAAAAAAATGTAGAAAATTAGTATAAAAAATACATATAACTATTATTAAATTTAAAAATTATCATTTAAAAAACCTTAGAAATTCACTGAAAAAACCATAGGATTCAGACATGTTATAGTTAGGAATTGGCATTTAAAAAACCTTAGAAATTCACTGAAAAAACCATAGGTTTCAGGGCTGTTATAGTTAGCTGGACATTTCACTCGTACAAAACCATTGAAATTCCTCCATTATAGTTAGTTCTGCTAACTATAACTCGCGCGCCCGCAATCCACTGCTGATGATGTCACATATTACATCATTCATGACATGATCAGTGACATCACTGATGACATCTCAAATGACATCACTGATGACATCACTGATTACATCATCCACGTGACAATCAGATACACCTCATCATACACTAGTATAACCTTTCATCACTCACTGTAAAATAGAGTACCATATTTGAATCCATTGACACACCAATACAACTTTCTAAAATCCCACTCAGTGATTCCTAGATCTACACACACATCTAATCACTTACCTATAGATTCATTCATACATGCTGTCAATGATCAATAGAACACTATCAAATATACTTATACACCTATATCGACATTACACACCAGCACACATCCTATTCACTTATGCAGTCATCCTACTCACTTATGCAAACAATGGATAATCCTTACATTTAGTCAGCTACACGCTAATACAAACACCACTTCATTTATTCATATAGATAGTAACTCATACTTAGTGTGTTATAAAATCACTATTACAAGTATACAGTTATCCATACAGTCACTCATACAATCACTGAGTCTTATGTATACTTATTTCTATACGACAACTGTCACATACACTGCCTTTTATTTTTCTAGTTTGTTGGACATGTACCATTGAGAGATATATTTGCTCATCACCACACCCATAAAGATATTCACTCATAAAAACAACTGTTATAACATGTAGTTTTAACCTCATATACCTACTGAATCTACTATTCACATTGGGCAGTCACCCCCCACTGAACCACATACATTCACTCTCCCATACAAATACTCAGTTAACCAATCAATGACCAATATAGACTTTCACGTAGCTAGTAACCAACTGGTGCAGCAGTTTACACAACAACTGACAAAGTGATACATATATTCACACAGTTTAGTCACTATCCAATATATTTAGTGAGACACTCTAAATTAGTCAAGTAAACAGACAATCACACTGCTACTAAATCCTCCATCCTGATATTTATTTATATATCCACTCATTCTTCAATGCAGATTGCTATATATATAATACATATTTAAATAACGAACCAAACCACATTCACTGGATGATGTCATCAGTGATGTCATTAGTGATGTTATTTGAGATGTCATCAGTGATGTCACTGACCATGTCATGAATGATGTAATATGTGACATCATCAGCAGTGGACTGCAGAACTAACTATAACGGAGGAATTTCAATGGTTTTGTACGAGTGAAATGTCCAGCTAACTATAACAGCCCTGAAACCTATGGTTTTTTCAGTGAATTTCTAAGGTTTTTTAAATGCTAATTCCTAACTATAACATGTCTGAAACCTATGTTTCTTTCAGTGATATATATATATATATATAGATATATATATATATGTATATATATATATATTTCCTTTAAAATAATTAATAAACTATTATTTTTAATTTATCTTAAAAGGTTAAAGTTATATACAAATAAAATATATATATCAATAATTTAAAATATTTAAAAAATTCTATAATAAATTAAAACATTAAACTATTATAAAATATTTAAACTTACATTTCCCAGTCCAGTAAGTGCAACAGGAGGGAAAGTGTTGGATAGTGGAGGAATTAAATTTACTATTCCAACTCCAGTGAGTGCAACAGTAGAGAAAGTGTTGGATAGCAGAGGGGTAAAAATTACTTTTCCCACTCCAGTTAGTGCAACAGTAGAGAAAGTGTTGGATAGCCGAGGGGTAAAAATTACTATTCCAACTTAAGTGAGTGCAACAGTAGGCAAAGTGTTGGATAGCGATGGGTAAAAATTACTATTCCAACTCCAGTGAGTGCAATAGTAGGGGAAGTGTTGGATAGCTGAGGGGAAAAGGGCAAAAATACTATTCCCACTCCAAAGAATGCAACAGTAGGGAAAGTGTTGGATAGCAGAGAGGTAAAAAATACTATTCCAACTCAAGTGAGTGCAACCGTAGAGAAAGTTTTGGATAGCGGGGGGGGGGGGGGGAATAAATTACTATTCCCACACCAGTGAGTATAACAGTACAGAAAGTGTTGGATAGCGGAGGGGTAAAAATTACTATTCCAACTCCAGTGAATGCAAAAGTAGGGAAAGTGTTGGATAGCGGAGGGAAAAAATTACTATTCCCACTCTAAAGAATCCAACAGTAGGGAAAGTGTTGGATAGCGCAGGGGTAAAAATTACTATTCCCACTCCAAAGGGTGCAACAGTAGGGAAAGTGTTGGATAGCAAAGGGGTAAAAATGACTATACCCACTCGGGTGAATGCAACAGTAGGATAAGTGTTGGATAGCGGAGGGGTAAAAACTTTCTATTCCCACTCCAGTGAGTGCAACAGTAGGGAAAGTGTTGGATAGTGGATCAGTAAAAAATAATATTCCAACTCCTGTTAGTGCAACAATAGGGAAAGTGTTGGATAGCAGCATGGGTACAATGTACTATTCCCACTCCAGTGAGAGTAACAGTAGAGAAAGTGTTGGACAGCCATGGGGCAAAAAATACTATTCCCACTCCAAAGAGTGTAACAGTAGGATAAGTGTTGGATAGCGGAGGGGTAAAAATTAGTATTCCCACTAAACTGAATGCAACAGTAGGATAAGTGTTGGATAGCGGAGGGGTAACATTTTTTATTTCCCATTTCGGTGAATGCAACAGGAGGGAAAGTGTTGGATAGCGGAGGGGTAAAAATGACTATTCCCACTACAGTGAGTGCAACAGTAGAGAAAGTGTTGGAAAGCGGAGGGGTAAAAATTACTATTCCAACTCCAGTGAGTGCAACAGTACAGAAAGTGCTGGGTAGCAGAGAGACAAAAATTACTATTCACACTCAAACAGTTATAACAAAAATACAAAACATTCATTTTTTTATAAAATCATAAAAATAAATAAACTATATTTAGAAATGAAAAATCAAATATATTGAATATATAAAAAGAAAACATATTATAATATTAATTACAAAAACGGACAAATAATATATAAAATAAAATAATAAATACATTTATTAAAAAGTATTATTTAAAAAAATAAAATATTTACAAACCAATTAATTAATACATGAATCTACTTATTTTACTTCCTACCATATAATGCCACACCAGTAACAAAACACTTCAACATTTTTAATTTGTTTTTCATAATTAACCTAATTAAAAATCAATGAAACAAAATTATTAATAAAAAACTAATTAACATTAATTGACTACACACACTTTAACACTATACTATGCACAACACACACCTAAATTAAACTCCAAAATAATAAAACACAATTAAAACTTATTTTTTTATTAAAAACTATTACTATTAACAACTCATAATAAAGTTATTGAAATGTATTTAATACACACCCTTTACCCCTTTAAAAGTAAAAACACAAAATAAACAATTACCCAAAATAAATATAAAATAATTTACATGAATTACCAACTATATTTTAATTAATTAAATACAAATTACTTCCCACCTTTTACTGCTATAAACACCAAAACACACACCTAAAATTAATTACACAATTACCATAATTAATTACCAATTAATGAATTAAAATTAATTAACATCCAATTATTATTTCATCAATTAAAAATGAATTAGTTCCCACCCTTAACACCTATAAACACCACAACACACACCTGAAATGAATTACACTCTCCTTCGCAGACTACATGCTTCCACCTTTGTAGTTATCCGTTATGGCCCAGGGGGAAAGAAGCAAAACACACAAGATGATGGATGGAATGTTGCACATTGGCAAAACATTCACCCCCAGTCACAGATCTGGGTTTAATCCATCGTTATTCTGCTCACCACGCCACCCCAGTTCAGACATGGCCATACGCAAATCAGTCTTGACCCTGTGCCTCATGGGAACAGTCCAGCCCGAACTGCCAAGCCATGTTTTCCCTGGACCGGAATCAAGCATCCTAGGACCGGTTTCGGGGTTTCACCCCTCTTCAGCCAGGATAGCTTGACTCCAGTGGCGTAGTGAGCACGGGACCCACGTCTGGGCATACCCTTCCACATAGGGCGAACAGCAAAACACACAAGATGATGGACGGAATGTTGCACATTGGCAAAACATTCACCCCCAGTCACAGATCTGGGTTTAATCCATCGTTATTTTACTCACCACGCCACCCCAGTTCAGACATGGCCATATGCAAATCAGTCTTGACCCTATGCCTCATGGGAACAGTCCAGCCCGAACTGCCAAGCCATGTCTTCCCTGGACCAGAATCAAGCACCTTCCCACATAAGGCGAACAGCAAAACACACAAGATGGGGGAGAGAAGACCAAGCCCAACGCTTCGACAGAGGGGATCCGGCAAGGCTGCATTCTAGCCCCGTTTTTATTTTTGGTCTACACAAATGGGCTGGAGCAGTTTCTGTTAAACAAACACTTGGACTGCCCAAAAATAACAGGTGCCCAAGTACCTTTATTGTCGTATGCTGACGATACGGCTTTGATGGCCTTGACTGCCAATAGCCTTCAGGGATGTTTGGATGCTTTCACCGAATACATGACGTCACTAGACCTGAAGGTGAATTATAAGAAATCCTTTGTCATGGTATGTGGGCCAAAATTAACGAAAACACGAAAATATACAGTGAATAGGACAGTTATTGAGAAGGTAAAAAATTTGAGCTATTTGGGGAATGTCTTTAACTCTAACTTAAACTGGGATCAACTTTTAGTATCCCGGGTGCAACAAACTTCAAGAGTCATTGAGGGGTTGTTTCGATTTGTGGCCAAACTTGGCCATAAGCCTGTTGCAGAGCTGATAACCCTGTATAAATCAAAATGTTTGTCAGGAGCAACTTATGGTGCAGGAGTGTGGGGATATCAAAAGAGTACCCAGATTCAAATAATCGAGAACGAATTTTTGAAGAGACTCTTATTTATCCCGTCTAGCTCCCCTACACCATACTGCCACTCGGAGGTGAATATGGATTATATTATAGACAGAATACACATGGCACCCCTGCTTTTATGGGGGAAAATTTGGTCCTCAGAGGAACTTAATTTCTCCCGACTTGTCTTAAAAGATTGCATGAATTTAGACAACGCAATGGCGGTCCCATGGTTACGCTACGTTAAACAAACTTTTTATAAGATAGGATTAGAAGATTTTTATGATAAGCCTGAGTGTATACCGCCAAACATGAAAAGTCCATAAAAGAAGCTTTTGGATCTGAGCTGAGTACATCATCTAGGCTTACAGATAAACCGGACCCCCCTTTTTTAAAACAACAACAATTTTATTTGTCTTTTAGTTTGCAGGGCAATGTACGTGTTTTAATGACAAGATTTCATTTAGGCACACTGCACTTTCTTGTGGCTTTTCCAAAACAGGTGAGGTGGTGTGAGAGGCTATCCCCCTGTCCTTGTAATAACACAGCCCAACAGAATACTATGCACCTTATGCTATTTTGTACATTATATAAAGACTCCAGGGCGCGCTTTCTTAAACCAGTTTTAAATGAAAACTGTTTCTGCTCCCATAAAGAGGGTTTTAATTATTTACATTCCTTATCAAATGCCTCTATTTGCAGTTCTGTGCTTAGTTTTATAAAAATTGTTTTTATAATAAGGAAACAATATGCAATGTAAAAGAATGTAATTAGGTGTTTAATTGCCTTCGAAGATATTTTTTATGCTCTTTTGTAAATATTGTCTTATTTTATGATTTTATGTTTTTCTTGCGAACTTTTATGGTTCATCTGGAATCGAATAAAGGTTTCTGACTGACTGAATTACACAATTAACATAACTAATTACCAGTTAATTAATTGAAAATAATTAACAACCAATTATTAATTCATAAATTAAAAATAAATTGCTTCCCACACTTCACACCTATAAACACCACAACACACACCTAAAATTAATTACACAGTTACCATCATTAATTGCCAATTAATTAACTAACAACCAATTATTAATTAATTAATAATAAATTACGTTACACATTTAACACTATAACATCTCAATTAAACAAATATTAATAAATAAAAAATAATCAAATCCATCGTTATTAATGTTCCCTATTAATCGACAACTGGCTATGGAACTAAAAACGCAAAATTAAAATAAAATGTTTTTAATAACTACTATAAATGTAACACATATATTAAAAATACAAACAATTCTTATACAAAAAACATACAACACATACATATAAAATATATAATAAAATACATAACATTAATAAAAAAACTATATTTTTAACAACTATATTTTTGCAAACGATATTAAACACTTTGATATTTTTAAAATCGATATTACTTACCTCAAGTTGATATTCTTGACCACGATATTCTTGCTGTCGATATTTCGGAACCACGATATTTATGACTCGATATTGGTGCAACTCGATATTTTTTATTTGATATTCTGTCTCTGCATTCACTATACTGCTTGGGAAACACGGCATTATGTCTATGGGAATGTATAAACTGAAAATTAGAGTTCAAATGGATGGGTCAGGGTGACCCTTTGGGGGTGTCTTTAACTATATTCCGAACTTTTAAAATGTTTGTTAAGCCCCACAATTTTCTTTACCACCGTGCATGCTTCACTGCTTCACTAGGTTTCATATGTTTATGTTTCTAGTTTTGTGGGAGCGCAATCTTGCACTCACTGGGACATCTCCAGTGCAGATCTTCGGAGTTTGTGTGGAAGCATTTGTTTATTTTGTAGCTTGAGATGGTTTCAGTAGGGAAATACACTTTTTTCAGTATGGCTTCAGTGGTTTGTCTTCTGTGCTCACCAAAAAGTACTCGCCGGAACCCCCATCTTGAAGACAGCCGATGCTTGCAGGTTCAGTGGGCGCTCTCCAATCAGGAACATAACGCAGGGCCCTGTATTCCCTGCGGCTAAGGGGGGGTGCCTCCAGCGCTCTAGGGGGCTCTCAATCTTTCTGAGCCCCCCACTCAGCACATGGAATATGCAAATCTGAGGGATATGGAAGACTCAGGGGTGCCTCATCACATTGTGTGGGCGGCGTCCTTTTGCGTTGCGCCACTGTCTTCAAGCTCTACCGGCGCTCAGTGTCTCAGGTAAGGCCTGGTGAAGCCAAAAGATTTGGCTTAAAAGTGCAAACACAGGCATACAAAGAGCTCCACAAATGCTTTCTACATGTGTTATCATATTAAAGCCAGACCTCTGGCTTGGACAATGCTTGTTCTCATATTCACGCTCAGTATGGCTGCACATCCATTGCGTTTTAGTGTTAGCCCCAACCACTGCTGAAAGCACTGGGCCCTCCTTTCAAAGTTTGGGCTTTGTGGCACCCCAGGCGGTGCAGGAACTTTTGTGAGTCCAGAATGAACATGGAGGTGGGTTGGTGGGGGGGGGGGAGGGGGAGGGGGAGGGGGTAGCTGCCTTTGTTTTACTTCAGTGACTGCGTGCAACATCTAACAGAGTATTCTGCTATATTGAGCCAACTCAGTGTTGGGAGGCCCGCTCTGCCCTTACAAAGGAGGGTGTGAAAACACTTATGCTTTGAGCGTGGGAGACTCGGAGTTGTGTCGCTCTCTGCTTTTGTGAACGTGAAAGTGATTTCTGTGGTGAGTTGTCTGGGCCTTTGTAAAATTCGTAATGTAGGGAGTGACCTATTAGTGATAAAGGCTGGACGTGACATTCCAGTCACGTGAGAGTGGTGGTGGTAGGGGGGGGGGGGGGGGGGGGGTCGTGTACGTCACCGCACAGGTAACTCTTGTGCGTAGAGTCGCCATCTGGCAAGCATTTTTCAGAGGAGGCCGGTCAGTGCCTTTGTGTGAAGGCTAGTGAAAAGCAACGGAAAAGGAGCACGTGTTTGCCGTTGCCCTTTTTTGCACTGTATTATGCAGAATGCGCCCAAGCGAATTAATCCACGAAACCCTGTTTGGGGTATTTCATACAGAACTGATTTTTCCCACAACACTTCTTACCAGTGCATTTTGTTTTACGAAGTGAGAAAAAGTGTGCAGAAGTGCGACTCGTTGTACAATTAAACACTGAAAAAGTCATCATTTCCTCATTACGTGAGTGGCAAATGGTTCGTCACTGATCAGATGTCCCTATTCCCACCCAGACCCTAACGTCATCGTTCGATTCCTCATCCTGCTGTTACCCCTCAGGGACGGACCCAATGAGCTCTGACACTAGTGCGAATGTGGCCTTCGTGTGTCCAAAGCCCCGAATAGGCGCTTTCGAATTGTCTCACCCACATTTGTGACACTTTACACACAGCCCTGCGGTCCATCCGCGCCCTCGTCTGTTTGTTTCCGCCTGCTTCAGTTTCCACCTCGAGCTACAGCATCCGGGCACTTTACCGCGGTGAAGGGACTCATGGCCGCACCACTTCCTGTCGAACACCAGCGTCATCACTTCCTCTTCAATCTGCGCCTGGGGCTCTTCATATTCATGTTGCCACTTCCGCTGCCTCTCTGTGTTCAACATTTGCCTCCGCAGAGGCCTCCCAAAGAATACACCATGCCTACTGTCAATTCTTACCTCGAGTTAATTTCAGTTCTAACCATCAAGGCCTCTCAGTGGTGGTACACCCGTTGTCATTGATGCCTGAGCACAGTGTGGTAGCGGTACATCAGTCATTGATTTGTCTGAGCACATTGTGATGGTGGTACATCTGTTGTCACTGATGTCTGAGCACAGTGTGGAGGTGGTGGTACATCCGTTGTCATTGATGTGTCTGAGCACAGTTTGGTGGTGAAGGTACACCAGTTGTCATTGATGTGCCTGAGCACAGTGTAGTGGTGGTACACCAGTTGCCATTGATGTGCCTGCACACAGTATAGTGGTGGTACACCATTTGTCACTGATGTGCCTGAGCACAGTGTAGTGGTGGTGCACCAGTTGTCATTGATGTGTATGAGCTCAGTGTGGTGGTGGTGGTGGTACACCAGTTGTCATTGATGTGCCTGAGCACAGTGTGGTGGTGGTACACCCGTTGTCATTGATGTGCCTGAGCACAGTGTGGTGGTGGTGGTACATCTGTTTTCATTGATGTCTGAGCACAGTGTGGAGGTGGTACACCAGTTGTCATTGATGTGTCTGCGCACAGTGAGGTGGTGGTGGTACACCAGCACCAGTTGTCATTGATGTGTCTGAGCATTGTGTGGTGGTGGTACATAAGTTGTCATTGATGTGCCTGAGCACAGTGTAGTGGTGGTACACCAGTTGTCATTGATGTACCTGAGCACAGTGTAGTGGTGGTACACCAGTTGTCATTGATGTGTCTGAGCTCAGTGCGGTGGTGGTGGTACACCAGTTGTCATTGATGTGCCTGAGCACAGTGTAATGGTGGTACACCAGTTGTCATTGATGTGCCTGAACAATGTAGTGGTGGTACTCCAGTTGTCATTGATGTGTCTGAGCTCAGTGTGGTGGTGGGGGTATACCAGTTGTCATTGATGTGCCTGAACAGTGTAGTGGTGGTACACCAGTTGTCATTGATGTGTCTGAGCTCAGTTTGGTGGTGGTGGTACACCAGTTGTCATTGATGTGCCTGAGCACAGTGTAGTGGTGGTACACCAATTGTGATGTGCCTGAGCACAGTGTAGTGGTGGTACACCAGTTGTCATTGATGTACCTGAGCACAGTGTAGTGGTGGTACACCAGCACCAGTTGTCATTGATGTGTCTGAGCATTGTGTGGTGGTGTTACATCAGTTGTCATTGATGTGCCTGAGCACAGTGTAGTGGTGGTACACCAGTTGTCATTGATGTACCTGAGCACAGTGTAGTGGTGGTACACCAGTTGTCATTGATGTGTCTGAGCTCAGTTTGATGGTGGAGGTACACCAGTTGTCATTGATATGCCTGAGCACAGTGTAGTGGTGGTACACCAGTTGCCATTGATGTGCCTGCGCACAGTGTAGTGGTGGTACACCATTTGTCACTGATGTGCCTGAGCACAGTGTAGTGGTGGTACACCAGTTGTCATTGATGTGTCTGAGCTCAGTGAGGTGGTGGTGGTGGTACACCAGTTGTCATTGATGTGCCTGAGCACAGTGTGGTGGTGGTACACCCGTTGTCATTGATGTGTCTGAGCTCAGGGGGGTGGTGGTGGTACACCAGTTGTCATTGATGTGCCTGAGCACAGTGTAGTGGTGGTACACCAGTTGTCATAGATGTGTCTGAGCACAGTGTGGTGGTGGTGGTACATCTGTTTTCATTGATGTCTGAGCACAGTGTGGAGGTGGTACACCAGTTGTCATTGATGTGTCTGCGCACAGTGAGGTGGTGGTGGTACACCAGCACCAGTTGTCATTGATGTGTCTGAGCATTGTGTGGTGGTGGTACATCAGTTGTCATTGATGTGCCTGAGCACAGTGTAGTGGTGGTACACCAGTTGTCATTGATGTACCTGAGCACAGTGTAGTGGTGGTACACCATTTGTCATTGATGTGTCTGAGCTCAGTGCGGTGGTGGTGGTACACCAGTTGTCATTGATGTGCCTGAGCACAGTGTAATGGTGGTACACCAGTTGTCATTGATGTGCCTGCGCACAGTGTAGTGGTGGTACACCAGTTGTCATTGATGTGCCTGAGCACAGTGTAGTGGTGGTACACCAGTTGTCATTGATGTGCCTGAGCACAGTGTAGTGGTGGTACACCAGTTGTCATTGATGTGTCTGAGCACAGTGTGGAGGTGGTGGTACATCAGTTGGCATTGATGTGCCTGAGCACAGTGTAGTGGTGATACACCAGTTGTCACTGATGTACCTGAGCACAGTTTAGTGGTGGTACACCAGTTGTCATTGATGTGTCTGAGCTCAGTGCGGTGGTGGTGGTACACCAGTTGTCATTGATGTATCTGAGCTCAGTGTGGTGGTGGTACATCCATTGTCATTGATGTGTGAGAGCACAGTGTGGAGGTGGTGGTACACCAGTCATCATTATTGTGTCTGAGCCAGAGATGGTTTGTGGCATGGGAACATTTGGCTCGGGCCCAGGGCCTCAGCCTTTCAGGGGGGCCACTGATAGGGCCAGCTTTGTTCTGCAGTGGTAAATATGTCCTTATAGATAAGCATCAGTAGAATGTGCTGCCAGTAGTAAATATGTCCTTCTTGATGTCAGTAGAGTGTGCTGTCAGTAGTAAATATGTGCTTATTGATGTCAGTAGAGTGTGCTGCCAGTAGTACCAGTAGTAAATATGTCCTTATTGATGTCAGTAGAGTGTGCAGCCAGTAGCAAATATGTCCTTATTGATAAGCATCAGTAGAGTGTGCCGCCAGTAGTAAATATGTCCTTATGTCCTGATTGATGTCAGTAGAGTGTGATGCCAGTAGCAAATATGTTCTTATTGATAAGCGCCAGTAGAGTGTGCTGCTTGTACTAATTATGTCTTATAGATAAGTGTTAGAAGAGTGTGCTGCCAGAAGTAAATATAAAAACAACAGTTGATGGACAGAATGCAGAACAATGTCATGCATTCACCCCAGTACAGAGATCTGGGCCTAAATCCATCGTTTTTTTGCTCACCATGCCATTGCAGATTGAAACCCAGCCATATGTAAATCAGTCTTGACCATGTGCCTCATGGGAACAGTCCAGCCCGAACTGCCAAGCCAGGTCCTCCCTGGACTGGAAACAAGCATCCTAGGACCGGTTTCGGGGTTAGCCAGGATAGCTCGATTCCAGTGGCATGGAGTGCACGGGACTCACGTCTGAGCATACCCGTCCCACTCGGGGTGACAAATGCAAAAACAACAGTTGATTGGTCCCGTGCTCACTATGCCATTGGAGTCAAGCTATCCTGGCTGAAGAGGGGTAAAACCCAGAAACCGGTCCTAGGATGCTTGATTCCGGTTCAGGGAAGACATGGCTTGGCAGTTCAGGCTGGACTGTTCCCATGAGGTACAGGGTCAAGACTGATTTGCATATGGCCATGTCTGAACTGGGGTGGCGTGGTGAGCAAAATAACGATGGATTAAACCCAGATCTGTGACTGGGGGTGAATGTTTTGCCAATGGGCAACATTCCGTCCATCATCTTGTGTGTTTTGCTGTTCGCCCTATGTGGGAAGGGTATGCCCAGACGTGGGTCCCGTACCCACTACGCCACTGGAGTCAAGCTATCCTGGCTGAAGAGGGTGAAACCCCAAAACCGGTCCTAGGAAGCTTGATTCCGGTCCAGGGAAGACATGGCTTGGCAGTTCGGGCTGGACTGTTCCCATGAGGCACAGGGTCAAGACTGATTTGCATATGGCCATGTCTGAACTGGGGTGGCGTGGTGAGCAAAATAACAATGGATTAAACCCAGATCTGTGACTGGGGGTGAATGTTTTGCCAATGTGCAACATTCCGTCCATCATCTTGTGTGTTTTGCTGTTCGCCCTCTGTGGGAAGGGTATGCCCACACGTTATTCACGTGCTCACTACGCCACTGGAGTCAAGCAATCCTGGCTGAAGAGGGGTGAAACCCCGAAACCGGTCCTAGGATGCTTGATTCCGGTCCAGGGAAGACATGGCTTGGCAGTTCGGGCTGGACTGGTCCCATGAGGCACAGGGTCAAGACTGATTTGCATATGGCCATTTCTGAACTGGGGTGGCGTGGTGAGCAAAATAACGATGGATAAAACCCAGATCTGCGACTGGGCGTGAATGTTTTGCCAATGTGCAACATTCCATCCATCATCTTGTGTGTTTTGCTGTTCGCCCTATGTGGGAAGGGTATGCCCAGACATGGGTCCCGTGCTCACTACGCCACTGGAGTCAAGCTATCCTGGCTGAAGAGGGGTGAAACCCTGAAACAGGTCCTAGGATGCTTGATTCCGGTCCAGGGAAGACATGGCTTGGCAGTTCGGGATGGACTGTTCCCATGAGACACAGGGTCAAGACTGATTTCCATATGGCCATGTCTGAACTGGGGTGGCGTGGTGAGCAAAATAACGATGGATTAAACCCAGATCTGTGACTGGGGGTGAATGTTTTGCCAATGTGCAACATTCTGTCCATCATCTTGTGTGTTTTGCCAGAAGTAAATATGTCCTTATTGATGTGAGTAGAGTGTGCTGCCAGTAGTAAATATGTCCTTATAGATAAGCGTCAGTAGAGTGTGCTGCCAGTAGTAAATATGTCCTTATTGATAAGTGTCAGCAGAGTGTGCTGCCAGTAGTAAATATGTCCCTATTGATAAGTGTCAGCAGAGTGTGCTGCCCGTGGTAAATATGTCCCTATTGATAAGTGTCAGCAGAGTGTGCAGCCCGTGGTAAATATGTCCTTATTGATAAGTGTCAGCAGAGTGTGCTGCCAGCAGTAAATATGTCCTTATTGATAAGCTTCAGTAGAGTTTGCTGCCAGTAGTAAATATGTCCTTA
This sequence comes from Triturus cristatus, assembly GCF_964204655.1. Classification (NCBI taxonomy): domain Eukaryota; kingdom Metazoa; phylum Chordata; class Amphibia; order Caudata; family Salamandridae; genus Triturus; species Triturus cristatus. Next base: position 67,418,988 of record NC_140591.1, read on the forward strand.
TTGATGTCAGTAGAGTGTGCTGCCAGTAGTAAATATGTACTTACTAATGTGAGTAGAGTGTGCTGCCAGTAGCAAATATGTCCTTATCGAAAAGCGTCAGTAGAGTGGGCTGCCAGTAGTAAATATGTCCTTATTGATGCCAGTAGAGTGTGCAGCCAGTAGTAAATGTGTCCTTATTGATGTCAGTAGATTGTGCTGCCAGCAGTAAATATGTCCTTATTGATATGTGTTAGTAGAGTGTGCTGCCGGTAGTAAGTGTGTCCTTATTGATAAGTGTCAGCAGAGTATGCTGCCAGTAGCAAATATGTCCATATTGATAAGTGTCAGCAGAGTGTGCTGCCAGTAGTAAATATGTCCTTATTGATAAGTGTCAGCAAAGTGTGCTGCCAGTAGTAAATATGTCCTTATTAATGTCAGTAGAGTGTGCTGCCAGTAGTGAATATCTCCATATTGTTAAGTGTCAGTAGAGTGTGCTGCCAGTAGTAAATATGTCCTTATTGATACGTGTCAGCGGAGTGTGCTGCCAGTAGTAAATATGTCCTTATTGATAAGTGTCAGCAGAGTGTGCTGCCAGCAGTAAATATTGCCTTATTGATAAGTGTCAACAAAGTGTGCTGCCACTGATAAATACGTGCTTATTGTTAAGTGTCAGAAGAGTGTGCTGCAGGTAGTAAATATGTTCTTATTCATGTCAGTAGAGTGTGCTGCCAGTAGTAAATATGTCCTTATTGATAAGTGTCAGCAAAGTGTGCTGCCAGTAGTAAATATGTCATTATTGATGTCAATAGAGTGTGCTGCCAGTAGTAAATATGCCCTTATTGATAAGTATCAGCAGAGTGTGCTGCCAGTAGTAAATATGTCCATAGTCATGTCAGTAGAGTGTGCTGCCAGTAGTAAATATGTCCTTATTGATAAGTGTCAGCAGAGTGTGCAGCCAGTAGTAAATATGTCCTTATTGATAAGTATCAGCAGAGTGTGCTGCCAGTAGTAAATATGTCCATATTGATGTCAGTAGAGTGTGCTGCCAGTAGTAAATATGTCCTTATTGATAAGTGTCAGCAGAGTGTGCTGCCAGTAGTAAATATGTCCTTATTGATAAGTATCAGCAGAGTGTGCTGCCAGTAGTAAATATGTCCATATTGATGTCAGTAGAGTGTGCTGCCAGTAGTAAATATGTCCTTATTGATAAGTGTCAGCAGAGTGTGCTGCCAGTAGTAAATATGTCCTTATTGATAAGTGTCAGCAGAGTGTGCTGCCAGTAGTAAATATGTCCTTATTGATAAGTGTCAGCAGAGTGTGCTGCCAGTAGTATATACGTGCTTATTAATGGATGTCAGCAGAGTGTGTGTTAATTGTAAATAAAACATTATTGTTGAATATCATCCATATACTGTCAGTAGTTCATCTGTCTCTTCTAATGGCTGTGGGCAAAGCATTGTGTCAGAATTAAATAAGGCCTTATTGGTTAGCGTGAGCACTGTGTTGTCAGTTGTTCACCAGTAGTAAGAGTGAGAGGTCTGTGCTCTCAGTGCTAAATAAGTGCATATTTCTGGGTTTGAGCAGTGTGTGGTGCATCTGTTTCAACTAAATGGGTTGAGGCAGAATATGCTGTCATTAGTTCCTAAATTCCATTTCACTGCTGTGAGTAGTGTGCTGAGTTAGCAATACATAAGTGATTATTGATAGGTAGAGGGTTCTGTCTATAGTACACCCGTCCTTCTCAAGAGGGGTGTGAAGAGTGTGTGGTCTGAAGTGTATCTCCCCTTTGATGTGTGGTGAGGAGACTGAGCTGCCACAGGACACCAGCCTTTATTAACAGGCATTGAGTAGTTTGCAGACGGTAGTAAAACATCTTCTGTTGCAAAGATTCACCTCCCAACCTCCCTCTGGTGTTTGGTCAGAGCCACAGGTGAGGGACACCAACCTGGGCAGTACAGAATGAATTCATCTCATCGGGTCTGGGACTGCAGAGTATGTGAACCTACCTGGTTCCCTTATCTGAGCAATGATCAGATACTTGCAGATCCAAGATTAGATTAGAGCTTAGCCGGTGAGGTGTGGCTAGCACATCCAGGCACTCAGGGGTATGAAATACTCGGTGTATAATAATTTAAATAAAGCAGAGTGAAACCAGAACTAGAGGTGCTACTCAAGCTTGACTTAACTGAACTTGAGATTTAAATGGAGGAACAGAAGACCAACGTATTATATCAAATAAAATACACTCTACCATAAACGAAAAAATATTCCAAGATGGCTCTTAGCTTTGAGAAAAGGTAAAGGCCCTTGGTCCAGCGCTTCATGCCATTTAATGGCCACAAAACTCAGCAGCCTTTTCATCTTTGAGCTGCATTGTTGAATGAATTGTGCCATTCCAACCCCAGCTCCTCGTAAGCACCTTCTTCACCCCAGGTGCATGATACTAAGGGTGAGACATGATTACTTTTAAGAAATTGTTGGCTTGCGTTTGGGGAGGTGGGGTGTCTCTCTGGCCAGGTATTGTGGAAATCTGTCTTTAGTCATAAGCATCTTGGCCACTCTTTCCATTCTCAGCCTGCCAGGTGGAATGTAACAAAGGGTACTGAAAGCTAGAGAGCAGTGTGTGCTGTCTGCAGTACAATGGATCTTACAGCTGGGTAAGGAGTGGAGACAAAAGACTGACAGGCTACGAAAAACTGCTAAATAAATGCATTCTCACAACACTGAGGGGAAACAACAGTAAAGTTACTGTCAGTCTTGACTTTGCCTTGCTGCTGGAAGGAGGAGGAGGGGGAACAAGACCACTAGTCCCAACCTCCCTCATGGCCGTCGCCGTCATTGTACTGCGCCCGGAGAAGCTTTAAATATTGTCGTGTGCTCCCGCAGGGCGGGAAGCCCGTCATTACTTTGCCTTACTGCTGGATGGGGGAGGAGGGGGACAAGGACCACTAGTTCCAACCTCCCTCGCGGCTGTCGCTGCTGCCATCATTGTACTGCGCCCGGAGGCACTTTAAATATTGTCGTGTGCTCCCGCAGCGCGGGAAGCCCGTCTTGACTTTGCTTTGATGCTGGAAGGAGGAGGAGGAGGGGGACAAGGACCACTAGTCCCAACCTCCCTTGCGGCCGTCGCCTCTGCCGTCATTGTACTGCGCCCGGAGGCACTTTAAATATCGTCGCGGGCTTCCGCAGCGTGGGATGCGTGCGGGCCAAGGGTGGGCCCGTCTGCGCCCCTCCACGACTGATCGCGGCTGGGATGGGCCAATCCCCTTGGCTGCACACTTTGGGGTAGCCTGAAAGCCCACTTCGCCATCTTCACCACCTCCATCGCCGCATGCTGCTCAAAGGGGTTGTGGCAGGCCTTTTGGACTTGGACCACGCCATGAGTAACCCTTCTTTTTGGCCACTTATTTGGGGAGCTTGTGTGGAACTTGCTTACATCTTTGCTGCCTTCCCTGTGTCTCTTTGGTTTTTGGCAGTAAAATGGGGAAAAAGACCCAGTCGACGACTGCCCCAGGTCCGGCTTGTCGCACCATTGACACTTTTTTGGCAAACGCTGTGGGTGCTATCAACAAGGAGATAGTTCGGGCTGAGAGGCAGCTCTCATTAGACACGGGGGGTCGGGGGTAAGCTCGCCATCTACTTTGCAAAAGTCTCGTATGGACCAGTCCCAGCCCACCCCTTCCCCGGCTCCAAACCTGGTACCCTTAGAAGTACCATCACCCAAGCAGCCTGTCCCAGGGCCCGAGTCTCCCCCTTTACCCTCATTACCACTACCACCAATTGCATCTCCTGACCCAGTGAACTCCCTCACCCCAAAATGGAAACGGAGGGCAAAGAAGCCTATGAAAGCGGCTTCGATTACACGCCGCGGACAGGTGATTGTTGCTAATGGGCCGTTTGTGGAGGAACTGTTGACCCGCCTTTCTTACATAACATCACAGAGACTTTCACAGACCTTTTATCCCCACTTTTGAACAGAAAGGATAAATTGGAGGTAGCAAAAAGGGACTTGGCAAGCAAAATGGATACTTCTATGTCATTTGTAGAAAAACATCCATCCTGGTATCCGCAAGCGCACACCCCGCCTACTGATATTACGCCCCTTGCTACTCCCTTGTGTAACAGTGGCGCTCCACACGTTAATGCTCTCCCATAGTCCAAGGGAGTTATTGTTCAATCCACAAAGTCAGGGTCTGGTGCTTCTAGTATCCTGGGAGAGGGCGCTTTTAGCGCCTTGCGGGCCCGCCAGGACTAGGTCCTAAAGACACCCCTATACAGGGATGCAAATATCTGGGGTTTGCTAGCCTACTGTCATTGAATTCCCTCCAGCATGTGCTCCGTATTCTGTTGTTTTGTCAGGGGTACCCAGCCTACCTGCTCACAGAAAGGAATCCACAGCTCAACTAATTAACAAAGTCTCTCACTGGTTGGACCTGCATTCCGGGTATTCCATCAGGGACCACAAGGATATTTTGATGGCACGGAGGGTGGGGTGGATAGGTCCATCAGGGAAATGCTTCGAGGGAGACTGTATCATAATTTTTGTACGGTACCCAGAGTTAGCACGCAAAATCCTGTCTGGTGCTTCTAAATCTTTTTCCCTAACCTCCTGCATTAAATTGCTCCCACTGTGCTTTTTTCATAGACCACCACTGAGCAGACGGGGTGGGAGGTGATTGCCTTCAAGGGGTTGGCCAGGCGAGGGAGGCCTGGGACAGTTGTTGCTCCTTGCAAATACTTTCGCGCCCCTTGCTGACTTGAACGAGGTGGATTGACTCCAGGAGGATGACAAGCTGTGCATCCGTTTCCCCCAGCAGAGAGAATCCTCGAGACAGAGGGTAGAGGAAGCTTGCTCTCTATTAACATGTACCCGGAATGAGATCTTGGTTGTTCCATCACCCCATGTGTTCCCTGAGATTAGCCATATGCCCCAAGCGAGTCCCAAGTCACCATTTTTCACATCCCTTCCACCAGCCGTTGTTAACCACATTGCCGACACAGATTTTAGTCTTGTATCCTGGAACCTGGCTGGGTTGTCTTCTAAGTTTTCTGATGACAGTTGGTAATTGTGTGTCAGGTCTTATTAAATTATATGTTTACAGGAGACCAAGAATATTTTCTTTTTGGATGAGCATAAGACCATCTTTTGTCCCGCTTCAAACTCAACAATGAGTCGAGCCATTATTATATTTGTGGCTTTAGAATTTTGTAAAGATTTAAAGATCCTGAAATGGAACTCTCAGGTATTCCAGGGCATAGAACTGCATATGGGGAGAGCACTCACCTTTGTGATTATTACCTTTTATATTGCCAAGAAGGGCGAGGGGGACCCACCAATATTAATGCTTTAAACGGTGCGATTGATGATCTAAAGGAGGATGGTTGTGGGCATATGAACTTCCTTCTAGTGGGTGACTTCAACTGTCATTTGTGTCCATCTCTTGTGTAGAATCAGTTGAATGTTCAGCCATGCCTACTTTCGGAGGATCTTCACATGGAACACGTACTGGAAGGGAAGGTTCTAAATAACTTCTTACTGACTCATAATCTGGTGAACACCCTAGACCTTTGGCTCTATGGGCCTATTTCTCAATTGACCCCGTCCTATAAAGGAAGGGGTGTGGCAACCATTATAGTTTCTATATTTGTAACAGCATCATTGGGGGTGGCCTAAGGATCATTTAATATAGAGGACAGTGCCTTTAGAGACAACAACCCATTGACATTGGTACTGACGGGTCTGGGTCATCCCATTTTAGGTCCCGGTAAGCCGCAGATACCCCTAACCAATGTTCCCTCTAATTTTTTAACTCTGTGTGCAGCAGTGTGAGGTCTCTGTTCGCTCCAGCCACGGCAATGTGCGCCAAGAACCCGACCATGTGTGTGGGTGCAGCGACAGGGGTTCTGACACTGGAGTTCCTGCTTGATTGTGCAGATAAATGACCTAGGTACTGGAACGGAGGAGGCCTGTTTGATGGGGCAGGCACGGCCGGACTGGGAACCCAAAGTAGCGCTGGCAATTTTGCCACAATGGCTCCAACCAGAGGTGGGCTGGAGGTAAGGGGCAAATGTCAAGCACTACTGCTTAAACCCGGTCCCCAGCACTGGTGCTTTTGTTACTGAGGGCCCAAATTGCAGCATCGCTGCAAAACTGCCCCAGTAACACATCTGGCCCCCACTGCTCCAAAACTGACCGCCAGCCTTCCAGGCAAACGCCTGATGCCTGCTAAGGCCAGTCCAGCCAGGGGGGTGGCCTTCGTATTGGTGACTGGCGTACAATGGTTGTGTCATGTTTGAAATGAGAAAGTGCAGAGCATATTCAACCACTACAAAGCTACACCAATATCTATATTAGGAAAACAGTGCCAGCGAACCTCTTCTTTACTAACTAACTACACAGTGGCAGCTCAGGGACATCTTAAGGACTTTGAGCGCCCTCTGCCAAACGTATTTTGAGGGCCTCTGTGTGGATCAGCTTTGAATTTATGATCCAGTTTCATCTTTCTCGTGTCCTTTTGGCCAGATCACAAACAGTGCACAGACACACTGGTTCAAATTCCAAATGTGTTTATAGTTAATATTCCTGTTAATTGCAGCACCATCATGCGCTGCAATTAAAATAAATATTTTCACAATAGCCCACAATCAGCCCTCAGCCACGCTCCATTAAGAGAAGACCTGCATCAAGCCCAAAAGAACGACGTGTAAAGCACATGTCATGCTTTTGGACTTTCTGCATTTCTTCTCTTAAAGGAGCGCGGCTGCGGGCTGATGGGCCATTGTGAAAATATTTATGATAATGGCAGCGCATGACTGTGCTATAATTAACAGAAATATTTTCACAATGGTCCACAAACAGCCCCCAGCTGCGCTCCATTAAGAGGGAAAAAGCAAGTGCAGGAGCCACCACAAGCCGGAAATTACCATTTTTCGCACCGCTCCTTTTCAAAAAGTGGCGGCGTGAATGTTCTCCTGAGATGTGCTGTGGATGCGCGCTCTACACGCAGCACTGCGCGCTCGAGGGGTCAGACGTGCGCGCGCACGCAGGCGCGCACGTTACTGGGAACACTGCCCCTAACCCCCACTGATCCAAGCAGGCGCCTTAGAAGGGTGAGCATAGATGCAAAGGCTTTCAACCGCAGCCTTTTCTTTTCATGCCAGAACGAGATAGGTGCTTGCCTGAATCCTAGCACCCTGAGCAAGGAGATTTTAAGCTTGTTCTCCTCTATTGCACAGAGAGTTTCTGTCTTTTAACTATACAGGCTGGGGGGCGGGCTCAGGTTGCCCCCTCATGGTTTGACCACAAGTGCTCGCAGGCCTTAAGGAGGTTAAAAGCAGCCCTGAAACAGGTGCCACGGGAGAAAGCTAGAGTGTCTTTGTGCCGTCGCCTATATAAAGAATCGACAAGAGAGTGCAGGCCTCATCTCCAAAATCAGGCATGGAAGGACCTAGCTAAAGCAAGTGAACTGAGGCATTGTTCCTTATTTTGGAAAATTATTAATAGTCCCAGTTTCACAGAAGCATCAACCTCAACAGTATGTCACAACATTACACCAGATCAATGGGTGTCCCATTATGAAAAAGTCTACAGTGAAGCCTGCACTAGCGAGCGTAGTGTAGACATCCCCCTTTGCGTGGCGGCTCCCCCGATTAGTTTCTCCTTGGAAGAGGTAACTCTAAGCTTTGAGCTCTTTGCCCCAAACAAGGCCCCAGGCCCTGATGGTATTCCCCAGGATCTCTTTCCCGACAACCCAGAGGTCTGGGCCCCCCTACTAACCCAAATCCTAAGCGCGGCAGCCTTGAAAGGGACATTGCCCTCCTGGTCCACCGCCACAATAGTGTCAATTTTCAAAAAAGGAGACAAGGATAAGCCACAATATTACCGCTCAATTTCCCTTATTGATGTTGCAGTTAAGGCTCTGGGCAGGGTGCTTTAGTTTATTTTATTTATGTCTTTTTATCGATTAACAAAGAATCATAAAAGACAACGTGCTTCAATAAACATTTAGCTTAGCACAATGACCGCTGTATATAAAAACAGTAAAACTGTTAAAATGACCTAAAAAACTAAAATAAAAGTTACATTCAGTATAATATTATCTCAGAATAACCGTAGAAACAGATTATACATCATATAAATGGCTAAAATCACAGATTTTTTTTACAACTGGCGTAAAAGGCAGTAAACAAATTTGAACATAATACATTTGGATTACTGTCGATTGTGACAATTTGATAGAATAGCTGCTACAAAAAGGGACAGAGACTATGTATTGCGGGAAAGTTTGTGTTAACAAGCCCTCAACTTTCTTGCTCGAATAACCCACAACCAGCTCAAAAATGTGGCCACTGCTATGACAGTAGAGTCATCAGTGTTAGTTTTCAAAATCCTGAGAGTCTCCAAGGCTACTCTAATGCCCATATTCTTACAAACGGATTTTAGCCATGTGAGCCTAGGTGACCTATAGGTGGGGCATATAAAACAAGCATTGGCATAGCCAATAGGTCTCGCCTTTGGGACCTTATAAGTGTTTAGCCATGCAACAGTTGCATAACTAAACACTTATAAGGTCCCAAAAGCGAGACCTATTGGCTATGCCAAGCGGCTGTGTGGCCGCAAAAGTGAAAGTGATCGCGATAGCGATCAAACATCAAAGCGGCCGTACGGCCGCTAAAGTGAAAGTAATCGCGGTAAAAGTGGCGCGCGCGCCCGCGCACATGCACTGTAGCTCTAGGCTGGCCTGGTAGCACTTTTTGGAGCCCTCTCAATAAGTCTCGCCAGACCAGCGCATGCGCTGGGTCAGGCGAGACCTAAAAAATGTGAGCTAGTGACTCAGTCTCGGCTGGACAAAAAGGGCAATTATCATCCATAGGGGGGTGCCAGCTTTTGGTATACACTTTGATAAGAAGAGAACCCACCCTAAACTGATGATACAACTTTCTATCAGTTGGTCTTGTTATAATGTCCCAGTATGATTCTAATTTAGGCTCGTGTTTAAGGTCGATAAAGACCCGGGTCAAGGAGCTGCAATGGTGTTGTGTAAATTGCTGCAATCTAACCATACTCCAATAGGCAGCCTTCAAATAATTTTTAGCAGGAAAAACAGCGACTTCTGGGTCCTCCCACAGTTTACTCATCCCCATACTGATCAATGTATGCTTTAAATTCCTTATCCACGGTATTTTGGTTGTGGAACCCAACGCCCTGATTCAGAAAAAGCTTGGGCATACGGGGTGAGCTCCGGAGTGGTCCAGAGTCTTCTCCAGAAGCTACTGGTCTAAACCGTGCCTGGTCCATAATTTTATTACATCCCAAATCCAAATGTAAAGGCCACAGTGGGGTAGACAGCGGAAGGCCGATTAAAGCTCTTAAATATTTATTTTGAGCAGCAGCCAGGGAAGATAAATCATTAAAACCCCAAAGTTCCGCCCCATACAATACTGCTGAACCTACTTTAAGGTTGTATATGTTAAGTGCGGGTGCTATGGGCTTAGTCTTAGAAAGCCTATGTTCTTTTAACAATGCTCCAGAAAGTTGGGAATGTTTGAGTGTCAACAGGTCTATCTGGGACTTCCAACTCAGTTTCTTTCCCAATGTTAACCCCAAATAGGTAAAGGTGTCAGTCTGTTCCAAGGGGACATTATTCATGTGTACCCTCCCACTCACGGCCTTTGACCTATGGAACACCATGAACTTCGTTTTGTCCACGTTTACCTCGAGCTCATGCTCACGGCAGAAAACCCCAAAACACTCCAGGGCAACCTGTAGGCCTTTTTGAGTCCTGGAGAGCAACACGGTATCATCTGCAAACATGAGCAGCGGTATTTTCATTTCTGCCAGCATAGGAGCATCAGTAGGCTGGGATGTAAAATAGTGGACCACCCTGTTAATAAAAAGTGAAAACAGGGTTGGGGCCAGAACGCACCCTTGACGGACACCCTTAGTTACTGCAAATCTTTTGGTAACATTCCCCTGCTTCCCCCATCGGACCTGCGCAAAGTTTGATTCATGCATTTTAACCAAGATACTCAGTAGTTCATTAGGCATACCCAAAGCCTGAAGGGCACTCCACAGTTTTATGCGTGGGACTAGATCAAACGCGGTCTTAAGATCTACAAAGGTCGCATAGATCGTACCACCTCCAATAGCGACTACCTTCCAATACACAAGAACAAATCTAAACACTTGGTCAATGGTGCTTATATGGGGACGGAACCCTGCCTGTAATGGGGTCAAAATATCCATCTCATCTATCCAAGCCTGTATTCTTACTAAGGCAAGCCTGGCGACTATTTTTTGGATGGAGTCGATTAGGCTTATTGGCCTATAGTTGCCTGGTAGTGAACGGTCGCCCTTCTTGTATATAGGTAGGATTTCAGCACCAGACCACATTTCAGGAATTGGTGCGCCACTAGCTAATGCATTTGCAAGGTATTTTACATAGGGGACCCAATGCCCTTGATCAAACAGGTCAGCCGGGATATAGTCTGGTCCTGGTGCCCGGCCTTGTGGGATTGACTTTAACACATTTGCCACCTCTAAATGGGTGAAGGATGCACTGGTGTCGGGTACGAGTTGGTAGAAGGCAGGAACATTACAGCTAGTGGCTAAGAACTGAGCCTCGAAATGAGACACCACCACCTCTGGGGCGACATGGTTTACGGGTACTTGGGAAGTCGCTTCACTGCCCCATTTAATGAGGTGCCAGAAGAGGGTCATATTGTGCTCGTTGCTCGCTACAAGCAGATCATGCCATCGAGACTTGTCCCAGTCCTTCTTCGCCTGTTGCTGAGATGCCTTATACCTGAGTCTGGCGTTTCTTATGTCCCCCATTACCTGTGATTTAATAGCCTTAGCCAATATCTTATATGCCTCCCCACAGGTTTTATTATACCAGGCGGCTGACCTGCGCCGAGCTCGTTAGAGAGTGAAAGGTATGATACCAATAGGTGGTTTTAGCCTCCACTTCCCTTTTAGAGAATAATCATTGGTCGGGTTTCCTTAGTATTTATGGGCTTTTCCCTCTTTTCTTTTCTCCGTACTAGAATCTTCATAAGCCATACATTTCAGCTTGGGGCTGCGATTTACGAATTCCCCCATGATGTGTCACTCGATGAAATGGCCCCTATGGTAAGATCGAGGCAACCTTTTGTTAGTTGCTTGACCTTGAGACACACGTTTTGGTCTTCATTTAGTATTTAGTATTTTGAATAGGAATAAAGTGATGTACGTTTGTTTTTTCTTCCTTTTCCTTCATACGGTTTAGATCGCATAGTTCCCCTTTTTTTGAGGCATTAACGCAGGTGAATTTGACGGTCCAACACGGATTCCTTTCCGAATGGTAATACCTCAGTGTTCCTCACACGGCGATTTTTACTAATGTTACTTATTTTTCCGTGGTGTAGTTCTACACGGGTGTACAAATCTTGTAGGTGGTTTGGTGTCCTTCCCTACACGCGTTCTGGTCTATTATACTTTAATTTCATTGGGACTGCCACTCCAAGAGAGGATTTGTTTATCACTGATTTATTGTGTATAATATATATATATATATAGTTGTACATATTGTAAATAGATTTTTATATTATAGGTGTTGTCCTGGGAGAGATATCCTTATAAACCCTAGTCCTGATGAGGCCCTAAAGCAAGTTGGGCTGAAACGCGTCGACTTTTTTTTAACATAAAGAGCCCCTTATAAATTGAAACCATCTGTTATATATGAAGTACTAACAAATTGTTTAGAGGTGTACAAGTGTTATTGCCTCTCAGTACTGTTGAGTGGGGCTACTTTAAACAAATGGAATACTCATAGCAAAAAGGAGTTAGCATCCATAGGGGAAACAGCCTTTACCACGAAGGCTTTTCTACGCGTTACGTTTACAACGGTACACTTACCTCGTAAACGTCTTCACAACGCGTATTGCTTCCACGACCGTCTTTACCATGCAAGCAACGTCATCACGGAACGTCTTCTTCCTCATCCGAAAAAAATGCATCAGTCCTTTTTTAGTGTCGGCGAAGACGTGAGAAAAAGGCAAAAAAAGAAGAAAGGGGGCTTGGGGCGGGGTCTCCCTCCCCAAAAAAGAAAAAGCGGGGTAAAGGAAAAATCGAGGTAAAGGCAATGCGTAGAAAAAACATTCCGTTGTACCGCATGCGTGGTAAAGGCATGCGTTGCAACGGAATGCGTAGTAATTACATATATTCCATCCATAGTCATTTATAGGGGAATAAGGAATGGATGATTTGTTCCTTGTTTATTTGTATTTTGATTTTTTTCTTGTTTGCTTATTTGATTTATGTTTACTAAACTATATGTACAATTGAATAATTGACATTTCATGTGGATATTGATAAAAGGATGTGTTAAATGAAGCTGTGTCCAGACAATGATATCAATATACGATTAATTCTGAAAGTAAGTAATTTATCTTGAAGGAATAATTTATGGTATCCTTCATAGTATGTGAAAAAAGTACATGATCTGTTCCTTCGCATTACTGTGCTTTGGTTATTATACTTGGTCGATAGGGCCCTTGTTTTTTTATTGGGTTTGATGAAAAACGTTTTAAGCTTCCCAAACAGCTTGTTGTGAACCTCTGGGATGATACGATTAACCTCCTCCTGGGAGTCGCATCCATGTAAAATGGAGAGTGAGTGTCCAACCAGGGATTTCATCTCAGCCACATCTCCCTCGTTGTCCACCAACCTGGCCCATCTAACTCTCCTCAAGTCGTTGGAGAGTGTAGCCTCCACTAGCCTCTCCTCGACAACCCTAGAACCATTGCCAGGTAGGCCAGGAACCTTAAGGGTTAGGATTAGTGGATTATGGTTGCTTTCAATCCGCTCCTGAATCTCCATATCTAGCATGAGGGACCAGATTTCAACATTAAGAAGTATATAGTCGATACCACTACTTCTAATTCCGTTGCTGAAAGTGTGGGTGCCCTTGCTATCCGAGTGCGACCTCCCGTTAACTGCTCCAAGGCTCCTTTCCAAACATAACCCTTTAAGCTGTAATGCAGCCTCAGTCCACGTTTTTGATGGGGCATAGGTTTAATTGCGAGATATTCCATTGAGCATCCTCTTCCAAACTGAGATTTCCATCATAATGGTCGAGGGGCTCAAATGTGCAATTAAAATCACCTGCTATTATCAAGTTACAGCCGCCCCTCTGGCTACCTAAGAACTTATCAAGGTCTGCAACTACTGTTGAAGCTCTACCCCCAGGCATCCCTCTGGCATAGACGTTAAATACCAGAGCGTCAAGCACATTAGCCTTCCTAATACGCAAAACCAATATGTCGGGACTGTCAATATAGTTTTCCTGGACCACCCATCCATCTGACTGCTTAACCCAACACGTGAGTCAGCCAGACGGCCTGCCTTTCTGGCCCCCTAGCTCTGGTTTATATAAAAATTAAGATATCCTGGGAAAAAGATGGGAGTCAATGACCAGGTTTCTTGAAAAGACCAGATATCATATTTGTCAATAAACGCTGCCCAGTCGGTAGAGGTAGATTTTGTTGACAATCCTGCTACATTCCAAGAGGAAAAAGACAACGAGGGCTGTACTTGCTGTATTACGGTGATGTTAGTTGGGTCAAACGCACCCATAGTGTTAGTCATAACCACTTGCTTGTTAGGAGAGATATCAAGTTGTTTATACACACCGTAAATACAGGGATATTTGGCTTGGGGAATAGTGACAGAGTCCCTTGGTGCCAACTCAATTGTTTTTATTGACCCGGAACCACAAGCAGTCCCTGGATCTGCAAGGCTACAATCAGCGGGCCAGAGTCTGAGACATCCCCACTACAAGAAGGCCCAATATGAGCTTGGTCGAGGGTGCTCATAGCTAGCCTGGGTGATCCCCTGGCTCCTGAAGCTCCTGTTAAAATCAGGCCACCAGGGGCTTTAGGTCAGTCTAACTCTTCCATGGAGGTTAAGGCATCAAAGCGATTACTAGTGGAGATCAGGAAAGCGGGGAACTGGTGGAAAGAATGGCCACACGAGTTAAGTTCCCCCCTCCTCTCACTATGTCCAATGACCCCATCTAATTTATAGAAGAAACCCAGTGGGACACATTTAATGACCACATCCTTGATAGAACAACTGCCCGCCCTCTCCAGTATATGCTGTACCAATCTTGGAGAACTAAAACTAAGGACCACTCAATCGCCAGGGAGAAACTTGGGAGATTTTCCTACCCATGGAACTCGGCGGACCATCTTAAACTTGTGGAATAGGGGTTCCCTGATGCCTGTCCTAACACTCAACAAATGAAGTGCCTTGTTTCTTAACGTAGACCAGTGCTCCCGCACACCAGGGGCAAGCACTGGAACATTAGTCAGAACAACTGTATAAGGAGTGGCTTCCGGTGGAAGATGAAGGAAAGGCTGGGTACTCAAAGGGTCAGAAAGAAGGGGCAGATGGACCTGATGACTACTTGGTCTGTCTACCTGCTTTGTAGAGGGGAATGTGGTATTTGTGATTTGAGACAAATTGTCCGGATGTGCAACCTGTGTTGCTGGCCCAGACGAAGATATGAAGCAATTTGAGTTGCTAACCAGTCCCCTAACAGCTTCCACTGGTCTTTCACTCAGATGTGTCGTAACCCCTCCCACCGTTGTCCCATTGGAGCTGTTAGGAGGAAATTTAGAAATACCCGACTCTATTTTGTCTATTCTTTCCTCAATCAGGGACAACTTCTTTAGTATGGGATTGATCAGTGCCAATAAATTGGATTCATTCCTGGTCCAGAGGTCTACCTCAGTATTCGAATGGGAGGAATCACAACTTACCGCTGGGCGAGGCTGGCTAGTTGCAGCATTACTAACCAGCGCACAACTATTGGTAGCAGCAGACTACCCTTTGCGTTTGCCAGATCTTAAGGGCATATGGTTTGTTTTTGGTGGTCCTCGAGCTTTCCTCTTTTTGGACGGTGGTTCAACAATGGTAGCATGGCTAAACTTCTGACTATTAAGAATGGCCGGGTGGCATTAGGGGAATTTTCCGAATTTCCTGTGTTGGGGATAGAAGGGATCGTATGACTACTGTGAGAAGGGGAAAGCGAACCACTAGGCTCCACTGAGACTTCGATGATGTCTGGCTCACTACATGGGTGATGTGGGGAGGTTCCAAGAGTACTGCTGGGAGCTACTGGTTCTAATGATAACCTGCGTTCGGTGAGCTCAATTTCGTGCATTAACACTGTTTCTGCCCTAATAAGGAAAGGCATCATGTGTCCTCACAACCCCCGCCCCTGCTGTTGGTTTGCTTTTTTTCATAACGACTATACACCACTAATTAAACTTGCCCTGGTCCCTTCTCCACCCCACACAAACCATCAGCTATAACGTCAGAGGGCTAGCCCAGCCCGGCCTCCTCCAGCCCCTGACGGGCACAGGCGGGCCCACCCTTGGTCCGGGCTTCGTCTGTGCTGCGTCCCGCGCCGCGGTGGGAGAGGCAGCGCTATAAGCGCGTTGGCCGCGCCTCCCCATCACTCGCAGCAGCTGGTGAGTAGAGCAGTGCACTCTGGGGTATGCAGTCCCCCCGAGTGTTGCTAGTGATGCGGGAGAAGCGGCGTTGCCCCTGGGACCCTCGTCCCACCAGGGGTCTAATCAGGGTGCAGATGCTGAAGTAATGGGCGGCAAACAGACTCGAGCAGGCAAAGGAGACTCCCTTCTATCTAGATTGTCTATGTGGGCCACAGATAACCAGATCTTATCGGAAGTCCAATATGGTTTTCGTGAAGGCCTATCAACATCAGAGCAATGTCTCAGTCTGTTTCTCCTGATTTCCAAGTACACCGTGGCCCAATCCGGCGCCATGTATTTGGCCTTTATGGACCTTACGTCCGCATTCGATCGGGTTAACCGGTCTAAGTTATTGGACATCTTAACCTCATTGGGAGTGGATCCTCGCATCGTACATCTACTTACATCACTCCATGCCCACACATCGGCGGCAGTGAGAGTCTCACACGAGGGAGATCTTACCAAACACTTCAATTGTACACAGGGGGTGCATCAAGGGTGCATCTTAGCTCCTTTCTTTTTCTTGGTTTATATCAACGGCCTCGAGGCGGCACTCCTGGCCCTTCAGTCAGACTCCTCTAGAGTAGGTGGGAGAGTGTTGCCATGCCTACTCTATTGCGGATACCGCGGTGCTCATGGCCCGCACGGGCCGGGGCCTGAAGGTCCTAATAGATGGTTTTGTGGAATTTATGGACGGGCTGGACCTATCAGTGAATTATACCAAGTCGTATGTACTAGTGGTGGGCCCATGGGGATGCGGTCAAAAAGCTTTAAAGCTGGGAATCATACCCTTGGTAAGGTCCCGGCTTTCCCCTATCTGGGAGTGTTATTTGATGACAAGCTAATGTGGGAAGCCCTCTTAGAAGGGAAGCTGAATAAACTGAATAAATCCCTGGGAGTTATTACTAGTTTTGCGAGTAGATTGAGTTCATGAGCCCCGGAGGCTATTTTAAAACTCTATAAGTCCAAAGCTATCTCAAGAGTAATATATGGTAGTGAAACCTGGGGGTATGTGCCCCCACACAGGTTACAGGTGGCGGAAAATAAATTCCTGCCATGAATTCTACGAGTCCCCCAAGGCACGCCAGTTTGGACTGTACATGAAGAGGTAGGGGTTGGTTTCCTGGCGGACCAAGTGGCAATTAAACCTCTAGTGTGCTGGATAAAGATTTGGACCACCGATCATAAGCATTTAAACCTCATGATTGTATCGGACTGTTTGAAATTGGAGCTTGGCAACAAAATACCTTGGATGCATTATGCAAAGGAGTCTTTGCAGGCTATAGGTAGGCCAGACATTTTCTTTGTACACAACACTTTAAGCAAGGTGGACGTTAAAATCATAAGACTTACACCACAAATTTTTAACTGTGAACTGTTAAAATCTTGAGCTCAGCAAACCCTCAGTTAGGGCTTATGCATTGTTAAAATCGGTTCCGGGCATTGAACCGTACCGCCTGGCCTTAACTAGTGCTCACGACAGATTTTTAATCACGCGTTTTAGATTCAATCAGCTCCACCACATTTTGGCATCCCCGGTGGGTTTCTTTCCCTCACTAGATCATCGAGGTCCCTGTGGCTGCGATCTTCGATCTCCTCAGGACACGTTACATTTTATTCTATTGTCTAAATATTTTTAACTCCCCAGAAAACGTTTCCTCCGGCCCCTGTTAAAATGCTTGAAGTTCAGGCATGCTAAAGCGGCCCTTGTGCATTTACAGCTGTTACCCAACCCTTTTACACTCTGTGCCGAGCTAAGTTTTTTGCGGGCCGCTTATAAATCCAGATTATCTAGAGTCGATTGATTCTGTGCTGCTGGTTTTATTCATGTGTATTGTTTTACATTTTATTGTATTTTTATGTACTGTGTGTTTATTTATTATATGATGTACTGTATCTTTGATGGTTGCCTTGCATCCGGATAAAGGAAATGTATATATACTGCCATGGCGCGTCATCTTACCAGTCCGAATGAGGTGAATTGTGTCCGTCCTTTTGATATCCCCGAGGGCGTCAGCCACCTCCACAAGTAACGTCATGGTCTGGTTCACGTCCACCTGTAGCGCATTATTACTGAGGAGACGAAAACCGGAGGCAATGGTACCAACCGGAGACCCTTTCCATTTAGCGATATGCTCTTTACCCCTCTTCCAAGACACCATGTCGCTGTCATTGATATCCGAAATGTTGATCCGCACTGGTCCGGTTAAGGGTCCGTAGACAGTTCGGTCGTTACCTACCAAGTGTAAAAAGAGAAAAGGGACAAGAGGCATCAGCAAGTAGTCCGGACACCAACAGTGAGTAATACAACAACTAAAGCATGGCTTACAAACCATTACATTCCAAAATGCCCCTCCCCCCGTATTTGGGACCAAGCTGCCCTCCAGTCCCAGCACTCCTACCAACCGTGACAAGATGCGGTCCTCAAAGACCTCTCCACAGAGAATGGCAGAGGAAATATATTGTAGAAAAAAGGTGGTGTTCACCAGATGCACTTAATTAACTGTAAGTAAAGTACCTCATTTCTCCGGTGTAAAAATATCCATCTTCGTCATGATGAAAAAATAGCCAGCCCCGCCCCCCTCCCACCCTCCAGTTTGAGTTTAAGCTGCTCCATAGCAACTGCGCCGAGTTCGAAAGGTCCCAATCCGCGCACTGAAGGTTAAAGGCCGCAGGTTGCGTCATTGAGTCCTTGTAAACTCACCTAAGGAACTGATAGTCTAGAGATTAAGGGGCATATCAGCAACAACCGGCGATAATTATTGCTCAGCGCTCTTAGCGTGAGGATAATTATCGCCAGGTAACGTGGATTTTTATCGCTGAGATAGCGTGCTATTAGCAACGCTTATCTCCTCAGCGATAAAAATCCTAGCGCTAACTGACTAACGTGAGATTATCGCTGGAAACCCAGCGATAATCTCATGTAGTGTGCATTAGCTTGCTGATAGGGACTCACAAACTTAGCCATGATATCCACCTTCCATAGGATATCATGGCTAAGTCAGTCCTGAAGCAGGCGTAAGGAAAATAGCGATAACAGGGGTTATTGCTACTTTTCCTGCCGCTATGCTTCATAGCGTGGGGCTTGATGATAGGAGAAATGTCGCTTAGCGACATTTCTCCTGTCATGTTAGGTCAGGAACGCCCAGAGATGCAAAGCTGGGCGTTACGAATCCCCACGCTAAAGCAAGGTTTCATGCGTTAGCGTGGCCTTGCTAATTATGCGATAAAATTATCGCCGCTTTAGCGGCAGAAAACTGCAGCTAAAACGGCGATAATGGGCATGATAATATGCCCTATGGAATTCCAATTGAAGCTCAGGTTAGATGTCCTTCACATCTAACCTGAACTTCAATTGGAATTCCATAGAGCATATTATCAAGCCCATTATCGCCGTTTTAGCGGCAGTTTTGTGCCACTAAAGCGGCGATAATATTATCGCCTGTCTTGATAATATGCCCCTAAGTGATTTCATTGTGTGATCCTGGTCTCATCCCGTGGTTCTCTATGGCTCAGTACCATTTTTTGCCATAAAAATGTGCTTAGGGAGAGCTCTGTTTCGAATTTACAAGCAACTACAAATATAAGCATCAGTTGATAGATCCTAACTTGTGCTGCAGTCTCCTTGACAAAGACCCCTCGAGCTCACAGAATAGAAAATGATTGAGCAGGCATGTTATTAGGAAACACCACTGCAGGACGAACCTGCTACTGACTGCCCTCCAGTGACTGTCACTGACTGACAGCCGTGCACACACACACTTCACTCCATGCGCCTGGCTCACTTGACGCCACTGTGTACACCTACAAACTGACCAGCTCAGAAAATTAGTAGATTGGGCTTTGTATCTAAACCTTGGGGCATTTGCACTCACCCGCCTCAGCAAAGTCACAGGTTTGCACCAGTATTTACCCCTGACACAAACGTGCGCAAAGGTGTCTTTGCACTGAGAAAATGGCTCATGTCCATCACTAAACACATTTTCGGATGGACTGTAAATTCCCTGGCAGGACTTTGTGTCGCTCTGTGTTGTTTTGGGATGGTGCAAAGCCTTAGTACATCTGCACCTTTGTCTCTTGCCTGAATGCTCCAGCCCTCTTTGTTTAGGGGGCCCCTCGTGTTTCTTCTACAGAAGGTCTGATCTTCGGGGTGAAGCACACTCACTTTGCGGCTGCCCGAGGCCACCACAGGGAGCCACTCAGGAGGGCGGCCCTTTAGTGGCATCGGGCATCCACCCCCCCTCTTCCGTTCTCCTCCCCCCCCTTTTCTTGGGGGGGAGCTTGGCCTAGGGAGAAGTCCCAACTTTGGTCGCGGGTGTCCCGCGTCATGTCCGGTGCGCGAGGCAGGGTGAGGGGTACATAGGTATCCCCCACCCCCTCCTCTGCCTCTTTCCCGCAACGAACGCGCCGCGAACACCTCGCCTCCAACACGCCTCCAACACGCTCTCGCCAGATTCTTCCCACGGTGAGTGGTTGTTGCTCCCCCCCCATGCCTGAGCACCCCATCTGGGTGCAGCACGGCGGGGCGGCCCAGCGTATGCTGGTTGGCTGCCGGGGGCCGGGGGGTAGCGGGCTTCTGCCCTTGGGGTTGGGGCGGGCACCGCTCGAGCCGGTGCTCCCCCGGGATGTGCCGCGTGGTGGGCAGCAACTTTGGCAGCGGGCTTCGGCTCCGGCTTCCGTCGTGCCCCCCCGCACTGTGAGGACCTGGGGCCCGGCTGGCGGACTGGGCCCGCGGGCTCGGAGGCCCGACTCGGGGGTGGGAGGGAGGCCCGGACGAAGTGTCTGGAACAGAGTTGCCCCCACGGCAACCCTTGTGGCGGGCGCTCACCTGGTCATCCCTCGCATCCTAGGTGGCTTGTGGTAGTAACGAGGGCCCGGGGGCGGTTGGGGCCGGCCTCCGGACCGGCTCTCAGCTCTCCGCCTCCTCCCTCATTGGAGTCGTGCGCTCGGCGGGCCGTTCCCTCCCCGGTGGAGGGCGTTGCGCTGCTGCCCTAGCCGAGTCCGTGTGCATGGTGGATATTTAATGCCAGACCCCGCCGCGCTGCCTCAGCGGCCGTTGTTGCTGGCTTGCCTGCGGCAGCCCAACCGTGCCCTCCCTGGCCCGCCCTCCTGAGTGTTGCACCGCCCACCGGGAGGCGGCGTCGCGCTGTGGCTCCTGGCGGACATCGGCCGGGGTACGCACGTCCCTTTACCCTGTCGCCCTTGGGCTCCTTTAACATAGTGGTTGGGGCAGGTGGGGGGTCATTGCCCCCCGCCCTGGCTTTCGCTGCGCTGCCGACCTTGGTGAACGAAACCAGGGTTCGAGCCTCGAGGTCGCATCCACTTCCTGTGACTCGGGGCAAATCACTAATCTCCCCGAGCCTGAGCATGCAATGTAAACGCGGTGCTCAGGTCCAGCGCTCCTCTACCATCGGGTCGAGCTCGCGCTATCCAAAAGATGCAAAAGAAAAAGAAAAATGTTGTGCCTTAAGTGTGGTGGAGCGCACGCTGGCGGGGCGCAAAGGGTGATGCCAGGCCTTTGTTTGCTCGGCCCGTCCAGAAGGGGCCTGGGGCCGGGTGGAAGGGGGTCAGGCCAGGTGACGTGTTGACTGGCTGTGCCTTACGTGGGGAAGGGTCAGCTTGCCCTGCAAGTCATGTTGGGCCAGCAGCTTTCAGGTACCAGCCCTGTACCAAGGCACCCCATGCATTTCCTTATGAAGCCCATTGGGGGACTCCCTCTACCTCTCGGGTAGCCCCGGGAGCCGTGCGCTACCCCCCCACCCTTGGCATGCTGGGCCCGGCCCCCCCTACCAACTGTCGCTGCCCCCCCTTGCTTCGGGGTGGCTCCAGGCCTCCACCCTGGACGCTCTAGGTCGCTAGCGCGCACACCAATGTGCAGGCCAGGGATCTACTACCGTAAGGTGGGAACCACCAGTAGGTCACCGGGGATGCCTGGAGCCTGGGGTCGGCGGCAGCGGTTTGGCCACTGGCCGGGCAGAGCAGCGCCGGGAGGGAGGTTGCATGGGGTATGCATTTTGGGGCATGCGCTTTGTGTCTGGTTACCATCTGCCTGCGGTGCCACCCAGTAGAGCCATGGGGGCAACCACCGTGACAGCGCATCTCCTGAGGGTCAAAAAAGGTAGAACCAAGGACCCACGGGAGTTATCCTCACCGCACGCCTACCTTTCGTCGCTGATACGGGATCAGGGGAGCTCCGGGGTTCCTCATGCTGTAAGGCGGAGCGGCCGTTAGTAAGGGGTGGGGTTGAGGTTGGTTGCTCTGAACACGGCAAACGACACCCGGTTGCACCTGGGACAGCGGCATGTGTGAAGGTACTAATCTATCTGTGTCTTTATGCTAGGAGTAAGAGCGGACACCTGCCCCCCCCCCCCTTCTTCGTCCCAACCAGGATCCGCCTGGAACACACAGGAAAAGGGTAAGAGCCGCCCAAGGCAGGGTACACGAAGGGGCAGACCGCAGCAGTCCACGGCGTGGGTGTCTCCATCTGGCCAGGGGCTGTGCGCCACGTGGCCATGTTTACCTGTGTCACCCACCCCCCCCCATGTGGCTATGTCAGGTGGTGACAGCCACTCCACCCCCCCCACACCTCTTGCTTTGTTTTACAGCCTTCGCAGACATCTCGCAGAAGATCAGGGATAGGACCAGTCACCGGCGGAGGTGCTTTCGAGGTAACGCATGGCGGAGCTTGCCACCTAGGGGGCCCGGTGGGGAGGGCTCTCATGGGAAGGGGACCGCAGCACCATCTCCAAGGGGGAGAGAGTCATGATGGGCAGGTAGGGACGGCGCCGTGCCAGCGGCCGTTAAGTCCTCCTGGTCCATTGGTTAACAATTCTACCATCCCCACCTCACAGGGTTCAGCAAGTCCCATCCCAGACCACAAGACGTCACGAGCATCGTCAGGACGAGAGTAGCGACCACAGGAAGTAAGTACAGAGAGAGAGTGGGGGACCGAGCGGCGTAGTGGGAAACTGGGAAGCGGAGCCGTCACCAGCAGTTAGGCCTTGGCTCACAGCTCATTTTCTTTTCCAGGCCGGCAGTCGCAGATCCTCCCGATGAATAGCCAGGGATCCCCCCCACTTTTCTCGATGATGTCTCAGGTGGAGGATACCCAGTCAGGAACCTCCCAAGATGCACAAATGTCGGCTGTCATGGAGATGGTCAGGGCCAAAGGTGTGGCTTGGGCCACTGAGCTGCTGATGGCACACAGCCCAGACGATTCGGGCATCGCCATGCCTGCCCCATGCACTGGTCAGGAAGCCGCCGAGGAGAACGGTCCTACCAGATCCAAGAGGGCCCGCAGGCCCACAGTTAAGGACTTCCCCGCTGAACTGCTGGTAGCCAGGAGCCGCACCACGAGCACAGTGCGGACTGTGGCCGTGCCACTGGCCGACACTTCCCTGCCCCCCGCAGCCGGACCAGCGGGCCCCTTGGTCAACGCAGCGCCGCCCACAAACTTTGCCACCCGCGACGACCTGGGTAAGCTCATGGACACGCTAACAAACTTTATGTCAGAGGTCAGAGCTGGTCTCCAGGCATTCAACAACAGCAATACAGCGAACGGTGGAGTTGGGGTAGCTAGCCCAGTGCCCCCGGGGCAGGCACCAGGTGCCCCTTCAGTCACGAACGTTTGGGGTGGTTGTGGGGGGCAGCCGTTGGCCAGTGCTGTCGCAGAGCAGCATGCAGTAAGGAGTCCCAGGGCCCGCACTTGAGCCCGGGGCCATCAAGCACTCTCCCCTCCCCACTTGGGGGGACATCCCGCGAGTTAGGCGGCGAGACACGAGCTGAGTCAGCCATCCCGCCCGCAGCACCATGTGCTCCCCCCGCGATCCCTGCTGTCAACGCCACCCCTCCGCCTGCGTCCCTGGCGCCAGGCACCACTCTCTTCTCCACGGCCCCGCTTCCTTCACTCCCTGCCCCCGCGCCGCTAGTCACGCTGGCCCCCCTGATGTCCGGTCGATGCTCATTAGCGTGGGAGGTGCCCCTGGTGGCCAAAGAGAGGATTTGGAGGAGGGAATTCATTGACATCTTTACACTACTGATGCACGGGCGGAAGGGATTGATACAAGGAAAATGAGCGGTAAGGAGGAGGACAAGAAGGTTCGCTTCCAAGCTTGGCCTGAGAACAATATCAAAAGGTGGGGACAGGCCTTTGCCATCCTGGCAGCCGTTGTCTTGGAACTGTACCCAGACCAGGGACCGGGGCTGTTCCAATACGCTGGCATCATCACCAATGAGGCAGAGACGAACGGCGGGATGGGCTGGTACAGGTACGATTGTGAGTTTAGGAAGAAGATGGCCATCTGTCCAGAACTAGGGTGGGACCAGCTGGAGGTGCGACTTTGGGTCCAGCACATGGGCAAGGGCAGGGTTGAGGCTGAGGAGAAGCCTAGCTCCACCATGAAGAAGGGAGAGTCGAGCAAGGGCCAGAGGCAGGACAGGAAGGGGCAGTTCAAGCAGCCCTTTCGAGGAGGCCGGGGTGGTGGACAGAAGCAGGGACCCAGGAGAGCCTTCAATGGCACGTGTAGGCTTTTTAACGCTGGGTCTTGCTCCTGGGGAAAGGCCTGTCGATTCTCTCACACCTGCAGCAAGTGCGGTTCCCCCCACTCAGCCACCTCCTGCGACAAGCGCGAACACGCCACCATGCCCGCCAGACAAGACAAGTAGGCCCGAGGTCCGGGGTCTTCTTGTCGGGCCCTCTCGCCCCCCCCCTCAGATCAGGCCACCTTGCACCCCCCCAGTTCCCTCTCCGGGTGTGCCCCTGGCCAAGGGCCCGTACCCCGTGGTCACCGCCAACCTGCTACCACTACTTAGGGAATACCCCAATGCGAAGGACAGACTGTCACTGGTCCAGGGGTTCGTGGAGGGCTTCAGAATTCCCTACCTGGGCCCCCTGGTCAACAGGGATGCAGAAAACCTCAGGTCAGCCAGGGACCATCCCAATGTAGTAGGGGCTAAGATCAAGAAGGAAGCGGCACTGGGGAGGGTGGTGGGGCCCTTCCGGCACCCCCCCCCCCCCCCCTTCCGAACTTTGTTGTCTCTCCCTTGGGTGTGGTCCCGAAGAAGGAGCCAGGGGCTTTCAGGCTGATCCAGCACTTGTCTTACCCGGATGGGGATTCAGTGAACCACTGGCTTGAGGAGGATTCGTGCTCGGTCTCCTACTGTTTGCTTGACATGGCAGTAGACATGGTCAGGAGGGCGGGCAGGGGAGCGTGGTTAGCCAAGGCCGATATGGAGTCCGCTTTCCGACTTCTACCGGTCCACCCTGAGAGCCAGCACCTCCTTGGGTTCAAGTGGCTAGGTGAATTCTTCTACGACAGGTGCATGCCGATGGGGTGTGCGGTCTCGTGTGCCTACTTTGAAGCCTTCAGCTCATTCCTGCAGTGGGCTCTCTCGGCTAGGTTTAGCGTTGAAGGGGTGACCCACTACCTGGATGACTTTTTGTTCCTTAGGGGTGCGGTAACACAGGAGTGTAGCAGGGGGCTTCAATGTTTCCAGGACCTGGCCAGACACCTAGGGGTGCCGTTAGCACCTGGTAAGACGGAGGGTCCTGCGCAGGTCCTCACCTTTGTGGGCATCGAGCTTGACACTGTTACGGGTGTGTCTAGGCTCCCTGCGGAGAAGGTACAGGCTTTGCGGCAGGACATCCAGTCACTGCTGGGGAAAGACAAGGCTTCCCTGGGTGTCATCCAAAGCCTTTTAGGCAAGTTAAACTTTGCAGCTAGAGTCATCCCAGTGGGGCGGGTGTTCGCCAGGAGATTAGCCAGGGCCACAGGTAATGGGGCTGATTCACAGCACTAACTTAAGACAAAATCCTAAACTTACTACTTTTGGTATTCACAGAAGTTAGGATTTTGTCTTAAGTTTGTCTTAAGACAAACTTAAGACAGACTTAAGGCAGACTTAAGACAGGCTTAAGACAAACTTAAGCCAGCCTTAAGACAGACTTAAGACAAACTTAAGATAGACTTAAGACAGACTTAAGACAAACTTAAGACAAAATCCTAACTTAAGTCTGTCTTAAGTCTGTCTTAGTCTGTCTTAAGTTTGTCTTAAGTCTGTCTTAAGTCTGTCTTAAGTCTGTCTTAAGTCTGTCTTAAGTTTGTCTTGAGACAAAACTTAAGACTAAATCCTAACTTCTGTGAATAGCAAAAGTAGTAAGTTTAGGATTTTGTCTTAAGTTAGTTCTGTGAATCGGGCCCCATGTGTCTAAGAAACACCACTTGGTCAGGTTGAGTGCAGGCCTGAAGAAGGACTTGGTCATGTGGGGAGAATTCCTGTTGCACTTCAATGGGACGGTCATCTGGAGGGCCCCCTGGGTTGACAGTCCCAAGCTCAGCTTGTTCACGGACGCCTCGGGAAGGGAGGGCTTTGGGGCAATCCTGGGCGAGGAATGGTGCGCACAGGAATGGCCCAACGCGTGGCGCAAGCACGGCATCTCTTCCAAAATCACAGTTTTGGAGCTATTCCCTATCATCATATCCCTCCACTTGTGGCCGGCCATCTTGTCCAATAGGAAGGTCCTTTTCTGGTTGGACAATATGGCGGTTGTGCAGGCTATCAATGGGCAGACCGCCAAGTGCCCGCTGGTGCTCTGCCTGCTCAGGGAGCTCGCCAGAGGGAGCCTGCGCTGCAACTTGGAATTTAGGGCTAGACATATCGAGGGGGTTAAGAATGTTGCGGCTGACGCTCTCTCTCGTTTTCAGTGGCTCCGATTTCGAGAGGCCTGGCCGCAGGCGAGAGAGGAGATGACCCCCTTCCCCGCAACCCTCTGGAGGATCTTGGAGTTGAAAAACAGCTAAGGGCCATGGGGCAACTGGCCCTGGCCCCCGGCACCAGGAAGCGGTACCTGGCGAGCCTTACCTGCTTCAACAACGTGGCTGCTGTCTTAGGCCTGGACGGGGTACCCATTGAGGGCAAGGTTCAGGCCTTCGTGGTGTGGGCTAAGAGACAGGGAAAGAGTCACTCTTGGGTCTGTGGTCACCTAGCGGCAGTTAGCCACGACACAAAGCTTAGAGGAGGACAGGACCCCACCAAGTCCTTTGCCATCAGGGCGGCGTTAAAGGGGTGGGCTAGGGAAGAGCCCCGGGTACCAGACAACAGGTCCCCCATCACCTTTCCCATCCTGCAGGCCATGCTAGACCTCCTGGGAGGGGTCACCCACTCTCCTTATGAGGCGTCCCTCTTTGCCGCTTCCTTTTGCTTAGCATTCTTTGGTGCTTTCAGGATCAGCGAGTTAGTGGCTCGGTCCAAATCTGACAGGTCAGGGGACGCCCTGGGCATAGCAGACATCCGGTTGTTGGATGAGCTCTCGATCCACCTCAGAAGGTCTAAGACAGATCATAACGGAAAGGGGGTAGGGGTGGTGCTACTGCCGTTAGGAGAACCCAAATACTGCCCGGTCTCCAGGGTCCGGGAGTCCGTCTCTCCGCCCGGATGCACCGGGGTACTTATTGATTCACTCCGACCTTGTCCCCCTAACCATCTTCCAGGTAGACAGGGTAACTAATGGGTGCTTGCCTGTCTAAGGCTGGCCTTCTCCGGGATGATAAAAAATATTCTAGCCACTCCTTCCGGATTGGGGTGGCCACCACTGCATTCTCAGCAGGCCTGGAACCGGCACAGGTCATGAAAGTTGGGCTCTGGGAGTCTCAGTGTTATAAGCGATACATCCACCCCTGAGGGGTCCTACTTTGTGTTTAGGACTGTATCTTGCAGTGTGGTGTGCCACTTGTTTATGGTTTGGTGGTTGTAGTGCAATGTTTTACTGTTTTGTAATAAACTTTTGAGTTGAATCGTGTCCTTTGTTTCTTCAGGGTCACATGTGTGGGTCATTGGGCACTCTGCCATCTCCCGGTTGACCCGTTGGGCATCGATCTGGAACTGGATGCGGCGCTTCTCTCAGACTAAGTTTGAGTGGTTGGAGTTCCAAGGGATGAGATGGTGCAGCCTCATGAACAGACTGGAGCATTCGTTAGCCACGCTGGATGCCCCGCCCAATTTTTTGTGACCCACCTGGGGGTAATGACTTGACTGCATTGGGGAGGACCCTGCTCGTGCATTCCATGAAGACTGACCTGGGGGAACTGAACAAACGCCAGGGTCAGTGCGAGCTCTGGTGGTCAGAGATTTTGCCGCGGAGGGTGTGGCAGGGTGCTAAGTCTGGCGAGGCGGTGGAGCGGTCCAGGAAACGGGTGAACAGCTCCATGCGCAAGTTCACTCAGCAGAGGGGTCTGGGATTTATCAGACACAAAATGATTCAGGAAAGGGTCAAAGGTTACTGACGGGGTACACCTCACTCCGGTAGCGATGAACCTGTTCCTGCTAGACTTGGAGGAAGCACTAGCACACAATGGTTGCAGCTGATAGACTAGAGCAGTTGGTGGGGGGCCCCGGCAGCTACGGTTGGCCACCTCTGGGGCTGTGGCGGAGTTACAGGGCGATCTGGATGCATATGGGTACATTCTTGCTGTGGGGGGGTCTGTTGCCATGATGGTGCTATGTGGCTGCCCGAGGCCACCACAGGGGGCCACTCAGGAGGGCGGCCCTGTAGTGGCATCAGGCATCCACTCCCCCTCTTCCGTTCTCCTCCCCCCCCTTTTCTTGGGGGGGAGCTTGGCCTAGGGAGGAGTCCCCCCTGTGGTTGCGGGTGTCCCGAGTTATGTCCGGTGCGTGAGGTGGGGTGAGGGGTACATAGGTATCCCCCACCCCCTCCTCTGCCTCTTTCCCGCACCGGACACGCCGCGGACACCTCGCCTCCAACACGCTCACCCACCCTGCCGCTTACCCGGCGTGTTGGCAGTGGGGAGCACAGTTGAACTTTGGAATGTTGTACTTTTTAATTGCAGGTGGAGTTACAGGGCGGTCTGGATGCATATGGGTACAGAACGGTACCGCTGCGCGGCACACGGTGGTGCCAGAGCCAAACCCCAGAAGCCTCATGGGAGGTTCACGGATTCTATGTCGGCGCCCCGTAGTCCTTCAGGCGGTTGTGGGCCTGAGCAACCGGGGGCTTGCCTAGCTACGCTCCGCCCAGAAGGGCGTGAGTATAATGGACCTAGGGTGGTCAGGTGATCCGGGAAGGGGATCACCAATAGGTGCAGTACTAAGTGGTTCGCCACGGTGCTGCTAGGCTCATCAGGCGGGCAGGTGGCGAGAAGGCTGCCTGTCCTTGGATCGCCCGTAAACTAACCCACCAGATTACATAATGTTGTATGTAATAAACCTGCAGCAGTTTTTTCCCAAATATATCTTGTGTGGTGTGTTTCATTTGCGGGCATTCTTGCTGTGGGGGGGGTCTGTTGCCATGATGGTGCTACACCCACAAACAACACGAGGGGGTGGCACTTGTCCTGATGCATGCCACTCCCCGGTTTAATCCACCCCCTTCTTGGGTGGCTGCAACTCATCTAGGCTGGTGGTGAGTAGGAACTGATGTTACCTGCTTTCACACCACTGTTCAAAAACCCCACTAAAAAGTTCACCAGCCTCCTCTGCTTACACACTTCCTGTATTTGTCCATGGGTGCTGCACACGCACACCAGAGCCTTTTGCACAAAGCGCCTCTTTTCCACCTTGTAGGAGGGATTTCAAAGTCGTCTTTCGCTTCTGTTCTCCTGACTTGGCTTTTCTTCATTTAACACTTGCTTGTAGAGCATGCACAGTGCACGAAGCACGGCTCTCCAGCGACCACGTGTTAGTTCAGCATCGGTAACCTGAGTTTGCCTCACAGGATGTGGGTAACAAGCATTGGATATGAAACACCATGCACTGCGAACTACTTCAGCTTCCTGGACCATTCACAGAGCTCTGTGCATACATTTTCTAATTATGGGGCGCACCCAGTACCTAACGCAGAAGCACTTGAAGTGTATCCGGAGATGTTGGCTATCACTAGGGTTGTCCAAAGTGACAGAAGCCTTTATTGATAAACCTATGTCCTGTGAGGATATTGAACAGGGGTTAATCAAGCGCACATACATCAAATGAAATCTTGCCCCTAAGTGGGAATCTGATCCCATGAACACATACTCCGGTAAGTACGGATTTGATCTTTGAACGAAAGAAGCAGAATATTGAAGAGAGAGATGAAGAGAGATATTTTCCCACCCAGATCAGAAGCAGAACTAAGGGGCATATCAGCAAGGCGAGGCGATAGCCGAAAAGCGGCGATAATTTTTTCGCCTAATTAGCACGCTCACTCTAACGCATGAAAACTTGCGTTAGCGTAGGAATTCCTAACGCCCAGCTTTGCATCTCTAATGAGATGAAAAGTGGGCGTTCCTGACCTAACATGACAGGAGAAATGTCGCTAAGCGACATTTCTCTTATCATCAAGCCCCACGCTATGAAGCATAGCGTCAGGAAAAGTAGCGATAACCGCGGTAATCGCTACTTTCCTTACACCTACTTCAGGACTGACTTAGCCATGATATCCTATGGAAGGTGGATATCATGGCTAAGTTTGTCAGTCCCTATCATCAAGCTAATGCCACATTGCGTGAGATTATCGCTGGGTTTCCAGCGATAATCTCACGTTAGGCAGTTAGCGTGAGGATTTTTATCGCTTTTGGGATAAGCGTTGCTAATAGCACGCTATCTCAGCGATAAAAATCCACGTTAGCCGGCGATAATTATCCTCACGCTAAGTGCGCTTAGCTATCATTATCGCTGGTTGTTGCTGATCTGCCCCCTAATGTCCTCTGCTGATGTAGAAAGGAGACACAAACATCTCAGATGGCAGATGATTCAATCCATGAAGATGGACATACAGAAGCAACTCATACTTTAAGAAGTACGAGGAAACTGCATACGTGGACCTATGCACCACGCGAAAGAACTTACAATGACCCTGCACGCAGAAGGGAAAAAAGTGAAAACTCCCAAAGCCCCTCCCCGTCACCCTTAGCCACTGATTGCACTTTTAGTGAATTTGTTTATTGAAAAGCTTAACACAGGCCATGCAGTGGTCACCAAAACATGATGGTGATCTCAAGAAGCATACCTTAGCCTCCAACAGCCAATCATGTCTTTACTCCTCAAAATTCAAGATCTATTTGTGCTGAAACTTCAGTGTTTGAGGTGAATTGAAGGGATGAAGAAGGAATGCACTCAAAATCGAGCTACATTTGTAAAAGGTTTTCAACTAAAAAACATAAATGAATGAGTGAATCCCGCTTGAACCATTGATAATATTTGTGTGCTCTTAACATGGCGAAAAGATCTCCTTTGGAATTATTCCTCTGAGATTCATTTTCCCATTTGATGGCATCTAGGAAGTCCAGAAGAGCATTTTGCTGTGAAAGCACAGGGTTCACCAGCCTGAACAACTCGCAGACCCTCAAGATGCCAGGATGATGACTTCACAACAAAAGGAGTCAATTCCTTTCTAAGGAGCCAGAAGTCCTGGTGAAACTGCTGGGTGGGCCATCAATTGCCGAAGGTTGGTTCCTGGTGGCGGGTCGGGTCACCTGGTCTCCCTGCTTCGAGTAACAGAGTTCTCCTCCACAGATCATACTAGCTGCCCCACATTGGCTGAATGGCTCCACATTCCAATCCAAGATGCCCTACACACCACAATGACCTCAGCTGTTGCTTAGCCGAGTATCTCAGTGGAAAGTAGTTAATCAATAAACTCCAATGAGCATTTTCAGGAATGGATGGGAAATCCAGGATCCAGATTTTAATTACTCACCTTTTACAACAACTCTAATTAAATCAAGATCGAATTAAAATATATATTGTGCTGAATCAGAAGGGCTCCCATATTGTCTAATACTAATTTAAGGAGTAGAGCTGCTTTTGTTGCTGGTGTTTGGCTCCACGACGTCCATCGCAGTTTTTTTCTTCCCTGCTTTTGATTTTCTCTGTACAGGATTCCATCCTGGTGATTGTGCTCTCAATCTTTCACCTAGGTTTGCACAGTTCCTTATTGTCCTCATAATTATGTATTTGATGCCTGTCTGGCTGTAGCTACACATGCTTATCATATTCACCTCAAAAATCCATTCTTTTTTTTTTTCAAACATGGGGAATATGGGGACCAAGGGTATGATGGAAACCAATACTCCATTCCACCGCAAGATGACTTGTGGGACACATACAACACAAACCCACAGTCGGGCAGGGTCCCAGAGTTGTATCCAGCGAAGCCTTCCCTTACAGATGATGCTACTACCTACCATGATATTATAGGTAGGGTAGCCAAGTATCATAAGGTTCACCTCCACAGTGAACCACTGGAGGATGACTTTTTATTTGAGACACTTGCATCCTCCCAATGCTCGGCCTATTACCTGCTAATGCTCAAGAGTATGCTAAGACATACCCCAGGCATTTTTAAAGAACCGGTTAAAGCACGGGTCATTACACAGAGGGTAGATTAAAAATTCAAAACCTCCCCTACCGATCCCACTTTCATAAAGGGTTAACTACCACTTGAGAAGTGGTAGAAACAGCAAGGAAGAGGGCAAACTCAACAACATCTGGCGAGGCGTCCCCACCAGACAAGGAAGCTAGGAAAATAGATGCTGCAGGGACGAGAGTGGTGGCCCAATCGGCTCACCAATGGTGAAATGATAACTCCTTTGGTCTCCTCTCACATTGTGATAGGGCACACTGGGATGAAATGAGCGAGCTCCTCCAGCATCTCCCAGAGAAGTTTAAAAATGGGTTTTTGAGATTGTTTTTTAGCCGATACACCAGCACGAGGCATTAATACCAGTGTCCTCATTCGCCGGCATGCCTGGCTTAAAGTTTCAGGTTTCAAGCCTGAAGTGTAACAAAATATTCTTGCACTTCCTTTTGATGGGAAGACCTCTTTGGCCCTCAAGTGGACACTCTACTTGAAAAAATAAAAAAAGACAACAAGACCGCTAAAGCTATGGGGGCTTTAGAAATACATGCACAATGAGGTAAACTTCAAAGCTCCCCATATCGTGGGGCAGCCAATCCCACATCGTCTGACACTGCCACCTCATATCAACATCCCCAATCGCTAACTACATCGCCTAGGGGGACTATAAAGGATCATATAGAGACAAAAACTTTAAGGGCAGAAGCAGAGGGGGTTTCCCAAAACCATCCATCACCGCCACAAAACCTTGACTTGCCCACCATTCCTGCCAATCACATAACACCTGTCGAGGGAAGATTCCAACAGTTCTTTCCTGCATGGCGGAATATTACCACTGACCAGTGGATATTGGATATTATCCAACATGGTTATTGCTTGGAGCTCACCTCCAAACATTCCATCACACACCCACAGACTGTCAACAGACCATCGGCAGCTGCTCAAAGAGGAAGTCCAAGCTTTTGTACAAAATGGAGCGTTAGAACAGGTGCCATTACACCAACAATGCAAGTGGGTTTATTCAATATACTTCCTAATACCCAAAAAGGACAGTTCTCTAAGGCCAATTCTAGACCTCTCACCCCTAAATAGGTATATTCTCTCAGCGGTCATTCTTCAAGATGTTATCCCACTACTACCACAATGCTACTTCATGGCCGTCTTGGACTTGAAGAACACATACTTTCACTTTCCAATTCACCCAGCACACCATCAACACCTCAGGTTTGTGTTAAACAGACAACAGTTTGAGTTACAAGTTCCTCCATTTGGGGTCACCACGCCCCAATGCTGTTTACCAAATGCATAGCAGTGGTAGCAGCTCACTTAAGAAGGCAAAACATACATGTTTTTCCATACCGGGGCGACTGGCTTATCAAAAGCACAACACATTACAAATGTTTTCAACACACCCAAGCTACCATAAACTTACTTCACCAACTAAGTTTTACAATCAATGCAGTCACATGTAATCTCCAACCCCTTAAAATACAGCCTTGCCTTGGAGCCATCCTCAACTCACATATGGGGATAGGTTACCCAAATGCAACAAGGATTTAATCCTTCCAAACGCTTATCCCACAGTTTTAGCCTCACTAGCGTATACTAGAGAGAACAGGTATGCATCTCCTAGGGACCATGGCATCATGCAAAGCCATAGTACCTCATGCCAGACTCAATATGCGCCAGTTGCAAGAATGCTTAGTGCATCATGGGTCTCAAGCTTCTGGTCAGCTAGAAGATCTAGTGTTGATCAGCCGTCAAGCTTGCTTCTCTCTGTAGTGGTGGAATTCCAGCAATCTTCGAAAAGGACAATATTTCCTAGACCCAGTTCCGCAGAGGACCACAACAACAGATGCGTTACTTACAGGTTGGGGCGCGCACTCACGGAGTTGGCTGTTCAGGGCCACTGGACACCCAGTCAGACTAATCTCCATGTCAATCACCTAGAGCTGTTAGCTGTCCATCTGATGTTGATAGCTTTCCTTTGACACCTCATAGGCAAGGTGATTCTCATCAAAACAGGCATGACCACCATGTATTATTATTACAAAACAGGGGGGCACCAAGTCAACTTAGCTATCTCAATTAGCACAGACCATCTGGGGTATGCTCTCCAACACAACGTTCACCTATTAGCTGTGTACATACTGGGAGTGGACAAACACTTTGCAGATCTCCACAGCAGGAGACAAAAAGAAGTCCACTAGTAGGAACTCAACCCACAGGTCTTCCACCCATTCTTCCAACAATGGGGTCGCCCAGACACAGACATATTCGCTACCTCAGAAAACATCAAATGGCGTAGAAGACTCAGAGAGGGAGACTGCGAGAGTGCTCCGATGTATACAGCTTCAAAGCTCTGTCTAGACGAATTATGTTGTGAGTAAGGGGCACTAGGAGATCTAGGATAGGAGTGGACGAGGGATTGAGCCAAGTTTCAGTGAGGATGATGATGTCTATCTCATTGTGTTGGATGAGGTTGAAGATATCAGAGGCGTGTTTGCTGGCTGACCTGCAGTTGAGTAGTACGCATTTAAGTTGTACCGGAGAAAGGGGGGGAGGAGTCTGTATGATGTTCACTCTCATGAGGTTGTCATTGTTTATGACTCTAAGGTTGTGGCAGGGTTCTCTGTTCGGGTTTGCGTGAATGGCTTGGATTTGCCCCGTAGGGATCTTGTTGGTGTCTAGGATAAGCAAGTAAGAGTTGAGTAAGTCAACGATATCGTTGGGCACGAGAGAGGCCAACGATCTTCTGGGGTGGGAGGGTGCATTAGGTAGGGGTACGCTTTTAGGGATAGAGAGGGGAGAGATGTGGTCAAGGCGAGCTCTAACGTTAGCACTAGCCGGGGCTCTGGGCCGATTCTTACCATAGAGGAGGGAGCTTATCCAGAGGGAGGTGTTCC
Source organism: Triturus cristatus (assembly GCF_964204655.1). Taxonomy (NCBI): domain Eukaryota; kingdom Metazoa; phylum Chordata; class Amphibia; order Caudata; family Salamandridae; genus Triturus; species Triturus cristatus. The sequence goes on from NC_140591.1 coordinate 67,453,761, forward strand.
AATGAGAGGGATTTCAGATTATGAGGGTGAGAAGGTGCAACTGGAGGGATAAATCATCCAGTCGAGCCACCAAGTCTGGGTGCTGGGGAAGGTTTAGAAGTTGTGTAGGGCGAACTGGCGGGGAGGAAGGGTCTTATTGAGTGCCAGGTGGGTCAGTGGCGGTATTGAGAGGTTCCGGAGGGGGGTGTTTGTCCAAGCATGTGACCAAGTCTGGGTGCTGGTGAAGGGGTAGAGGTTGTGTGGGGAAACAGGCAGGGAGGAAGGGTCTTGATGAGTGCCAGATGGGTCAGTGGCGGTATTGAGGGGTTCCAGAGGGGGAGTTGGTTACTGAGGATTTGCGGTGTACCAGGGTGCCTTGATAGGTTAGTAATGGTGAAAGGGTTACTGGTGGTGCAATGGGAGGAGCATTTGACCCACCACCCATCAGGGACGAAGGTCGATAGGAGGGCGAGGAGGGAGGTGTATCCGAAGAGGAACTGGTAACAATGCTTTGGGGTACCCTTGAGGTTGCTAGCGCTAGATCTTGGCGCAAAGAGGTTGTATTGTTAGCTAATGAGTTTTTAATCTTTATTTTTAGGAGTTTTATATAGCGCTGACCTGACCCGAGGGTATCGGAGCGCTTTAGAACAGTGAGACTTAAGAATTACATAGTAGAGGAGTCTTAAACATAGAGTTCGGGAGTCAACAAGTGCTGTGGGTTCATGAGGTAGTAGATGGGTCCTGAGGTAGCTTCATTGAATGCATTCTTGAGGTAGTGCGAGAGTTTTGCAGCAGACTCACCTTCTGGACCTACTTGTCAGATGGCGGATTTTAGTGGATCAGTACGATGCAGAGTCGGAGAGCAACTGGATCAGGGTTGGCGTGGAGGTGGCAGCTATCCATTTGGGAGGGAGCGGTTGAGGAGGAGGGCTTTTAGGAGTTTTTTTTCAATTTTGTGAAGGACGGGGTGGTCCTGATGTCTGCTGGGATGGAGTTCCAGATTTTGGGTGCGTTTCCGGTGAATGATCTGGCCACGGTTTTTTGTTTGCGTGCTTTCGAAGGAGGGAATTGGAGCTCCTGAGGTTCCTTGTTTGGCCAGCCCTCTTTAGTTTGGCGGCCAGATAGTCCAGTTTTCCTGTGTGTAGGGCTTTGTGCGTGAGGCAGGCAATTTTGAAGTTGGCCCGCTGTTCCACAGGCAGCCATTTTAGTTCTCTTAGAGCTGGTGAGATGTGATCATATTTCCTGATTCCGGTGACCATTCTGACTGCCGCGTTGAGGGTTGTTTTGAGGGGAGCTAGGTGGGATTTAGTGGTGCCGGTTAGGGTTGCGTTACCATAGTCGAGTCTGGATAGCACCAGTGCTTGTGTGGCTTGTTTGAGGTCTTTGGTAGGGATGAATGGTTTAATTTTGTGGGGAGGTTTCAGGTTAAGGAAGGGAGTCTTTGCAGAGTTTTTGATGTGGTGGGTCATTTCCAGTTTTGGGTCAAGGGTGATTCCCAGAGATTTTACTGAGTTAGCCATGGTGGGAGTGCTGCTTAGTGCATCCATATCCTTGAGCCATTCTGCAATTTGTTGGTTCTCTTCCTTGTTGAAGATTAGGAGGATTTGCGTTTTGTCTTGATTGAGTTTGAGGTGGTTTTGGGACAGCCATTGTTGAATTTCTTTTAGAGTGTTATTTAGTCTGGAAATGTCGTCTGGTGTGGAGGTTTCTAGATAGATCTGGTTGTCGTTAGCGTATAGGTGGAAGGGGATCCAGTTGTTGTAAATGGTAATGGTGGGATCGGCTTTGAAGATTGGGGAGGAAGTAACGGAACGCCTGAAACCATGAGGGGTTTTCTTTATCTGATTGACCTGAAATAAGGATATGACGGTTTTCCTCCATTGGGCTCTTCTGTTCGTGGAAAAGATTAAGTCGTTCAGGATGTTGCCATTAGATAGACAGAAATAAGTATCAGATATAAGTAGTTCCGGGTGTCATTTGATTATATTGTGTTTGAATTTCTTAGCAGCATTTTTAGTCAGGTTAGGGGGATAAGTAATCTTAAAGGCATTGAAACCAACTTGGGAAAGTGAGCCTTCAGTAGGACTGGTGTAGCCATGGTGGGTGGAGGGCAGAGCGCTAGGAGAGGGTGAGTTCTTGGGTCAGTTCTAGCCACTAATAGGGTAGGACTGTTCAGAATAGTGAACTGTATAAGTAGACTGAGCCCAAAAGGTTTGACCTATGGGCAAGGCCTACTAGAAGAATGAGCTATAGCGCCATTATATATGGACCTTGGTGTGTGGAAGATTTATGTGACGTCGTTGCATTAGATGATGACTTGCCCCCTCTTAAATGATCATCAATATAGCAATAGCAAATTAAAATCACTTCAAATAAAATTACGCTATACATTGTACAGTGGGGATTATCAGGTCTCATTCAGCTGAATAGATTGAGAAGGTTGTTGGTCATTTGCCCATGCCAAGATGGCAACTGCTGAAGTTCGATCAGTCCTCTTTCTATTACTAGGAGGCTCTTCGATCAGTCCTCTTTCAATTTCTATGAGGAGGAACCTGTGAGGACATCTTCTGTCTCTCAAGATTTTTCAATACCAGTAGCTATAAAATGGCTGAGCAGGAACAGACAAAGGAAAATGACTACCTATTCCGATGGTTCTATCTTACGTCCATTTAGCTGCCTCAGAGAAAGTTCAGTAAAACAAATTGCATAGTGTTCAACGAGGTGCTAGGCCAAAAGCCCTCGGGCCAGGCAGATCAGACATCTGTTGGGGCAGAACTGCAAGGGATACACAACTAAACATCGGTCATTAACAGGCTTACCGCGAGGCTGTGTGGGCATATCAATGAGGCATGTTGCACCAATTGTCAATCGGCTCATAATACATGCCCTGTGGTGCGCCCTGCGGGGCGCTCTCCATCCGATTATAACGAGCGAGACTGGGGTTTTTGGCAAGTCAATTACCCATCCCTCTGTCTCTCATAGCGACTTCGACGGGAGCCGTTTCTGCCGTGGAGGCCAGAGGTGCCCTTTGTAAGTGAGCAAATTATTGCCATTGTGGGCCTTGTTGAGAAAGGCCTTAGCATCGGGAATTATAATATGTACTGTATAGCGAGGCTTCCAATGCTCTTGTAGCTCTCCACTGACCCCAGCGCGTCTCGCTTTCTAGCTGGAGAGAAGGACTCGTTGCATGTCAGCAGGGGGCCATCAATCGCCAGACCCAAGGTTCTCCTCTTACTCAGCAACCATTGCTCTTCGACTCGTCTCAGGTAAGGAGCAATGGCTCTAGCACCAGCTAGCAGGGGGGCCTCGCCAGCAGTCAAGCTGCATCAGACTTCTCCAAATGAATCAGACTCCTCCGGGGAAACGATGGCAGGCCGAGGCTTTCGTCTGCCCCACAGCCTCAAGGGAGAGAGAATCCGGCATCGGCCCACAAGGGATCCTCGCCACACAGAGCTGTCCAGAGCTCAGCCCGGGTCGTCATTCCGATTGGTCTGAATCTTCCCCTCAGCCCACCCAGGTCGAGCCACAGTCTTTCCTCCGTCCAGGCTGCAGCAGCGGGCTCGTCATCGAAGTCACCCGGACCTCGAGAGATGTCACCCGGACCTCGTGAGAAAGGTATTTCAGGGGTATTAAAGTTGCGGAAAAGTTGAGGGTTGGATGGCAGGGTAATTTGGGGATTTACACTAGATAGTTATCCCGACCCTTAGGAGCTCAGAGAGAACACTCCTGTTCCGACGCCATCTTGAGTACAGGTTCTTGACTGTGGATTGGGCAGTACGGGGGAGAATTCCTGTGACCACCACTGGCTCCAATTGTTCACATGGGGCAGGTCAAAGAGGACAATCTTGGATTTGTCCAGATTGCATTTAAACTGGTTCATCGTTAGCCATTCAAAAACTTCTGTGAAGCAGGATCTAATAGCCTCCCCATTGAAGTCTGTGCCTTTATCGCATGTGAAAATAAGCTGCATGTTGTCGGCATACAAGATTATTGTGGCAGCATGTGCCTCCGCCAGGGCAGCTAGTGGTGCCATGTGCAGGTTAAAAAGGGTTGGACTGAGGGAGGAGCCCTGTGGGACTCTAACCTGTGTGCTGGGCATATGAGAAGAGAAATGGGGAGTCCATATGATCTGCTCTCTGTCCTTCAAAAAGGAAGTTAGCCAGGCCAGTGCACTTCCTCCGATGCCCATATTCCTCAGTCTGTCAAGAAGCATTACATGAGGCACCGTATCAAAAGCCGCCGACAGATCGAGCAAAATGAGAATCGCTCTGCCCCCCTGATCCAGCTTCTCTCAGAGATGATCTCTCACCTCCAGCAGGGCAGGTTCGGTGCTGTAATTTGCCCTGAAACCAGATTGTGTGGGGTGCAGGAGGTTGTGCATCTCCGCATACTGCGTGCACACTTTATTGACATGTTTCTCCAACACCTTGGAGAAGACCGGGAGGACCGAGATGGGTCTGTAATTTGTTGGAATGTTGGGGTCCGCACTAGGTATTTTTAGGAGTGACAAGTTCTTTGCCTGTCTCCACGGTGGTGGTACAATACCCATTTCAAGAGAGAAGTTCAGTACCTCATTTCCAGAGTTGTTTATGGTCACTGCGACTGCAGGAATCAATTTAGCAGGGCATACATCTGTTGGTGAACCTGACCTGACACCCACCAAGGCTGCAAGTGAGTCCTCAGGTTGGATGGCGGGAATGTTTAGCAGTGGAGGCCATTTTACGGGTACCCGAGGGGTCACCAATTGTAGAGTGATACCATCCTGACTACGAGGACAGGCGATGTCTTTCCCTGCCTCCATGGAGAAGGGCTGCTGGATTGTCGTTATTTTACCATGAAAGCAGCGGGCCACCTGGCTCGTCCACTCAGCTGACAGCGGAGCTTCCTTACTAGCAGCCTTTAGAGCTGTGAACGACTTCACGATGGTAAAGAGTTCCTTACTCTTGTTGCTGCCGGTTGCTATTTTGTTCTGCAGATAATTTATTTCAGCCATTTTCACCATTTTATAGTAATGTTCCTTTACCATCACCTCAGGCAGCTACATACTGCATTCTGCCTGCACCCACCCAACTTCCTCGTTAACTGCTCAGTATCTGTAAATGCTCGCTGCATCAGTCACTACTGACCCGCCTCATGTTGTGATCAATGCCTCAATTTCTTGTCAGTGCCTCATTCACATCGTATTCTGCTTCATTTATTGATCACTGTCTCACTCCTTTGTCCCTGTGCCTTGTGCATTTCTCACTCCCCCACTCACTGGTTGTTCTTTTTCACAAGAGCACCTTTAGATCATAAAAGATCCCTATTTCCTGCACAGTTCCCCAGGGTTCGTTACCGTTCCCTCTCATCTTCACCCTCGACATGGAGCTGCTTGGTGCTCTACTTGCAGATAACAGCCCTGAGATTCTCGAATATGCTGACGATACACAGCTCTACACAGCTCTACACAGCTCTACACAGCTCTACACAGCTCTACACAGCTCTACTTGAACGTCTCCTCTGCTTCAGACATCCAACGCATCAATCACTGCTTACACATCATCCAGACCTGTATGTCCAGCACCTACATGAAGCTAGACCCAATCAAGGCAGAATTCCTATTATTTGCCAAAAACAGCAGCAAGCAAGATGTAGTGGAAACCTGGTGCATGACATGAACCCCTACTTTCACCGGATGCAAACACACTTGGGTTTACCATGGACACCAGACTCATCTTCAAGGAACACTTTGCAAAAACAAAGATGGCCTGGTGCTAGTTCTCTACTAAAAAAAAAAGTTTAACCTTTTCTTCCAGAAAACGACTTCAGAACTGCTGTTCAAGCTCTTGTATTCTTGCATCTGGACGGTGTTAATGCCCTGTTCCATGGCCTCCCAGGCTCCACATTGGCACCCCTTAAGGGCATCCTACATGCCACAGCATGTCTCATTCAGGGCCTGGAGAAATGTGATCACATCACCTCTGTAAGAAATTGTGTTATTATTTAAAGGTGGGGAGAGCCCCACTCAAGTAAAAACACAATCCCTGTCAGGGTGAATCACAAAAATCACTAAATAAAACTGTGCTTAACCCGCTAGTAGCTTGGAAAAAAGCAGTCAGGCTTAACTTAGAGGCAATGTGTAACATATACAGCACTCGAAAGGTAAAAAAGGTTAAACACAGCTCAAGTAAACCCCCAAACTAATTTTATTAAATAAAATTACTCCAAATCATCAAAAATCAAATAGTAGAATCATGGTTATGAATTTTTAACGTTTCAGGTGAAAGGTACCAAAAAGCACAAAGCATCAATTATGGTTATCTGGTCTCACTGGGCAGGGTCCAAGTCACAAGTTCAGGCTGACCGTGACGGCGCACGGGTTGGATACATGCACCAGTTTTGTCTCGGTGGAGAGTCTATCTTCTCTCAGTCCAATTCCACGTGAGAAGCCTCATATAGAGTGTCACTTTGGCGAGGCTGTGGGGAGATCACTGTCCGTGCAAGGAATAGGTTACAGCTGGAGCTTCACGTTGGTGAGAGAAGTAGGTAGTGGCTGTTGGTGCAAAGAACAGGGTGCCATCACACCTTCCCATTGACTGGAGACACTGCGATCATTGCTGACGCGAGGAGTCCGCTTGCAGAATAGCCCAAAACTTCTGGATTTTCATCTGTAGCTTAGTTTAAAGCAGGAGTACACTTTGATGCCGGACAAGGGTTCTGGACCAAGTGGCCACCTCTTGGTGATCAGGACTCACTCCAGCAGAGGCCAGCAGCATGGTTCAAGCAGGTGAAGTTGGTGCTGGCAGTTGTAGGGACGGCCTCTGGAAGATTGCTGTTTCCCTGTAGCTCAAACTAGAGGTCAGCAAACTGACCCTTGCAGAAACGTCTGGGAATCCTGGGTTCCATGCAGGCAGGTCCAGTCTTCCTTCTTCCAACAACAGGGCAGCCCTTCTTTTGAATCTTCCACAGGTCCAGAAGTATTCTGATGAAAGGTTCAAAGGGTGTCATTCTTATACCCAGTAACAGCCTGTGAGTGGGGGATGCCCCCTTTGTCTAACTTTCCCCCTTTCCTGGGTTTGGCTCCAATCTGTTTTGGGGAACAAAGGCATGCATGCCTATGAGTGAGCTGAATTTGTCAGTGGCAGGGCGGGCAGCCCTAGAAGTCAGGAAGGGGGTGGGAATAGCCCTGAGGTTACCATTTGAAGCTCGGGAACGGCTGAGTACAAACCCCAGGCCATCCTGTTCAGGGGAGGAATACCCTGCCCCACACCTAAGGCTCTTTTGACCCCATGGCTGGAAGGAATACACATCACACCTTAGGAGAGCCATTCACAGCCATCTGACCCAGGACACTGGCAGAAAGGCACATTTGGTTTTGGCAGGAAAATTTCAACTTTTTTAAAGTGTCTTTTTTCAGAATGTGTACTTCAAATCTGACTTTAATGTTAGAGAGGATCTTAAATTACAATTCAAATGAGTTGAAGAAGTATTTCTCTGTCAGCTCCCAGACTGAAGTTATCACTTATTAAGTGTCCTGTGGTAACCCAGTGTGATTCTATGCGAGAGATAGCCTTGCTACAGTGAAAAGCAACTTTAGGAGTTTTTCTCTGTCAGGACATGTAAAACCTAAGTTCACATGTCCTACTTTTTAAATACCATGCACCCTGCACTAAGAGCTGTTAGGCCAAACCTTACGGGTGACTTATATGCAATGACAGGCAAGACACATGCTTTGAAGGGCTACTTAAGTGGGTGGCAGAATAATAGGGACAGGCCCACTTGTAGCATTTAATTTACAGGCCCACTCTACTTACGACTTATAAGTACATTAAAACAGCCAATTGGGTGTATACCAATTTTACCATGTTTTCAAGCACTTTACCACTGGTTAGCAAGGGAAATGTTAGTAAAGGCAAGTGAATAAAGACAAGTTCTGCAAAAATAGGGAAATGAAGGAAAAAGGTCTGGGGGACTACCACTCCAAGGATGTCAGGTCTGCCAATCCCCATCCTGCTGGGACTCCATTGTCTCTCAACATCTTCAAAACCAGCGGCATGATTTACAAAGCCATCACAACCAGCACCCCCGCTTATCTTGCCGACAATCTCACCATCTCTGGTAGTTCTTGGCACACTTGCAGCCAGAACCCCATCAGACTGCAAACTAAAAAAGAGTAAAAAGGAAAGCAGACCTTTCAGGATCTGGAACAACATCCCTGTATCCATCAGCACCACCCTAATGGTTGAAGGCTCTACAGAATACTACATAACATTGTATGCAGTAATAGCACATCTCTGCTTCCGGAATGCACCTACCTCTCAGATCTCTCGTTGACTGTATGCTTGCCTTTGACCCTGTACAGCGCTCCGCTGCCTGTTGGCTAGATTTGTGCTATACTAATATCACATGCATTCATAAAGACATATATACACAGGCGACATTTTTACTCACAGGTCACTCTGCCTCATGCACTTGCCACCATTCCTCATCCATGTCTTACTGTCTTCCTCACTGTTTGCCACGCCTCATGCACTGCTTACTACCTCACTCATTGGTATCTGTGCCTTATGCATTGATCGCTAACTCACTCCTTGGTCATGGTGATCACAAGGTCTTTACTGCCTTCGTCACTACTCAGCCCAAATCAGTTACGGTTCATGACTCATCCACTGTTCAATGCTTTACTCACTGCTCTCTGCCTCATTTATTTGTCAGTGCCTAACTCACTGATTACCAGTACATTTGTTAAAGAAAGCGTGCCAGTGCCTGCAGCTCTGCTCAGATGTCCGCTGTAGGAAGGTGGATATCTGACTATGGTTACCCCCAACTTTTTGCCTAGTGTCTAGCTGGTTTTTTGACTTAGTTGGCCTGAGATCCTGCCATTCAGGGTCTCAGGCTGTCTGCTCTCTCTTTAAAATGGACTCCATGTACCCTAGGTACATAACCAATTGGCAAGGATCACCTTATTGGACCCTGTACAGTGTACCCTGGGTACCCAGGGCATAGGTGTACCCTAGGCCTCCCAGGGGCTGCAGCATGTATTATGCCACCCCTGGTCTGGCCTTCCAATCAGACACAACTGGCTGATCACTCAGCTGGGGCAAGGTCGTGTAATCACCCCTTGCTTAGATATAGTATATCTATATCTACCTTATATATAGACACATGTGTACCTATCAGCCACTCCTATGGCAGGCCTTAACAATCCTGGAGGCACAAGGTTCCGAAAGCTGCAGACAGGCTCAGCTCATGCTAGAGCACCATCTCACATGTTACCAAGCACTCTGCCTCCAGGATTGTCAAGGCCTGCCATAGGAGTGACTGATAGGTACACATGTGTCTATATGTAAGTTAGGTATAGGAATACTACACCTAAGCAAGGGGTGATTACACGACCTTGCCCCAGCTGAGTGATCAGCCAGTTGTGTCAAAATGGAAGGCCAGGCCAGGGGTGGCATAATACATGCTGCAGCCCCTGGTAGGCCTAGGGTACACCTATGCCCTGGGTACCTAGGGTACACTGTACAGGGGCCAATAAGGTGATCCTATCCAAATGGGTTATGCACCTAAAGTACATAGTATCCATTTTAAAGAGAGAGCAGACAGCCTGAGACCCTGAATGGCAGGATCTCAGGCCAACTAAGTCGAAAAACCAGCTAGACACTAGGCAAAAAGTTGGGGGTAACCATAGTCAGATATCCACCTTCCTACACAACCCCCCTCCAAACGAAAGGAGATAAGGCTGGCCTTGACAAGGTAAGCCTCTATTGCCTAAGTGGCCATATAAGGAAGAACCAGCACTGGCATGGTTACCCCCTGTCTCATGGTCCACTAAGCAATCCCTCATCCTAAAGGTATCATAGGGTCTCCACCATAGGGAATCTCTACCTTGGGTGTGTCTTTGCAAAGTAAAAGGCTGGTGTTGAGATGGAGTACTGAAGTGAGTGTCCTCAAAGTGAGGCCTCAGCTTCCTCCAATCATTCTCCACCATGGATGCCTTTCTTTCTTTAACTGAGTTGCACTGTGCTCTCAGGGTCAGCCTCTGGCTACCTAAAGCTGGAGGCTGGGTCCCTTTTGTGGGCTTACTGGAGGGACAGGTCAGGTTTGGGGCCCTAAGGTCCCAGGTTTGCCTGTGCCCAACAGAATCCCTCTGGGGGAGGTCCCTAACTACCTGTAAAGGGGATCCCTCAGGAATGTTTTTACCCATCACCTGGCTAGGGCTACTAGCCAGGCAATCCTCATTCTTTTGATTGGGGGGTTCTTGTGGACAGGGGCCCTCTTGGGGTCCACTGGCCTCCCTGACCTCTGCAGCCCTGGGCTGACTGAGGCAGGGTAGAGAGAGGCAGGCTACCTGCACCAGACTGGGTCCCACCTTGGAAGGGGCCACTGACATCAGAGGCTCTGCCAGGCCAGGCCTGGCTACCTCTGGGGCAGTTCCTTCACAAGGGGTGAGGTCAGATCCCTGAGGAGGCTGACCTTTTCCTAATGTCTGGGGAGAGGGAGACTTTTCTTCCTCCCCACTACTCTCTGTTTGTGTGGAGTGATCCATAGTTTCAGGCTTCACTACACCTATGTCAGTCTGAGTATGGGCTGAGACCATTACAGCCTTGCCAACCTTTTCAGGAAGGCACTCAGTTTGTGTTTGAGCTGTGACTGTCACAGCTCTGCCAATCTCTACAGGGAAGTCTGTCTTTGCCTGGGCTGTGGCTACCACTGCCCTTCCAACCTTTTCAGGGAGGAAATCTACTTGGACAGGGGTTGTGACTGGCACAACCCCACTATCCTTTTGTGAAAGGCCTACCATTTTAGAATGGGTGTCTTGTTCAACTCCAGCCCAAGCTGAGAGTTCTAAGTCATTCCCCAGTAAGCAGTCCACAGGCAAGGTTGGAGACACTGCCACCCTTTTAGGGCCAGTGACCCCTCCCCAGCTGAGACATACCTCTGCCATGGGATGACTGTTCTGTTTGCCATCAATGTTAGTTACCTGGTATGAGAAACCAGGCAAAAGCTGCTCAGAGGGAACTAGCCTATGGGCCACCATAGTGATGCTAGCTCCAGTGTCTCTGTAGGCCTCAGTTTTTCTACCATTGATGTAGGGCTCCTGTCTGTACCTACCCAATGTGTTGGGACAGGCAGTGAAGTTGGCAAACCCCATGCCACCATCACAGACAAGAGTAGCTGCTGTAGGGGAATTGGCTAAGCCAGGATCCCCCTGTGTTCCCCAAGAAAACCCAACCAAATTTTGGGGGGCACTCCCACCACCTGGGGGATTACTGCTGACAGTAATAGGTGGTGTGACAGGAGTAGTTGGAGGAACAGTTTTGTTTTTAGCCCTTGGGCAACTGCTGTCAGTTTTCCAATGCCCAGGAGTTTTACACCCATGGCAGTAAGGTTTTTTAACTGTGGTAGAGGAGGGAGCTTGGGACCCACCACCCTGTGTGGAGTTTTGGGGCCCTGAGGAAGATTTCTCTTTTGTTTTATCCCCACCCTTCTCTTGAGGCTTGGTGGTATCTTTCTTTTGGTCACCACCCTGATTTTTAGGCCTAATCCTGGTCCTGACCCATTTATCTGCCCTCTTTCCCAATTCTTGGGGAGAGGTCAAATCTGAGTCTACCAGGTGTTGATGGAGAAGCTGGTTCTGACAATTACTAAGGATCTGCTCCCTCATAATCAAGTTGTACAATCCTGTATAGTCCTGCACCTTGCTGCCATTTAACCAACCTTCCAAAGCCTTAGTGGCACAATCCACAAAATCAGACCAGTCCTGTGTCTGTGTCTTCTGGGTGTCTCTGAACAACAACCTATATTGCTCAGTGGTTAAGCCAAACCCATCTATCAGAGCACTCTTCAGGACTTTGTAATTGTTTGCATACTCATCACTGACTGTGAGGAGCTTGTCTCTACCTTTGTCAGAAAAGGAGAGCCACAAGATAGCTGCCCACTGACTCTGGGGAACCTGCTGTACTTTGCAGGCCCTCTCCAAAGCAGTCATCCACTTGTGGATGTCATCCCCATTCTGATATGGGGGGACTATCTTGCTTAGGTTTCTATGGTCATAAGACCTATCCCTATCTCTAGGAATGTTGCTGCCACCAGTGGGTTCTAACCCACTTAACTTTTGTTCTCTAGTCAGAGCAAGCTTCTCTTTGGCAAGGGCAAGTTCTTCCCTCTGAATCCTCAGATTAGCTTCCCTCATTCTGGCTTCATGCTCCTTTCTCTCAGGGGAAGTCATTCCCCTGTGAGAGGAAGCATTAGAGATGTTAGAGACATGGGAGTGGATGGATTCCCTTGAAGGGGATCTGTCCCTCCTGCTTCTCTGTGTAAGCCTACTTGGGGGTCTGTATGGGGGGACCCCATGCAAACTCCCATGTAAGCTTAGGTTAGCCTGGCTAAGTCTTCCTACTTGGCCCTGGCTGTCTACCTCTTCATCTGAAGTCCCATCTGACTCCTCTGTGGTGGGTAGACCCTCCTCTGTACCTAGGGTACCTGCCTGAGATGCCCTAATAATGTCATACTCCTCTAGGAGTTGTCTTAACTGAAGGAGGGTAGGGTTTGCACCCTGTTTTATTCCTCTGGAGGTACACAAGTGTCTCATCTCCTGGAATGTTAAGGTATCATATCTAGAGGGGGTCTTTTGCAGATCTGATCCTCCTGAGGGAGCATCTACTTGATCTCCTCTCCGAGACATGATCTAGTGAGGGTGTGGTGTGTGCACCTACCTACACTAGTTGTATCTACTAAACCTCTCTAGTAGTTGTAGTCAGGGTCTGTTACTCCCTTCAACCTACAACTACAAAGTCCAGTAGGACTTAAGTATTATAATCTATGTTATATGTACCTAGACAATATCTGTGTGATCTTTCAATTTAGTATCTCAAGATTACAATGGTATTACAACAGCAAGCTCAGATCCCACCGCTGCCACCAATGTGAGAAGTTGGCCTGATGTATGATGTCACTAGTTCTAGTGTACACCTTATATCAGTCCAAATACCCTTATGGTGATTGGTTGTAAAGTCAACCTTATAGACCAGCTATCCTAGTGGTAGCATGGACAAGAGCAGTCTTAGGCTAAACTCTGAATGGCATGTGAAGCCAGCTGTGATACCATATATAATCCCTTGAATACCAAATGAAAGGACACCACAACAGATATATATATAAAATAAAGTGTATTTATTCTAGTCAAACCCTCAGCACTCTTTATGAGATTAGAGGTAAGTACAACACAGTCTTATTTAAGCATACATTAAGTCACACAGGTAAGTAATACAGTTAGGCCCTAGGGGCCACGCAAACCATATACTAAGTAAGTGGTATAAGGACCACTGTCACGGAAATAGAATAGGCCTAGGCCTAGGGAATCGCTGGGGCTACACTACACTAGCGTTAGTTAGGAAGTGGGAGGCCCACGGGATTCGTGTGCAGAGTGGAAACACTCACGCGTAATGCGTAAAAGTCAATAGCAATAGTACAGTTTAGAAAACGGTAGATTTAGGACACTTCCGGAGTAGCTAGGAAGTTGAGACTTGAAAACTAGACACTAGGATAGTCACTATCCTGATGAGCACCGGAGTACCCAAGTTACCTAGCCCACAGGCTGCGGGTGCATAGGGGTGAAGATGCGTCGTTTTCGTCGTCGACTCCTATGGATGCCTGAAGAAAGATGCTGACAGGCAGTCAGTGAAGAGTGTCCGGTGGATCCCAAGGCTGGGATCAAGAAGAGAGGAAACCTGCAAGCAGAAGGGACAGAGTCAAGGTCACTAGCCAGTGACCACGTGGAACCAGGAAGGAACCAGGCGATGTCGTGAAGATTGCAGGTGAAGGTGAAGCTTGTCGCTGCAGCCAGGAGGACCAGGAAGCGTCGAGGATGACCAGGACCAGGAGGCGAGCTGTCCCACGAAGGCTCTTGCTGTCGGCGGCGTCGAAGTTGGACTAGGACTCACCAAGCCTTGGCAAGCAGAACCCACGAAGAACGAAGGACTTGCTTCTGGTGCAGACCAGGAAGGTCTGGGGTGCTTCTTCTTTGCAGAGAAGCGGGAGCCAGTCTGGAGGAGCCAAACCAGCGCAGAAGATTTCAGGGTGCGTCGTCACAAAGGCCACTAGCCAGCGGGCAAGCAACCGGACAGACGCGGCAAGCAGGAAAATGCTGAAGGGCCCCACGCAGGACTCGCGGAGTGTGGGGGGCTGATCTTCGGTGCAGATGGTGCTTGGGGTTGGGGCTTCTCAATCCCCGGTGCACAACTTCGAGGGTACCTCAGAAGCTGCGCTTTAAGTTACTAGCCACTTTTTCCAGGTAGCCGGTCCCACGTCGCTCGTCGCCTCCACGGATCTCAGCTCTGCTGTAGATGTGGATCAGGGTCGGAGAAGTCTGGAAGTCAAGGCTCTGGTCGGGCTCTGCAGTCGGTTCCTCGTAGAACGTGGGCAAAGCAAAGGGTAGTCTCTTGATGGTGCCTGTTTGCACAGGGTAGCCACTCCTTGGCTACAAGGGAGATTCTTCAGTCTTCTTCTTTCGTCGAATGTCGAAGGTCCAGAGTTTCTGTTCAGTTTTGCAGGTTCAGGATAATCTAAAGTCTTGAGGCCCAACTCCCACTCTTATACTAATCTGGGGGGCTGGGATACCTGCTAGGTCACGCCTTATGGGTGGGACCTGGGAGGGGGTGGTTACACCCACTTCCCTTTGTCCAGTTTCGCGCCAGAGCTGGGGCTGGAGTGCCCCAGCGCCGGTTTGAACTGGACTATGCAAGGAACACCTTGTGTGCCCCAGGCATGTCTCATTCCTTTCAGCCCACCCTGCCCCAATACACTAAAGGCTGTCTGGGGAGGTGCTAGCACCTCCCCAAGCAGGAAACCTATTGTCCAGGCCTCCCTGGCTGGGATCACTCCCAGCTGCAGGAGGTCAGACTTGTGTCGTGGCAGCAGCATCCATTTTGTGATGCTGAGGCTTTGGTCAGAGGCTAGCAGTTGAAGTATGATTTTAACATGTCTCTCCCTCTAGAAGGGGGGGAATAGTATTCTCATGTCCAGAAATGGCATGGGGGTATTATTCCACAGTGTTAGACACCTTACACAACATGTTTCGATAAAGCCAAACCATAGTTACCATAACCGTCTAGGATTATAAGGCACCTTAAGAGTATATGGTAGGCTATATCATAGAACAGCTATAAGGACAAGGTTCCGAAAGCTGCAGACAGGCTCAGCTCATGCTAGAGCACCATCTCACATGTTACCAAGCACTCTGCCTCCAGGATTGTCAAGGCCTGCCATAGGAGTGACTGATAGGTACACATGTGTCTATATGTAAGTTAGGTATAGGAATACTACACCTAAGAAAGGGGTGATTACACGACCTTGCCCCAGCTGAGTGATCAGCCAGTTGTGTCAAAATGGAAGGCCAGGCCAGGGGTGGCATAATACATGCTGCACCCCCTGGTAGGCCTAGGGTACACCTATGCCCTGGGTACCTAGGGTACACTGTACAGGGGCCAATAAGGTGATCCTATCCAAATGGGTTATGCACCTAAAGTACATAGTATCCATTTTAAAGAGAGAGCAGACAGCCTGAGACCCTGAATGGCAGGATCTCAGGCCAACTAAGTCGAAAAACCAGCTAGACACTAGGCAAAAAGTTGGGGGTAACCATAGTCAGATATCCACCTTCCTACAGGCACACAAGGTGTTCCTTGCATAGTCCAGTTCAAACCGGCGCTGGGGCACTCCAGCCCCAGCTCTGGCGCGAAACTGGACAAAGGGAAGTGGGTGTAACCACCCCCTCCCAGGTCCCACCCATAAGGCGTGACCTAGCAGGTATCCCAGCCCCCCAGATTAGTATAAGAGTGGGAGTTGGGCCCCAGGACCTTGGATTTCCTGAACCTGCAACTTGAACAGAAACTCTGGACCTTCGACATTCGACGAAAGAAGAAGACTGAAGAATCTCCCTTGTGGCCGAGGAGTGGCTACCCTGTGCAAACAGGCACCATCAAGAGACTACCCTTTGCTTTGCTAAAGTTCTACGAGGGACCGACTGCAGAGCCCGACCATAGCCTCGACTTCCAGACTTCTCCGACCCTGATCCACATCCACAGCAGAGCTGAGATCCGTGGAGGCGACGAGAGACGTGGGACCGGCTACCTGGGAAAAGTGGCTAGTATCTTCAAGCGCAGCTTCTGAGGCACCCTCGAAGTTGTGCACCGGGGATTGAGAAGCCCCAACCCCAAGCACCATCTGCACCGAAGACCAGCCCCCCACACTCCACGAGTCCTGCGTGGGGCCCTTCTGCATTTTCCTGCTTGCCGCGTATGTCCGGTTGCTTGCCCGCTGGCTAGTGGTCTTTGTGACGACGCATCCTGTAATCTTCACCGCTGGTTTGGCTCCTCCAGACTGGCTCCTGCTTCTTTGAAAAAGAGAAGCACCCCAGGCCTTCCTGGTCTGCACCAGAAGCAAGTCCTCCGTTCTTCGTGGGTTCCGCTTGCCAAGGCTTGGTGAGTCCTAGTCCAACTTCGACGCCGCCGACAGCAAGAGCCTTCGTGGGACAGCTCGCCTCCTGGTCCTGGTCGTCCTCGACGTTCCCTGGTCCTCGTGGCTGCAGCAACAAGCTTCACCTTCACCTGCAATCTTCACGACATCGCCTGGTTCCTTCCTGGTTCCACGTGGTCACTGGCTAGTGACCTTGACTCTGTCCCTTCTGCTTGCAGGTCTCCTCTCTTCTTGATCCCAGCCTTGGGATCCACCAGACACTCTTCACTGACTGCCTGTCAGCAACTTTCCTTCAGGCATCCATAGAAGTCCACGACGAAACCCGACGCAAGTTCACACCTATGCACCCGCAGCCCGTGGGCTAGGTAACTTGGGTACTTCGGTGCTCACAAGGGTAGTGACTATCCTAGGGTCTACTTTCCGAGTCTCGACTTCCTAGCTATACCAGAAGTGTCCTTAAACTTTTATTTCTAAACTGTACTATTTCTATCGACTATACGCATTACGCGTGAGTGTTTCCACTCTGCACCTGAATCCCGTGGGCCTCCCACTTCCTAACCTTTGGTAGTATAGTGTAGCCCCAGCGATTCCCTAGGCCTAGGCCTATCCTATTTCCGTGACAGTGGTCCTTATACCACTTACTTAGTATATGGTTTGCGTGGCCCCTAGGGCCTAACTGTATTACTTACCTGTGTGACTTAATGTATGCATAAATAAGACTGTGTTGTACTTACCTCTAATCTCATAAAGAGTGCTGAGGGTTTGACTAGAATAAATACACTTTATTTTATATATATATCTGTTGTGGTGTCCTTTCATTTGGTATTCAAGGGATTATATATGGTATCACAGCTGGCTTCACATGCCATTCAGAGTTTAGCCAAAGACTGCTCTTGTCCATGCTACCACTAGGATAGCTGGTCTATAAGGTTGACTTTACAACCAATCACCATAAGGGTTGTTTGGACTGATATAAGGTGTACACTAGAACTAGTGACATCATACATCAGGCCAACTTCTCACATCCGCGGTCAGTGCAATTAAATGTCAGAGCGCTGAATATCAAGGCTGTGCGGTCTTGCATCCACCTTATGCCTCTTTATTCCATCAGACACTCACTGATTCTTTATTTCCCTCTTGCAGGTTCCTGCTTTCTCCCTTTGGGACAGTTTTTCCATCTTTCTCTTCCTCTGGCTTTCTGATTTGTGTGTTTTTCTTCTACTTGCTCTCGGTAAGTATCTGATGTGGACAATTTAGTGCCGGGTTCCCTAAAAATAAGTGCCGGTAGCTCATATTGCTTGTAAGACAAGGGACATAACAGCACAACAAACCATGACATAATCTAATTTACATAAATATAAAAAAGCACGCCTAATATCTCTAAAAATCCTCTTTATAAGTAATAATTTAAAATCTATTTTCTTAAATTCATATCAAACTTACAACAAGCATTTGCAAAACAATTGGTCTCACCTTTTGGACCTTATATGTATTTAGCTATGCAGCACTTTAGCCTGGGTGCTGAAACATCTACTGTTTTTTAACATGGGGGGGAAGTAAGCACCAAACTGCGGAACACGCCAGGTATGGGAACACATGGAGAGAAATATTGCCTATCAGCGGGAAATAGTATAGTCCAAAGCTTTGTTTTTAATACAAAATTGGGGCCTTCTGTGGTCATATTGCTGAAAATACAAGATTTGAAAAAAATATTATTGTCTATGGGTGCTCATGGAAGACAATTTTCTATGGCCATGAATTTAGGGAATGCTAAAGTGATTCTGGTATTTTACTGACCTCTACTGGTCGTTTTCTATCAAGACAGTTAAATAGAGTCAGTTGAACAAGCAGAAAGCAAATCTGGTATTTTACTGATCTCTACTGGTCGTTTTCTATCAAGACAGTTAAAAAGAGGCAGTTGAACAGAAAAACTAGACCCTAAGCAAAAGTGGAAGCCGACAAGTCCTGGGGCTGATTTCCATAGCCCACAAAGTACATACAACAGATCTTCCAGAAAGCGCAAGCGCTGTCTAGGCTCGACCTAAAAAAAGGACAAATTGCAGTGTGGGCTGACTAGATTTTCCATCACAAGGACAATTCGGCTTGTTCTTTCCCCACTGCCCTGTTTTCAGGAAGGCAACCATATTATGTACGGTGGCAAAGCTGGCAGTAAAAGAGGTGCAGTAACTGCCATCTGTGTTTCCCGTAAGCAACAACTGTAAGTACAAAGGGCGTGTTTACTCACAGGTTGCAGGTTTTCAAAACACATAAATAAAATGCATTGTCATTTACAATGCCAATAGCTCAAACTCTCGTAAAAGGCCAGACCTATTGCATTTCAAATGCTTGTTTTCATTATCGCACAAGAGCACCCTCAAATACGTGAGTTCAAGCTATGCCCTGTACACTAATTCTTCTTGTAGTTGATTTAATAGACACTTATGTTGCTCCATGTATAACAAGGATCAAGGCCGCATCTAGGGTGCACATGCCAACAGACTTGCATGTAGCTCACTAACAGTATTGTCACCAGGCGGGGAAATAAATGCCTCTAAGTACATGTTTAAAAACTATCACTTTTAATAAATGTGTTTCAATGCAGTGATATGTAATAAGGTGAAGTACAGTGAAACACCTAAAGAAATTCACTTTTTGTATTTTAAAAATACTTTATAACAGATTTGCCTTCTTGTTTATTGCAAGATTTACATGGCAAACATTTTCAGGGCTTTGTTCATGCACAGGCTCTTAGAGGTAAGCCAAACCCTTGGCTCGGCTCTCCCTGTTACTATTCAAGTAACGTATCACATTTTTTTAACTAAGACTCGTACTGTCGCTGTGGCCTCTAAGAACAGGAGACACCAGCCAGCGTTACAGTGAGAGGTCTTTCCAACCACCAGCGCAGTCCAATGCTTCATAACAGTCCAAATAATAAAGGCTGTTGGAAGCTAATTGACACAAGTCTGACAAGCTTAACAGCGAGGCAGCTAGGAAGATTTCACTGGAGAAAGCGCAATGCTTAGACACACTCGACAGCCGTGGAAGGTCAGTCGCACATTAGGCCCTCTCCTGGGCCTTGGCAATGGTGCTCACATTTTCAGCAAGATAACAGACGACGCACACACAGCGCCAACTGCATCTTCCTCCTGAGAGAGTTCAGTCACTGGTAATAGCGACTTCATATTTATAGCCAAGTGAAATCTCCACATGCCTCACTGGAACAGTTTATAAAATACGTCACACCTCACGGGTCGCCGCAAGTGGGGAGGGGGCGGGAACAAAGGGAACTCAGACAATGGGAGGCGGGTGAGAGCAAAGGGTAGGCAGACGATGGGAGGGGGCGGGAGCCTGGTGAACATGGACAAGGGGAGGGGGGTTAACTCATGGGCGGCCGCAAGTGGGAAGGAGGTGGGAACAAAGATAATGCAGACAACTGGAGGGGGGTGGGAGCATGGTCAACTCGGACCATGGGATGGGGCGGGAGCAAAGTAACGGGAAATCAAACAAGCGGCCACCATTGTCGCGCCCTGAATGTAAGCAAAGCTCGTCGTGGTGCCTGAAGTAGGATCGCGATCAAACATCAAAGCGGCCATGCGGCCGCGAAAGTGAAAGTAATTGCAGTAAAGCACGACGCGCGCGCCCGCGCACATGCACTGTAGCTCTAGGCTGGCCTGGTAGCACTTTTTGGAACCCTCACAAAATGTCTCGCCAGACCAGCGCATGCGCTGGGTCAGGCGAGACCTAAAAAAGTGCTTACAAGACTAAATAACACTACAGAGTAACAACCGAAGTAAAGGGGCCAGTCACCATGGGAGGGTTACAAATGAAAACAAGGTGGTACTAAGGAAGGACTAACAAGCCTATCAACAAATAAGAAGCCAGCATTTACGAAGCACAATGACACAAGCCAATGACAAATATGGGCGGAGAGTGGGTGGGGCTTCTATTCCCTACTCCACTATAACAAGTCTCGCAGAGCAGCGCATGCGCGCTGACTCTAGGCTCGACCTAAAAAAAAACAACAGTCCTAGCTTTGGCAACTATGCGTGTGCAAAAATAAGTAGCAGTTTGTCATATTATCTATCATTGATATGGTGAAATACAACTGCTTACAAAATCATCTCTAAAAAACCCTTTTGTTAATCACTTTTGCCTCCTCATTACCTACAGAGCGAATATTACTGACAGTCTAATGCCCTACGGGTGCCTGCGTAATGCACTGCAGAGAAGTATAGGGGAGTCCACTTGAATTATTGGATCCTAATATCCCAAGTGGCCTCGTTTTAGTTGGAATTTTTCACTAACCCGCAGAATATGCCTTGGATGTCCCACTGGTCACCCGTGCACATGAGTAGATGTTCAAAACCTTTATTATGAAATTGAATTTTTACTTGACGTCCCACTCACATGTACACTTTTTTATAGAGTGTATTACTGTCAATGTAAGCTTATTGATACGAAAAAAATCAGGCTAATATTCTAACAAAAGCACACACAACTTCACTGTGTAAAATGCCTGTTTCAGGAGCTTTTGGAACACTAAGGGATTGATGGCGATCTATAACTCAAGTAGGAATGGAAAACCACAAGATGGCCGCTTGCATGACAAAAACTCAGTCTCCTGTTCTTCACTTTCGCATAGATGGCAAATGCCCTCCTCTTACCAGCCTTGCCAGCACCAAGATGCACCCTACTCTCAGGTGAACCCCAGAGATCCCCCACCCCAAATAACACACTTGATTTTCAAGCACCGCTTTCTGTAAGCATCCAAAGTCAACAGACACTGAGAGACCTCTTCCATCTGCTGGGCAGATGCCACAGACCACCTGCAGCAGTCTGAGGTCTCACCCTGTAGACTTTCCACCCAATACTTCTAACTACAGAGACACTCATTCCATGTCTGCACTCTGACGTCAGCAGTGATTGAAGAGCATTAGAAAAAGTATAGGAAAGGTGATGCTGTGCGCAATGGGGGCGGGATGAGTGAGCCTGGCAGTACGGGTCAAAGGTGTGAGTAATAAAACTAAATATTCTGTACCTTTTTTCGGTCTTTTACTTTCAGGTAACTACATATAACAATAAAATAAGGCACAGAATAAATGAAAAATAAATGCATGTTAAGTTAATCAGTGGGGAATGCACTATTGTACATTATGAAACCTCTATTAGTTAATGCACTGCAGCAGTGCTTAATTTGAGCCAGTGGTTTCCGCTGCTCGGCACTTAATTGGTTTCTGGGGCTTGGCACCAGCATTTAGTTGTCAACACTGCACTTATGATAGTCTGCTACATGGTGGCGCTGTTCATCTAATTTAGAGATGAGCAGAACAACGGTTGCTCTTGAGTACAACATACATTAAAAATTACAAATACCTGCCTCCCAAGCCATTCCTTTAGCTATGGGGACCTGGAATAATCAGAACTGTCGCACTTGCAGGCGAGAGATGGTTAGTAGTTGTTTTGGCAGCGATTTAAAGGGCGATGGGTGGTGCAAGCTGCAGTGGCCTCCTGGTCAGGGACCTGTTACTTATTATTTTACAAATTAAGCACTGCACTGCAGTTGTCTGTGTCTGTAACCGGACAGCCACAGAATTGAATCCAGGTTGGTGCAGTGAAGAATAATGACTTGTGTATGTTTAGTGCTACGAAGTCCCAGTCTGTGACAGAAAGCACTGTAATTACGTAAGCCAGATTTTAAACTTGTGTTACACACATTATAAGATAGGCTGCTACAAAATGCACAAAAAAGTTTAAGATAAAAAAAAGTGTTTCCAAATTTTTATAACTGTCCTTTAAAAGCAGACACTTCACAGTTTAGCTGGTAACCGCCTTGCAATACCACTCAAAATGAGTAAATCTGTGTCATTAGTAAGATTCAAGCAATGCCACCAATTAAAGCCAATGCGGCTTTTAGGCGCCCTTTATATTTGAAAATAAACCAGTTTTGCACATTTCTGTTTCTTTTAGACAATAAGGAACCATTGGGCTTTTTTGGGCTTTTTATGAGCTGGGCTGTGTTGGGCTTTATCGCCTAGCTTATATACGGCCATTTTGATAATTTCTGTCACCATTTTGTGGTGACACAGTGGTCGTCAGTAGCAGTTAGGACAATCTTCCCACCCACCTCTCCCTAGAGGGAAGAGTTTCCAGGTTTTTGGTTAATTTAAAGTGGGTGTCTTTTGGCATTAGAAAATTAGCTGGCAGTTTTCGGGGAGCACAGGTGCACAAAAAGGATTTTTTTGTAATTGGTTGTCACTTGAAGCAGGTACCGGCAGTAGGCATTTCATTTGCCATGGTTATACATTAAGATGAAATGAAATTGAAATGAAACGTAACACGCACTAATACCCGAGGGTGTCTAGGCGAGCAGAATCTGCAAGAGGGCTACCTAGAAATGGGGCGGCTGGAATATTTTGCTCAGGCTAGCTGTTAAACAGCCAGGTAGATGATGGTTGTTAACATAGGGGAAGCAGAACATTGGGGGAGGGGATGGTAAAAAAGTTAAAGAGCTATGATACATAGATAGCTGGATGAAATAGATGTGGGTCACAGTGTTTACCGTTGTAAAGGTTGACAGTTCAATGCCGGAGTGGGAGTCACAGTTGCAAGATAAGGAAGTTAAAAAGTGTGGGAAATTTAGGGGTGGGGGCAGGTGAAGTAATGTATGGTGAGGTCTAGTTTTGTGAGATGAAGGCCTAGGGTAAAATGTATGTGAGGTGCACCTGTCTTCAATAAAGCTTCCCCTTTCACACAAGAAGCAAGTTTGTGGTTTGTGCTGCTCTCTATGGCTCAAATATCTCTCTCACACATCTTTCTTTGGTAATTTCCTCCAACTGCTACCTGGGGGAAATTCTGCAGGAAGTGGGAATAATGGGAAGATGCCATTGGATGTGGTGGGCTCTAAGAGACTTCATTCTTCCTGTTCCGCTCCCACCGGCCTCTGCTCCTTCCAGCCTCTGGATAGAGTTTGCTTCACTGGCAGCTGGAGGAGTGTGTGTGGGCGCGAGAGGAGCTCATGCGTGGCATCATCCTGGCATCTTATTTCCAGTTATTCCAATAAGGGAAAGTCACTCACCTTCAGCCAGCGAGAGAGCTCCCAGGAGCAGGAGAACCAAGGTGGCCTGCGGGGAGGGCATTGTCTGAGCTCGTCCTCCGTGCTGTACAGACAGGACGTGAAGAGCGGTGTTCACCAAGCTGGCTGACTAACCCCTGTTCTGTTGAGGCAGGCAGAGGGCAGGGGGGAGGGGCTGAGGGGGCTGCACGAGTCTACTCTGAAGGTGTGCCTTCTTACACGCTTAGATCCTATAAAGTGGCGGAGTGCGCCAGCACTAGGCTCTAACGAAAGAATGGATAATGGCCCCCATTCCATGGTTTGGAAGTTAAATTCAGCTACTCACTGGGCTGAAGAGGGCCCTTTAGACCTTTAACCCTGGTGCCACTGCACCTGCTGCGCTATGATATCTATGTCTCTATTGTTAAATGTGTGTATGTGTCAGGGCTCCAGCAAAAAACATTTGGTAGAAGTACGCTGTCACCACCGACGTCACTGGTGGCGCTGTGCCAGGTGATCTGATGCGAAGGTTAAACCCCAGGCATGCATGAGGCACTGTGTCCATAAATGGCACCCAAGCACAAGGGGACGTAAATAACACCATCAAGGGAATAAGGGGCATATTTACAAGGCGGCGATAGAAAATTAGTGCTGCTTTTGTGGCCGTTTTCTGCCGAAAAGCGGCGATTATTTTATTGCCTAATTATCAAGGTCACGCTAACGCGTGAAACCTTGCATTAGCGCATGATTTCTTAACGCCCAGCTTTGTATCTCTAATTAGCGTTCCTGACCTGACATGACAGCGACATTTCTCCTATCATCAAGCCCCACACTATGAAGCATAGCGGCAGGAAAAGTAGCGATAACCCCTGTTATCACTACTTTTCTTACGCCTGCTTCAAGACTGACTTAGCCATGATATCCTATGGAGGGTGGATATCATGGCTAAGTTTGTGGGGCCCTATCAACAAGCTAACGCCACATTTCGTGAGATTATCGCAGGGGTTTCCAGCGATAATCTCACGTTAGGCAGTTAGCGCCAGGATTTTTATCGCTTTTGAGATAAGCGTTGCTAATACCACGCTATCTCAGCGATAAAAATCCACGCTAGCCGGCGATAATTATCCTAGCGCTAAGTGCGCTTAGCGATAATTATCGCCGGTTGTTGCTGATATGCCCCAATATCCTTTGGAGTCTGTAGTGAAATACAAACCATAAAGGTTTATTCAGTAGATTCAAGGTGCAATGGGAAAGGCAAACATAATAGTCAAAATGCACATGGAAGCAGAAATGACATGAAGCCAAGGCAAATCATGAGTCCAAATGGCGAGACAAACCAACAAGGGTTCTGTCTCCAAAGTAGGGGAGTCAGAAGACTGGCTCACCTCGGAAACCCATCACTTCTATAGGCAGGTTTGCAATGGAAGTCAATGGAGGCCGCACCGTCAGCATAGGGTGAGCAAAGGTAGCATCGAACTGACAAATCACAATACAGAATCATACATCAGCAGATGCTACCCCTTCAGCCTTAGCTCCTAATGTGCCCCATTCTAAGCTAACGTCATCGGAGGGCGGGGCAAATCTAGTTACACAAACAATGGAAGTCTTATGAACGACGACACAGCATGTCAACACAGAGCCTCAGTGCACATTTTACTGCACATTTTTTACTATCAAACTTTGTCCAGTCATTACATGGATGAATGGAACCTCGAGACAGGGCTGCATGGTTCAATGAATGAATGTTTGCATAGTGAGGAGTGGATGGGTGGTTTAAGAATGAAAGGGAATGAATTAAGACTTTTAACTATGAGGAGCAAATGGTCGCAACGCACTGACCAAGGCTGGGGTCTCTGGTTTTTATTTTATCGTTCCCATTAAATCACCACCCTCCCCCAACGCTACCACCACCAGTCATCATGAGACATGCATGGCCCGGATGCATTCACCACTGTGGGCTGACTTAGCACTTGAAAGAATTAAACATAAACCATTAAGCTTTGATCTAAAACTAGAGTGGGACTGAGATCACCCTACATTGGCCCAACTGCACAGAAACCTTTTATCAGTCCTGGCTTCCACTTCACCACATCATGTGATCCTCAGCAATGACTTGTTCACAAAGCCACCTTTTCCTTAATTGTCACATGAGAGCACCTTGAAATACATCAATTTGAGGTGCGCACCTCTCAATAGCAAAAGGCTACAATGTTAGGGGCATATTATCAAGCACGGCGTTAAAATCATCGCCGGTTTAGCTGCAGAAAACTGCCGCTAAAGCGGCGATAATGGGCTTGATAATATGCCGCGGAGAATTCCAATAGAAGCCCATGTTGACACCACAACCTGGGCTTCTATGGGAATTCACAAGGGCATATTATCAAGCCCATTATCGCCGCTTTAGCGGCAGTTTTCTGCCACTAAACCGGCGATAATTTTTAACACCGTCCTTGATAATATGCCCCTTGGTCCCTCTGTAGTAACCGCCTGGTTTACTGATAACATTGTTGCCAGGGTAGTGGTGGGGGCATGAATGTATCTCCATTTATGTTTAGAATCTCTCACTTCTAACAACTGCAACTCAATGCAATGGTATCATTTAATATACTGAACTGAAATGTGTTGCAAATATGGCATAGTAAAGACAAGCACTATTTTAGAGTGTTTTTTATCATGTATGCATTGTGCTCTCTGGCTAAGACCCTTTGCCCCTACCCTCTCTAAAGCCCTGAAGGTCTGCGATGATCTGGTAACCCTGCAGGAGGCAAGTACCACTAAAATGCAAAAACACTTAAAAACCATAGTGCCAATATCGGCAACACTCTCCATCCCTCCCACAGCAATAACTTTGAGAAATAATCAGGTCCCAATGCGTGTGCATGGACTTCTTGTAAGTGCGCTTTTCCTATAAGAATCCCAAAAAACATCAACGCCAATTATCTGCTATCTATTTCCATTCACCGCAATGGCAACCTGCGATGCCAACGGCTTGTGTCCGAAGAAACTCTGTGTGTATCGTGTCCTCGCATGACATCAAAAGTATCTGCAAACCAGGGTTCTCACTTTTCAAAATGACAAATACCTCCCCGTGGTCAGAAGGCTTGTGTGACGGCAAGAGCGACTAGCCGATCCCCCACAACAGGCACATTCACCCAAAAGGGCATCGAGGCGCCAAAGCCAAACAGCTCTTGCAAATTACAATCCGGCTCCCGACAACATTCCCAACAAAGGAGAGTAGAATCAAGGACAAAACGAATTCCAACCTCTTCAGAACTACCCACGAAAGGACATTACGTGGGAGGCTGCCGCCGGCATGGCCCCGTGCCGCAGACTAGATGCTTGTGTTGTTGCAGACACGCGGGTCATAGTTTATCCCACCGTAAAAGAACATCAGGGGGAGTGACGCTGCCCCACATCCCCTCTCAGCCGCCCGCTGGCGGGCTCACATGATGGAGTGATTATACCAACGGTGCAAACTTGTCACCACATAATTATCTTAGAAATATATTGTAGGATAGTGTTGGCAAGACTCGAACCCCTGACTTCCAGCATGGGAGACTGTACCCATGCCATCAGCCCACACCTGACTGTTCCGACTACCCGAGAGCGTCAGAGACCTCGCTGCTGTCGGGGGTGGGGCCTGCGCCTCCTGCATAATCCCAGCCCCACGCTGTCCCGAAGACCACCCCCATCGGATACAATCCATGCCCAGTGCCTACCCGAAACAAGGGAAACACAGCTGGCGCAGCAATGTCCCGGAGCGTGCCCACGCCAGCAGAACTCCGGGCTCCAGTAGCCAGCATGGAGCGCCTGGCTGCACTGCCAATGCACAACCCTGAACCGCAGCCGGTGGAGGAACAGAGCACTGGATTCCCCGCGTGCCTGAGGAAGCAGAGCAGGACGGTGTGGCCTGGCACAAACTAGGCAAGCAATATGGTTCCATGTAGTAAACAATTAATTTTTTTTATTTTTATTTTGTGTGCGTCAGAAATGTCTGTCCGGCATGCACAATGGGTTTTGCAATCCCATGCGAATCACGATTAGGAGGGGACGTGAAAGAGCCTACTATCCAAATTGCCAGTTTCAATGGTATGAATGTATGGCTAGAAGTGGCAATAGAGGTTGTGAGAAGTTGGCCTGATGTATGATGTCACTAGTTCTAGTGTACACCTTATATCAGTCCAAATACCCTTATGGTGATTGGTTGTAAAGTCAACCTTATAGACCAGCTATCCTAGTGGTAGCATGGACAAGAGCAGTCTTAGGCTAAACTCTGAATGGCATGTGAAGCCAGCTGTGATACCATATATAATCCCTTGAATACCAAATGAAAGGACACCACAACAGATATATATATATAAAATAAAGTGTATTTATTCTAGTCAAACCCTCAGCACTCTTTATGAGATTAGAGGTAAGTACAACACAGTCTTATTTAAGCATACATTAAGTCACACAGGTAAGTAATACAGTTAGGCCCTAGGGGCCACGCAAACCATATACTAAGTAAGTGGTATAAGGACCACTGTCACGGAAATAGGATAGGCCTAGGCCTAGGGAATCGCTGGGGCTACACTACACTAGCAACAGTTAGGAAGTGGGAGGCCCACGGGATTCAGGTGCAGAGTAGAAACACTCACGCGTAATGCGTAAAAGTCGATAGAAATAGTAGTTGTTAGCAATTAACAGTTTAAGGACACTTCTGAAGCAGCTAGAGAGTCGAGACTCGGAAACTAGAACCTAGGATAGTCACTACCCTTGTGAGCACCGAAGTACCCAAGTTACCTAGCCCACGGGCTGCGGGTGCATAGGTGTGAACTTGCGTCGGGTTTCGTCGTGGACTTCTATGGATGCCTGAAGGAAAGTTGCTGACAGGCAGTCAGTGAAGAGTGTCCGGTGGATCCCAAGGCTGGGATCAAGAAGAGAGGAGACCTGCAAGCAGAAGGGACAGAGTCAAGGTCACTAGCCAGTGACCACGTGGAACCAGGAAGGAACCAGGCGATGTCGTGAAGATTGCAGGTGAAGGTGAAGCTTGTCGCTGGAGCCACGAGGACCAGGGAATGTCGAGGACGACCAGGACCAGGAGGCGAGCTGTCCCACGAAGGCTCTTGCTGTCGGTGGCGTCGAAGTCGGACTAGGACTCACCAAGCCTTGGCAAGCGGAACCCACGAAGAACGGAGGACTTGCTTCTGGTGCAGACCAGGAAGGTCTGGGGTGCTTCTCTTTTTCAAAGAAGCAGGAGCCAGTCTGGAGGAGCCAAACCAGCGGTGAAGATTTCTGGATGCGTCGTCACAAAGGCCACTAGCCAACGGGCAAGCAACCGGACAGACGCGGCAAGCAGGAAAATGTAGAAGGGCCCCACGCAGGACTCGTGGAGTGTGGGGGGCTGATCTTCGGTGCAGATGGTGCTTGGGGTTGGGGCTTCTCAATCCCCGGTGCACAACTTCGAGGGTGCCTCAGAAGCTGCGCTTGAAGATACTAGCCACTTTTCCCAGGTAGCCGGTCCCACGTCTCTCGTCGCCTCCACGGATCTCAGCTCGGCTGTGGATGTAGATCAGGGTCGAAGAAGTCTGGAAGTCAAGGCTCTGGTCGGGCTCTGCAGTCGGTCCCTCGTAGAACTTCAGCAAAGCAAAGGGTAGTCTCTTGATGGTGCCTGTTTGCACAGGGTAGCCACTCCTTGGCCACAAGGGAGATTCTTCAGTCTTCTTCTTTCGTCGAATGTCGAAGGTCCAGAGTTTCTGTTCAAGTTGCAGGTTCAGGATAATCTAATCTCCTGGGGCCCAGCTACCACTCTTATACTAATCTGGGGGGCTGGGTTACCTGCTAGGTCACGCCTTATGGGTGGGACCTGGGAGGGGGGTGGTTACACCCCCTTCCCTTTGTCCAGTTTCGCGCCAGGACTGGGGCTGGAGTGCCCCAGCACCGGTTTGAACTGGACTATGCACGGGACACCTTGTGTGCCCCAGGCATGTCTCATTCTTTTCATCCCTCCCTGCCCCAATACACTAAGGCCTGTCTGGGGTGGTGCTCGCACCTCCCAAGGCAGGAAACCTATTGTCCAAGCCTCCCTTGCCGGGATCACTCCCAGCAGCAGGAGGTCAGACTCGTGTCTTGGCAGCAGCATCCATTTTGTGATGCTGGGGCTCTGGTTAACTTTAACCGGGTAAGTAGGTTACAACATGTCTTCTCCCTTTAGAAGGGAGGGATAATATCCTCATCCCCAGAAATGGGATGGGTGTATTATTCCAAAGTGTTAGACACCTTACACGACATGTTTTGATAAAGCCAAACCATAGTTACCATAACCGTTTAAGATTATAAGGCACTTTAAGAGTATATGGTAGGCTATATCATAGAACAGCTATAAGGACATGGTTCCGAAAGCTGCAGACAGGCTCAGCTCATGCTAGAGCACCATCTCACATGTTACCAAGCACTCTGCCTCCAGGATTGTTAAGGCCTGCCATAGGAGTGGCTGATAGGTACACATGTGTCTATATGTAAGTTAGGTATAGGAATACTACACCTAAGCAAGGAGTGATTACACAACCTTGCCCCAGCTGAGTGATCAGCCAGTTGTGTCATAATGGAAGGCCAGGCCAGGGGTGGCACAATACATGCTGCAGCCCCTGGTAGGCCTAGGATACACCTATGCCCTGGGTACCTAAGGTACACTGTACAGGGGCCAATAAGGTGATCCTATCCAAATGGGTTATGCACCTAAAGTACATAGTATCAATTTAGAGAGAGAACAGCAGGGCTGTGGGTCTGGTTAGCAGGCCCACAGCCACATCTAAGTCGAAAGCCAGTAAAGCAAAAGCAAAAGCAAAAAGTGGGGGTGAACATAGAAAGCAGACCCTACTCTCCTACAGAGGTCACAGACCATAGGTCATTCACAAATTTACAGAGGCCCAGCGCACCTCCCCCGATGTAGTCCAGGGAGAAAAGTGTGCCGAGGGGGCCTGGGATGCTAGCTGGTTGCAACCGGTACCTGGTGCAAGCACGGGAGGGAGCTGCACGGCGATGGCTGCCCCCCTCCACACCACTCTAGACCCACCCCATCCTAGACCAGCCTGTGGATTCCGACCTACATGTTTCAACATGTGCTACAACCCAACATGGCTGCCAGGTGCATCCCTACACCTAAGCGTTGTATAAAACCTGCGTAACATAATATAACAGCCCACAGTATAACATCATATCAATACTAGCTCACATCCTTTCATAACATAACAATATAACATGACATAACGTACCATAATATTACATAGCACACTGCCACACAACATTGACACCCTAACATAACATCACAAAACCTCACATTCAATATCACATATCAAATGACGTATCATCGTATCATGACATAACCTCACATTCCTAAGCCTCACATACTATCCTTTTTCATCCCAAATAACAAACTCACATGTCCTCCGCTCAAATCCATATCATATCTCCCTATACTAAATCACCACCAATCCTTCGAGTTCCGGAGTAGTGTGCTACTCGCCGAAAAGCGCCCCAACGCTTCGTCTGCGGTAGTAAGCCAAGCGCTATATAAATAAAACTACAATTCAATAACCACACCATAGCGTAACATCACACAACATCTGACCCCCTAACATAACCCTGCACACCCCAACATCACAAAAGCTAGCCTTACACAAGCAATACTACCTACTATACATTGAATGAGATGCCGCGCAGGGAGCAAAGCGCTGCAGGCTGAAAGTGCAGTGGGCCAGTTCCCAGCAATGAAACTGGCCCCTACCAGCAGGGAAACCAGCCCCCACACTGCTAGTCCAGTCCAGTGCCCTGTAGAGCTCCTCTGGGCCAGCTCCCTATTGGTGGGACTTTGAAGGGCCAGGGGAGAGGCAAATGCTGTGGGCATTGGAGAGGAGAGGGAGGTGACTCTGTCCTACCTCGCAGCTCCTGGTGTCTCTCTTATAGAGTCCGCAGCTATGGTGTCCTTGTCCTGAGTGATGTGTGCGAGCTTTACTGCACCTACGTCACTTGCTGATGCTAGCCTAGAGCCACGGGGTATGAGTGGTAGAGGTCTGGCAGAGCCCAGTCGGCTCATGCTGATGTGTGAACCCTCACTGGACCGCAGAGTCAGAAAAGGTAGCAGGCCAAACTGGTTCTGTAATCAAACTTTAGCTTCTACAAAATGAACATAACTTGAACGTTTAGCCGCAACTCATACATTTCCAGCACTGAACCACTTATGGGGCTAGACGCAAAGGTAACTTACACTTGAGAGTAAGTTACACATGTAAGTTTAGTTTTACATTTTTAAATAACTTTACTACTTTGGGCTGTTCACAACAGACGAGTTTAAAGTTACTCAAAAGTATAGACAAACATGTCTCCACCCAGTAAAAAAGGGGGTGGAGTGAAAATTACAAGTGCTACTACTGCCAAGAAAGAAAGAGCTGTAAGCCCTGCACCACACATGGTTAACTACTCATACTGCAACATCTTCCCATAGAAAATAATAGAGACAGGGCTTAAAAGCCTCTTAGAATATTTTTAAAAATTAAATTAAATCGAGCCTCATAGAGTTGTTTTTTTTAATTAAATTAAATGTTTCAAAATAGTTTAAAAAATGTAAATGCATTTACAATAATTTTTAACATAAAACTGTTTTAATGACTGTTTCCAGTTTAATAAACTGTTTTACTTTTTCATATTCTTTACCATATTGAGATCTGTGCCCCAAACTATTGAGTCTCCCTATGGGAAAGTGTAGGGAAAAGTAAAAAAGCTTATTTAACTAAAAAAAGGTTAGTAAAAAGAATTCTGTTAAATATTGATGTACATTAATGTATACATTTATTTTAAATGTAAAAGAAAAGAAAACATTTCTCCAACACTATTAACTTAATTTTCAATTCAATCTTTACTTATTTAAATATATTAAGTTAAATTAAAATTATTTTTTTGAAGTTTAAATACAAAATAAATTCCCACACAAAGCAAAAAAAAAATGTTTATTCTACATTAGTAATGATTAAATGTTATGACGGGAATTAATTAAAAGGAATTTAATTATAGTTGAAAAATATTGGTACATTTAATTCATAAATTTAAAAAAGTGAAAATATTGTATAATTAAATTATAGATATATTTTATTCATACGTGTTTTTTAACAGAGTTTTAGTTTAATCCCTGCCTCCATTATTTTCTATGGAAGGGTGTTCCAGCGCCAATGGTTGGCCATGTGTGGTGCTGGACTTACCTCAACTCTGAGCTGATGTCATTTACTGCTGTTTTGTAATTCTTTTTCGACTGTAGTAACTTTAGAAATGCAATCCGTCAACAGCAATGGGATCAGTCTTTTGTGGATGGCTGCACGGCCCACCCAAGCCAAGCCTTGCTGCTCCCTCTCTCCTCCCCTATAGTCGTAAGTATTCTGCTTTTTCCAGCCAACAGGAGACAGGAGAGTTGGAAGAGGAACCTCAGCACATATATGTTTGTGAATAGCACTTTGTAGTACGTTTGTAGTGCTATTAAAGTAGTTCAAACTTTAGTAGAAAGTGCAGCTTGTGTACAGGCCTCTTTACCTTCAAGTGTTTGCAAAGGCGCGGCCAGGCAAGTGTACAGCTAAAGAACAGTGAATACACCTTCCTATGTAATACTTGGGAAGACAGCTCTGTTATTTATTTCAAAATACATCATTGTATATTTTTGTCAAGCTAAGGCCTCCCCTCTTTCTCTTCATGTAAAAATGAATATTTCCATCACACTACTCATTCTTTGAAAGTGGACTTTAAACTTTCTCAATTAGAAATGTGAAACTTTGAAAGTTCTAATGATTTTCATAAGTCATCCAGTTCGATCATTCTAACTGATGGTTTTGCAAGAATTGTGCTTATTCTTGAGTAGAACGAAATAAATGTTTAGCACAAAGTGTGATCTGTTTCTAGTCTATGGATTTGTAAAGCACAACAGACACCCTGAAGAGTATCGGGCGCTGGGAAACGCTGGTAGCAAGGAGGAATTGAATAGAAAAAGTAATTAGTTAGGAGGAGGATAGCCAGGTTTTGATGGCTTTGCAGAAGGCAAAGTGGTTTTTGATTGGGTGTAGTTTAGGGGGTAGAGAGTTCCAGGGTTTGGCCACCAGATATGGGAAGGACCGGTCTCCTATGTTGCAGGATCCAATTGTAGGATTGGAGAGCAATCCAAGAGAGAGAGATGTGAGCCCACAGGGTGGTGAGTGGTGGTAAGTCTTAGAGCGAAGATGGAGGGGGCCTTGGTGGTAGACGGCTCGATGAACCAGGCAGAGTCTTCTTGAGCAGAATGCGTTTGAAAATGAGCAATCAGTGAAGGGGAAATATGGAAATAATAATACAGCAGATTGATGATGAGATGCAGCGCTGTCTTTTGATGTCATCAGAGTCTTGAGACAGGGAGCTCTAGGAAAAGTGAAATACAGTAGTCCATCCTAGACTGAATCCTAAAAGAGAAGAAGTTATTGACAAGGAATGAATGACTTTCCACATTAGTTGAGTTGTGCAGTACTAAGTTTATTAAAACCAAATATAATGTGTCCTTCCATCATGAAGTAAGTAAAAGAAATGATGACAATAATAAAATTACACAGTTACACAGGTTTATGACCATTATTTTGATAATAGAGATTCACAATGTAAGCCTCAAATTTAAACAGTTAAAAAGCTTGCAAAGCATAATGATCATTGTATAATGTCTTGAAATTAATTATAATACAATTAGATCCTTCCTTCAAGACTTGGGCATAGAATAATGTAAATATCTAAAGTGCATAATGAGATGTGGATAATAAGTAAACATTAACTCCACAGGCTGTTCCTTTAAGTCTTTTAACAATAAAACAGATTCAGTTTCTCTAAATTAAGAAAAACTAACTGCCACGTGTTATTCAAAGGGACATTCCAACGTACAACCTGGGCCGGTCACTCACCTGTGTGGCAAAGGGAAGACCGCGATTGAACCCAAATCCAAACCTCTATACCTTGGGTACCAGCGTGGGGAAAGTTCCAAGGGCCATATGTACAAGGGCCATATCTCCGCTTTTTTGGCTTTTAAAGCCAAAAAAGCGGAGATAAAAATATCGCCCTATTTACAAGAGGGTGATAACATGCATTGGCGCATGTTAGCACCCTTTTACCCAACACCTCCCTTTCATCTCTAGTGAGATGCAAAGTGGGCGTCACTGGGCAGGACAACCTTGTAAATATCGCTGATGTACACATCGCGATATTTACAAGGCTGCCCACGCATTTTAGCAGACGTTAGTTTTTGGGGAAAACAGCTGTTTTCTCCAAAAACCAACGTCTGCTAAAATGCAGACTTAGCTATAATTATCATTGGGGGTGGATTCTGCTGATACGACCACAGGGTCGTATCAGCAAGGTTATCGCCGTTTTCCACGGAACATCGCTGGAAGACCAGCGATGTTCCATGGAAAACATCGCAATCACGGGGAAATTATCGCCATTGCGCTATGCGTTGTTAATACAACGCTTGCATGGCGATAATTTCCTGCGATAGCCAGCGATAACATTTTTCTCGCTAGGAGCGGCCAGTGATAATTATCGCTGCCGCTTGTTCATATGCCCCCAAGATTTTGACGCCACCAGCTGGTAAACCAGAACGAGAGTTTGTTTCCAAGCAGAATATTTTTCATTTTATTGGTACTGATTTTGAGGAAATTGTTGTTCAGCTAGAAAGCCACCTCAATGAGGCCGTGTTGCAAACTTGAGTGTGGATTGAAGGAAGAGTCATCAACATGAAGTATAATTTTTATGTTGTCCTCATACGTCATCAGGGTCAGGCTGTAAAAATAAATACGTTGTGCCACAGGATGGGCATGGAAACAAGAGGGACTTGGGGAATAGACTTTTCCATGCTAGATGTTCCTGAACCCCGAGGAAGGGAGATGAAAAACTTGAGAGTGAATGTGTAGGTAGGAAGAAATCCAAGTTAGACCCTCTCAGGATTCATTTTCCTTTTTCCCACCTCGTGCAGAGGTAGCGTCCAGTCGTGAAGCGCACCCTTTCTCTCTTGAGGGAGAGGCATGCTCTTATGTTATTGGTATTTTGAGTTCAGGGAGAACATATCCTTTTCTTCCTTAGTGCCACATAAATACCTCCCTTCGCTCCCGGTAGATAGGTCACCCTACCTCACTTACCATCTGTGTTAAGGTAAATTAGAACACATACAGACATATAATCAAAATAATGTAGTCTGAATTGACGTCCTTTTGCCTGATATGATCATAAGAAGGCGTATGGGATGTATACCTTGATACGCATACTCTGTGTCTGAAATTCCCAAACTTATGTCAGAAATTGTAATTTCTGATAAGATTTAACATATAAGGCCTGCCACTTGATCACTTGTCAAGAGAGGTCCTTCGCCATAATAATTCTGAGTGGGTTCTTCCAAAGGGTAACGTATACAGGTATCCTCCTAGCTTAATGGAAAGGAGCCATAGTGAAGCCCATTCATTTAAAAGACAAAATGGACCAGCCGTCTATCATTGGATTTCCCTCCTCAATATTCCCTCTAAACTCTTTGCTCAAACATTATCAAAACACCTAGCTGCCTGGGCTTTTGACAATGGACTGATCCCTGTAGAGCAAGGAGGTTTCAGACCAAAGTGTTCAACGATGGAGCACTGTCTCACCCTATGGGGGGTCACAAGGAAGTCAAAGGAGTCGGTAGGTGTTTGCTGCTACATCGTGGACTCCAGCACTAGAATATATCTGGAGCCTTGTTAGGCCTTGTGATGAAGCTTCATAGTGACAATTGGGTCCAGGTCGACCTGGACGGGCATGGTAGCCTGTTTAGGAAAATTCAGGTAGAGAATGGCTTACAGCAGGGGTGTGTTTAGCACCCCTGATGTTTAGTTTGTTCATTGCAGACCTCCCCCAGACACTAAGTGGTACGCCCAGTTACTCACCAAAGATTGGGATAGGCATCTCAGGTGCCTTAGGTACGCGGACAATCTGGTGGTGATGGATCCCATGCCCATAGGCGCCAATGAAAATTAAACGCTCTAAATTCTTATTGTCCTGAGAATAAGCTAACAATAAACTTTGACAAGACAAAAACTTTGTACTTAGCAAGAAAGAAAATAAATTGACTTGGTTCTTAAGTAATACGCGGCTGGAGCAGGTGAGAGAGTATAAGTACCTTGGCATGATCTTCTCAAATGATTTGAGGTGGGATAAGGTTTGGTCGTAAATATGGCAGCTATACGTTTCATCCACTAAGTAAAGTCATACAGGGTAAGTTATTCCTCCATGCTTTTTTTGGAGAAGAGGTGCTGCCAATGGATGGATGGAGCTCATGGGAAAGCTTAGAAGGCAATTCTTTGAAATTGCTTCTCAATTTACCTAAAAATGCGATGAGATGCAGGAGTTGAGAAGCATAGCCTGGAGTGCGCCGCCGGATGCCAGAGCCTTACATTTTTATTTTTCAATTAAAAATGGGGTCCTTGGCAATAAACTGTCAGTGTTAATTTTACCTGCGATATTGTCAATTTTCCCTAGTAGGAAGAACCCTGTGACAGTAATGTTAAAGTGCCTGGGAGTCCCTGATGTGCTCCTTGAAGTAAGAGTATTTATTTATAAAGTTTTATGTAGCGCAAACAAGATCCAGAGGGATATCAGAGAGCTTTACAATAGGATGGAAGGAAGGACATAAATACAATATCGACATCAGGTAAGAATAGGAAACAAGAATGATCGCATAGTTACAGGACAATTGAGTCAAGGAGAGTAGTACATAAGCCAGGTATATAGGAGGCTACGAAGGGGGGCATACGATAGAGGAGAGCAGTATCAAATGATGGTACAATGGTTGTAAGATGAATGAGTGTGGGTGTTCCGTCGGAAGAAAGCCTCAGAAAGTGACACTTTTCCGACGCCGCTGCGTCAATACCTTGAGCCTGCTTGAAGCAGGCGTAAGGCGTAACTCAGCATGTTTGCGATAGGCCGGGTTGGAAAAGTGCTGGAGTTGCGTCGCGCCTGCGACACGACTCTCGCACTGCGCCAACCTTACGCCGACAGATACTTGATGTAAATCTGCCCCTTTATGCTTATATTGCTATTAGCCGTAGTCATGTGTTGGTCAAATTGATTCATATGCAATATTTTTTTTAATGGGATAACAAGGTGATCTGTACAAATGAAGTTTTAACTATTATATCATGTATCATATTCTATTAATTGATAGTAAGTTTTTAATTGTATGCACTTCTATGGATAGAAAAAAAAGATTCAAATAAAGTTTTATGATGATGATGATTCAAATGTGTGCTGTGCACGACTGATTTTATGACACTTGGGATTGTTTATATCAATGGATTGGGTATCGTGCAATATTTCTGTAAGAATTTATTTCTTGGAAATAAAGTATTTTTGACTGACTAATCCTTTTACTTACATGTTCCGCAGTCCGCAGCTGAACTTCAGCTTTCAAGAGCCATCCGGGATTGCACTTACCTCTTGGAATCTGACCTCTCATAATCACAAAAGTAGAGTAACACGTTGCTTCATTCATAGGGGCAGATTTACAACTTCTGGCGCATCCCTGCAAATCAGCTGGGATGCGTCAAGAAAGATGCGTCAGGCACAAATACCTGTGCGCTACCATGGATGCACTGCATTTACAATGCGGCGCGCTCTGGCGCATGGATAGGCAGATGCATGACGTATCTGCCGGCGTAAGGTTGGCGCAGTGCGAGAGTCGTGTCGCGGGCGCGACGCAACTCCAGCACTGTTCTAACCCGGCCTATCTCCAACATGCTGCGCCACGCCCTTACGCATGCTTCAAGCAGGCGCAAGGTATTGACGCAGCGGCGTCGGAAAAGTGACTGAGTGAACTCATGTAGATTTCACAGCGTCACTTTTCCAAGGCTTTCTTCCGACGGAACGCCCACACTGCGACCGAACGCCCACATGAAACCTTTATTACTCTATTAAATCTTTCAGCCATAAAATGTTCACTTGGATTATGTAATTACATGATTCTATGCTTAACACCCGACCATAAAAATACAATGTGTCTTTCCTGGATACAAACTGCACACCATTATCACTTAATAACACTGTTGTAATACCTTCATCTAGAAATAATTTATCCAAGTCTCCCAGAGCTATATCTGTATTCACTTTTTCCACAATCTTAACTGCTGGCCTTCCAACAAATTTGGTAACAATAGCAATAATGTACTTTAACAATGGACCTAAAGGTCCCATAATATCCACAGCTGTTGGCTCTCACAGATTCTTAGAGGCATTCTCTTCACATATTGGCAGTTCAACAACTTATCTGCCATAGTACATTTATCACACTCACTATTCTTTCATAAACATTTCCATACATGGCCACCTATATGATTGTTTTCTCTTTGTTTAGTGCTCACATTTCCAAAATGGCCTTCATGTCCCAACTTTACCACTCGGGAGGAATTGTTCTTTCTCCTCTTAACTCTACTTCTTGCTCCAATGACTACTCAGACCTCACTTCCCAAAAAGGCCTTAGGTTTGCCTCTTAACTCTCTTTCCTTGGCTAACCTTATCCCCAAACTTCCTCAATTCCTGTAATGCCATGTCTTCCTAACTTTTAGATTCCCATTTATTTAAGTTAATACCTGATACATCCTATTCTCTTCACATACTTCTAATTGCCTAAGCATGTGAGACACACAATTAGCAATCACGTTGTCTTTCTCTGAGACATAATTAAATTTGTAACTGAAAATATTACAACCTCTTAAAAAATCAAGCAGACCTCTGCGACACAATAATACCACCTCCGGTTGTCAACACCCTAACCAAAATGTATATAGTCACAACACACAATACACACGCTACCCAACACATAAGTCCTAAATTACGCATATGCATGCCATTGTCTCATGTTCAGTTACTGAATATATCTCCTCTGCTGGTGACAAGGTTCTGGATGCAGACGCAATATTACTTTTAATTCCTTGTTCATTGTTTTGTGAAAGAATCTCACCAATTCCTTCTCCATTACTATCAGTAGTCACATATGTTGTTACCACTGATGATAACTCACTGTTGTGATTGCTTCTTTAATGACCCTGGAATCTCCCTGGCATTCTTCTGTTCTTTCAAACCCAACTTTAGACTTCAACAACCCGACTTGTTTAGCCAGTGCATACCTAGAATAGAATTCCAAGGAACAACCTCACCTTGTCCTTGTTACACGGAGCAGGAGCTTCTTGAATGGCGTCCACCAAGCATGGCGTTGGCTTCACTCCATCAGCACGCGACACATGGCCAAGATACGAAACACTTTACTCTGCAAAGGCTCACTTGCAAAATTCAATGGTCGGCCCATTGTTTTCTAACATTTGGTGCATGCTGTAAATGTGGACCATGTTCTTGTTCACCTTTACATAAACCAAAATATTATGCTGGAGACACGCGGAACTCTTAAGATTCCAAACAGTGGGAAGCTCAGTCTTTGAAACACTGCTGCATGAATGCCACCACAGATGACCTCTGTTGAAACTGAAGCCATCCTCCTTGTGAAATAAAGGCCTTCTACTTCCTAATGTCCAGTTCTAAAGAGATCTGTTGGTATGCAGATGGCTAATTGGTGGTAGAAAACCATCCAGCACCCTTGACTGAGCTCAGCATCTCACTGATCCTTGTCAAGGGAAATATATTTCTGCAAAAATTGTATAATTAAGTTGGTGTAGACCTTATCTTCCCATTGCTGCGCTGTGCTATCATCAGCGGGGAAATACAATCTGAAGTCTTCCTCAGTAAAAGAGGAACATTACCATATTTTTGGGCACGCATCCTCCTTTCAAACAACGTGAAGCTCAAAACCACATACATTTCCAAAACTTTCACGGAAATTCTAGGGAACATTTATAACAATTTGTTCACCTTTAATCACACACTCATCTACAATTAAAACTTGTTTCGGACTGTTTGGGTCCAATGCAATGTGTGATTTCCTCTGATCTAACCAGCCAACCTTTCTTGGCTACGTATAGTTTTCCAAACATGTTACCTAAACAACAAAGTTCTATATCCTACTATATCAATGATTTCTCTACTACATCCCCATCTGTCTCAACGAATTTACTGTCAATCCAGTTCCCAAACTTCTCCTTCACCGCACTCTGATTAATTATGGTGAATGGTGACCCTGAATCTGCAAACACTTTCTATTTCAGTCCACCGATTGACATCATACACTTAATTCCCACAGTGCTAACATCCCCTGCATTCAACACTAATCTCCCACTCAAACTCAACTCACACACATTGGACGTCTCCCCCTTATCTTGGGTTTACATGTACTCCTTCTATTCTTCATTCACACATTTAATACTTTTGTCTTTCCCATTCCTACACACTTCTGTAAAATGTCCCATTGTTCCACACACTGCACATCTTTGTCTCAAAGCAGGACATGTTGTGCTAAAATCCATATGACCTTTTTCATTACACTTGTAACATCACAGTGACTCTGAGTTTATCTTGACCTTTTATACAACCATTATCTCTCTTTTGCTCATCTATATAGTTCATCCTTCCCACTATTTCTGAAGAAGATCATTCAGCTTCATGTTTTAATGCATTTGCACATCTTTTAGACTTCTCAATTTCACGCACAATAGGAAGAATTTCATCCAACTTTGAATCACCTTTCACTGATAATCGCTCCTGAAAAACAATGGTATCTCTTCTAACCGTCACTTTAGGAATTTGATTGAGGTTTGTAATGCTGGCAGACCCAAAATAATGCAATACAATATTCTTTTTCTGTTCGTCTGACATGTTTCTCTGTTCATTTATTGCTGCAATTTAATTAAGGAAGCACTCCTTCCGTTCCGCTCACGCCTAGAAGGCCCTTCTCCAATCAACCAAACGCTTACGGAGGAATTGCTGTGAAAATTTAGGGTGCACATGTGATCAAACATATTTATTGTTTCTTTCTATGTATTCAAACCCCTCCAGTCCCTAGTGATCAGAAAGTTTGAATTCTTTAGCCATCAACCATAAAGGGGATTTTCCGGAATGAATATGAGCCTTTAAGTTATCAACAAATGTCCCTCCAATGCACCAATATTGTGTAGACCAACAGTACCACATTAGGATTGCCAATGAACCACCACGTAGTGCCCACTGACCAGCTTTCAATATGATTCATAAATTGTGCTGATGTCACTTTTGACAGGGTTTCTCTTTCACTGCAACCTAGAGGGTACAATGTATTTAATTTAACACTTGTTGCAGGTGCCTATATGTTTGATGCTGACCTATTCCTATTCCTCCTGCAACATTAAGTCTACAATAAGGGTTGCATGAACCATGTAAGTTGTTCCCTGGTGCTTCTAGTCAGCAATGCAACCGATCCAAAATGGCCGCTACACAAGGTCATGTTGCATGACACGACAAACGCAGACGAGCAACCCGCTACATCCTCACTATTGATACAAGTGTGTCCTTGCTCCCCTGTGCCTGCAGGTGAGACAACAACAACTCCTTTAAAATCAGACGTGCACTCAAAGCGGTGTATAACCACGCCAGCAGAGTAGCTTCCTGAGACCTCTGTTTATCTTCCTGCGACTGACTTGCCAGCAAGAGTTCTCGTGCAACCAACCCGCAGTGGACCACAACAAAACAGTCTTTATAGTCGCATTCATGGACTCTATTCACTCCCTCTTTAGCAACTCGTATCCATCTGCATAAAGTAATCTTCAAATTACCGCAAAGAAACAATCTGAAATCAGCTATGTTTATTGTATATAGAGGAGTGAAGGTAAAAACGCTTGGCCCAGGCATCTCTCATCATCTCTCAATCCTCCTTCTCAGAATCCCTTTACTTCATGCCAAACCCAGCACAACAGGTTCCATCCACACCTAGATTCCTTGCATGCTCAGCTATCACTTACATTCCATCACAACACCTGGAATAGTGAAGGAATTATGCCTTT
This sequence comes from Triturus cristatus, assembly GCF_964204655.1. NCBI lineage: Eukaryota > Metazoa > Chordata > Amphibia > Caudata > Salamandridae > Triturus > Triturus cristatus. Next base: position 67,496,223 of record NC_140591.1, read on the forward strand.
TTTCAATTTTCAATTTTAGAGAGAATGCGTTCACATAAATTTCCTGGATTATTGTTTCCAAAGGATTCACTATTTTTCATATCAGTTTATTTATGGGCATGTTGGTGAACTACCTTTATTTGGCATAATTAACCAAATGTTTCCATTGAAAGGTTAACTAGAGATTGACAAAGGATTGAGCCTTGGGGTACTCTGCATTTTTCAGGATTGCCCAGGGATAAGACCAAATTCAATTTCACAAATTATGGGCATGAGGAGAACAGGAGGAAAACCAAAAGGAAAGGCGGTCATGCATGCTTTACATTTTCTTACCATGTGTGAGTGTGATGGTTTTATGCAGGCCTCTGTGACATCATGCATCGATTTATATGATTCATTGTGTTTTCATTATGATGTCACGTTGTTGTTAATTTGCGTTAATGAATTTTATATGATGTTTTTTACTTGTTCTTGCCTTTTAATTTGCAAAATATTTTTGGTTTAACCAAGTAACTGTCATTTGTTATGTCTTGACTGTTTTATTGAAGAGTGTTAGCTTTGAGGGAGAAACAGTGAACAGAGTGGTACAAAAATCATAACATTTGTACAGAAGCGAATTATACATAGATCACACAAAATAAACAGTAGATGGTTGGGTCAGATGAAGTAACAAAACAGTCATACATACTGAAATAGTCTACAGAAGACCGATGGCTCCTGTAGCTTGTTCATGTGATAGCGTTCACTGTGGCGAAATAAATGAAGAGGTAGAAATATGGCTATATCAGAAACTACACAAAAAGGAGAAAACACCACTCTCTGAAGAAAGGAAGTAAGTCTTAGGACAGGACAAGAAAAGCTAAGAGAAACCAAAGACTCATGTGGACTGGGCTTAATAGCACAAGAGATATGGCAGAACAGTATATGTAGTGGTATCCATTTTTCAAATAAAAGAATGCAGGGATTTCCAAAGTTTTTGTGATAACTTGAGATTGCCCACAATCTTCTTTTGGGCACAGTGGGTACTGGTATGAGAGGTAACCCAGGCCCGCCTGGTGTGATGGAAATGTGGTAAGCTGCTTTCCAATGAATGAGGAAAACCTTAATTGCAATTGTCACTAAAGGGTCCCAATAGTACCAAGACGCCTCCGGCATTTCGAGCGCTCTACAAACTCAAACAAATTTACTCAAATTAAAAATCAAATCAGAAGGGCCATATCTAGTTCCGAAAGTGTCAGTCGATTCGCGGCTGCATAGGGGCCACAGATTATCATAGAGAAATCAAGAACAATATTGACACTGAAAAGTTTGCCCATTTGGGTCTTGATTGCGTTGCAGAAAGGCGATAACTGCTTATATTCAAAGAGCATATGTCCAGGGTTGTCTCAATCAATTTGCCGGACCAGCAGGTATAGGCCTCCAGAAAACATAAATTAAATAGTTGATCCGGGGTCCAAAAAAGGAAGGTCTATGCAAAGAGTTTTGTTTGTGCAAATGAGAGAATAAGTCTGTCTTGTAAGATAAGGGTGCATATTTTATTCCATCTTTCTGCAGAGTGAGGGTTATCTGCCTGAAGTGTGGAAGTAAGCAGACTATTTAGACTGTAGGAAGGGGAGAAGTGTTTAAAGAAGAACGCAATAAATCTAATATTTGAGAAGAAACATGCCCCAATCGAAGATTTTGGACCAGAAAAATTGATGGCTGAAGAAGGCCCAATTTGTAGATTCCAACTTTAACTTTCAGGACATTTTATAAGTCCATATCAGATAGAGAGAACTTATGTTGAAGAGATGCAAATGGCAGTGGTCTTCATCAGAATAGAGACCACTCATCTAATTGATGCCCTTAGTTGCCCAAATAGGGCCAATTGTGGCAAAGGGTAGAGTTTCTGTTTTTTATTATTCCTCAAGGACATATGACTAGATTTAGAAAAGTCACTATCGAGACGTTTGTCCTTCATTTTTCAAGGCCTTCAATGTATTTAGAATGATGCGGCATGCATGGGCTAGAGTTAAGGTGGTCACAGAAAGAAAAGCCACCAAAGTACAGGGAGCGTACAAATTTCGTTAAAGAAGCAGCCACGCGTAGCGTGGAAGGGAATCCTCGAAGAGCCATTGGGCACCTTGAGCAGCCAAAAAGGCCATCCGAGACGCAAACCAATTAGGAAGTCTACAACCACCCACACAGAAATCTATCCGATTCCAGGTTTCCTGTTATTCCACAGGAATTCAGAAGTCATTTTCTCTAAAGTTCAGAAGAATGAGTGGGAAAGGCATACAGGAAGCATACGCAACAGAAACTTTACTAACAGGGTAACCAATATTTTCAAGAATTCCATCCCGGCCCACCAGAACATTTGTTTAGGAGACCACCCAGTTAACAAATCTCTAATTTTATCAATTGTTTTCTGTTTGTTAAATGATACCCATCCGTGAGGTCAGAACTGAAGCAAATCCCTAAATACTTCAAATATTTTGACTGCCAAAATAAACCGGAGTTCCCCACACAAGAGGGAAGGCAGTGTAAATTGAGTGGTGGCACTTCATCTATATTATCCATATTAGATGAGTAGCTGGAAAATTTGGAGAAGCCGCTGTTTTAAGGCAGGCATCATTAGATGGCCAGCCCTTGATATCACATGAGAGTTGTCTAGCCAATGAAGCAATAGATCTATGGTGAATAGGAAAAGAAGGGGGGACACAGGGTATCGGTAACATTTACTTATTTTAGTACTATGGGTGTAGATGTAGAGCCATTAATTTTAATTTTAGCCGTTGCGGTATCATAAGGGGCTATAACTATTTTTCTAAGCCGATCCCCTAAATTATGTCGGTGTAATACCACTCCCTGAAAGATGAGGTTCCCTAATAGAACTTTGGGGAGTCCAAGCAAAAAAGAGTTGGGGGTCACCCACAGTGCAATAGCATAACAGAGAGACAGCGATGTTTGCAATTTAAACTGAAAGGGTCCAGGTCCATGAAAGAAAAAAGCAGATAGCTTAGCAACGACATTGGGAGTAGGGACCCAGGCATCTCTTGCTTCTGTGCGACCTTGACCTCGTCTTGCTCTTCTAACTTGTGCTAGTGTCTGTCTCCTGCTGTTTTTCTGGTTAGCTGCCCACTCTGCCCGGGCTCGGTAACTACTCTTCTTGTTTGTACTGTCTGTTCTATTTGCATGGCTCTGTTTAATTGCCGCTTTCTGCACCCTTTGCATCTTGGTCGCTTCTGAAAGTTTTTGCCCCATCACTGATCATGTTTTCCCACCTTGCAGCTCCCGCCAGACTTTCCTGCTCTCCCCGCCGGACTTTCCCGCTCTTGCTGAGCCCCCCCCCCCCACTCCACCCACTCTCTCAGGCCCTACTTAATGGAGGCAGCAACGCAACCCCATTGAGTGGATGCTCAGTGTCTCTCTGCTGTTTTAGTGGCACCTTGACCTCGCCTTGCCCTTCTGACTCATGTTGGTGTCTGTCTCATGCCATTTTACTTTTTAGCTGCCCCGACTCCACAACTACTCTTCTTGTTTGTGCCATCTGCTCTATCTCTAGCTGCCCCCTATCTCTACCACTATAGAATGCTGTTTTTCATTGTATCATTGTTTTACCATTCCAAGATGGCCAACATATTCGCTCGAAATGTGGTGGCCCTGTTGGAACTTTAAACAACAATAGACTATGTAAATACCTCTGCAAGAGGAACACCCACTGCTATGTTTATTTTCGTTACTGTGAGCATATGCCCACCGTGTTTAGACTTCCGCATGTTTTCTTTTTTCGGCTAGTATTCTTTACATTTATCTTGCATATGTAGTTGAGTTTGTGTGTTGTATTGTGGTTGTATCAGAGGGTGAATGCAAGAATGAGTCAGCGGTTAGATGTATGAGTTCAAAGATGAGTGACAGAGTGCAGGTGTGATGGTTTGTTGAGTGGCTAACCTATCAATGACAGGCCTATTGGCATTGCCAATGCTTGTCAAACTATGTCCAACTTGCGGATTCTGCGATCATATGTTTATCTGATCATGCCCTCGCTCTGTTGGACCATGCCTATGTTACAGGTCTTACATCTTGCAAGAACAAGATCTGTCATTTCACGCATCTTTCTCATGCCCTACTTTAGTTTCCTGGGATGGAAAGAACTATTTTTAAATGTCAGTGTATAGCTTTCAACTCCTTATTCAATGAATTTCCTTTCTACAGCTTGAAACAAATGTTACCTTTAGGTTCGGTAAAACTTCTCAAGATATGAAAATAAGTCCAAATTAAAACTTCACATCTACAGAAAAAGAAAATGAGTTAGATTTGAATTATTTTTTTTTCTAGACTGGTGGATTCTTTACTTAAGGACATTAAGTATGAATACATTGGTGTAGGTTAGCTCATTTGAAAATGAATATATGTGGTTGAATCCCAGACAGAGAGCTCACAGCACCCCACTGCCTGTGTTTCCACTCATCACAGTTGCAAACTAGGCCTTCTGTGGCTCCTCCCTCTTCCTTACTTGGAGGGGGAAGGTGTGAGAAAGTGCCATCTTTCTTGCATGGTATACCCCCACTTTTTGCTGAATTGCTGATGTACTTTGACTGAGTGTGCCCTGGGCTCCTGCCAATCAGGTGCCCAGGGCCTGTGTTCCTTCCCTAAAAACTGCATGAAGCCTAAACCCAATTGGCATCTCTAGCCACATGTCAGCCCCTGGTAAATGGTACCCTAGGTACCCAGGGCCCTGTGACCAGATAAGGCCCTTGAGGGCTGCAGCACTTATTGTGCCACCCTTAGAGGCCCTGTACCCTGACACACACACACTGCCTTTGCAGGCTGAGTGTCTGGGTGCAGAACAAAACAGAGAGTCGACATGGCACACATCCCTGTGTGCCATGCCCACAACACACACTGCCCTGGCATACCTCAGTCACCCCTCTAGCTGGGTGCCCTATGCCAGTGGTGTGGGTACAGGTGCATGAGCCCTGTACCCCTACAGTACCCAGTTCCATTCCTGTTCACTGTAAGTGCAGTGCTGCCATTAAGCGTATATGGTGCTGGGAGGTCGTCATCACGAACTCCACAGCACCATGATGGCTGCACTGAAGACTGAGAAGTTTGATATCACATTTAATCCACATGTCAGTGTGGGATTTAATGAAAAATGCACGACAGAGGGCGTCTTAGAGATGCCCCCTGAACCTAACCAACAGCCAGCGTCCTGACTGAGAGGCTGCCTAGGCTGCCACACAGCAGACATATTGCTGGACCCCTGGGTAGAGAGCCATCCATTCTCGTGGGTCTGCAACAATGCACATCCTGGGCGAGGTGCTAGGTCTCCTCCCCCAGGATGGGCAGGGAAAGCGTCAAAGGCATGCCGCCTTTGTGAGCTTCTCCAGGCCACTTGCTGTACTCAGCAACTGGCCCATACCGGTTCTGACCCCCACTCTGGCAGGAAGATCGGCCGGAAAACCTAAGCGAGGAAAGGGGGAGTGCCAGCCTCTGTCAACCCCACCCCTCAGGTGGGGGAGGCGAGGTGAAGCACAACGCCGGGCTCTCGCCATCTTGAGGATGGGGAGCCCTACCCGATCAGGACTAGGCTCCTGCCCCCTCCCACTGGAGAGTGGCAGGATAGGGATGGAACCCACCTCAGGGAAGGGACCCATTGGTCCCTGACCTCTACCTACTTGTAACGCCCCTAAATTTAGTATTTAGGGGGACCCTGAACCTTCCTTCCTCAGATCCCAAATCTGAAACAAGCAAGAAGAACAAGAAGAAAGAAGACCTGCCGTGCAGCTGCTAACAAGAGGATGACACCAACTGCCTTGGCCCCAGCCCTACAGGCCTGTCAACCCTCAAACCTGCTCCTGCTAAAACCCGGCGTCTCCAGTGGTCAGCAACCTCGAAAACCCCGGAGGACCTGACTGCCTTGTGACTCTAAAAGACTGGGACTCCCACGAGCAGTTGTTCTGCTCAAAGCAAGTAACAAGCCCCTGGTGCCAACCAGCAATCGCGACTCCTGCTCACTCTGCACCCGCCAACCCCGGCCTGTGCCTGAGTGGACAAAGACCCCGTGGACGTTGTCCCCGAGGACGTCCCCCCGGCGACTGTGACCCAGAATCCAGCACCCAAGGACCCACCTCGACGCTCCTGACGACACCTGCAGCCTCAGAACCAGGCACCCCTCCAACCGTGACCAGCAGAGGGTAAGATTTCCCAACGCGAAAAGACACCCCTGCACCCGGCGCCCTGCTGCGCCCTGTGCCCAGATCCTGGGTGCCTACCTAACCTACAGCTTCCCAAATTACCTCTCGAAGTGGTGGACGCACCTGAAGCCTTTGTTCATTTTGTAGCTTCTCCATTGAAATCCATTGAGCGCCCGATGGCTCAAAAGCACCCTACACCCAGCCGCCCGAGTGCCCCTGGGAGTGCAACATCTATCCTAATCTACTTCCCCACTTGCCCTGAGTGAGTGACCAGGAGCCCAGCTCCCACAGCCGCGTGGCCTGCCTGCTAGCAGCCACCAACCAAAGGCCCCCTGCCCGCCATAGGCTAACATTGGGCCTAACTCTCTCTGCACTCGGCTGCCCCTGTGCCACTGAGGGTGTAACAACTGTACCTACCTGACCATGGGAGACCCCTGAGTCTATGCCCAGAACCTTAGCACTGCCAGTCGAGTACTTACCCAAAAGCCGATAACTCACTTTTCCTCCATAGGGTAACATTGACAGGTTTCACTTGGAAATTCTTCCAAGTGTCGAGTTTTGAAACTTTAAAATATTCACACACAAAAAAATCAGCCGATCAACGAAAACAAAATTACTCACCTGTTATCAGGAGAGATCCCAGTGCTGGATCTTGGTGCCCAGCACTGACCCTGAAAAGTAATTACAACCGTACTTACCGTTAACTTGATTTTCCTCCAAAGGATAACATTACCTGGCTTTTGCCAGAAATCCTTCTAAGTGTTGATTTTTGAAACTTACAAATATTCCTTAAAAATCGCCTGTGTAACAAAAACGATTTCTTTCAACTGTTTACAGGAAATGCACTAGGTTTGAACCCAGGATCCAACCCTGAGTAAGAAAATCACACGCAAAGTAACTGAAATTGCATTTACTTAAAAAGTCCCATTAAGTTCAATGTTATAATTGTGTTTGAATTGTGTTGCCTATTGCAACAACTGTAACTATTACATTCAAAAAGTCTATTGCCTATTGAAAGTATTTAACTAAAGCATCTCATTCTGAGAAAGTATATTTTGGTACCTACTTGTGGTTCTAAAATAAAACAACTTTATATTTTTATATACAAACCATTGACCTCTAGTTCAGTTCTTGAGTGTGTGAGACTGAGTGTGTACAACAAATGCTTTACACTGTCCTCTGATACTGCCTTACTGCTCGACCAAGCTACCACTTTAGAGAGTAAGGTTATATCTAACTTTAGCTTCTACCAAACCTCTGGGGACTGTGGACTCTGTGCACACAGAACCTTACTTTGGTGCAGTATATACAGAGCCACTTTCTTACATTGGTGGATTAGTGGTGGGATACAAACTTGCATTTGTTTGACTACTTGATTACCATCTGATCACACAACAGAACTCTTAAAATTGCCTTTAGAATTCTGATTTCCTAAATTGGTCTTTCCAAAATACTAAAAGTCTTGTCAGGGCCTTGCTTAAGTCCCATTAGAATTTTAGCAAAATAAAAGTCACTGTAGTCAAGGGTAGATGGTTAGAACTGTCAGGTTAGAATGTCTCAAAGAAACCCAGCTATTAGTGTAGATAATACCATGCAGGACCTGGTGGAGGAGCTCGACCTCACACCTTACTTACACTTGTCTTTCAAGGAATTGAGGTCCCTATGCAAACTAAAAAATATACCAATGGGCCTGCATCCAACCAAACAAGGGCTCCAGGAGCACCTGGCTGAGTATGCAAAGGACCACCCATCCGAACATGGTGATGACCAGACAGATGAGGAAAGGGAAGATGATGAGGGGGATAGTGACCCCCCTCCAGTCATCCCTAGGGAGGAAAGGGCCCCTATACCCTTAACTCCAAGAATCAACATCTGGGGACCTAGAGACCACATAGGTGGACCAGGTCTCAGAGAACACACTGGCCCCAGTGAAGAGGATAGCTTTCTAGCAAAGCTGGCCAAAAGACTGGATCTAGAGTCCAGACTCCTGGCTCTAGAGAAAGAAAGAAAGGAGATGGGTTTAGCACCCATAATGTGGCAGCAATGCTAAAACTAAGGATAGGGAGAATCCTAAAATCCCCAAAGGGATTGTCCTAAAATTTGAGGAAGGTGATGATATCACAAAATGGTTCACAGCCTTTGAGAGGGCTTGTGAAATGAGAAAAGTAAATAAACCTCTCTGGGGGGCACTCCTGTGGGAAATGTTCTCTGGTAACTGCAGAGACAGTCCTCTGACCCTCTCTGGGCCAGATGCAGGGTCCTATGACCTCATGAAGAAGACTCTGATTGAGGGATTTGGGCTCACCACTGAGGAGTATAGAATTAGATTTGGGGGGACTCACAAAACCCAGACCCAGTGTGGTGATCTGGCATGCATTCCATCATGGTGCTATGTCATTGGAGTGTAGAATGTACTGTGTGAGGCTGCAGTGGAAAGATTCCATGTTTCACAGTTACTCTGGGACTGCAGCAGCAGTGGCTAATAAAGATATTGCTTGAAGTATTCAACTCTCCTACTCTTTACTTCCCAATACATCACTACAATTTGGTGACGAGGATGGGATCCACGCATCAAGGAACATTTATCTAAAGAAGAAATCAGAGAAAAGAAGACAGCCCAGAGAAGTAGACACCGCACCTACCAGAAAAGTCAGGCTTGTGGGAATGTCTAAATTTAAACCTGCTGTCAGAATTGAGGTTGTGACTAGGAATGCAGTGAAAACTAACAAAAATGAATGGTGGAATAGGGGAAGGGTGGTGAAGGTGGATAGTCACGATGCTCTTTCACATGATTCTTGTCTTTCACCCAAACCGTTTTTGCATTCTCATGTTCCTTCATCTTCCTCTACTGACATTGTTGTTTCTGAATCCAAGTGTTTCTCTTATCCTGAACTCGAGCGTAGAAGTAGCAGGCGGAATGTTATCAAACCTTTAAGATATCGTGATTAATGTTCATTTGTATTAATTATCAGATGTTTATGTATGTATTGTATTGATGTATTTCCGCTATGTTATTCTATGTAATGTGTTTCTGTTTTATTTATTGTAAAGAAGGGAGCTATTGTGGTGATCTGGCATGCATTCCATCATGGTGCTATGTCATTGGAATGTAGAATGTACTGTGTGAGGCTGCAGTGGAAAGATTCCATGTTTCACAGTTACTCTGGGACTGCAGCAGCTGTGGCTAATAAACATATTGCTTGAAGTATTCAACTCACCTACTCTTTACTTCCCAATACATCACTACACCCAGTCCTGGATTGACTTCGTAGACTACTCAGTAAAGACACTGGATGGTTGATTAGCTGGACGTAATGCGCATGATTATACTGGACTTTACAATTTGTTTATGAAGGAACATATACTAAGTAATTGCACAAATGAACAGTTGCATCAGCATTTGGTAGACCTAGGTCTGATTTCTCCCCAAAAATTGTGAAAGAAGGCAGACCAGTGGGTCAAGACTAGGGTGACAAGGACAGCCACTGGGGGTGACCAGAAGAAGGTGGTTACAAAACCTCCCCAGGGGAAAGGTGGTGAGAATCCCCAAGATAAAAATTCTGAGTTTTCCAAAGGGCCCCAAAAACCTGTTCAGGGGGGTGGGTCCCAAACTACTCCCTATGTGCCTCAACCCTATAGGAGGAAGAACTTTGATCCCACAAAGGCCTGGTGTAACAACTGTAAGAAGTTGGGACACTTAACTGTAGACAAATCTTGCCCCCACAACTAGGCCCCTAAGACAACCAGTAGAGCTACACCTGGGGTGGCAAGTCTACAGATGGGATCAGCAGTGTGCCCAGAGCAAATCAGGATGCGCACTGAAGCAGTTCTATTTTCAGAAGGGGAAGTTGAGTTTGCCACTGTAGCTGTGTGGCCACCCAACTTAAAGAAATACTTACAATACCCCTGGGTTAATGGAACTAGGATAGAAGCCCTGAGGGATACAGGTGCCAGTGTCACTATGGTGAGAGACACACTGGTTTCCCCTGAGCAATACTTGATTGGGAAAACATACCCAGTCACCAATGCTGACAGTGTCAATGTCAATGTCAAACATTTTTATAACGCGCACAAATCACCAAAAGGTCTCAAGGCGCTAGCAGCCAAGACAAAAGAAACAGACAGTGACTGAAATGCTCAAATACCTAAGTTTATTCAGAAAAAAGCCAAGTCTTCAGCTTTCTTCGGAAATGTAAATGGTCCGTTGTGGATAGCAGCTCCAATGGAAATTTGTTCCAAAGCAGAGGAGCTAAGTATGAAAAGGATCGGCCACCGTTGCGGACCGTTCGAATACGTGGTTGGACAAGAAGAAATCTAGTGCTTGACCGAAGCGAACGTCCGGGAACATACCATTGGAGCTTTTTTGCGAGATATTGTGGACCGGTTCCATGCATTATATTATGAGTGAGGCTTAAGATTTTAAAACGTCCTCTTTGGCGGAACGAGAGCCAGTGCAGGGTTTTAAGAGTGGAAGCAGAAGGAGTACAGGAAGGGAGATTGAGAACAAGTCTGGCGGCTGTATTCTGAAGGATTTGAAGTTTGGAAAGTAGGTCTTGATTAAGTGCAGTAAACAGGGCATTACCATAGTCAAGGTGACTGATAATAAGTCCCCGGACCAATGGTTTCCTTGTTTCAATGGGTAACCATTTAAAGATATTTTGCAGCTTACGCATAATCCCAAAACAGGTTCCAAGCACTTGATTAATATGAGCATTCATGGACAGGGAATTGTCGATCGTACTACCCAAATTTCGGACTGCTAGCTTAGGCAAGGGCCAGGTACCCAGCTCTGACGGCCACCAGTCACAGGTCCAAAGCTGTTCCGCTTTCCCAAATAGAATAACCTCCGTCTTACCGCCATTCAACTGTAGCATATTTAGGTTCATCCAGTCATTGATCCGGATCATACAGCTCTTAAAACGAGCTTGAACGCCATCTTGGTCAGAGTCACAAGTGACAAGCAGCTGGGTGTCATCGGCATAAGACAAGGTTTCAAAGCCGTATGACCTGATGATATCCGCTAAAGGTGTTAAATATACGTTGAACAGCATGGGGCTAAGAATAGATCCCTGCGGAACCCCGACTCTTACTGGATAAGTACGGGAGACCATCTCATCCACAGAAACCGTAGTGAAACGATCAGCCAGTAGCTCTCGAACCAATCCAAGGCCTTCCCTCTGACACCCACCTCCCACAGACGGTGTTTAAGAATTCTGTGGGAGATGGTGTCGAAAGCTGCAGACAGATCCAAAAGGACCAAGATTGCAGATTCTTGATGGTCCAGTGCAAGTCTGATGTTGTCCACTACTTCAATAACTGCGGTCTCCGTGCTGTGAGCAGCACGGAAGCCTGATTGAGAGGGATCAAGGAGGCCATGGGTCTCGAGATGGGCAGTGAAACGTTTGTTAACTAAGTGCTCCAGTACCTTCCCAAAATAGGGAAGCAATGAAATGGGGCGGTAATTTACAGGTGCGCTGGGGTCAGCCAGAGGTTTTTTGAGAATGGGCTTAACCTGCGCAAGATTCCATCTCTGTGGGAACGTGGCTTTATTCATTGACAAGTTAAAAATGGTCGTTAAAGTGTCAGCAAGCAGTGGTAAAATTTTAACACAAGAGTGAGGAGGAAAGGGATCGGCTGGGGAGCCAGATTTAATCCTTCCTAAGCTTTCAATAACTTAAGTTTTTGTTAAGAGTTCAAACTCTGTTAACAGGGGGACCTTATCAAATTCGGGCAAGGAGATGAATTCATTCACATTAGTGATATGATAACCATGATCATCGACCTGAGAAGGGAATGAAGCGTATGTTGTTTTAATTTTGTTATCAAAAAACAGAGAAACAGAGTCAACCCACTCTTGTGTAGGCGCAAAGAAGGATTGTTCGACCTGGGGAGCAGTAAATTCCTTCAGTATTTTATACAGTTCTTTACTGGAATGTGCAGCATTATTGATGCGCTGAGTAAGGTATGCCTTTTTTGCTAATTTGATGTTTTTTATGTAAGTTAAATGAAGGTGCTTATAGTTCCTACGATGTTCCTCAGTTTTAGATTTCCTCCACTGGCGTTCAGCAGCCCGGCTTTGTTGTTTATCGGATTTTAATGCAGCAGTAAACCATGGTGATGCATTATTTTTTACTTGGACCCTCGTGAGAGGAACGGTTTTATCCAGAGCCTTTGAAATGGAAGATTCAAAATTACTGACAGCGGAGTCCACCGTATCAACCTTCTTACCTAATAATGAAGGCTCAAAGTGTAGTAGAAAGGTATCCGTAGAGAATTTACGTCATGGCCGGATCCAGATACGTTTCTTTAAACTGATTTCCCTATGTATAATTGTAGGCATACTAAATTTGAAAATGGAATGATCCGTCCATAATACAGGGTAGGAGGATTCAATATTTAATTTAGGGGAATTCGTAAATATTAAATCTAAGGTGTGACCTGCTAGATGAGTGGGGCCGATCACCTTCTGTGTTAATCCTAATGTGAGCATTGCCCCGGTTAAGAGGGCCGAGTTGGAGTCTAGCAGCAGCTCAGCATGATAATTAAAATCTCCAAGTAAGATAAAATTATCTGCGGCTAGTACATGCGGCGCGATAATTTCTAGCAGCTGGTTAACAAATTGCGTCTTTAGACCCGGGGGTCTATATATCAACGCCCCATTCCATGTTTCAGAGTCTAAAATGTCAATGGTAAAAATCAAGATCTCTAACATAGTGGAGGAGAATGATTCTAATACTCGGATCCCTGAGGGGGCCGTGGTTGCAACTGCAATACCGCCGCCTCTGCCCGATTCTCTGTCAAGCCTTGTCCGATGATATTGGGGGGGGAAACGCTGTGGCAACACTCACAGAAGATGAATCGTGGAGCCAGGTCTCCGTGATAAAGCAAATCCTAGGCTTCTCTTCATCTATCTTTATCTAGAAGACTCCAGAGTTCAGTCGCGTGTTTAGGTATAGACCTAGCGTTTAAATATAAGGCCGACAGAGAATTCGGAGCAGTTTTAGTGGCGTTCGGACAGAAATTGTCTAGTTTAAGAGGGCGTCTACTTGTCGCCTCTCTATTATGGATTACAGGATGAGTTTTCCTATAGACCTAGGCTGCGTATTGATGCGTGCTAGATATAGAGGGTTTGATGGGGTTTAAAAAGTGCAGCTCCATACTGGAATAGCGCAACATGTCGCCACGCTGGTGCCTGAAAAACTTATACAGAGAATCTGGGCGTCTGGCAGCGGTCTGGCGCAGACGGGCTTGCCTTTGGCGCGCCTTTGGCGCGCTGCCGGTGCGCCGCTGCGCGCGTCCGCGCCCTGATCCGCGTTATGTAGGCGGAGTGGGCGGGGTGAGCGACTAGAATGCTAACCTGTCAACCGAAAGTCGCTCGTCACCACAGAGCGCCCCGGGAAGGCCTCACGTCCCTCCACTTCAACCGGCCCAAGCCGTGGCGGAACGGGGACCGGCCAAGCAGGATGCAGATAATAGTGCAAAACAGAGCAGAAGCAGCAGGTAAAAAAATTACTTAAAGATTTCTAAAAACGAGACAGTATTTTAAAATTACAATATCTTTAAAATCACATTGACACATAGAGCGCATTGGCATAAATTTAAATGAGCAGGGAAAGAACAGTATGTCGGGCAAAACAATCACGGACCGGGAACAGTGTCTATGGCTGCCTCCACTAATCATCCATTGGCTATGGTGACATTAGGCTGGGGGGGGGAGGGTTACTGGCCTGAAACAGGTAGTGGTCTCTCAAAGGTTACCAGCTGCATGTCTGCTAGGAAATTACCTGGAAACCTCAGCCTGGGCTGAGGTTGAGCTAAAGACCCATGCAGCCATGCTGGGTATCCCTGAATTGGTGTGTGTGCAAACTAGAGCACAGAGCAAGAGGAAGGGTGAAAAGTAGGGTTGGAGCCTGAAAGTATGGCCCAACCAACCAAGAGAAAAGGTAAGAAGACTGGGGGACCAGCTTCTGTACAGCAAACCACTCAGGACCCCTCTCCACAGGGAGAGGACTTGGACACCCCTGAGGGAACTGAGCCTATGGAGCTTGACCCTTACCAGGTTGAACTCTTGGGCCCAGGGGGACCCTCTAGGGAAGAGCTGTGCCAGGGTCAGCAAGACTGTCCCACTCTTGAAAGCCTGAGGCAGCAAGCTGTTTCAGAAGCAAATGCAGATGTCAGTGGTACCCACAGAGCATATTGGGAAGAGGAATTCCTGTATGATGTGGCAAGAAACCCCACTCCTGGAACCACCAGGAGGGTGGTAGTGCCACAGAAGTACAGGGAGTTCCTCCTAACTTTGGCTCATGACATCCCTCTAGCTGGGCATCAGGGGCAAACCAAACCTTGGGAAAGGCTAGTTAGTCACTTTTACTGGCCCCAGATGCACCAAAAGGTGAAGGAGTTTGTCAGCTCCTGTGTTACCTGTCAAGCCAGTGGCAAGACAGGTGGCCACCCAAAGCCCCCCCCTGATTCCACTGCCAGTGGTGGGGGTTCCTTTTGAAAGGGTAGGTGTGTACATTGTGGGTCCACTTGAACCTCCCACAGCCTCAGGGAACAAGTTCATTATTGTAGTAGTGGATCATGCTACTAGGTACCCTGAAGCAATTCCCCTTAGGACTACTACAGCTCCTGCAGTAGTCAAGGCCCTCCTGGGTGTCTTCATCAGGGTAGGGTGTCCTAAGGAGGTGGTTTCAGACAAAGGTTCCAACTTCATGTCTGCTTACCTGAAACACATGTGGAAGGAGTGTGGAGTGCAGTACAAGTTTACTACACCCTACCATCCACGAACCAATGGACTTGTTGAAAGGAAGTAGAGAAGTCAGCCTACAGAAAGGGTCTAGCGAACTATAAGCAAATTCTGTTTGCCACTAAACAAAAATTCTTTGTCAATAAAATTGAGTTGGCAAAAAACTCAGCCAAAGAATTATTTAAAACTGTCCTAGATCTTTTCTCCCCACACCTGATTACATTACAGCCTAGTCAGGAACTCTGCAAACAGATTGCCAAATTCTTCCTGGATAAAGTAGACGTGATTTTTTTCGGCTCTCAATGGATCTACTGTAGCAGGAAGCATTTGGGAGAAGGAGGATCGTGGGCGCATTAATGCTCCTTCTGCAGCCCTCGAGAGATTCGAGGACTTGTCCATAGAGCAAACACGTTGCCTTCTTGAAACGGCTAGATCAGGGTCACCATATGACCCCTGTCCGGTGGCTGTTGCTAAACTAGCAGTGGAACCCATCACCCTGACACTGACGCCTGTTTTTAATGCCATGATTGATACTGGGCTCTTTGGAAGGTGGCATCAATTTTACCCCTTCTGAAAAAGCCTAACTTAGACCCGTCAGATCCTACTAACTTTCGCCCAATATCTAGGCTCCCACTACCAGCAAAAATGATAGAAAAGGCACTAAATACACAACTGGGTGCTTTTCTTCATCAAACCCAGGCCCTGGACCCAACCCAATATGGCTTCAGAAGTGGCCATAGTACAGAGTTAGCACTCATAAAAACAACAGATGAGATCAGGAAAGCAGTTGATCTAGGAGGGCAGGCCGCCCTGACCCTACTAGATCTATCTGCGGCCTTTGATACGGTCCATCACGATCTTTTAATGGACCGATTAAGGACATGCGGACTTCGGGGCAAGGCCCTGAATCTCATGAAATCCCTCGTTACGGATAGATCTCAAGTGGGATCCATGGGTGAATACCATTCAAGGCCTTTCGTGCTACCCTGCGGGGTGCCACAGGGGTCGTCATTGAGCCCGACGTTGTTCAATGCATATGTTTCTTCACTGGCCCCTATCATTAATACCTTGGGTTTTGATCTTACATCTTATGCCGATGACACCCAAATTGTGGTGTCTCTTCTGCCAGGACAGGAAGGGGGCATGGACAGTCGTTTTCATAACTGCATGGTTGCAGTGAGCGGCTGGATGGCAAAAAATTGCCTGAAGCTCAACTGTAATAAAACAGAGGTGATATTATTTGGGAATGCCCCTAACTTTTGGAATCCAAACTGGTGGCCCTCCACAATGGGACTACTTCCTGCCCCGGTAAAGAAAGTAAAAAACCTGGGTATAATTGTCGATGACAAACTGAATCTGGGCGACCAAATCAATTCAGTATCATCATCAACTGCCTTTGTTTTAAAATCAGTAAAAAAGATCCTGCCTTTCCTGCCAGCAGGGAGTCAGAAAACAGTGGTCACTGCACTTGTCTTGTCGAGGCTTGACTATTGTAATAGCCTCTATTTGAACATTCAGGAACGCTATTTAAATAAACTACAAAGGCTACAAAACACTGCCGCCAGATTACTTACTGGGGTGCCCAAATTCGCAGCCATTTCCAATGAAATTAAAAAGTTACATTGGCTCCCGGTAAAAAAGCGTGTGCTTTTTAAATCCTTGTGTACCATTTTTAAAGCACTCCAAGGTACTGGACCAGAATATCTTCAGAATCAATTTAACTGGTACATACCCACAAGAAATCTACGCTCATCAGGAGCCAAATTGGTGACCGTCCCGACTACCAGAAAGGTATCATGGGGAGGACGAAGATTTGTCTACGGAGCGGCCAAGGCGTGGAATGATCTTCCGGCCCAGCTCAGAAATTCCCCTGATCTGCTGTCCTTCAGAAGGACTCTGAAAACTTGGCAGTTCAACAATTAAAACTCATTCATTGGTGATGGCTGAAAAGACAGGTAACTAGCGCCAGGACACCCCAGGGAAACCGTTGCGCTTTACAAATAAATTTAACATAACATAACATTGAAAGGCATGATCATGGGACTCCCTGAAAAACTTAAAAGGAGATGGGATGTCCTGTTGCCATGCCTGCTTTTCGCTTACAGAGAAGTGCCACAGAAGGGAGTAGGGTTTTCCCCCTTTGATCTTCTGTTTGGTCATCCTGTGAGGGGACCACTCTGTCTTGTGAAAGAAGGTTGGGAGAGGCCTCTTCAAGAGCCCAAACAAGACATAGTGGACTATGTGCTTGGCCTAAGGTCCAGAATAGCTGAGTACATGGAAAAGGCATCCAAGAATCTAGAGGCCATCCAGGAGCTCCAGAAGCACTGGTATGACCAAAAAGCTGCACTGGTTGAATTTCAACCTGGGCAACAGGTGTGGGTTTAGGAGCCAGTGGCACCAAGGGCACTCCAGGACAGATGGAGTGGCCCTTACCCTATTCTAGAAAAAAAGAGTGAGGTCACCTACTTGGTTGACCTGGGCACAAGCAGGACACCCAAAAGGGTTATCCATGTGAACCGCCTTAAGCTCTACAATGACAGGGCTGACATCACCATGCTGATGGTGACTGATGAGGAACAGGAAGCAGAGAGTGAACCTCTCCCTGATCTCTTCTCCTACAGCCCAAAAGATGGGTCAGTAGATGGAGTTGTCTTTTCAGACACCCTCTCTGCCCAGCAGCAGGCTGACTGCAGGCAAGTCTTGCAGGAGTATGCTAGCCTCTTTTCCCTGACCCCTGGTCCGACAAACTGGTGTACACATGATGTGGACACTGGTGACAGTGCACCTGTCAAGAACCAGATCTATCGACAGTCAGACCAAGTCAAGGAAAGCATCAAAGCTGAAGTCAGCAAGATGCTGGATTTAGGGGTTATTGAACCCTCTGAGAGCCCCTTGGCCAGCCCAGTGGTTCTGGTCCCCAAACCTCATCGAACAGGGTGGAAAGAGAGAAATGAGGTTCTGTGTGGACTATAGGGGACTCAACTCTGGCACCAAAACAGATGCTCACCCTATCCCAAGAGCAGATGAGTTGATAGACAAACTTGGGGCAGCCAAATTTCTCAGTACCTTTGACTTAACTGCAGGGTACTGGCAGATTGGCATGGCCCCAGGAGCAAAAGAGAAACCAAAACAGCATTCTCCACACCTGATGGGCATTATCAGTTCACTGTGATGCCCTTTGGTTTAAAGAATGCCCCTGCCACCTTCCAGAGGCTGGTGAATCAAGTCCTGGCTAGGTTGGAGTCATTTAGTGCAGCTTATCTTGATGATATTGCTGTCTTTAGCTCCACCTGGCAAGATCACCTGATCCACCGTGGGAAGGCTTTAGAAGCCCTGCAAACTGCAGGCCTAACTATGAAGGCATCCAAATGCCAGATAGGGCAGGGCACTGTGGTGAACTTGGGCCACCTTGTTGGTGGAGGCCAGGTACAACCCTTAGAGCCCAAGATCCAGGCCATCCTGGACTGGGCAGCTCCAACAACCCAGAGCCAAGTCAGGGCATTCCTTGGCTTGACTGGGTACTACAGGAGGTTTGTGAAGGGATATGGGTCAATTGTGACTCCCCTCACAGAACTTACCTCCAAGAAGGTTAACTGGACAGTTAGTTGCCAAAAGGCTTTTGACACCCTGAAAAAAGCAATGTGCTAAGCACCAATTCTAAAAGCTCCAGATTATGACAAGCAGTTCATAGTGCAGACTGATGCCTCTGAGCTAGGGATAGGAGCGGTCCTATCCCAGACCAATGATGAAGGCCAAGACCAACCTGTTGCTTTTATAAGCAGGAGCCTTCTCCCCAGAGAGCAGCGTTGGAGTGCCATTGAGAGGGAGGCCTTTGCTGTGGTTTGGTCCCTGAAGAAGTTGAGGCAATACCTGTTTGGTACTCACTTCCTGGTTCAAACTGACCACAGACCTCTCAGGTGGCCAATGAAAATGAAAGGGGAAAATCCAAAACTACTAAGGTGGTCCATCTCCCTACAGGGAATGGACTTTGAAGTGGAACACAGACCTGGGACTGCCCATGCCAATGCAGATGGACTTTCCAGGTTCTTCCACTTAGACAATGCAGACTCCATAGGGCAAGGTTAGTCTCATCACCTTTCATTTGGGGGGGTTGTGTGAGAAAGTGCCATCTTTCTTGCATAGTATGACCCCACTGCCCTGCTCTACAGCCTTCTAGTGGGATGGCCAATACTTGGAGGGGGAAGCTGCAAAGGTGCCAGTGGCACAGGTGCATGTTGGGAGAATCCCAGGACCTTGGAGGTCACAACCAGGTGGATTTTCTTTGCACCTTTGAGGAGAAAACGGTAATAGACCTGTGTTTTTCACCCTTGCCTGTGACTTGTACTTACAGGATCAGAAGGGTGTTTAGAACCCTACAAATCTGTCAGTGAATCTTTTGCTCTTCCACATGATAGATGAAGGGCTCTATTTAGAACTCAAAAAATCAGGACACACCCAGAAGCGTTAATGTTTTTTAGGCGCTATTCTTCTCTACTTCAAATGAGTAAGAACTGTCTTGATAATGACAAACACTTTGACAATTATAAACAGTATAAAGGTGAATACAGCGACAAACAGTGTTCATCACATATTCCTTGCCAGTTAGTCTCACATGTTCTGGTTGACCTGTGGTCTGCTATTACGTTCGCTTTATTGCAGAGTCATGTAGTGCCCCTGCACACCTGTAGACCAGGAGGCCTTCACATCAGTGTCCATCCTGCCAGCATCCATCCCTCCCAGCATCTGTTCCTTCTCCTTCCCTCTCCCTGATTTGGTGAGGTTTGGTACCTTGGCTTCCACAGTCTTCCTATGGAACAGGTGGGGGTCCCCAGCATCTGTTCCTTCTCTCTCCCTGGTTTGGTGAGGTTTGGTACCTTGGCTTCCACAGTCTTCCTATGGAACAGGTGGGGGTCCCCAGCATCTGTTCCTTCTCTCTCCCTGGTTTGGTGAGGTTTGGTACCTTGGCTTCCACAGTCTTCCTATGGAACAGGTGGGGGTCCCCAGCATCTGTTCCTTCTCTCTCCCTGGTTTGGTGAGGTTTGGTACCTTGGCTTCCACAATCTTCATATGGAACAGGCGGGGGTCCCCAGCATCTGTTCCTTCTCTCGCCCTGATTTGGTGAGGTTTGGTACCTTGGCTTCCAAAGTCTTCCTATGGAACAGGTGGGGGTCCCCAGCATCTGTTCCTTCTCCTTCCCTCTCCCTGTTTAGTGAGGTTCGGTACCTTGGCTTACACAGTCTTCCTATGTAGCAGGTGGGGGTCCCCAGCATCTGTTCCTTCTCTCTCGCTCTCCCTGGTTTAGTGAGGTTTGGCACCTTGAATTCCAAAGTCTTCCTTTGGAGCAGGTGGGGGTCTCCAGCATCTGTTCCTTCTCCTTCCCTCTCCCTGATTTGGTGAGGTTTGGTACCTTGACTTTCACAGTGTTTCAATGGAACAGGTAGGGGTTCACAGCATCTGTTCCTTCTCTCTCCCTCCCCCTTCTTTGGTGAGGTTTGGTACCTTGACTTCCACAGTCTTCCTGTGGAGCAGGTGGGGGTCCTATGGAGCAGGTGGGGGTCCCCAGCATCTGTTCCTTCTCTCTCCCTGGTTTGGTGAGGTTTGGTACCTTGGCTTCCACAATCTTCATATGGAACAGGCGGGGGTCCCCAGCATCTGTTCCTTCTCTCGCCCTGATTTGGTGAGGTTTGGTACCTTGGCTTCCAAAGTCTTCCTATGGAACAGGTGGGGGTCCCCAGCATCTGTTCCTTCTCCTTCCCTCTCCCTGTTTAGTGAGGTTCGGTACCTTGGCTTACACAGTCTTCCTATGTAGCAGGTGGGGGTCCCCAGCATCTGTTCCTTCTCTCTCGCTCTCCCTGGTTTAGTGAGGTTTGGCACCTTGAATTCCAAAGTCTTCCTTTGGAGCAGGTGGGGGTCTCCAGCATCTGTTCCTTCTCCTTCCCTCTCCCTGATTTGGTGAGGTTTGGTACCTTGACTTTCACAGTGTTTCAATGGAACAGGTAGGGGTTCACAGCATCTGTTCCTTCTCTCTCCCTCCCCCTTCTTTGGTGAGGTTTGGTACCTTGACTTCCACAGTCTTCCTGTGGAGCAGGTGGGGGTCCTATGGAGCAGGTGGGGGTCCCCAGCATCTGTTCCTTCTCTCTCCCTCCCCCTTCTTTGATGAGGTTTGGTACCTTGGCTTCCACAGTCTTCCTATGGAGCAGGTGGGGGTCCACAGCATCTGTTCCTTCTCTCTCCCTCTTCCTGGTTTGGTGAGGTTTGGTACCTTGGCTTCCACAGTCTTCCTGTGGAGCAGGTGGGGGTCCCCAGCATCTGTTCCTTCTCTCTCCCTCCCCCTTCTTTGATGAGGTTTGGTACCTTGGCTTCCACAGTCTTCCTATGGAGCAGGTGGGGGTCCCCAGCATCTGTTCCTTCTCCCTCCCTTCTTTGGTGAGGTTTGGTACCCTGACTCCCACAGTATTTCTATGGAGCAGGTGGGGGTCCACAGCATCTGTTCCTTCTCTCTCCCTCCCCCTTCTTTGGTGAGGTTTGGTACCCTGACTCCACAGTGTTCCTATGCAGCAGGTGGGGGTCCCCAGCATCTGTTCCTCCCCTCTCCCTCTCCCTTCTTTGGTGAGGTTTGGTACCTTGACTTCCACAGTGTTTCTACGGAACAGGTAGGGGTTCACAGCATCTGTTCCTTCTCTCTCCCTCCCCCTTCTTTTTTGAGGTTTGGTACCTCGACTCCCACAGTGTTCCTATGCAGCAGGTGGGGTGTGTTCTCTCATAACTCTCCTTGGACCCCATGAGTGCAGCACAGAGAGCTCAGAGCTGACAGCGATGCTTTGTCAGCAGTGCCAGAAGCACAAACATGTCAGTTCATTGTTACTTTTGAGCTTCTCCAGCAGAGATCTGCAGACCCCTTGCAGCAGCCGCGGCCACCTCGGCCTCCAGCAGAGAGTGGGTAAATCCCCTTTCTAGCTGAGGCAACATCACCAGAATACATGTGGCGATGCTATGTAATGTTATATTGATTTTTATAGCGCACTAATCATCCGAGAGGGTATCCAGGCGCAGGACGCCTTCATTAGCGTGCAGAATAGAATCAAGATCATGTATGTTCATTATTAGGCCTGATTTCATGATCTGCTAGTTGAAACACACGCACTCAACATTACTTGATGCACAACCACGGGCCTGTAGTGCATGCTAACATGTATAACATAAAGAAAAACATGGCTGTGCATGCCAGTGGGACCAGCAATTCTCCCTAGAACCTACAGGGGACCCTATATGCCCAGAGGCAGCACCATCATGTGCAGCATGACATCCTGATGTGTAGCCACACTAGTTACTCCAGGCACGACAGGCTAAGCCTTGGTGAGGGCAAATCAGCACCACAGAGAGAGAGAGGGAGCTCTCTGTCTTGGTAAAAGCGTGGATGGTAGGCACATGACTAATGCACACCTGCTAACTCACACGGTGCCACCGTGTGACACACGATATCGGCTCCCACCACTCACCTCCTCTTTCTCTTAGTTGCAAAAGCAGTAGCCGTTCAAATGCAGGAAACAGCCAAATCCAAGTTCAAACGTGACTTATTGTCCAGATAAAAGGCCGCGCTTCAACATGAAGTCACCATCCAAGCCTCGTGGGAAGCCTTCCAGGGTTCTAATACCAGAGACGGCTGCAGCTGCATTCTGATACACCCCAGGGGCTACGGACAGCTGTGCCCACCGTGCCCACATGAACATCCTCTCCACGTGCATTGCATTCAATGGCATCAAAGAACGGGGGCTCGTGTCTCACCTCTCCTGTTGCCATCAGCTTCAGTGGATGGGCACCTACAGATTCCAGCCGCTTCCATCGACCTTCAGTGTGTGCCAAGCCTCAGCCCAGGTGGCCCCTTGCGCCCCTCCATGCTAATCATGGAGTAAAGTGCACAGGTATGGTGATGCGCCCAAGCTATGGTTCCAATTACATGTGAGCTGGATGGGGGATGGTGTGGTATTTGCCATAACCAATAACTGGGGTGTGGTGTTTACCGGGTGTGGGATATACCTGCGATTACTGATTATCCATGTGAAAATGAGGAATTACACATCAATTTAGTGCTTTCATCAATTTGCTATAAGGTGTTACCTAGTACAGTGACGTTTTACAAATGTACTGCCCACTTGGAATCTGGGCGTCGACCCGAAGGTGTTCTGAGTCAAGGATCTATACCTCCTGAAAGAACATTATCCTCATCAATCCATGAATGCTTAGCCCCTCCCTCAGCTAACCCAGAGAGCCAGGATTCAAGCTCATTACCAACAGAAGCAGACAAGCTCAAATCCCTGAATGGCACAAAGACCCCCAGCCCCCCCTAAAATGAATCACAATTAGCCAACCAGTCGACTCGATTCCAACACTACTTCATGCCATCAACATATTTAATGTGGGGTCAACTGTTCCTAAAAATACCTATGTATTAGGACAAGTATCATATCTTTAGACAAAGTATGATTGTTTACACAGTTCGATGATCACATATATCGTTTCTTTTCACCATTTTATAAATCTC
This sequence comes from Triturus cristatus, assembly GCF_964204655.1. Classification (NCBI taxonomy): domain Eukaryota; kingdom Metazoa; phylum Chordata; class Amphibia; order Caudata; family Salamandridae; genus Triturus; species Triturus cristatus. The sequence continues at coordinate 67,519,669 of NC_140591.1, forward strand.
GAAACCTAGATGAGTGCAACTCTCCCAGGCCTCATATAGTCACTGCCCTTAAAAGGACACCTCTTCATTCATACCACACACAGACCTGAGGCCCTTGGTGCTTTTAGGATGATCCACTTCACTCTTGGCGGATCACGCGCCAGATGTGCGTGGCAGACTGGGGTGTTGCGAGTGCGCTTGCGTCCATGATGAAGTGGAGGAAGGAGTGCCCTGTGTAGGGTGCGATGCTGCTGGAGGCTGCTGCAGGCACAGCAGGTCTTTCAGCAGTACCACTTTCATGTGTCAGCCTTTGCATAGGTCTTCCTCTGGAAAGTGGGATTAGTGTGGCTGTGTTGTGTGTCAGAACATCCTACAAGAATATCAGCATTGAAAACTCGTCAGCCAGAGTCACTCTTCACCTCCCACCCCACACTCACCTCACCCCACACCTGCAGGATCTCCACTGGCTGCCCATGCACAAACGGGCACAGTTTAAACTCCTCACCCACACTTTCAAGGCGCTACATAATGCAGGCCCAGCATACCGCAACAATCGCTTCTGCTCTCACAAACCTTCCGGACACCTCCGGTCGGCCAGACTCCTACTTCCACAAATCCCACTCTTACGGGAAATCAGATCCGACCGTCGAGCCTTCTCCTACATCGCTCCTAAAGCTTGGAATGGCCTGCCACTTTCCTCATCTATTGGGTTCCACAGGAAGCTGAAGGCCTGGCTTTTTGAGTAGTCCCTCTAGGCCCGGCTAGACAAACGCCTACTCAGCGCCAGGATACCCTGCCGGGGGACAGTGCGCTCTACAAATCTGCATAACACTGACCACTCTATATTGGGAAGGTGAGTACATACAAGAAGTCATTATTTAATATTCTTAACTCCACATGTACTTACCTGACTGTATATATTGTCAAGTTATGTAGATAAAAACTCAGTATTGTGGTAGCGCATCCGTGGATACCAATTAGATGTTCTTCGCTCTCACCCCCATTGGAACAGTGCACCTGATGGCAGCTGGCCCTTAAGTTCCCCAATATCTGCTTCGGGTTCAGTGGGCTACACCTTGTCGCCTCCTAACCAGACCTGGACACTTGCAAATGTGCTGCTCTTCATCTGAAACCGAATAGGGCTGCACATGTTGCATTTACCCAGTTGTTGAACCTCTTGACTTATATCCTGGATGCATTCTAGGGTCTCATACTATCACATACCTTGCTATGCATGGGCCACGGTCACCAACAACAGTGTCTCCCTGACCAGTGTGTTGGTATCGGTGGTGCTGGAAGTAAACATAATGCTTGTTCCTGCTAGCGGTAAACAACACCCTGGGGGAAGTGAAACACCTGAAACACCTTCAAGATGCTCTACCTCACTTCATTCTAGTAGAAGTGAAATGTAATGTAAAGCAAGGATAAATATTGTGTTTATGTTTAAATATTTGAGCCAAAAAATATTGAAATCCCACATCTTGCTGTTTAGTGTTTTGAAAGACGACAAATACAGTGAGACACAGGGAAACAGAGAAGTTGGGAGAGAGAGAGACAGAGAACTCTGTTCAGAGGAATATATGACGTTACAATGCAAACAATTACAACGCTTGCTTTTACAACGCGGTTTTTACATCGCAACTACCATTACAACGCATGATTTTACAACGCATGCCATTACAATGCATTTTTAAAAACTACCATTACAACGCATACCATTACAACGCATACCATTACAATGCATGCTATTACAACGCATACCATTACAATGCATAATACTTTTGGGGCAACAGTGGGGTAAGTGTTGGATAGTGTAGGGGTAAAAATTACTTATCCCACTCCAGTGAGTGCAACAGTAGGGTAAGTTTTGGATACTGTAGCGGTAAAAATTACTACTCTCACTCCAGTGAGGGCAACAGTAGGGTAAGTGTTGGATAGTGTAGGGGTAAAAATACTATCCCCATGTACCCCAAAACTCATACCCACCCTAAAACTAAAAAAAAACCATTACTTACCTTCTAATGCGTTGTAATGGCATGTGTTGTAATGGCATGCGTTGTAGTAATTGGGTTGTAATGGCATGTGTTGTAATGGCATGCTATGTAAAGGCAGTTGCGTTGTAATGGCTGCGTTGTAAAGATAGTGCGTTGTAATGACTGCGTTGTAATGGTTGTTTCCCGTTCAGAGTTCAGTGGTAGAGAAAGAATCTCAAATTTCAGAGTGAAGATCGAGATCCAGAAGAGAATGCCAGGGACAAAGAGAATGGGCAGGGAAATGAGGAGAAAACATGAGAGGAGGAATGAAGTGATGGATCCAAATACTACAAGATCAGAAAGTGCACACAGGAAGAAGCATTTTTAGTGAAATTCCAACGAGCCAGGGTAGACCCAGCATAGAAACAAAAACATCGTCTGACATGAATATTGTGGACTCAATATTGTTTCCAGGAATATTGCTCAATTGGTGTAGATTCTATTACGAAAGACGAATGCAGCGATATTTTGTACATGAAATTTGAGACACTTCATTTTTTTCAGATGATAACTATGCCACAATGCTCTTTGGTTTCCACCGCTGGGCCGTCAGTCCGCTGAGGTTCTGTGAATACAGGAAACAGAGTTGCAGGCGGCGACTGACGTGGAAGTGACTCAGCAGGAAGTGGAACAGAGTTTGCTGGGTCAACAAGTGCGTTTGGTTCATCGATCACGAAGAACATTAAAACAAGCTCCATCTACTCTAGGGAGCAAGTTATATACAGACTTGGTTAACACTGGTTGGTCCAATCCATAGAGGGGCATCTATGAGGGGAGATCCTGGCATACATTGATTTCTGCCAAGGCTTGGACAAAAACATCCACCTCGCTACAATTTAGCCTCTCCGGGCAGATATTCAAAGATGAACAACCCCCTTTCCCCTTACAGGAGTGGTTTGAGACAAGTAAAGAGTTGCTACAACTGCTTCTATTACTCTAGGGCATATTTTAGGCAGACACAGAGGAATCTAAGCAGTGTAGATCTCTGCCTATCTAATGTACAAAAATTAATTGAGAAAATAGAAGCAGCCATTACCTGTGGGTTTGGTAGGTTTACCTAGATGGCCGCCGAGCCCGGGGCCAAGTACCCAGGTGACCCCCTTTGCAAAACCAGGTTGTTTTGTGATAGGTAATTTTGATGTCTCCACAATACATTTTGGGCCCTTCCCTGCCTCGAGCACTTGGCCCACCCACACAAGTGAGGTACAATTTTTATCTGGAGACCTTGAGGAATGCTGGGTGGTAGGAAATTTGTGTCAGCCCAGTTATCCCACAACTTTCCCACACAGAAATGTGAGAACAATTTGATTTTTTCAGCTAAATTTGAGTTTTGCAGAGGATTCTGGGTAGGAAAAATTTGGGGGATCAACGCAGGCCTCACCTTCCTAGACTCTCACGGGTGTCTAGATTTCAGAAATGTCTGGGTTTGGTAGGTTCCCCTAGATGTCTGCAAACCGGGGACCAAAAATACAGGTGTTTACCTATCTATCACAAAACAACCTGGTTTTTCAAGGGGGTCACCTGCGTTTTTGGTCCCTGGCTCAGTGGCCATCTAGGGAAATCTACCAAACCCAGACATTTCTGAAAACTAGACAACTACAGGAGTCCAGGAAGGTTTGGATCTCCCAACATTTTCCTACCCAGAATCCCCTGCAAACCCTAAATTTAGCTAAAAAATATCAAATTTTCCTCAATTTTCTGTGTGGGAAAGTTGTGGGATCACCGGTCCACCACAAATTTCCTACCATCCAGTGTTCCCCCAGATCTCTCGATAAAAATGGTACCTTCCTTGTGTGGGTAGGCATAGTAGCCTCAACAGTAAATGGCCCAAATTGTACTTTGGAGACTTAGGGGCCGATTCACAGAACTAACTTAAGACAAAATCCTAAACTTACTACTTTTGGTATTCACAGAAGTTAGGATTTTGTCTTAAGTTTGTCTTAAGACAAACTTAAGATAGACTTAAGACAGTCTTAAGACAGACTTAAGACAGTCTTAAGACAAACTTAAGACAAATTTAAGACAGACTTAAGACAGACTTAAGACAGACTTAAGACAAATTTAAGACAAAATCCTAACTTAAGTCTGTCTTGAGACTGTTTTAAGTTTGTCTTAAGTCTGTCTTAAGACTGTCTTAAGTCTGTCTTAAGACTCTCTTAAGTCTGTCTTAAGACTGTCTTAAGTCTGTCTTAAGTTTGTCTTAAGACAAACGTAAGACAAAATCCTAACTTCTGTGAATACCAAAAGTAGTAAGTTTAGGATTTTGTCTTAAGTTAGTTCTGTGAATCGGGCCCTTAAAAATTACCTATCATAAAACGACCTGGTTTTGCAGGGGGGGACACCTGGGTTTTTGGCCCCGGCTTGCGGTCTTCTAGGGAAACCTACCAAACCCACACATTTCTGAAAACTAGACACCCTGGAGAAGTCCAGTGAGGTATGGCTTGCATGGATTACCCAACCTTTTCCTACCCAGACTCCCCTGCAAACCTCAAATTAAGCTGAAAATATCACTTTTTCCACCATATTTTTGTGGGATCACCGTGCCGGCACAAATGTCTTACCACCTAGCCTAGCGTTCCCCTTGGTCCCCTTGCTCAGTTATTGGCTCTGCGTTCCTCGGGTTCCTGGTGAACCTACAATTCATATATATCCCCACAACCAGAAGGGTCCAGCAGATGTAACAGTATATTGAAAAATCTGTCATACTTAGAAGAAGTTACAGGTGAAAACGTTGGCACAAATGGCTGTTTTTTCCAATTCATTTTCAATTTTTCTAATTTTCAACTGTTAGTTTCTATAAAAAAAACCTTGAATGAACTACACAAACCACCTCTTGCTGAATTCAAAATGTTGTCTGCTTTTCTGAAATGTATAGCTTTCCAGGATCCATTATTGCTTTCATACCCTCTTCTACCACTAACTGAAAGGCGGTTGAAAGCACAAAAAATTGCAAAAATAGGCAATGTCCCAGTAAAATGCCAAAACTGTGTAAAACGTTTTGGTTTGCTGTCAAAAGTCTGTCAGTCCATTAAAGCTGGGAAGATGGTGATTTCATAGACGATTTCTTCTGTAGCACTTGTTTTCCCCGAAAAAACAATATTTAGCTGTATTTTGGCTAATTTCTGGGTCCCCTCCAGGGGAAACAACAAACCCTGGGTACCTTTTAAAATCCCCATGATGCTGGAAGAAAAGGATACACATTTGGCATAGATACCTTATGTGGTCAAAATGTTGCCAAGGGCCTAAGCACAAACTACCCCAAATAGCCAAAAATAGGCTTAGCACGGGGGGGGGGCTTTCTTTCAGATAAACTCGAAGGATTATGGACCATGCGTTGATCACCTCACAGTGATGAGCAGCAATTTTCTCAGACAGTTATGTGTGGGTGTCAACTGAAAGCAAAAAGAATCAAAAGGGAGGGGGATCATATGCTCGGGAGTGATCCCTGTAGGAGATATCTGTGGAACTCTCAACAGCTATTTTCGGTCAATGGTATATGCTTTCCCACTAACATACTATTAGTTAGTAGCATCATCGTCGGGTCTTATTTCCTCCACCAGGAGGTAATCTCTCTGATTGAACAGATTAGCTGGGATCAATATCGAAATGAGTGATTTAAAATTACCTCATGTCTAGAGGAAAATGATTTAATGGAAATCTAGATAGGGGTAAGGTTAGAAATGGAGAGTGGGTGTGTAAATGGGATATATGTGTCCCTCACATCACGGCGTAAAATCTGGCCTACATGTTTCAGCCCACCTGCGCCCTCACCGGGTCGGCGCCTTTCGTCTGGACCAATATTGTCAGGGATTGTTTGTTTCCCACGCTAGTCGGCACAGAGCCCCCTAGGTTAGATACGGTCTGGGTCAATTGTTCCGGATAAAGAGCATGCGATCCCACTCCCTTTTTATTCTTGGTGTTTATACATGGTCCAGAAACCCATTGATTATTCTTCCCCTCTATGATATTTATTGTCAACTGATAGCAACATGCATCAACTGACCAGGCATTGACTTGCATCAATGGTCCCAGATAGTACATACATCAATTGACCAGGCAGCAACAGTGATCCCAGACAGTACATGCATCAGTTGACCAGGCAGTGACAAGCATCAATGATCCCAGACAGTACATGCATCAACTGACCAGGCATTGACGTGCATCAACGGTCCCAGACAGTACATGCATCAATTGACCAGGCAGCGACAAGCATCAATGGTCCCAGAGAGTATATTCATCAATTGACCAGGCAGCAACAGTGATCCCAGAAAGTACACACATCAATTGACCAGGCAGTGACGTGCATCAATGGTCCCAGACACAACATGCATCAATTGACCAGGCAGCAACAGTGATCCCAGGCAGTACATGCATCAATTGACCAGACAGTGACGTGCATCAATGGTCCCAGACAGTACATGCATCAATTGACCAGGCAGCAACAGGGATCCCAGACACAACATGCATCAATTGACCAGGCAGTGACGTGCATCAATGGTAATAGACATTACAAGCATCAAATGTCTCAAGTATTATAGGGCTCACTGGCACTAGGCATTTTATTCATTATTTTCCCCACTATTAAACCCTTAAATTACCTTTTACATGTTGTGAATCATCGCTACCCATGACCACTGCCCTGTGATGGTTGCTCTCTGGTGGAGTAACAAAAAGGTTATGTTGTAATGAATTCATGTTGTGAAACCTTTTCATGATAGTTTTGAAATGAACACATAATGTTTGTTGCCAACAACTGAGCATTATCACATTCCCACTCGGTGCCCCGGCTTTCTCACTACCTCAGGAAGTACAGCCTTCTTATGCTGTGGCCGACGTCTGGTAAGGGAGGTGACAAGGGCTGTTCTCAGCTTTCTATAAGTAGTAGGCCTGAGTGACTGTATATCAACTCTACACAGCTATGCTGTGCTAGTGCTGACCCTAGAAGAGGTACAAGTGAACTTGATGTTTACATGTCTAGCTTATTAGCAGAATCCCTAGTACAGACCAGTGGTAGCGACTAACAAGGTGCTAGGTGTGTTTTGTCTGTTTACATTAACAACATGCCTGTGCTAATGTTTTATTTATTTTTATAATAATGTCCTTGCTTTTGTTATTGTCTAGGTTAGTGCCAAATCAAGAACTGTAAAACACATCAATATGGTTGTCTTTGACTTATCAGAACAAAGTAGGAAAATCCTGTGTATACAAGCATCCGCCCAGAGTCTCAGGGAGGCCTGGAGGGATCTCTATAAATAGCCCATCTTTGTGAATTGTAACTATGGGATGGTTGGTGGGAACCCTGTCTGTTTCCTTCACTCTGGAGACACCCAGGCGACACCCAGGGCGCTGCATTGAGTCCTGTATTGTTTAATTTATATGTTCAGCCTCTTGCAATGGTGGCCAGGAATATGGGCCTCACCATGGTCTCGTAAGCAGATGATACGCAGCTGGTGGTGGCCCTTTCTGATGGTTCCACGCAGGATGCTTCTAGGTTTAGGAGTGGCCTGGCCGCCGTTGTAGAACGGATGACCACAAACTGCCTCCAGTTGAACGCAAGTCAAACAGAGGTATTGTTGGTGGGGAAGGACAGTATTTTCTGGAGTGAGCAATGGTGGCCTACCCCTCTTGGTAGTACTCCCACCCCTAAGTCAGTGGTCAAGAACCTGGGGGTATGGATGGATTCTACCCTCCGCTTTCAAGATCACACAAAAAAGGTTGCTGGTACTTGTTTCGGCCTCCTCCGGGGACTTAGGCCTCTGCTGAGGTTCTTTGACCCGCCTACGCGCCAGCTGATTGTTCAATCAGCCATTCTATCTAGACTAGACTATGCTAGTTCGCTCCTTCTTGGGGCTAATCAGGCTGAGGTCATGCGACTGCAACATGTTCAAAATGCTGCCGCTAGAGCCCTGCTGGGGCTTCCGCGTAATTGGCCCTCCTCTGGTGCCATAAGGAGGTTACATTGGCTGCCCATGGCCAAGCGGATCCAATTTAAGGCTCTCTGCTTATCTTTTAAGATCTTGAAGCTTGCGTCGCCCAGCCTCCTAGTTAACCTGCTAGCCCCATATGTTCCAACTTGCCAGCTGCGCTCTTTGGGACAACATCTGGTTAGAGTACCCGTGTGAAGCGCCTTCGGACCGGGGGTCAATCCTTTCGTTGCTTGGCAGCCAAGCTATGGAATTCCTTGCCTCCCCAGATCCGTACTATGGATCGCCTGCTGGACTTTAGGAAAGCTATCAAAACTTTTCTTTTTCCCTCTTCCTAGTCGCTTTTTGTCCTTTTGTATCTTCCTGGATTCTACCTGTTTTGTTTCTTAGCCCTGATCCGTCTGACGCTGGCAGCGCCGGGACGCCTCTTTGCTGAGGCAGCTGTGCGCTATATAAACTCAGATAACATAACAAATGATTCCAAGGACCAGGGGAAATGTGGGGACCAAAAAATGTTTTTGGTTCACATTTTAAGTATACATATATAAGTCTTAAAAGTTTTATGCCATAACAGTGAAAATAAATGTGGCTCCATAGCACACATTATTTAACACACATCCAGACATTAATTACTTAAGTACAAAAGTCACATTTGTGTTTGTTACCACATTACAGCAAAATTGACATGAGAAAAACACTTTGTACTTCTTCCGGGATTCCATGCAACAATGACTTAAGAGATGGAAACAACTCCCCCAGTGGTCACAAGATCTCTTCAGTGTCATTGTACCTGACTGCAGGCCGCCTGAATGGGGTGAGATGCATTTTGTTAAAACAAATACTCATGAAGAAACCCCATGGTACAAATCGTATACGCAGCTGCTCAGAGTATAAGATGCTGATTATTAATGTTACTGAGGGAGGAACATCATGAATGATTCGAGTCTTTGCCTCTTATGGGTCATGCCCCCCCCCCACTCAACAATGTTAATAAATAGCATATTACACTTTGTACATCTGCATGTCTACTATATATACAGTATGTCCCATTGACATAAATATGAGGGTGTGAGACACAAATGTCAAGGGAAGTGCCCATCCTATCTTTGTATGAGATCTGTACACTCATTGAAGAAAGTATCTGTGCACAATTGCACAGATGCCCTGGTGGTCAAGTCATTCATAGATCCACATGTCACTGATACAGCATAGGAGATCCCAGGGAGGCTTTAGAGTGAAGGGGAAGTAAGTAAGCAATGAGTAAAGTACTCCTCAAAGTTTGTTCAGTTTTAAATAAAGAAATTGCAGTTGCTTTTAATTTGCAACCACACTCTGACTTATTTCTGTTACCAGTTGAACATTTTAACATTTGTTCAATCATTCATATTGCTATGTAAATTTATGACGAGGGAAATTGTTGAGGTTCATTATCATATCACAAATTTATTGAAATAATTTATACTTCATTGCACCTAAAATCCTTTAACACTTATTTTGAATTCAACACTTTGAAATAGATTTAAATCATAAGTCTTCAAACGAGTAACTCAATGATCTGCTCAATTTTTGTGCTTTCCCTTATTTAGAGGCATAGGTTCTTTTAAATCCAAACATTTAATTTGTACTGCTTATACTTACAACCAAAACATTTTTAGTTTCTGTTTAGTTTCTGTGGCGCTGCCTCTTAAACCTGTTAATACGTTTCAGCTTTTTTCAACTTTTAAGGCCTCATCAGGACTAACCCAAAGACCTGTGAATAATCAAACATTTCAAACCTTATCTCTATTAAGTCTAAAGCGCAGACTTGTAACTTATAGTACAAAAAGGACAGGTCCTACAACCAATTTTAATGGCTTCACCCCAACTCAATTAAATGAATTAAAATGAAGAAAATAGGTACTTATAAAGCGCACGGCTACTCCACAGAGTGTCCCGGCGCTGAAGGACCACCAAATGACAGGAACCAGAGCCCAAAGTCCAAAACGCCCAAAGAGAATTATTGCTGGAACAGCCAGGTTTTTAGCTTTCTGCTAAAAGTGAGCAGGTGCTGGACCTGCCTAAGATGAAGAGGCAGCCCATTCCATGAGCAGACAGCTAGTACTTGAAAGGAGCGACCGCCTACCCAAGAGCGGGCAAATTTAGGAAGGGCATCAGAGACTGCCCTGAGGACCTCAAAGCACGTTTCGGCTCGTAGTGCTGGACCCTTCTCCTGATATATACAGCACCAGTGCCAAGAAAGGCCCGAAAAGCCAAAACCAGAGCCTTAAACTGGATCCTCTTCCGTCCCGGTAGTCAGTGCAAGGCCTTCAGGTGGATGGTCATACGTGCTCTTGGTCCCACCATGAGAATGGCTCTGGCTGCAGCATTCTGAACCACCTGCAGACGGTTCAGTAGATACTCAGGTAGGCCCAGATACAAAACATTGACGTAATGCAACCTGGATGTAATTAAGGCTTGTACTACAGTCTTTCGATACTCGACCGGTAGCAGAGGAAGGACGTTTTTTTGCATTTTTAGCATGCTGAAACAAATGCCGGAGACAGTTTGAATCAATCAATCAATCAATCAATCAATCAATCAATCAATCAATCAACCAATCAATCAATCAGAGATCTTATGAAGCATGACTACTCACCCGTGAGTGTCTCAAGTTCCTAAGTGGGGGGGAAGGGGGTGGGTCTGCTATTCAGTTGAAGAACCAGGTCTTGAGGGCCTTCCTGAATTGCAGCAGCGATGGTGAGTGCCTGAGGTGCAGAGGCAGGGCGTTCCAGTTCTTCGCAGCGAGGTAGGAGAAGGATCTTCCTCCAGCTATGGTCTTGCAGATCCGTGGGATGGTGGCCAGGGCCAGTTGGACAGAGCAAAGATGTCTGGTGGGAGTGTAGAAGGAGAGGCGGTGGTAGAGGTATGCAGGTCTGGCATTGTGGAGGGCTTTTTAGGCGTATGTGATGAGCTTGAAGGTGATTCTTTTATTGACAGGTAGTCTTTGTGGGTCTTTCAGGTGGCCGGTGATGTGGTTGTGGGTGGGATGTTCAGGATGAGTCTGGCGGAGGCTTTCTGGATGTTCTGCAGGTTTTGCAGTTTCTTTTGGAGTCGGTGTAGAGTGCATTGCTGTAGTCGAGTCTGCTGCTGACGAGCGCATAGGTGTCCGTTTACTTGGACTCGGTGAATATCCACTTGAAGATCTTACGATGGAGACAGAGCGTATGGAAGTAGGAGGATGTAACGGCGTTCATTTAGCGGTTCATTGAGAGCGAGGAGTTTAGGATGATGCAGAGGTTTCGTGCATGGTCTGTGGATGTGGGGGGGGGGTTCCGAGCGCTGCAGGCCACCAAGATGGAGGAGGGGGAGTCCAATTGAATCATACTTACATGTCATTGTGTAATGGGACAACACATCATGTGGATACCTATGTATCAATATGCGGGCCACCTTATTAAGTTAAACATATGCTCAGTATCCTTCAAGTTTCCTGTATATGGTAGAACGCTTCCTTAAGCACATTGATGATCTTCCAATAGGTCGAATTCTCCAAAGGTGCATCAAATATCAAAACTCAATGACGTCATTAAAGCAGCTGTTGGTAGCATCTTGTTTCAGCAAATTGATACAGTACTGAGCTTCTCTGTTTTTGGGTACTGGCCGTGCATCTTAATCATAAATCAACAACAATGCATTATAAACCACAGAAAACTTTCTCATGAATCACATCCTACAGTTTGTTGCTTGACCCTATAGTCATATCGTTCTAGCCATAATAGATCACCTATTAGAATATTCTGTGAAGGATTGGGATTCAAGTTATTGTACCAATAGTCTATTGTTCCAAAAACTAGATATCCTGCTGTGTGTATTAAAAGTTTCTGCTTATACATCCATCTATTTACCTGTCAAACTTCCCACATTATGAGAAGGCACACTGTGATATGTATTTGAGGGAATGGTTAGGACTAACCTCTTAATTTTCATTATGCCCTGTGAATTGATCATCAAAAAAAGCAAATGACTTCATCTCATGTTTCTCAGTCACCAGGGAACTGTCCTTGTTAGAAATGGCCAATAATCTGATTTACACAAGTACTGAACAAAATGGGAGGTTTGAGACTTTGGGTTCAGGGCTGGATGCTTCTGGTAATCCAGATTTGGATTCGTTCTGCTGTACGAGGTAGGGGTAACTGTTTCTAGAATGCAAAATGTTGCCACACACTGGAATAAGTGGTAGGCAACTGCCCTCAAGAAGCTGCCACCTTCTCAGGAGGAACATGCCAAAGGTATACATAAAAACCTTGCTCATGAAATCTTTTCAGGATTGGAGAAAACTAAGAGTCAGGAATCCAGGCGAAGCACCCTCCAACAAGATTTAGGCCTTAAAATAGTAAAAGCACAGAAAAAGGGAAATTACTTCAAACACTACATGACAAAAGACATGATGGATTGGGAAAGTCAGGAAGAAACCAGGGAAGCAACAGCCATGATAGAAAGGGAAAAGACAAGAGAATGAGCATGTAAGTGGACTAGCGGTGGAGTTGCCTTAACAGTTAGCTGCAAACCCTCAGGCAGATGAGTGCCATTTTGGAGAGAAGGGGCAGAAGCCAGGAGTCCAGGAGTACAAGAAGAATTATACTTAGATGATAGGCTCTTCCGGCCTGCAGCAGTGGGCTTCGTACAACATCTTCGGAGCCCCAGGGAAAGTCAGGAGGAAGCAACGGCAACTGGGCAGACTAAACAGACAACACATGTAAGTATGCTTGTACTACACACTTAAAGTGACTGCAGACTTGCTGATCTCCACCATGGCAGGGGTCATAACCTCTGCCACACTATCAGCCATATTTAGAGATCTGACCTGTGGGGAGAAGTGTGCATTCAAGGAACCTCCACAGTTGCGGCTCCTCTGACAGGTGGGGAAGGTGGAGCTGATGCTGACTGGGTATCTGTGTACAGATGAGGGAGGTAGAGTGGATGCTGACTGGGTATCTGTGTACAGGTGAGGGAGGTAGAGTGGATGCTGACTGGGTATCTGTGTACAGGTGAGAGAGGTAGAGTGGATGCTGACTGGGTGTCTGTCCGCAGATGGTCAAGGTGAAGCTGACGCTTACTGGGTATCTGTGCGCCGGTGTGGCAGGTGGAGCTGATGCTGACTGGGTATCTGTGTACAGGTGAGGGAGGTAGAGTGGATGCTGACTGGGTATCTGTGTACAGGTGAGGGAGGTAGAGTGGATGCTGACTGAGTATCTGTGTACATGTGAGAGAGGTAGAGTGGATGCTGACTGGGTGTCTGTCCGCAGATGGTCAAGGTGAAGCTGACGCTTACTGGGTATCTGTGCGCCGGTGTGGCAGGTGGAGCTGATGCTGACTGGGTATCTGTGAGTTGGTGTGGGAGGCTGGTGCGGATGCTGACTGGGTATTTGGGCACCAGTGTGGGTGGTGGAGTAGATGCTGACTGGGTGTCTGTGCGCAGGTGGGGGAAGTGGATCAGATGCCCACTGGGTATCTGTGCCCAGGTGGGGGCGGTGGAGCAGATGCTGACTATCTGTGTGCCAGTGTGGGAGGTGGAGCGGATGCTGACTGGGTATCTGTGCGTAGGTTGGTGAAGCAGAGCGTATGCTGACTGGGTGTCTGTGCGCAGGTGGGGGAAGTGGAGCAGATGCCCACTGGGTATCTGTGCGTAGGTGGGTGAAGCAGACCGTATGCTGACTGGGTGTCTGTACACAGGTGGGGGAGGTGGAGCAGATGCCCACTGGGTATCTGTGCCCAGGCGGGGGCGGTGGAGCTGATGCTGACTATCTGTGTGCCAGTGTGGGAGGTGGAGCGGATGCTGACTGGGTATCTGTGCGTAGGTGGGTGAAGCAGAGCGGATGCTGGCTGGGTATCTGTGCCCAGATGGGGGCGGTGGAGCTGATGCTGACTATCTGTGTGCCAGTGTGGGAGGTGGAGCGGATGCTGACTGGATATCTGTGCGTAGGTGGTTGAAGCAGAGCGGATGCTGGCTGGGTATCTGTGCCCAGGTGGGGGCGGTGGAGCTGATGCTGACTATCTGTGTGCCAGTGAGGGAGGTGGAGCGGATGCTGACTAGGTATCTGTGCGCTGGTATGGGGGGCTGGAGCAGATGCTGACTTGGTATCTGTGCGCCGGTGAGGCAGGTGGAGCTGATGCTGACTGGGTATCTGTGCGCTGGTGTGAGAGGCTGGTGCGGATGCTGACTGGGTATCTGTGCCCAGGTGCGGGTGGTGGAGCTGATGCTGACTGGGTATCTGTGCGTATGTTGGGCATATGGACCAGAAGCTAATTGGGTATCTGTGCACAAGAAGAGGAGGTGAAGCTGATGCTGCTTGGGTATCTATGCGTAGGTGGGGGTGGTGGAATGGATGCTGACTGGGAAACTGTGTACAAATGGGGGAGGTGGAGCTGACGCTGATTGGGTATCTGTGTGTCAGTGTGGGAGGTGGAACTGATGCTGACTGGGAACCTGTATACAGGTGGGGAAGGTGGAACTGACGCTGACTGGGTATCTGTGTGTCAGTGTGGGAGTTGGAACTGATGCTGACTGGGAACCTGTGTACAGGTGGGGAAGGTGGAACTGACACTGATTGGGTATCTGTGCGTCAGTGTGGGAGGTGGAGCTGAAGCTGATTGGGTATCTGTGCGTCAGTGTGGGAGGTGGAACTGATGCTGACTGGGTATCTGTGCGTCAGTGTGGGAGGTGGAACTGATGCTGACTGGGAACCTGTGTACACGTGGGGAAGGTGACACTGACACTGACTGGGTATCTGTGCGTCAGTGTGGGAGTACGGACTGATTCTGACTGGGTGTCTGTGCACAGGTGGGGGAAGTGCAGCTGATGCTTACTGGGTATATGTGTACAGGTGTGGGAGGTGGAGTGAATGCTGATTGGGTGTTTGTGCGCAGATGGGGAAGGTGGAGCAGATGCTGACTGGGTATCTGTGTACAGTAGAGGGAGGTGGAGCGGATGCTGACTGGGTGACTGTGCGCAGGTGAAGGAGGTGGAATGGATGCTGTACAGGAGAGAGAGGTGGAGCAGTTGCTAACTGGGTGTCGGTGCACAGATGAAGGAGGCTGAGCGGATGCTGACTGGGTATCTGTGAACATGTGATGGAGGTGGAGCGGATGCTGACTGGGTATCTGTGAACAGGTGATGGAGGTGGAGCGGATGCTGACTGGGTATCTGTGTACAGGAGAGGGAGGTGGAGCGGATGCTGACTGGGTATCTGTGAACAGGTGATGGAGGTGGAGCGGATGCTGACTGGGTATCTGTATACAGGAGAGGGAGGTGGAGCCGATGCTGACTGGGTATCTGTTCTTCTGTGGGGGAGGTGGAGCTGATGCTGACTGGGTATCTGTGTACAGTAGAGGGAGGTGGAGCGGATGCTGACTGGGTATATGGGTATAGGAGAGGAAGGTGGAACGGATGCCTACTGGGTATCTGTATACAGGTGAGGGAGGTGAAGCGGATGCTGACTGGGTATCTGTTCTTCTGTGGGGGAGGTACAGTGGATACTGACTAGGTATCTGTTTGTCCGTGGGGGAGTTGGAGCTGATACTGACCCTGTATCTGTGTACAGGTAAGGGAGGTGGAGCTGATGCTGACTGGGTATCTGTTCATCTGTGAGGTAGGTGGAACGGATGCTGACTGGGTATCTGTGTACAGGAGAGGGAGGTGGAGTTGATGCTGACTGGGTATCTGTGTACAGGAGAGGGAGGTGGAGCGGATGCTGACTGGGTATCTGTTTGTCCGTGAGGGAGTTGGAGCTGATACTGACTCTGTATCTGTGTACAGGTGAGGGAGGTGGAGCTGATGCTGACTGGGTATCTGTTCATCTGTGAGGTAGGTGGAGCGGATGCTGACTGGGTATCTGTGTACAGGTGAGGGAGGTAGAGTGGATGCTGACTGGGTATCTGTTCATCTGTGGGGAGGTGGAGTGGATGCTGACTGGGTATCTATTCATCTGTAAGGGAGGTGGAGCGGATGCTGACTGGGTATCTGTGTACAGGTGATGGAGGTGGTGCAGATGCTGACTGGGTATCTGTTCATCTGTGGGAGGTGGAGCGGATGCTGACTGGGTATCTGTTCATCTGTGGGAGGTGGAGCGGATGCTGACTGGGTGTCTGTGCGCAGGTGGGGGAGGTGGAGCTGATGCTGACTGGGTATCTGTGTACAGGAGAGGGGGGTGGAGTTGATGCTGACTGGGTATCTGTTCATCTGTGGGAGGTGGAGCGGATGCTGACTGGGTATCTGTTTGTGGGGAGGTGGAGCGGATGCTGACTGGGTATCTGTGTACAGGAGAGGGAGGTGGAGCGTATGCTGACTGGGTGTCTGTTCATCTGTGGGAGGTGGAGCGGATGCTGACTGGGTATTTGTTCATCTGTGGGAGGTGGAGCGGATACTGACTGGGTATCTGTTTGTCTGTGGGGAGGTGGAGCGGATGCTGACTGGGTGTCTGTTCATCTGTGGGAGGTGGAGCGGATGCTGACTGGGTATCTGTTCATTTGTGGGGGAGGTGGAGCGGATGCTGACTGGGTGTCTGTTCATCTGTGGGAGGTGGAGCAGATGCTGACTGGGTATCTGTGTACAGGAGAGGGAGGTGGAGCGGATGCTGACTGGGTATCTGTGTACAGGAGAGGGAGGTGGAGTTGATGCTGACTGGGTATCTGTGTACAGGAGAGGGAGGTGGAGTTGATGCTGACTGGGTATCTGTGTACAGGAGAGGGAGGTGGAGCGGATGCTGACTGGGTATCTGTTTGTCCGTGAGGGAGTTGGAGCTGATACTGACTCTGTATCTGTGTACAGGTGAGGGAGGTGGAGCTGATGCTGACTGGGTATCTGTTCATCTGTGAGGTAGGTGGAGCGGATGCTGACTGGGTATCTGTGTACAGGTGAGGGAGGTAGAGTGGATGCTGACTGGGTATCTGTTCATCTGTGGGGAGGTGGAGTGGATGCTGACTGGGTATCTATTCATCTGTAAGGGAGGTGGAGCGGATGCTGACTGGGTATCTGTGTACAGGTGATGGAGGTGGTGCAGATGCTGACTGGGTATCTGTTCATCTGTGGGAGGTGGAGCGGATGCTGACTGGGTATCTGTTCATCTGTGGGAGGTGGAGCGGATGCTGACTGGGTGTCTGTGCGCAGGTGGGGGAGGTGGAGCTGATGCTGACTGGGTATCTGTGTACAGGAGAGGGGGGTGGAGTTGATGCTGACTGGGTATCTGTTCATCTGTGGGAGGTGGAGCGGATGCTGACTGGGTATCTGTGTACAGGAGAGGGAGGTGGAGTTGATGCTGACTGGGTATCTGTGTACAGGAGAGGGAGGTGGAGCGGATGCTGACTGGGTATCTGTTCATCTGTGAGGTAGGTGGAACGGATGCTGACTGGGTATCTGTGTACAGGAGAGGGAGGTGGAGTTGATGCTGACTGGGTATCTGTGTACAGGAGAGGGAGGTGGAGCGGATGCTGACTGGGTATCTGTTTGTCCGTGAGGGAGTTGGAGCTGATACTGACTCTGTATCTGTGTACAGGTGAGGGAGGTGGAGCTGATGCTGACTGGGTATCTGTTCATCTGTGAGGTAGGTGGAGCGGATGCTGACTGGGTATCTGTGTACAGGTGAGGGAGGTAGAGTGGATGCTGACTGGGTATCTGTTCATCTGTGGGGAGGTGGAGTGGATGCTGACTGGGTATCTATTCATCTGTAAGGGAGGTGGAGCGGATGCTGACTGGGTATCTGTGTACAGGTGATGGAGGTGGTGCAGATGCTGACTGGGTATCTGTTCATCTGTGGGAGGTGGAGCGGATGCTGACTGGGTATCTGTTCATCTGTGGGAGGTGGAGCGGATGCTGACTGGGTGTCTGTGCGCAGGTGGGGGAGGTGGAGCTGATGCTGACTGGGTATCTGTGTACAGGAGAGGGGGGTGGAGTTGATGCTGACTGGGTATCTGTTCATCTGTGGGAGGTGGAGCGGATGCTGACTGGGTATCTGTTTGTGGGGAGGTGGAGCGGATGCTGACTGGGTATCTGTGTACAGGAGAGGGAGGTGGAGCGTATGCTGACTGGGTGTCTGTTCATCTGTGGGAGGTGGAGCGGATGCTGACTGGGTATTTGTTCATCTGTGGGAGGTGGAGCGGATACTGACTGGGTATCTGTTTGTCTGTGGGGAGGTGGAGCGGATGCTGACTGGGTGTCTGTTCATCTGTGGGAGGTGGAGCGGATGCTGACTGGGTATCTGTTCATTTGTGGGGGAGGTGGAGCGGATGCTGACTGGGTGTCTGTTCATCTGTGGGAGGTGGAGCAGATGCTGACTGGGTATCTGTGTACAGGAGAGGGAGGTGGAGCGGATGCTGACTGGGTGTCTGTTCATCTGTGGGAGGTGGAGCGGATGCTGACTAGGTATCTGTGTACAGGAGAGGGAGGTGGAGTGGATGCTGACTTGGTATCTGTGTACAGGAGAGGGAGGTGGAGCGGTTGCTGACTGGGTATCTGTTCATCTGTGAGGGAGGTGGAGCTGATGCTGGCTGGGTATCTGTTCATCTGTGAGGGAGGTGGAGCTGATGCTGACTGGGTATCTGTTCATCTGTGAAAGGTGGAGCGGATGCTGACTGGGTATCTGTGTACAGGAGAGGGAGGTGGAGCAGATGCTGACTGGGTATCTGTTTGTCTGTGGGGAGGTGGAGCGGATGCTGTCTGTGAAACATCTGAAAGTCTTACAGGTCTGTGACCTTCATTCTAGTTAAACTAAGCCGGCACTTGCAGTCAGATGTCATTCAAAATGTAGCTGCTCAAAACGTGGCTGCCAAGAGAGAAACGGAAGATGCCCTGTCTGAACAGGATGTGGGTGGGAGTAAGGTTGGGGGAGGCACGTACAAAACAGCACAGCACAATAAACGCTGCAGCCCAACAGCTATGTGGGTTAATGTGCCTGCCGCATTTGGAGGTGTGTGTGTGAGTGTGCGTGTGTGTGTGCGTGTGTGTGTGTGTGTGTGCGTGTGTGTAACTCAGGTGAAGAGTCTAATCCTTGTAATACTGCTCGGTAAGCTGTGGCACCAGGCAGCAAACGTCACCCCAGTTCTCCCCACGTGAGGTTTGTTCTTTGTTTGTTGGTAGTTGTGCTTTTTTAATTCCTTTTATTCGTGAACTGCAAATGAAAAATCAGGACCTAATGAGCAATTCCCAGTTGAAATGAGACAAAGTGAGAGCCCTTGTGGGATAGCTTAATCGGTTAAGGCAACACTTGCAGAGACCTGTATGTGCCATGCAGGCTCCAATACCTGTAGGATAACTGTGTAAAGGCACCACCTGCAGAGATCGTGCACAACCTACAGGTCAGACGTGTCAATGTCAGCAAGATACCCATGGGTTTGATTTAGAGTTTGACAGACGGTACTCTGTCGCAAATGTGACGAAGTACCCTGCCCGCCAAACTGACAGTCCGCCGGCCACATTGAGTGACCATCAGCTTTCTCTTGATGGAGACCCCGTGGAAAGCTTCCGTTGACAGCCAAATTAAGTTGGGCCTTTAGAGGAAGGGCATTACACCTTCCGCTCTATCTAGGGTGGACAGTGTGAGATCCTTTATTCCTGTTGCTCACTCCCAGGTGAAACCTGGCAGTGAGGAACAGAAGAAACCAAATGACCTCCACTCCCAGAGAAGAACTCCCTGGATGTGGAGGTCCATAATATTTTGTTTTTCCATAACAAACACCTACTTTGGGAGATTGTTTTTCCCAAACAAAAAGTTGGTAAAGGTTTGGTGTGATGCTGTCAAACCTATGGTGGCCGTCCACCACATTTTTTGTACATTGACAGGAACCACTATGATAGTGGTTCTTGTCATGGTCCAGAACTCACTCGAGGGCCAGCGGTGATCTTTAAATTTGGCAGACGGTAGTCTGTCATTGAGGCGGACGTAATGTACTCCTCCATCCAGATGTCTGGAGCACCGTCTGTCGCGTTCTCACCAGCTCTGGAGCACACAATGGCCATTCCACACACGGAGCTCTGTCACACGTCTTTATTCTTGGGCATGCAATTGCTAAATGAACGCACTACGTATTAAACTTTATTGAGCACACCCAGACACACCCTGCTAAATCCCAACTAATTGTGTAGCTTTGTAAGGAGTCCGCCAAGTACTTCAAGGGTCCTACTGCATATGATCACATGACACTACATCTCTCCCTTTGTTAAATAAAAGGTACAGACAGCATATATACATTAGAGTTCCTCAATAGTCCATTGAGGTGCTCGGACCAATCATCCTGATCGAGTTGTACGAGGTGAAGGAGTTGCACTGTCATCTGGCATCTTAGATGTAGACTCAGATGCCTGACTTGGGCACTCAGGTGGAGTTGTCTCACGCATGATGTCTGGAGCTGACAAACATCGAGGCAGATGCTTGAAATGTGATGAGTTTCTCGTAATGGACTCTTTGTGACGTTGCACCATTTACCATATGTCATTAACATGTCACAACTCTCAAGGGATCAAATCAAACAGTGTCAGTCTTGTGTTTCTGTTTGACTAGGACCTGGTCTTCTTCTTCGAAAACTGTGTCCCAAGCACATCTGCGCTTACCTGCATCGGCCTTCATCTTGCTTTTAGAAGATAAGCAGTTACACAGGTGACGTGATTTCAGTTCCTTCTTGACTCAATCATCATGGTGAGGAAACCAAACTCAGTGTTTGAGGGCTCTGTTGGTGGGTGAAATGCCACAATGTTCTTCGTGTGCCAGTTCAATGAGTTGTTGCCTTAAAATCTCAAGCAAGACAATTCTTGAACCTCGTGGTATAACGTCTACCTCAGTAACAGAAAGTTCTTCCTGCACATTTCTGAATTAATGATAATCAACGTCATCTGTGAGAGTTTGAGTATGCTTTCTCCATGATTGTGTTGCAATGATATCCGTGAGTGTGAGCATGTGTCTGTCTGTGTTGGTAGCAGCAACGATCATCTCAATGGACAGAGCTGCAGGGGTGCTGTACATATATACTCTTCAGCTGTTTTTGACGTTGTACTGTGTTGCTGTAACGGCACTCGTGAAAAGTAATCTGTGTGGTTTTGATCCTTCCCTGTCTTATGCACAATAGTGTAATCATACTCTTGCACTTGCAACCCCCACCTCTCGAGGGGGCATCTTGGCTTTTGGATTATCGATGATGGTGAGGAATGCTGGTGGTCAGTGACAAGGGTGAAAGGCTCTCTGTAGCGCGCCACATGAAACTTTTCACAAGCCCACACTGCAGCCAGGCTCTCTTTTTCAGGCTGAGAATAGACACATTCAGTCTGACATTAACTGCTGCTAGCGTGGGCCACAATGTGCACTCGGGTGTCCATTGTGTTGAGCAAGGATCCTGCCCAAGCCCACGGGCTTGCATCTGCTACGATCTCAGTATCGAACTTCGGATCAAAATAAGCTGTTTCAGTTGCATTTTCAATTGCGTGGTGGACAACTCTAGATGTAGTTCGTAGAGGCCTCTCTGGCTGGCATGGGCAATGCCCTCTGCCATCCCATTGGGGTACTCTCTGTCCGCCATACTTAAATCTGCACCTTAATCATTGCCACTTACCATAAATAATGACACTTAAGTTGCATCGGAAAGGACACTTGGCAAAGACAGCCTTTGCAAAGCCTGCTGCTCGTTTATTGGCTGATGATTGTGCAATGGATTCCACCTCGAAAGCATTACCGGAATGAGAGTCGAGCAGGATGAAACTTGTGTAGAGCTTACCGGATTCTGTGGCGTCCCACGCACCAGACACCCTTTGAAACCCACAGGGCCTGGGCCTTCCTTCTTCGCACTCACACATCCTGTATCAAGCACACAGCAGGACAGGCGTTCTGAGCACTGCTTGGACTTCCGGCCACCAGTACGTCCCGAGCTGCAGACTGCCCACACACTTTTTTTCGTGCATCTCTGTCCTTTCCTGTCTATGTGTGCGTGAAAGAGCAATCTTTTACGACAGGCCCACATGGGGGTTTTACGACAGGCCCACGTGGGGGTTAACAGGCCCACATGGGGGTTTTACGACAGGCCCACATGGGGGTTTTACAACAGGCCCACATGGGGGTTTTACGACAGGCCCACATGGGGGTTTTACGACAGGCCCACATGGGGGTTTTACGACAGGCCCACATGGGGGTTATCCTCTCTTTCTTGAATTCTGGAGAAGGCCGGCCGCAGAAACGTATTGGGTAAACGTTAGGGTTAAAGACACAGCCCTCCCTTGGCCAGAGCCTAGATTTGTCTCTTTCATGGGTTGGAACCAAATACTCTTTTTTACACAATTCAAACTCTCCTGTCCTGGCGCCCACGGGTAACAATGGACTCGTTGCTTTTGATGCAGTTTAACCAACATCTTGGTGGCAAAGATGCTCAGTTTCCACCTTCTGCTGTACTCTGTTTCTCCTCTTCATTTCAAGGAGAAATTATCAAATATGATAATGAGACTTTAATGTAATTAGAAAAATGTTCACTTTGACTGGCGCCTGATTGTGTTTTTGTGAGCTGAGTTTACACAATGCCATGCACTGCTACTCATTTCTGTGTTTTTAAATCTCAGTTGCATTAGCGGTGGTGATTTTCCTGCAGTGCAAGTTTAATTAGTGAGAACATTATGTTCTGTACAGCAGCTGTGTTTAGAGCAGAGAATGGGGCTGCATCTCACCAAAATCAGAGGTGAACTGAAGGGACATCACTTGCACTTTGATCCCCAAACAAATCACAGGAAGTGACATCACAGGACCTGTGATCCCTATTGGCAGAGCACTGGCGTCATCTCACCAATATCAGAGGTGAACTGAAGGGACATCACTTGCACTTTGATCCCCAAACAAATCACAGGAAGTGACATCGCAAGACCTGTAATCCCTATTGGCAGAGCACTAGCGTCATCTCACCAAAATCAGAGGTGAACTGAAAGGACATCACTTGCACTTTGATCCCCAAACAAATCACAGGAAGTGACATCACAAGCCCTGTGATCCCTATTGGCAGAGCACTGGCGTCAACTCACCAAAATCAGAGGGAAACTGAAGGGACATCACTTGCACTTTGATCCCCAAACAAATCACAGGAAGTGACATCACAAGACCTGTGTCCAGGGGCTAGTGTGAGGATGGGAATGGTCAGACAGCCTTGTTCAAGGCTCCATGTGGCCAGTAGTCCCTAGGCACAGTTGTAGGTTATTGGCCACACCCCGTGCCCAGCCGCCCGTGAATCTTCACACCTTATATTTCGTCTTGTTTCTTTAATATGTGATATCATGGTCAGCCATACTTTCTTATAGTTGTGTTTTGACCGTGATGAACACATTTCTATGCATTTTAGGTTTTGCATCCTAACCATAACGTCTCTTGACACGAAGATTGGTTCATACTTCATTACTTTGATTAGTGTCTGATTTTAGTAGATAACTCTACCCACCCCTTAATTCATGAATATTTCAATTGAATTAGTGCTGCATTGACACTGCATTAGTCCATTGGAAAGAGCATCTTTTGATGTGATACAAACTTAGTTCACATTTATTGAATCTGCAGAAAACTTTCCCAAAAATATATGCTGGTACATTGGAGTGATCCTTAAAAAACGTATGTGCATTTTCCAAGGTGCAGAGGAATGGAAGGGAAACTGGGTACCCTAAAAGTTGCATTTCCCATTTAAAATGTAGATACATTTTTGTTCTTTGTTGAAACACAATGTGATGGTCAGAATGACAAAGGTCAGACTTGAAGACTGAGTTTCCCCAACTTCGCCCCTTTACTTGGTTTGTTGTAAATCTATTCAGTAGTTCCAGAGAAATATAAGTATAAGTAAACAGATGTGAATATATAAGTCTGACCCACGACTTCCCGGGACTTTCACACGTAGGACCCCCCTCAACGCTCTGAGCATTGCAAACATGTTCAGCACATCCGTCCACGACCCTCTTGCATCCCTCCTTCCATGAACACCCCTTCTGCTCAACTCAACTCATATCCCCCTCCCTCACCTGTTGAATCGACCCCCATACTCAGGGCTGTGTGTGTCCTTTGGATCTCAAATGAATATGTCACCAGACCCCTTGTCCAGTGGTCTCACCAGCTCCTTCTGCCTCTTCCTCTCTGGTTCTCACCTGCAGTGCTGTAAATCTAAGACCATCATGCATTGCTGAGCAAATCAGCTGCAATCCTTGGGAGAGGATGTGGCCTAACGGGCAAGGGTGGTCGATTTAAAATCTGGGGAACAGGGTTTGAGTCTCAGCAATGACGCTCAACAGTCTGCCATTCGGAGCAAATCACTTACTCTCCCCGTGCCTAACAAAAATGAATGTGTAATGTAACTGGTGCTCATGTAGAACACTCTGATACTTTCGGGTCAAGTTTAAGCTATGTAAAACTCCAAAAACGAAACAAAAATGTGTTTCCACCCATGCAATTATCAACCTCTATCTCAAATTATTTTGTGTCCTTTTAAAAAGAAATATCTTTCTTTTTAATGGAGCCAGCATACATTTCCACAATTAAAGACTATTCGAGACAAAAAGTATACCACGTTAATAACTGAATCGACACAAACATAAATGCAAGCAAGGAAGAACAAAGAGGGAAAAGATATTATGAGATACATAACATCAATGAATAAATCAACATTTTAACTTCATTTCAGCCATTTCTCAATCCAAGGACTACTCCCAGTTCATGCTGGACCATATCCTTTTAAACTTTATTAGGGAACTAGGACCTCTAGCCTTGGTGAGGGCTGTTTTGGACTCATAGACCTGTTGCAGTATTGCCCACCATCCCATAATAGTCGGTGATGTGGGATTGATCCAGGCTCTAGCTATACATAAGCGGGAACTCACAATAATGATCAAAAACGGTGACCCTACATGGCCCGCACAGCCTTGCTTAAATCCTAAAAGGATTTGTTTATCAGTTAATTGGAATTTGCACCCTCAATGTTCAGTGAGAAGTAAAACTAAGTGAGCACAAAATTGCTTTAGAATTGGGCAATCCATAAACATGTGATTTAGATCAGTAGCATACATATTACATTTCAAACAGTTTAATTTATGGGGAGCTCGGGACCGTACCCATTTAGAAATACGTTCGGACTGAAATGTTGAAGCTTGAGACTAACAGAAGTGACTGACTGATCTGAGCTTGCTAGAGCATCCTAGATTTCATTAGCCGTCATCTCGTAAGATAAAAGCCAGCTCCACCTTGAAGCTCTCTGCAAGCTATCATCTCATACCTGTGAAATAAGTTTCTGATAAAATACGCTGATAGAAATCTTATCAGAAGTTTCATATATACATGCCAACATTTCCGATGTTCCCTGTTCAATTTGCAATCTACACCCATTTAGGAGATAATCCCTGACTTGTAGATACTTAAAAAAGAATGATGTGGGAGCCCAATGAGTGGAATGTATGAAAACCCTGGTAATCACGCCAATGGTAAAAAATCTGATTCTCCGGCGTTCCCACATGTTCCCCACACTATCAAGGAACATGTCTGGGAATACTGGGTTACCCACAGCATAGTACACTTATGAAGTGTAGGGAAGGAGTATTTCTTGCAGATTTCTTGACATATCCATTCTATATCCCCGACTTTCTTGAACCTGACCCTCGCAGAGAATTCCAATAGAAGCCCATGTTCACACCAGAAGATGGGCTTCTATTGGAATTCCCAAGGGCATATTGTCAAGCCCATTATCGCCGCTTTAGCTGCAGTTTTCTGCCGCTAAAGCGGCGATAATTGTAACGCCGTTTCTTGATAATATGCCCCTTGGTTTCTTCTGGAATATAAACTAAAGCTTCTGCTGGATTACTAGAAAAAAGACACAATATCATTGGCATAAGTAGTTAGCTTAAGATTCATGCCATTTAGGTTTACTGGATGGACGCCCCTATTCTGCAATAAGTGACTGAAGAATGGCCTAATATATAGTGAAAATAATAATGGAGAGAGTAAGCACCCCTGACGAGTGCCCCTGAGTACCGAGAATAAAGCGGACGAGATGCCACTCAACATAACCTTAGCTTCTGGTTTCTTATAGAGTGTCTGGACAAGTGCTATGAACCAAAGTCAAAGCAGGACTGCCCTCATTGCTGACCATAATGCTTCCCAGATAACTCTGGCTAAAGCCTTCTCGGCATCCAGCATTATCATACCAGTCTGTTCCTTCATTTTCCCTGAGACAACAAAGGCCGCTGTAACAGTGCTAACATGAGCCGTAGTGTCTCTGCCTGGGATGAACCCATGTTGCTGGCCTCAGTCTAAGCCATATATAAGGGGGGGGGGGCAAAACGATTTGCCGATATTTTCACGGAAAAAAAGAAGATGGCGGACACACTCTGATGCAGTGAGTACGTAACTTGAACAACTCCAGCACTATCACACCACTTCTCTGATTGCCTCGATGTGTTTCACGGGCTGAGTAGCCTGCTTTGCCATGCATGCTCCTATCTGCTACCGATGTGCTGGCGACACGTCAAAGTTTCCTGTCACCACCTCCAGCTGATCTGGGAGGCGAGGTGGTTCACCGGGTCGTGCTATACCATCTTGGGCTGTAAAAGCCCAGCGCTGGCTTCACAGCACCCTGGCGCCCAACGAGGAGGACGAGGGGGCCGCACAGTCGTTACATCAGCAGCTGTAAGCTCAGAAACCTCTGCAGAGGAAGTGGCGGCAAAAGCAACAGCATCAGCGGCACATGGCGGCCAAATTCTTGATACTGGCCCCGGATCACGGGCCGATCCTGAAGCTGCTCCAGTCAGGAAAGGTGGTATGTCTGCTGCAGTCCTGTGGGCTACAAAACTCCACTCATGTTTCAGAAATGGTGGATACACTGCTCAACGCCGTGCAGGCAGAACGTGTCGCTAAATGTCAGGACACTGTAGGATGCCAAGGGCACTCTCTCTCATTCTCACCTCAACAATTGGGTAATTTTCAACATGCCTTGCAGGTATGGAGCAATGGAGAGGAAGAATCACCTATTGTGGGGCCTAATTTGAAAGAAGGTCTGGAAGGCTCTGGGCTGGAAGGCTCATGGCCGGCTAGAGAGGAGAACCCAGCTGCCCCAAATGTGTTAAACTTAGCATCGGCAATGGTACACACTGGTGTACCCAGGGGCCCAACAGATCACTCAGCCGACACAGCTGACAACAGCGGGGTGTCTTCAGTGTCAACAGCAAGACTCGAGGCCATAGATGCTAAAGCAAGTGCCCCCTCCGGGTAACAAGCAGTCCAAAGTCAGAGCGGGAAAAGGTCAAGGAGGAATTAAATGCCTTTATGGGGAATCTGAGGGCAAACACCATAACAGCACTGTGTCGAAACGTTCAAAGGGGGCCTCTAAGGCCAGTCCACTGTGCAAATGGGTCACCTCCAAAGGGGAAGTCAAAGCCCTATATTGCCTCCTACGAGAGTATCAGGGGAGGGTCTGTCTTCAGTGACTTGCCAAGGATATCAGTGTAGCACAATATCTAGTCCAGAACTGCAGTCTAGCTCAATAGGGATCTCAAATTTGCCAGGATCTTCTCTTAAATCTAGTGAGGTGGAAGAGCCCTCACTGTCTACAATTTTGCAATTGCTGCATACTCAACGAGTACAGGAACAAGAGCACTGCGTGCAAGTAAATGTAGATAGTCGGGAAATAAAGCAGGCTCCAATGGAAGTTACAAGCAAAGTAGCACTGCTTTCCTCAGAAGTCTCAGACCTACAACAGCGTGTGGCAGGGGCAGAGGAGGGTAGCTCTGTGGTGGTCAAATCAATAAAAACTCAGGATAATCAGATGGGTTTTTGCAGGGCAAAGTTGAAGATCACAATGCCCAAAAAACGTAAGGGTCTTTGGCATACCTGAGGAGAAGGAAGGTGCGGACCCTAGAGCATATATGGTCAAAGTATTTCGGCACACATTTCCTGATCTCGCGGATTGGGATATGGATTCTCAGGTCCAGAGGGCTCACAGACTTCCATCATTCTAGCACAAAGAGCTTGCACAAAATCACCTTATACTCACCCACTGCTGGTATATATTCGTAACTTCTCACTTTGACAGGCAATCTCTATTAAAGCCCGACCCACAACTCCCACAATGGTAGATTCTATGTCCATTTTTGTAAGGCCAGATTTGTGCAAAGCTGCGATGGACAGGTTCCTGAAATAATCAAGCAGCCCAAAAGGTACCGAGTGTCAGCATCTTGGTATGGGACGATGCTTAGACCCATAAAGGGTAACTGTAGGCGTCTTGAGCGGGTTTGGAGGACGGGCTATACTGAAAAACATAAAAAGGGCTATAATCTGGCCCTGGAGGAATATAAGGAAGCCATAAAATGTGCAAAAGCGACCTACTTTACAACTACAATCTACAAAGCCAAAAACTCCTCGAAGGAGCTCTTTAAAACAGTCACAGCTCTAGCCAAACGTCCGCAGGACAGCCTCCTTAAACTGGACCAAAATGTTGTGGATAAAATTGCCACCTTCTTCCAAAATAAAGTACAGGCAGTATATGAAAAACTGCAGAAACCAGTTCCACGACAGTAGAAAATGATGCAGATCCCGTGGGGGACAACCCCTCTCGGAGCAGGATGTCAGAGTTCTCTGTTTTAGCGGCAGAGAAAGTCAATGATATACTATTATTGACAAAATCAGGCTCGCCTCTGGATCCCTGTCCCCCATCAATATTGCACCTAGTATCTGAGCAAGTCAGTGTACAACTTACCCCTATGCTTAATAGGGTAATTAGTTCTGGTGTTTTTCCTCAGCTATGAAAACAGGCTTGCATTAGGCCGATTATCAAGAAAGCCACACTGGATCCCACTGAGACTAAAAATCACCGCCCAATATCATGTTTTTCCATTAATAGTTAAAATTATGGAAAAAGCAATTCATCTAGAACTCATGAACTATTTGGATGGTAATGTAATCCTTGATTCCACACAACATGACTTCAGGTCAAGACATTCCACCGAATCTCGCATTAGACGTGTACCGCAAAGCCCACGCCATTGGATTCCTGCATTGAACATGCGGGCCTATTATAGCCTGCTGGGAATTCAAAAATGGCTGTCTCATACAAGACGTTTTAAAGGTTACATATACCTTTGTAAACTGAATTACAGAACAAGGGGTTTCCAAAAGGGACTAACATATCTTGGATTTTGTCCTTTGGGCTTTGTAAACGTATGCTAGAAATAGAAAAAACAGACATATAAACAGAGATCTATGGTACATATTTTTGGAACTACCTATTTAGGTAAACTTCTGGTATCCTACCTCGTGGGAAATACGGACATCGCTAGCAAACTAGGAAAATATCGGTTGTATTTGGATCGTGAATGATAAATCTCCTCGGGGTAATAGGAAAGTTATAATCACAGAAAAGAATATTGTTTAAAAAGCCTTGAGGAAGTCACCTGGTGTGACGAAACACGTGTCGGCTGTTGCGTATTCGGATCAAGACTGTAAAGCTACAGATTTCCTTTATAAACAGTCTCTTCAATGTAATGCTTGTTTAGGGACAATGGGTCTTTATGGTCTTATTTGAAAAACTGTGATGTTTTACACAATGTCTTGTTTATATTAAAAAGAATATTTTTTGTATAAACCTATCTTTGTTTATTGCCAGTGATATATTGACACAATGAAATGCAGTTTGCTTATAATGGTTGTATACAGGTCAGAACAGGGTATTGCTTTGGAGTGCCGGGATATTTGTATATTATATTGCTTTACATAGTGACTGTTTACAGGATCTGTGTATTTGTGCACCTAAGGTAGTAAGGCGCATTTTTCATCCTGAGTGGCACCCTAACAAATTGCTTTTTTGTCATTTGTAGATTAGGAAATTTAGAAAAACATTTGGACCGCCCAATCTGATTATATATTGCATTCTGAGGTGCGATCCGCTATACATTACTACCACTTTTGTGTTTCTCGAATCCGCCTTGATAATGGCAACGGAAGAAATACGCAAACAGGTGGATGAAGGGGGCAGAGCCGTACTCATCCTACTTGACCTATCCGTAGCATTTGACACCGTTAACCATGTGGTGTTGGAGCAGTGGCTGAAGGCAGTAGGCAATAGGCAATAGAGGGACGGCTCTAGCCCTTCTTTCTTCCTTCCTGGCATCCAGGGAACAACTGATCCACTGAGAGGGTCTTAAGTCTGCAAACCTGTGCCTCCCGTGTGGAGTCCCACAGGGATCAGCTCTGTCGCCAACGCTATTCAACATCTATGTTACCCCTTTGGCCAGATTAATTAAACAGCATGGTTTTAATCTGGTCTCGTATGCGGACGATACCCAGATTGTGGTCTCGGTCTCACAGAGGGTGGACATCACAGAGACCCGGTTCCGTAACTGTCTTAATGCAGTTATGGCCTGGATGAGCACAAACTTCCTCAAACTCAATACTGAAAAGACCGAGGTCATTGAGTTTGGGAAGGGCCCCTCAGTTTGGAATCAACTATGGTGGCCTGCGGAGGCTGGGAGCTGTCCAGTTCCGGTGACCAAGGTTAAGAATTTAGGCTTCATGTTCGATAGTGAATTAAAGCTGGGGAAGCAAGTCAATCAAGTAACCTCCGCCTGATTTTTCACGTTGAAAGATCTGCGCAAAAGCTTGCAGTTCATCCCATTCACTTTAAGGAAAACGGTAATAGGAGCCTTTTTACTCTCCAGAATCGATTATGGGAATGCGCTATACTTAGGTATAGACAAAGGCCAAACTGCTAAACTACAAGCACTGCAGAATGCGGCTGCCCGAGTGCTGCTCGCGCTCTCCAAACATTACCCCACGTCTTCTAGTATCAGACAGCTTTATTGGCTTACCATCCCAGAAAGAGCAAAATTCAAAGCATTCTGCCTTGTGCATAAGGCGCTCTATGGTGGCGGTGCCATAGACATTCAAAGGCTATTTTCTTGGTACCAGCCTCTGCGTAGTCTGAGGTCTGCCAATACAGGATTGGTTCTGGTCCCCAGAATAAAAAAGGCCAGATGGGGTGGGAAGAGTTTTTCACATCAAGCTGCTAAATTGTGGAATTCTCTCCCCTCTCAGCTGAGACTGTAATCTAACAGGACCATCTTCAGGAAACAGATAAAGATCTGGTTGTTTCCCAATGCCCTTAATTAGGAGGTCTTTGGCTTAGTATTAACTGTCCTCAGTGCCAAGACGCCTCAGCAATCGAGCGCTATATAAATGCATCAGTCAGTCAGATGGAAGTTAGGCCAGCTGATAGATCCTTTAAAGGCAATAGGTGGACAGGTCTTCTTGTAGGAACCAGCGCATCTTAAAGTTATTAAACTCTACTATGCCCATGATGAGATAGTCTTGTCATGGAGCGCGATTGCGCTGTGCCATGACGAGACTATCTCGTCATGGACCCCGCCCGCTAATACAATGCCCGGCACAGGAGGGGGAAAGGGCGGGGCACTCAAGGGGTTAAAAACGGTCGCTCACAATTTTTTCATACAGAACTGGAAGCCAAACAATTACTGACTCACTGGTAATCAGATGGTATATAATATTTGGGGGCTCCTCTCCTCTTCACGTCTGTTAACGTGGCCCTAAGTTGCGGGTAGCATTGTGTATTATATATACTTGATGACTTCTGCTACTCTTAAGGATGGGAAATGTTCTACTTTGCATGTCTTGTTTTCTCTTTAGACTTTTTTCTTCTTACTGGTGGCAGTCAGGGGTGGTGTGGTGAAGCAGGGGTGGTTTGCGTTGCGTGATCCAAGAAGGCTGCACGGGGGAGGTTGATTCCTTTTTCTAGACACACGGGGGACACAGTCTGGGTGGGTTAGTGAATGCACAGACAAAGTGTTTTCTCCTAATCTATTGGCACTGTCAGTTGTGGGGTGGAGGGAAGGGAGGGGGTCAAAGGAGCCAGGCAAATTATTACCTTATCTTCAAATATTGATTTGTGAAAAAAACAGGGAGTTTGTGTCGAAACAGAACAAAGGGGAAGATAGTATGAATAAGACTATGCAATGTCTAACATGAAGTATATGTGCTGGAATGTCGCAGGATTGAATCAAACCAGGAAGCGCCAACTGATTTGTGAAGAGCTCAATGTGTTCAAACCACATATACTAGGTCTAACTGAAACCCATTTGGCCCATAAAGATAGGCACAGATGAAGCAGCTGGGATACGACGTTTTAATGCGTACTTCCCAAACAGTCTCAATCCGGAGGGTAGCTATAATGAAACCCAAACATTTAGTAGTAAACATACTCAGGACCACTGCAGATTCTAGAGGAAGGCGGACCATAGAGCAGCTAATAATCTCAGGACAGAAGGAAACTATATGTGTAGTGTACGGTCCAAACATCAACATATATGATTATCTAAGCTCAGATTTACTTGATTGGGCAGGAGATTTAAAAACTACGGGGAATTTTAACTGTATAACTAACCCAGGGGTGGGCGGAATTTGCAAAATTCACTTTCGCAAATTATCGCGAAAATGTTAAAAATCTCCGCAAACACGTGGAAATATCGCGAGGATGCGGAAGTTTTTTTTCCGCCCGTTCGCGGTATTTTCTGCGTGGTCGCGGCTCGCCAACTTACCCATGCGGTTGCTCGCAGGCGCGGCCATCTTGTTTTCACTTGTCTCGCGGTGCATGATCGCGAGAAGAAAGACATGATCGCACGACGAATGACGTTACTGCGGGCGCGAACTGTCGCGAGACAGCGCAAATGGCTACCAACAATCCAACAACTCGTGGAGAACGCGACCGGATCGGGAAAACTTGTCGGCGAACGCGGGGATTCAGGTAAGGCGATCGCGCGCACGTGAGAATGTATTATTTTACAGCGCGAGCAAGCAAAAAATTTCTGGTAAAATGCGGATTGCGGAAACTTTTACATTTTCGCGCTCTCCGCGGAACACGAAAATGTCAAATTATCGCAATTTCCGCGAGCGGAACGGAATTTTAGCCCAGGCCTAAACTAACCACAGGGTTGATACGACAAACTAAAAGGCACAGGCAAGGATGGGCAAGACCCGCTCCTCTATATTAGAACTTATGCGGATACACAAACTAGACGATGCTTGGAGGACAATATTTACGACTGCACCAGGCATGGCTTTGGAGAATGCCCACATCGAGGTCTGTCCCAAGATCAGACGGTAACCTTATTATGTTAACTATACAGGTGGGAATCTGAGACAGGGGTGGTCACCGCCCATTCTCATTACCTCCTAGTTACTTAGCAATTCAGTATATCACTCACACCTTCGAGGGGCACTAGTGGAATTCATAAGTAATAATAAAGGATCTGTCACGGGAGCAGTAGTCTGGGACTGCATGAAGGCGAACGTCAGGGGGGGTGACCCTCCAGTTTATTTTAAATGCAAATAGGCGTCTGCCTGAAAAAACTGAATATGTTGTCAGGGTGGTCTGATTTAGAACTTCAGCATGCACAGGCAATCATCGCAAGGAATCCTGCTGAGCAATCAATATATCTTAGGTTGATAGAGAAGCGGCACAGGCTCAATCGAGGATCACTTGAAAAAGTGGATGCTTGTTATAATAAGAATAACATTTCACAATATGAATACAGCGAGAAAATTGGTCGGCTTCTTGCTAACCAAATTTTGGATAAGAGGGTTAGATCTAATATCAAGCGTATTGAAGGCAAGAGAGGGGTGTCATATATAATATCTCAATCTATCGCAGAGCAATTTAGAATCTTTTGTGGAAGGGCATATAGCTAACCAGCTGCCCCATCAACTCCAGCATTTTGGATTATGTACAAGAGAGCCATCTACCTTGGCTGGAGCCTCAGCAGATGTTGCTGCTACAAGAGGACATAATGCAGGGTGAGACTGAGGACGCTATCAGTGCTCCGCCCTCAGGTAAAGCCGCGGGTGATGATACAATCTCCCTTGAGTTTTCTAGTCTTTAGGGATATTCTAGCACCAGAACTCACCGACTTAATTACATACATACAAGGGAGGAGACGCCCCTGTTTCTTGGGGGACGACTAATATTGTAGTATTTCTCACAAAAGGGCAAACCACAGAGGGATAAAGGCTCGTATCGGCCAACCTAATTGATTAACTCAGATGCTAAAAAAAAAAATCTAATTCTTTTGTCTCCAACACTGTTAAACTGTTGATCTTCAAAAGACTTCTTTCCCACCTCTCCTCTTTCAATCTACTGAATCCACTGCAATCTTGTTCCAGCGCCTTCACTGCAGTGAGATTATCAACGTACATTACAGATTTCATCACTTCTGCTCATCATTATCACCTGTCCTTGTTTCTCATCGTCCCTGATTTGTCTGTCATGTTTGACAGTCAATTTCTGTGTCGTGCTAGAAGCCCAGTGCGAGGGATCACAAGTGTTCTCTTTCTTGCCACTTACATCACTCTGTCTCAGGCTCAGGTTTCTCCCCACTCTTACCGCTCATGTCCCTGGGACTCTCTTCTTCTTCGTTTACTCCACTACCATCAGTGACAACTTATCCTCCACCACTACCCACAATGAGAACTTATCCGCCACCACTACCCACAATGAGAACTGATCCGCCACCACCTCCCTCAATGTCAACTTTCCCTCCAGCAGTGCCCTCAATGAGAACGTATCCTCCACCACTACTTTCAGTGACAGTTTATGTTCCACCAGTACCTTCAATTCCAATGTTTCCTCCACCACTGCCTTCAGTAACAACTTATCCGCACCAATAGCCACAATGAGCACGCATCCTCCAGCACTACCCTCAATGACAACTTATCCTCCACCAGCGCCCTTTGCTTGTGTCACCGGCACGTCAGTGATACTCTTCATATTCCTCTCGCTCCCTCCCATTTGACAGTGTCATTTATGGTCTTCCTACTCTGTCCAAACACAGAATGGCTCTCCACCCACTAATACCAAATAATTCACTTCCCTGCCTTGTACACCCACACCACCCTTAAAGGACTCGTCTTCTTTTCCCGCAGTTACTTAATGTTGGAAATGGCCCTCCAAACCTTTTGACTTTCTCCTACTCTTTTTCTCACCTTGTTTTTGCTGCCTTTAGAACTCTGGGCACTTTACCACTGCTAACCAGTGCTAAAGAGCATGTGCTTTCTATTTTAAACCTGGTAAAATAGTTTTCTCCACAATTGACATATATAATTTATTTATAAGTCCCTAGTAAAGTGCACTACATGTGACCAGGGCCTGTAATTTAAATGCTATTAGTGGGCCTGCAACCCTGATTGTACCGCCCACGTAAGGAGCCCTTCAAGCGTGTCTCAAGCCAGCCATTGCAGAGCCTGTGTGGCAGTTTTAAACTGCCATGTTGGCCTGGCAAGTCAACCCTCCTTTTTAATATTTATAAGTAACCCCTAAAGTAGGTCCAGACCGCCCAAGGGCAGAGTGCAGTGTACTTAAAAAGTAGGACATGTATTTTAAAGTTTTACATGTCCTGGTAGTGAAATACTCTTAAATTCGTTTCTCACTACTGCAAGAGTTATCTCTCGCATAGGGTAACATTGGGATTGCCGTACCACATTGTAAAAGTGCCATTTCCAATGGGGAAGAGAAATTTGGTGTCTCTGAAATGACAATTAAAAACACAACTAATGGTGAAGTTGGTGTTTAAAGTGCAGCTCTGAAAAGGCCACTTTTAGAAAGTTGGCATCTTCTTACTGTAACCATTTGGTGCCTTCTGCCAGTCTCTGGCATACATGTCTGGGGTGGGTGGCAGCTGGCTTCCTGCATTCCCTCTAAACAGCCACACACAAAAGAAGTGTAGGTGTGACTGAGTGACCATCTGTAGCCTGACACACGTGAAAGGACTCTGTGCTGTACCCACACAAAGGGTTGCATACCCCCGTGTAGTGAGTCTGGAACCAGGGCAGGAAAGACTGCGCACTTCAAGGCATCTCTTCGAAGTCTCCCCCCACTTGAAAGGCCCAACTGTGATAAGTACTGGACCTCTGACACCACCAAATCAAAACACTTCTAGAACTGAGGACATTCTACCAGGAAGAAGGACTGCTGTGCTTCTGGAGGGACTGCCACATTGCTGAACTGCTTTTCTCTGTCAGCATGATGCCTCTTGCCTGAGAGTGAGAAGGACTGGACCTGCATCTTTACATCCCAGAACCATAGTATCTCCAAGGGCTTGTTGTTTTGCCTTCTGTTTTCTGACATCTCAGGTATATCAAAGACTTCTTTCTCCATCTTACAACCACCACCTGGACTCTGTCTGCTCTGAGTTCTGCTCTGCCAAGGGGTGCCAATCCAGCCTTGGGCCCTTGGAAGAGAGTACCAAGTTATTTAAGTAAGAAAATCCACTCATCTATGACGTTGCGGCAATCAGAACTAGCGCACCTCCCTTGACACTCACGCATCGCTGCTTCTGCCTGAACTGCAGACACCACATCACTGACTGTGCAACACATCGTCCCCTTTTTCCGACACATCTCCGACTTTGCGCAGCTCAGCACCAAAGCATCACTTTGTGCTGCTCGCATCACCTACAGCCCAGCTGTTCAAGAGCGAAGCATTGCTCAAATGTTCATTGCATCTTGACTCTCGACACATCTTCGACTTAGCGCAGCTCGGAACCGACACTTTGCCTATATCTGCGGGATTGACAGTGACGCATCGCGTCTTTTGGTCCACTCATTGCCCTTGACACATCAAAGATACTGTTCAGCGGGCCAGAGCCGGTCCCTGTATCTGACTCACACACCATCGTGGTGGCCTGAACTTTTGGTTTTTACCCCCAGTCAATCGCGACCAGATAGCCCTGTTTGGCGCTAATTTGTTTCTAAGCGCTGTTTTGGCATGTAATCTTTAAAAAATCATATCTCGACTTCTATGGAGTCTTTTGGTGGTATTTTCACTGTGTTACTGTTCGATGTGTTGCACAAATACTTTACACATTGCCTCTTAAGTTAAACCTGAATGATCTGCACCAAGCCGCTAGAGGGTGAGCTATATTATTGACTTACCCTGACTCGGACTGTCGTTCCTGCTTGAACAGGGTGCATACCTCTGCCCACCAGAAACCCAATTTCTAATACCTAGTCACCCTCCTGGTCTGCTAGGAACCTTGTTTATCATTTTAATATCAGCATGAGTCTGGGATCAGTCAACCTCCACTGTTTTTGATTACAAACCGGCTATTCCAAATTTATAGGGTTATGTATCCCTTTTTTATCACAAATAGAGGAACAATTTACACCAAACTTGACCTGAGGATAGATCTTCGATCTGAATAAATACTTTTTGTGGGTTTGCCTAAATATGTTCAGCAGTTTTCAAGTTATTAAAATATTTAAAATAGGCCTATTCACATATCTATTGATGAGGTGACACAAAAGGCCTGACTTAGGCCCA
Organism: Triturus cristatus; assembly: GCF_964204655.1. NCBI lineage: Eukaryota > Metazoa > Chordata > Amphibia > Caudata > Salamandridae > Triturus > Triturus cristatus. The sequence continues at coordinate 67,556,942 of NC_140591.1, forward strand.
GATTTATAAATCGGCAGACAGCCCGTTGTTCCCCTAGGGTGACGAAGCAAATTACTCCATCCCCCGGGTGCAGCGACCGCCTGCCACATTTATAAGGACAGCCAAGCAGGCAGTCATTTATAATGCACTGGCAGTAACTGCAGTCACTGCGGCTCCTGCCAGTGCATTGCACAGTGTGGGGCAGGGCTCCATCAGCAGGACGCAGCCCTGCACCAAACCGTTTTCTTTTTTTTTTCAAAAAGAAAATCCAGAAACTAGACTTCCTTTTTGAAAATAAAAAATAAAAAGCACACTGGTCAGGGGAACACTATCAATGCACTGGGAAAGGAGACACTGACAGCACGCTGGTATATGGGGACGCTGTCGATGCACTGGGAGAGGAGACACTGACACAGCCCACTGGGACAGGGGGACACTTATGATGCACTGGGAGAGGAGACACTGAGACAGGGGACAGTATTGACATTGACATAGTACACTACCAGGAGATGCAGACACAGTGCACTGAGACAGGGAGACACTGACACAGCCCACTGGGACAGGGGGACACTATCAATGTACTATAAGAGGAGACACTGGCACAGCACACTCATACATGGGGGCACTATCGATGCACTGGGGGAGGAGACACTGACACAGCACACTGGGACATGAGGACAGTATCGATGCTCTGGGAGAGGGAGACACTGACACAACCCACTGGGACAGGGGGACACTTATGATGCACTGGGAGAGGAGACACTGACACAGGGGACAGTATTGATGCACTGGGAGAGGAGACATTGACATAGTACACTGCCAGGAGATGCAGACACAGTGCACTGAGACAGGGAGACACTGACACAGCACACTCGGACATGGGGGCACTATCGATGCACTGGGGACACCGACACAGCACACTGGGACAGGGCGACACTATCAATGTACTATAAGAGGAGACACTGGCACAGCATATGAGAAGTTGGCCTGATATATGCTGTCCACTAGTTATAGTGGGCACCTTGTATCAGTCCAAACAACCCCTTATTGGTTATAGGTTAAAGACAACCTTTATTGAAAGCTATCCTAGTGGTAGCTATGGAGAGCAGCCTTCAGGCTAAGTCTTGAAGGAATGTAAAGCAGCTTGTTTTACCAGTCTATAATCTCTTGAGTCACTAAATGAAAGATATCCACACCAGGTATATATATAAAATATATGTATTTATTACTAAACACCCCCTCCTAGTCTCTTTATGAGACTAGAGGTGAAAACACATAAGTTACACTTCAATAATCACAGTAAAATAGCACAAATACACGTCAACCCCTAGGGGTCAGCCAAACCATATACTAAAATAGTGGTATAAGAACCACGACTTAACTAGACACAAGGCCTAGAGCCTGTAGAATCGCTGGGACCCCAAGGAACCACCCAAGGTAGTGACACAGGGGACCCACGGGGCCTTGTACAGTGTGTGAACACAGCCGCGAGCTCCCGCTAACTTCTATGGGGAAAGTCCCGGTTAGATTTTTAAAGATTAGGGACTCTTAGAAATGAGTCAGGACCAAACCCTTTTGGACTTAGGAAGTTCTAGGGCTAGCACCCATGGGAGCACTGGAGTACTCGTGTTACCTCACCCAGGGAAGCCGGGTGCATAGGTGTCTTTTGGTGTCGGGTCGCATCATCGATTTCAATGGGAGCTGGCGAAGAAGTGCTGCTGCCGTGAAGATGCGAAGTGTCCGAAGAGATCCAAGCCTGGATCGAGGATGAGAAGAACCTGAAAGCAGAGGGGACAGAGTCTGAGTTACTAGCCAGTGACCAGGAAGGCGATGAGCAGATGCCCACCGATGTCGGGTGATTTAAGGTGAAAGAGGGGAAGCTTGACTCTTCAGCCACGAGGACCAGGAGGCGCCGAGGACAACCAGGAGCTGGATTCAAGCTGAACCACAAAGGATGTCGAGTGCTGCCGCATTGGTGCCCGGATTGGACACAACAAGCCTTGGCAGCAGCAACCCATGCAGAAACGAGAAAGATGCTTCGGTGCAGACCAGGACGATCTGTGGGACTCACCACTTGGTTCGAAGTCAGGGCACGTCTGGAGCAAACAGGGAAGCCCAAGGAAATTCAAAGTTACCCCCTCAGGGACCCACCAGTCAACAGACCAGGGATCGCGAAGGGACCTCGAGACGAAACACAAAATGGCGGCCCACGGGTCACTCGGAATGACCAGGCCGACAATCTTCAGTGGATTCAGTGCTCGAGGTGGGGGCTACAAGTCAGCCCAATCACGATTTCGGTCGGCCTCTGAGATGTCTGGAAATCCTCTTCCTGGGCTGCAAATACTTCGGAGTCCAGCGGGAGCTTCGATGATGCAGACCGGCAAATTGCTTCTTTGGTGCCTGCCAAGCAGGGGAGTCACTCCTTGACCCCAAGGGAGATTTCTTCAGTCCTCTGGTCTTGAGCAGAGCGTCGAAGGTCCAGGATTCAGCTTCAGAGTTTCGTCCAGGGTAATCTAAAGTCCTAAGGACTGGGGTCCCATACTTATACTAAGGTAGGGGGTTGGACATACTCTGGGTACCCACCTATGGGAGGGTTTGGAAAGAGAGGTGGCTACACCCATTTCCTTTGTCCAGTTTTGCACCAGAGCGGGGGCTGGAAGCCCCTGAACCGGTTTGAGCTGGACTATGCACATGGAAACCAAATGTGCCCCCAGTGCAGGACTTCAAAGCATTCAGAGAGTGCTCCCACCCAGCCCCAATACACATAAGCCTGTCTGGGAGGTGGTTACACCTTCCTGTGACAGGGAACCTATTGTCCAGGTTTCCCCTGCTGGAGTTTCAGTCAGCAGCAGTAGGCCAGACCCGTGTCTGTGGCTGTGTGAGAAGTTGGCCTGATGTATGATGTCACTAGTTATAGTGTACACCTTATATCAGTCCAAATACCCTTATGGTGATTGGTTGTAAAGTCAACCTTATAGACCAGCTATCCTAGTGGTAGCATGGACAAGAGCAGTCTTAGGCTAAACTCTGAATGGCATGTGAAGCCAGCTGTGATACCATATATAATCCCTTGAATACCAAATGAAAGGACACCACAACAGATATATATATAAAATAAAATGTATTTATTCTAAGCAAACCCTCAGCACTCTTTATGAGATTAGAGGTAAGTACAACACAGTCTTATTAATGCATACAGTAAGTCACACAGGTAAGTAATACAGTTAGGCCCTAGGGGCCACGCAAACCATATACTAAGTAAGTGGTATAAGAACCACTGTCACGGAATTAGAATAGGCCTAGGCCTAGGGAATCGCTGGGGCTACACTACACTAGCGTTAGTTAGGAAGTGGGAGGCCCACGGGATTCGTGTGCAGAGTGGAAACACTCACGCGTAATGCGTAAAAGTCAATAGCAATGTTACAGTTTAGAAATAGATAGATTTAGGACACTTCCGGAGTAGCTAGGAAGTTGAGACTTGAAAACTAGACACTAGGATAGTCACTATCCTGATGAGCACCGGAGTACCCACATTACCTAGCCCACAGGCTGCGGGTGCATAGGGGTGAAGATGCGTCGTTTTCGTCGTCGACTCCTATGGATGCCTGAAGAAAGATGCTGACAGGCAGTCAGGGGAGAATGTCCGGTGGATCCCAAGGCTGGGATCAAGAAGAGAAGAAACCTGCAAGCAGAAGGGACAGAGTCAAGGTCACTAGCCAGTGACCACGTGGAACCAGGAAGGAACCAGGCGATGTCGTGAAGAGTTGCAGGTGAAGGTGAAGCTTGTCGCTGCAGCCAGGAGGACCAGGAAGCGTCGAGGACGACCAGGACCAGGAGGCGAGCTGTCCCACGAAGGCTCTTGCTGTCGGCGGCGTCGAAGTTGGACTAGGACTCACCAAGCCTTGGCAAGCGGAACCCACGAAGAACAAAGGACTTGCTTCTGGTGCAGACCAGGAAGGTCTGGGGTGCTTCTTCTTTGCAGAGAAGCGGGAGCCAGTCTGGAGGAGCCAAACCAGCGCAGAAGATTTCAGGGAGCGTCGTCACAAAGGCCACTAGCCAGCGGGCAAGCAACCGGACAGACGCGGCAAGCAGGAAAATGCTGAAGGGCCCCACGCAGGACTCGTGGAGTGTGGGGGGCTGATCTTCGGTGCAGATGGTGCTTGGGGTTGGGGCTTCTCAATCCCCGGTGCACAACTTCGAGGGTACCTCAGAAGCTGCGCTGTAAGTTACTAGCCACTTTTCCCAGGTAGCCGGTCCCACGTCGCTCGTCGCCTCCACGGATCTCAGCTCTGCTGCAGATGTGGATGAGGGTCGGAGAAGTCTGGAAGTCAAGGCTCTGGTCGGGCTCTGCAGTCGGTTCCTCGTAGAACGGTCGCAAAGCAAAGGGTAGTCTCTTGATGGTGCCTGTTTGCACAGGGTAGCCACTCCTTGGCTACAAGGGAGATTCTTCAGTCTTCTTCTTTCGTCGAATGTCGAAGGTCCAGAGTTTCTGTTCAGTTTTGCAGGTTCAGGATAATCTAAAGTCTTGAGGCCCAACTCCCACTCTTATACTAATCTGGGGGGCTGGGATACCTGCTAGGTCACGCCTTATGGGTGGGACCTGGGAGGGGGTGGTTACACCCACTTCCCTTTGTCCAGTTTCGCGCCAGAGCTGGGGCTGGAGTGCCCCAGCGCCGGTTTGAACTGGACTATGCAAGGAACACCTTGTGTGCCCCAGGCATGTCTCATTCCTTTCAGCCCACCCTGCCCCAATACACTAAAGGCTGTCTGGGGAGGTGCTAGCACCTCCCCAAGCAGGAAACCTATTGTCCAGGCCTCCCTGGCTGGGATCACTCCCAGCAGCAGGAGGTCAGACTTGTGTCTGTGGCAGCAGCATCCATTTTGTGATGCTGAGGCTTTGGTTAGAGATAAACAGCAAAGTAGGATTTTAACATGTCTCTCCCTCTAGAAGGGAGGAATAATATCCTCATCACCAGAAATGGTATGGGGGTATTATTCCAAAGTGTTAGACACCTTACACGACATGTTTTGATAAAGCCAAACCATAGTTACCATAACCGTTTAAGATTATAAGGCACTTTAAGAGTATATGGTAGGCTATATCATAGAACAGCTATAAGGACATGGTTCCGAAAGCTGCAGACAGGCTCAGCTCATGCTAGAGCACCATCTCACATGTTACCAAGCACTCTGCCTCCAGGATTGTTAAGGCCTGCCATAGGAGTGACTGATAGGGACACATGTGTCTATATATAAGGTAGGTATAGGAATACTACACCTAAGCAAGGGGTGATTACACGACCTTGCCCCAGCTGAGTGATCAGCCAGTTGTGTCTGATTGGAAGGCCAGACCAGGGGTGGCATAATACATGCTGCAGCCCCTGGGAGGCCTAGGGTACACCTATGCCCTGGGTACCTAGGGTACACTGTACAGGGTCCAATAAGGTGATCCTTACCAATTGATTATGTACCTAGGGTACATGGAGTCCATTTTACAGAGAGAGCAGACAGCCTGAGACCCTGAATGGCAGGACCTCAGGCCAACTAAGTCGAAAAACCAGCTAGACACTAGGCAAAAAGTTGGGGGTAACCATAGTCAGATATCCACCTTCCTACACAACCCCCCCCCCAAACGAAAGGAGATAAGGCTGGCCTTGACAAGGTAAGCCTCTATTGCCTGAGTGGCCATATAAGGAAGAACCAGCACTGGCATGGTTACCCCCTGTCTCATGGTCCACTAAGCAATCCCTCATCCTAAAGATATCATAGGGTCTCCACCATAGGGAATCTCTACCGTTGGTGTGTCTTTGCAAAGTAAAAGGCTGGTGTTGAGATGGAGTACTGAAGTGAGTGTCCTCAAAGTGAGGCCTCAGCTTCCTCCAATCATCCTCCACCATGGATGCCTTTCTTTCTCTAACTGAGTTGCACTGTGCTCTCAGGGTCAGCCTCTGGCTACCTAAAGCTGGAGGCTGGGTCCCTTTTGTGGGCTTACTGGAGGGACAGGTCAGGTTTGGGGCCCTAAGGTCCCATGTTTGCCTGTGCCCAACAGAATCCCTCTGGGGGAGGTCCCTAACTACCTGTGAAGGGGATCCCTCAGGAATGTTTTTACCCATCACCTGGCTAGGGCTACTAGCCAGGCAATCCACATTCTTTTGATGGGGGGGTTCTTGTGGACAGGGGCCCTCTTGGGGTCCACTGGCCTCCCTGACCTCTGCAGCCCTGGGCTGACTGAGGCAGGGTAGAGAGAGGCAGGCTACCTGCACCAGACTGGGTCCCACCTTGGGAGGGGCCACTGACATCAGAGGCTCTGCCAGGCCAGGCCTGGCTACCTCTGGGGCAGTTCCTTCACAAGGGGTGAGGTCAGATCCCTGAGGAGGCTGACCTTTTCCTAATGTCTGGGGAGAGGGAGACTTTTCTTCCTCCCCACTACTCTCTGTTTGTGTGGAGTGATCCATAGTTTCAGGCTTCACTACACCTATATCAGTCTGAGTGTGGGCTGAGACCATTACAGCCTTGCCAACCTTTTCAGGGAGGCACTCAGTTTGTGTTTGAGCTGTGACTGTCACAGCTCTGCCAGTCTCTACAGGGAAGTCTGTCTGGGCCTGGGCTGTGGCTACCACTGCCCTTCCAACCTTTTCAGGGAGGAAAGCTACTTGGACAGGGGTTGTGACTGGCACAACCCCACTGCCCTTTTTGGAAAGGCCTACCATTTTGGAATGGGTGTCTTGTTCAACTCCAGCCCAAGCTGAGAGTTCTAAGTCATTCCCCAGCAAGCAGTCCACAGGCAAGGTTGGAGACACTGCCACCCTTTTAGGGCCAGTGACACCTCCCCAGCTGAGACATACCTCTGCCATGGGATGACTGTTCTGTTTGCCATCAATGTTAGTTACCTGGTATGAGAAACCAGGCAAAAGCTGCTCAGAGGGAACTAGCCTATGGGCCACCATAGTGATGCTAGCTCCAGTGTCTCTGTAGGCCTCAGCTTTTCTACCATTGATGTAGGGTTCCTGTCTGTACCTACCCAAAGTGTTGGGACAGGCAGTGAAGTTGGCAAACCCCATGCCACCATCACAGACAAGAGTAGCTGCTGTAGGGGAATTGGCTAAGCCAGGATCCCCCTGTGTTCCCCAAGAAAACCCAACCAAATTTTTGGGGGCACTCCCACCACCTGGGGGATTACTGCTGACAGTAATAGGTGGTGTGACAGGAGTAGTTGGAGGAACAGTTTTGTTTTTAGCCTGTGGACAACTGCTGTCAGTTTTCCAATGCCCAGGTGTTTTACACACATGGCAGTAAGGCTTTTTAACTGTGGTAGAGGAGGGAGCTTGGGACCCACCACCCTGTGTGGAGTTTTGGGGCCCTGAGGAAGATTTCTCTTTTGCTTTATCCCCACCCTTCTCTTGAGGCTTGGTGGTATCTTTCTTTTGGTCACCACCCTGATTTTTAGGCCTAATCCTGGTCCTGACCCATTTATCTGCCCTCTTTCCCAATTCTTGGGGAGAGGTCAAATCTGAGTCTACCAGGTGTTGATGGAGAAGCTGGTTCTGACAATTACTAAGGATCTGCTCCCTCATAATCAAGTTGTACAATCCTGTATAGTCCTGCACCTTGCTGCCATTTAACCAACCTTCCAAAGCCTTAGTGGCACAATCCACAAAATCAGACCAGTCCTGTGTCTGTGTCTTCTGGGTGTCTCTGAACAACAACCTATATTGCTCAGTGGTTAAGCCAAACCCATCTATCAGAGCACTCTTCAGGACTTTGTAATTGTTTGCATCCTCATCACTGACTGTGAGGAGCTTGTCTCTACCTTTGTCAGAAAAGGAGAGCCACAAGATAGCTGCCCACTGACTTTGGGGTACCTGCTGTACTTTGCAGGCCCTCTCCAAAGCAGTCATCCATTTGTGGATGTCATCCCCATTCTGATATGGGGGGACTATCTTGCTTAGGTTTCTATGGTCATAAGACCTATCCCTATCTCTAGGAATGTTGCTGCCACCAGTGGGTTCTGACCCACACAATTTTTGCTCTCTAGCCAGAGCAAGCTTCTCTTTGGCAAGGGCAATTTCTTCCCTCTGAATCCTCAGATTAGCTTCCCTCATTCTGGCTTTATGCTCCTTTCTCTCAGGTGAAGTCATTCCCCTGTGAGAGGAAGCATTAGAGATGCTAGAAACATGGGAGTGGATGGATTCCCTTGAAGGGGACCTGTCCCTCCTGCTTCTCTGTGTAAGCCTACTTGTGGGTCTGTATGGGGGGACCCCATGCAAACTCCCATGTAAACTTAGGTTAGCCTGGCTAAGTCTTTCTACTTGGCCCTGGCTGTCTACCTCTTCCTCTGAAGTCCCATCTGACTCATCTGTGGTGGGTAGACCCTTATCTACAGCTATGGCACCATCCCTGGCAGCTCTTTCAGCATCATAGGCCTCCAGAAGCTCCACTAGCTGTCTAAGGGTAGGGTTTGAACCCTGTTTTATTCCTCTGGAGGTACACAAGTGTCTCATCTCCTGGAATGTTAAGGTATCATATCTAGAGGGGATCTTTTGCAGACCTGATCCTCCTGAGAGAGCATCTACTTGATCTACTCTCAGAGACATGATCTAGTGAGGGTGTGGTGTGTGCACCTACCTACACTAGTTGTATCTACTAAACCTCTCTAGTAGTTGTAGTCAGGGTGTGTTACTCCCTTCAACCTACAACTACAAAGTCCAGTAGGACTTAAGTATAATAATCTATGTTATATGTACCTAGACAATATCTGTGTGATCTTTCTATTTAGTATCTCAAGATTACAATGATATTACAACAGCAAGCTCAGATCCCAACCGCTGCTCACCAATGTGAGAAGTTGGCCTGATGTATGATGTCACTAGTTATAGTGTACACCTTATATCAGTCCAAATACCCTTATGGTGATTGGTTGTAAAGTCAACCTTATAGACCAGCTATCCTAGTGGTAGCATGGACAAGAGCAGTCTTAGGCTAAACTCTGAATGGCATGTGAAGCCAGCTGTGATACCATATATAATCCCTTGAATACCAAATGAAAGGACACCACAACAGATATATATATAAAATAAAATGTATTTATTCTAAGCAAACCCTCAGCACTCTTTATGAGATTAGAGGTAAGTACAACACAGTCTTATTAATGCATACAGTAAGTCACACAGGTAAGTAATACAGTTAGGCCCTAGGGGCCACGCAAACCATATACTAAGTAAGTGGTATAAGAACCACTGTCACGGAATTAGAATAGGCCTAGGCCTAGGGAATCGCTGGGGCTACACTACACTAGCGTTAGTTAGGAAGTGGGAGGCCCACGGGATTCGTGTGCAGAGTGGAAACACTCACGCGTAATGCGTAAAAGTCAATAGCAATGTTACAGTTTAGAAATAGATAGATTTAGGACACTTCCGGAGTAGCTAGGAAGTTGAGACTTGAAAACTAGACACTAGGATAGTCACTATCCTGATGAGCACCGGAGTACCCACGTTACCTAGCCCACAGGCTGCGGGTGCATAGGGGTGAAGATGCGTCGTTTTCGTCATCGACTCCTATGGATGCCTGAAGAAAGATGCTGACAGGCAGTCAGGGGAGAGTGTCCGGTGGATCCCAAGGCTGGGATCAAGAAGAGAAGAAACCTGCAAGCAGAAGGGACAGAGTCAAGGTCACTAGCCAGTGACCACGTGGAACCAGGAAGGAACCAGGCGATGTCGTGAAGAGTTGCAGGTGAAGGTGAAGCTTGTCGCTGCAGCCAGGAGGACCAGGAAGCGTCGAGGACGACCAGGACCAGGAGGCGAGCTGTCCCACGAAGGCTCTTGCTGTCGGCGGCGTCGAAGTTGGACTAGGACTCACCAAGCCTTGGCAAGCGGAACCCACGAAGAACAAAGGACTTGCTTCTGGTGCAGACCAGGAAGGTCTGGGGTGCTTCTTCTTTGCAGAGAAGCGGGAGCCAGTCTGGAGGAGCCAAACCAGCGCAGAAGATTTCAGGGAGCGTCGTCACAAAGGCCACTAGCCAGCGGGCAAGCAACCGGACAGACGCGGCAAGCAGGAAAATGCTGAAGGGCCCCACGCAGGACTCGTGGAGTGTGGGGGGCTGATCTTCGGTGCAGATGGTGCTTGGGGTTGGGGCTTCTCAATCCCCGGTGCACAACTTCGAGGGTACCTCAGAAGCTGCGCTGTAAGTTACTAGCCACTTTTCCCAGGTAGCCGGTCCCACGTCGCTCGTCGCCTCCACGGATCTCAGCTCTGCTGCAGATGTGGATGAGGGTCGGAGAAGTCTGGAAGTCAAGGCTCTGGTCGGGCTCTGCAGTCGGTTCCTCGTAGAACGGTCGCAAAGCAAAGGGTAGTCTCTTGATGGTGCCTGTTTGCACAGGGTAGCCACTCCTTGGCTACAAGGGAGATTCTTCAGTCTTCTTCTTTCGTCGAATGTCGAAGGTCCAGAGTTTCTGTTCAGTTTTGCAGGTTCAGGATAATCTAAAGTCTTGAGGCCCAACTCCCACTCTTATACTAATCTGGGGGGCTGGGATACCTGCTAGGTCACGCCTTATGGGTGGGACCTGGGAGGGGGTGGTTACACCCACTTCCCTTTGTCCAGTTTCGCGCCAGAGCTGGGGCTGGAGTGCCCCAGCGCCGGTTTGAACTGGACTATGCAAGGAACACCTTGTGTGCCCCAGGCATGTCTCATTCCTTTCAGCCCACCCTGCCCCAATACACTAAAGGCTGTCTGGGGAGGTGCTAGCACCTCCCCAAGCAGGAAACCTATTGTCCAGGCCTCCCTGGCTGGGATCACTCCCAGCAGCAGGAGGTCAGACTTGTGTCTGTGGCAGCAGCATCCATTTTGTGATGCTGAGGCTTTGGTTAGAGATAAACAGCAAAGTAGGATTTTAACATGTCTCTCCCTCTAGAAGGGAGGAATAATATCCTCATCACCAGAAATGGTATGGGGGTATTATTCCAAAGTGTTAGACACCTTACACGACATGTTTTGATAAAGCCAAACCATAGTTACCATAACCGTTTAAGATTATAAGGCACTTTAAGAGTATATGGTAGGCTATATCATAGAACAGCTATAAGGACATGGTTCCGAAAGCTGCAGACAGGCTCAGCTCATGCTAGAGCACCATCTCACATGTTACCAAGCACTCTGCCTCCAGGATTGTTAAGGCCTGCCATAGGAGTGACTGATAGGGACACATGTGTCTATATATAAGGTAGGTATAGGAATACTACACCTAAGCAAGGGGTGATTACACGACCTTGCCCCAGCTGAGTGATCAGCCAGTTGTGTCTGATTGGAAGGCCAGACCAGGGGTGGCATAATACATGCTGCAGCCCCTGGGAGGCCTAGGGTACACCTATGCCCTGGGTACCTAGGGTACACTGTACAGGGTCCAATAAGGTGATCCTTACCAATTGATTATGTACCTAGGGTACATGGAGTCCATTTTACAGAGAGAGCAGACAGCCTGAGACCCTGAATGGCAGGACCTCAGGCCAACTAAGTCGAAAAACCAGCTAGACACTAGGCAAAAAGTTGGGGGTAACCATAGTCAGATATCCACCTTCCTACAGGCTGCAGCATTCATTTTGTGATGCCAGGGCTCTATTAAGTTTCTACCGGGTATACCAGTGCTGTCATGTCTCTCCCTCTTGAAGAGTGGCATCATACTCCCACACCAGTTACTGGTGTGGGGGTATGATTCCAAGGTGTTTGACACCAAACACGACATGTTTCCGTGCAGCCAGTCCAAAGTTAGCATTTACCATTTGGTTATAATGCACTTAAGAGTATATGGTCAGGCTGCACTACTGACAACCCTGTAGAAGAGATTCCAAAGGCTGCAGAGAGGCTCAGCTCATGCCTGGGTACCCCCTTACATATAACCAAGCACCCTGCCTTCAGGATTGATAAGGCCTGCCATAGGGGTGACTGATAGGTTTGTAAGTGCAGTATATGGTGAGATATAGTGAACCTATATCTCAGTAAGGGGCGCATGCACCACCTTAACCAGGCTGCAGTAGCAGACCTGTGGTGTCATTTTGGGTGGCTTTCCAGGGGTGGCATAATACATGCTTCAGCCCCTGGGGGGCCTCTGGGGGACTTATGCCCTGGGTACATAGTATACCATATACTATGGACTTATAAGGGTACCTCAGATCCAATCTGAACTGTACCTAAAGTACATGGAATTATTTTAGAGAGGAAGCAGCTAGGCTCGGGCCCTGAATAGCAGGGTCCCAGCCAGACTAAAGTTGAAAAACAGTGAAACACCAGCAAAAAATGGGGGGGTAAACATGTGAAGCAGATCCTACTCTCCTACACAACCCCCCCCCCCACCCCCAAACGCAGAGACATTAAACTAACCGAGACCAGTTGAGTCTTCATGTTCTAAGTGGAAATATCTGGAGAGTCCATCTGCATTGGCATGGTTACTCCCAGGTCTATGTTCCACTGTATAGTCCATCCCCTGTAGGGAAATGGACCACCCGAGCAATTTGGGATTTTCACCGTTCATCTGTTTTAGCCATAAGAGGGGCTTATGGTCTGTCTGAACAATGAAGTGAGTACCAAATAAGTATGGCCTCAACTTCTTCAGAGCCCAAACCACAGCAAAGGCCTCCCTCTCAATGGCTGACCAACATTTCTCTCTGGGGGTCAACCTTCTGCTTATGAAAGCTACTGGTTGTTCCTGACCTTCATCATTCAACTGTGACAGTACAGCCCCTACCCCCAACTCAGATGCATCTGTCTGGACAATGAACTTCTTGGAGTAGTCAGGACTTTGCAGAATGGGAGCAGTGCACATGGCCTGCTTCTGGTCATCAAATGCCTTTTGACAGCTAGCTGTCCTTTGAACCTTATTGGGCATTTTCTTAGAGATTTAGGCATTCAGGGGTGTCACTATTGATCCATACCCCTTGACAAATCTTCTATAGTACCCAGTCAGGTATAAGAAGGCTCTCACCTGAGTCTGGGTAGTTGGAGCAACCCAGTCCATTATGGCCTGGATTTTGCTCTGCAATGGTTGAACCTGGGCTCCACCTACAAGGTGGCCCAGGTACACAACCTGACTCTGCCCTATCTGGCACTTAGTAGCCTTGATAGTTAGGCCTGCTTTTTGCAGGGCCTCCAAAACATTCCTCAGGTGGACTAGGTGATCCTCCCAGGTGGAGCTAAAGACCGCATTATCATCTAGATATGCTGCACTAAAGTCTTCCAGGCCTGTAAGGACTTGATTCACCAACCTTTGGAAAGTGGCAGGTGCAATCTTCAAACCAAAGGGCATTACAACAAATTGATAGTGCCCACTAGGGGTAGAAAATGCTGTCTTTGGCTTTGCATCATCAGCTAGTCTGATCTGCCAGTAGCCAGCTGTCACGTCAAATGTGCTTAGAAACTTGGCTGAGGCCAAAGTATCTATTAGCTCATCTGCCCTGGGGAGGGGATGGGCATCAGTCCTAGTGACTGCATTGAGACCCCTGTAGTCTACACAAAACACCATCTCTCTCTTGCCATCTGTGGTGTGAGGTTTTACTACCAGGACTACTGGACTAGCCCAAGGGCTAAATGAGGGTTCAATAACTCCCAAATCCAACATCTTTTGGACTTCTGTCCTTATACAGTCCCTGACATGGTCAGGTTGCCTGTAAATCTTATTCTTCATAGGCAGACTGTCCCCAGTGTCCACTTCATGAGTGCACCAGGTGGTCTGACTTGGAGTCAGAGAAAACATATGTCTGAACTGGCTGAGAAGTTTTCTGCAGTCAGTTTGCTGCTGGGCAGTGAGGCTGCCTGCCAAGGCTACACCATCAACTGACCCATTCATCAAGGTTCTGAGAAAGCAGGTCAGGGAGTGGGTCACTCTCTTCTTCCCGTCCTTCATCAGTAGCCATGAGCAAGCCCATGTCTGCCCTGTCAACATATGGCTTTAGTCTGTTGACATGAAGTACCCTGTGGGGACTCCTAGGGGTTCCAAGGTCTACCAAGTTGTTGACCTCCCCTTTCTGTTCAACACTTGTATGGGGGCCACTCCATTTGTCCTGGAGGGCTGCTGAGGCCACATGCTCCAACACCCACACTTTCTGTCCTGGCTAGTAGACAGTCAGTACAGCCTTTTGGTCATGCCAGGCTTTTTGTAATTCCTGGCTAGCCTCAAGGTTTTTGGTTGCCTTTTTCATATACTCAGCCATCCTGCAGCGGAGACCAAGTATATAGTCCACTATGTCCTGTTTGGGGGGCTTGAGAGGTAACTCCAATCCTTCCTTAACCAGACACAATGGACCCCTGACAGGGTTTGTTGAACCTTTCAACTAAACCATTGCATTGTGGGTGATAGGCTGTGGTGAACTTGTAGTTCACTCCACACTCCTTCCACATAGCAGTCAAGTAACTAGACATGAAGTTTGCATCCCTGTCAGATACTACCGCCTTAGGAAAGCCTACTCTTGAAGATACACCCAAGAGAGCTCTTGCCACCACAGGTGCTGTAGTGGTCCTTAGGGGAATTGCTTCTGGGTACCTGGTGGCATGGTCCACCACCACAAGGTATAAACCTGTGCCCAGATGCTGTTTGAGGATCCATGGGACCAACAATGTCAATCCCAACCCTCTCAAAGGGAACCCCCACCACAGGTAGTGGTATCAGGGGGGCCTTTGTGGTTCCACCTGCCTTGCTACTGGCTTGGCAGGTCACACAGGAGCGACAAAACTCCTTAGTGTCTTCAGACATGTGGGGCCAGTGAAAGTGAGGGACAATTCTGTCCCAAGTCTTGTTCTGGCCCAGGTGTCCTGCTAGGGGAATATCATGGGCTAGTGTGAATAGGAAGCCCCTAAACTTCAGAGGTATAACCAACCTTCTGGATGCACCAGGTGTGGGGTCTCTACACTCTGAATAAAGGAGTCCATCATCCCAATAAACTTTATGAGTGCCACTAGCATTCCCAGGAGCTGCACCAGCAGCTTGCTTTCTGAGGGGTTCAAGAGAGAGGCAGGTTTTCTGCTCCTGGCTCAGATCAGGCCTGGAAGGGACCCCTGTCCTCAAGAACTCAACCTGGTCAGGTTCAAGCTCCTCTGGGACAGTTCCTTCTTCAGGCATAAGATCATCTCCCTGAGGAGACTGATCAGCATTCTGAGTCAGGTGGTAAGGCACTGCCGCAACCCTACTGCTCCTCCTCTTGGGAGGCACCTGGTCCATTATTCCAGAATCCAGGGCCTGTCCAGTTTTAGACATTTTGGCCTGTGACCTAGTCACAGCAAAGAAATGAGCAGGGATCCCTAACATTTCTGCATGTGTCCTGAGCTCCACTTCAGCCCAAGCTGAAGTCTCTAGATCATTGCCAAGCAAGCACTGTACTGGTAGGTCTGCACTTACCACCACCTTCTTAAGGCCAGTTACCCCTCCCCAGGAGAAGTTAACAACTGCCAGAGAATGGTCTGTTCTGACATTGCTAGCATTGGTCACTTGGTACATTTCACCAAGTATAATCTGCCCAGGATCCATAAGATCTTTTGTCACCATTGTGACACTTTCTCTGTGTGCCTGAATGCCAAAGCCTCTATTCCATTTATTAAAGGCTGTTGTCTGTATTTGCCCAGATTACTGGGACTCACAAAGGGGGACATATCCATGCCCCATCACAGACTAGAACAGCCTGAGTTGGAACTAGAGTCAATCTCATAACCCAGGGTCAACCCTACTACACCCTTATTCTGAACATTACCACCACCAATTGTAGCTGTACTAGGGGGAACAGTTGCCTTAGGGGCAATGGTGGCTGGAGTAGATTCTTTGGGCTTGGTGGTCCAGTGAGTTTTCTGTTTGCAAATCTTGCACCATGGTTTCTTTTGGCCTTTTCCCTTGTTAGACTGTGAATCCCCACCTGAAGAAGATTTTGGGGGGCCTTGTGAAGACTTCTGGTCTTTACCCTTCTCCCCACCCTTATCAGAGTTTTTAGGATCTTGCTTTTTGGGTTCACTACCTTGGTTCTGTACCTTCTGCCTCACCCTGGTTCTGACCCACTTGTCTGCCTTCTTTCCCAATTCTTGGGGAGAGGTCAGATCTGAGTTTATCAGGTACTGGTGCAACAGCTGATTCTGACAATTATTAAGGATCGGCTCCCTCATAATTAAATTGTACAATCCTTGATAGTCATGCACTTTACTGCCAAGTAAGCAACCTTCCGGAGCCTTAGCAGCACAATCTACAAGGCCTACCCAGTCCTGAGTCTGTGCTTTTTTGGTATCCCTGAACTTTAACCTGTATTGCTCAGTGGTTAGGCCAAGCCCATTAATTAAGGCACTCTTCAGACTGTTGTAATCATCTGACTCCTCCTCTCTAACAATGAGGAGTGTATCTCTACCTTTGTCTGCAAAGGAGAGCCATAAGATTGCTGCCCACTGCTCCTGGGGGACCCTTTGTACTTTACAGGCCCTTTCCAGTGCAGTTATCCATTTGTGGATGTCATCCCCACTCTGGCATTCAGGTTCCTATGGTCATGAGACCTTTCCCTATCTCGATGTTGCTGCCACAATGGGACTCTAGCCCCATCTTTTTTCTAGCTCTGTAAAGCTCTAGGGCCTCCCTATCTATTTCAAGCTGAGCTTCCTCATACTTAAGCAGTCTCTCACTTCTCTCCTGAGAGGTTTCCCTCCTATGAGAGGAGATTGAGGTCCCTACAGATGAGTTAGAATGGTTAGACTCCACTGAGTGAGATCTGGACCTTCTTGGCCCACTACCAACTCTCCCAGGAGGGACAAAGAGGGGTCCATTATGGTCCTCTCCATCACTGTCTAGAGGAATTGGATTTTCCAGGTCCAGATCATTGTTATCTGCCTGGCCAGCCTCAGAGGTCAGGTCATGGGGAGTTACACCCCTAGGACTTTCCTGAGTTGCTGTCCCACACACTCTACCTACCCATTCAGATCCTAAAGATCTGCTAAGGTCATCCAGCCTGAGTACCTCTATGAGATGCTGGGTGGTTGGACTTTTGCCTGTCTTCAGTTCCCTACTTGTACATGATGCTCTCAGTTCCATGAATGGGAGTCTATCATACTGGGAATCTTGAAGCCTATTGGCTTCTGGCAAGGACCTACTGGTTCCTGGCCTTGAAGACATTACTAGTGTGGTGGGGTGTATTGCACTACCTACTCTAGTGTGGCCTACTAAACTCTCTTGAGTTGTAGAGAGGGTGTGCTATCCCTTAACACACAACTCTAAGTTCAGTGGAACTTACTGTATTCTAAAGCTTGTATTATATGTCCTTAGGGTACCTTTAGTGGTTTTCAGTTAGTTACTCAATTGAGATTATCTGGTAAAACAATAGCAAGCTGGAATCCCACACGCTGCACACCAATGTGAGAAGTTGGCCTGATATTTGCTGTCCACTAGTTATAGTGGGCACCTTGTATCAGTCCAAACAACCCCTTATTGGTTATAGGTTAAAAACAACCTTTATTTAAAGCTATCCTAGTGGTAGCTATGGAGAGCAGCCTTCATGCTAAGTCTATGGGAATGTAACGCAGCTTCTTTTACCAGTCTAAAAATCTCGAGTCACTAAATGAAAGATATCCACATCAGGTATATATATATAAAATATATGTATGTATTCCTAAACACTCCCTCCTAGTCTCTTTATGAGACTAGAGTTCAAAACACATAAGTTACACTTCAATAATCACAGTAAAATAGCACAAATACATGTCAGGCCCTAGGGGAGAGCCAAATCATATGCTAAAATAGTGGTATGAGCCTGTAGAATTGCTGGGACCCCAAGGAACCACCCAAGGTAGTGACACAGGGGACCCACAGGGGCCGTGTGCAGTGTGCGAACACAGCCGTGAGCTCCCGTTAGTTTCTATGGGGAAAGTCGTGGTTAGATTTTTAAAGATTAGGGACACTTAGAAATGAGTCAGGACCAAACCCTTTTGGACTTAGGAGGTTCTAGGGCTAGCACCCATGAGAGCACCGGAGTACTTGTGTTACCTCACCCAGGGAAGCCGGGTGCATAGGTGTCTTTTGGTGTCGGGTTGCGTCATCGATTTCAATGGGAGCTGGCGAAGAAGTGCTGCTGCCATGAAGATGCGAAGTGTCCAAAGAGATCCAAGCCTGGATAGAGGATGAGAAGAACCTGAAAGCAGAGGGGACAGAGTCTGGGTCACTAGCCAGTGACCAGGAAGGCGATGAGCAGATGCCCACCGATGTCGGGTAATTTCAGGTGAAAGAGCTGAAGCTAGACTCTTCAGCCATGAGGACCAGGAGGCGTCGAGGATGACCAGGAGCTGGATTCGAGCTGTCCCACAAAGGATGTCGAGTGCTACAGTGTTGGTGCCCGGATTGGACACAACAAGCCTTGGCAACAGCAACCCACACAGAAACAAGAAAGATGCTTCGGTGCAGACCAGCAAGGTCTGTGGGACTCACCACTTGTTTGGGAGTCAGGGCACATCTGGCGCAACCAGGGAAGCCCAAGGAAATTCAAAGTTACCCCCTCAGGGACCCACAAGTCAACGGACCAGGGATCGCGAAGGGACCTCAAGACGAAACACAAAATGGCAAGCCCACGGTTCACTCGGAATGACCAGGCCGACAATCTTCAGTGGATTCAGTGCTCGAGCTGGGGGCTACAAGTCAGCCCAAACACGACTTCAAGAGACGTCGAGAAGTCATTGCACTTGCAGAAATGCATGGTGACCAGGAGTTCCGGTTCCATGCTACTCACAAGGGCTGCGGGTCTCAGCTTTGCTGGGGACTCGGATCAGCCTCTGAGATGTCTGAAAATCCTCTTCCTGGGCTGCAAATACTTCGGAGTCTGGCGGAAGCTTCGATGATGCAGACTGGCAAATTGCTTCTTTGGTGCCTGCCCAGCAGGGGAGTCACTCCTTGACCCCAAGGTAGATTTCTTCAGTCCTCTGGTCTTGAGCAGAGCGTCGAGGGTCCAGGATTCAGCTTCAGAGTTTCGTCCAGGGTAATCTAAAGTCCTAAGGACTGGGGTCCCATACTTATACTAAGGTAGGGGGTTGGACATACGCTGGGGACCCACCTATGGGAGGGTTTGGAAAGATGGGTGGCTACACCCATTTCCTTAGTCCAGCTTCGTCCCGGAGCAGGGGCTGGAAGCCCCTGAACTGGTTTGAGCTGGACTATGCACAGGAACACCAAATGTGCCCCCAGTGCAGGACTTCAAAGCACTGAGAGAGTGCTCCCACCCAGCCCCAATACACATAAGCCTGTCTGGGAGGTGGTTACACCTCCCTGTGACAGGGAACCTACTGTCCAGGCCTCCCCGGCCAGAGTTTCGGTCAACAGCAGGAGGCCAGACTCGTGTCTGTGGCTGCAGCATCCATTTTGTGATGCCCAGTCTCTATTAAGTTTCTACCGGGTATACCCTCTAGAAGGGTGGGATCATACTCCCACACCAGTTACTGGTGTGGGGGTATGATTCCAAGGCATTTGACACCAAACACGACCTGTTTCCTCGCAGCCAGTCCAAAGTTAGCATTTACCGTTTGGTTATAATGCACTTAAGAGTATATGGTCAGGCTACACTACTGACAACCCCGGAGAAGAGATTCTGAAGACTGCAGAGGGGCACAGCTCATGCCTGGGCACCCCCTCACATATAACCAAGCACCCTGCCTTCAGGATTGATAAGGCCTGCCATAAGGGTGACTGATAGGTTGTATGTGCAGTATATGGTGAGATATAGTGAACCTATATCTCAGTAAGGGGTGCATGCACCACCTTACCCAGGCTGCAGTAGCAGACCTGTGGTGTCATTTTAGGTGGCTTTCCAGGGGTGGCATAATACATGCTTCAGCCTCTGGTAGGCCTCTGGGGGACCTATGCCCTGGATACATAGTATACCATATACTAGGGACTTATAAGGGTACCTCAGATTCAATGTGAACTGTACCTAAAGTACATGGAATCATTTTAGAGAGGAAGCAGCTAGGCTCGGGCCCTGAATAGCAGGATCCCAGCCAGACTAAAGTCGAAAAACAGTGAAACACCAGCAAAAAGTGAGGGTAAACATGTGGAGCAGATCCTACTCTCCTACACAGCACACTCGGACATGGGGGCACTATCGATGCACTGGGGGAGGAGACACTGACACAGCACACTGGGACAGGAGGACAGTATCGATGCACTGGGAGAGGCAGACACTGACACAACCCACTGGGACAGGGGGACACTATTGATGCACTGGTAGAGGGAGACACAACCCACTGGGACAGGGGGACACTACTGATGCACTGGGGGAGGAGACCCTGGCACAGTTCACTGGGACAGGGGGACACTGTTGATGCACCGGGAGAGGAGACACTGACACAGCACATTGGGACGGGGGAAACTATCGATGCACTGGGGGAGGAGACACTGACACAGCACACTCGGACAGGGGGACACTATTGATGCATCGGGAGAGGAGACACTGACACAGCACATTGGGACGGGGGAAACTATCGATGCACTGGGGGAGGAGACCCTGGCACAGTTCACTGGGACAGGGGGACACTATCGATGCACTGGGAAAGGAGACACTGACACAGCACATTGGGACAGGTGGACACTATCGATGCACTGGGAGAGGGTACACTGACACAGCCCACTGGGACAGGGGACACTATCGATGTACTATAAGAGGAGACACTGACACAGCACACTGGGACAGAGGGACACTATCGATGCACTGGGGGAGGAGACACTGACACAGCACACTCGGACAGGGGGACACTATTGATGCACCGGGAGAGGAGACACTGACACAGCACACTGGGACAGAGGGACACTATCGATGCACTGGGGGAGGAGACACTGACACAGCACACTCGGACAGGGGGACACTATTGATGCACCATAAGAGGAGACACTGACACAGCACATTGGGACGGGGGAAACTATCGATGCACTGGGGGAGGAGACACTGACACAGCACACTCGGACAGGGGGACACTATCGATGCATCGGGAGAGGAGACACTGACACAGCACATTGGAACAGGTGGACACTATCGATGCACTGGGAGAGGAGACACTGACACAGTCCACTGGGACAGGGGACACTATCGATGTACTATAAGAGGAGACATTGACACAGCACACTGGGGCAGAGGGACACTATCGATGCACTGGGGGAGGAGACTCTGACATAGTACACTGGGACAGGGGGACAATAGCGATGCACCGTGAGAGGAGACACTGACACAGCACATTGGGTCAGGTGGACACTGTCGACGCACTGGGAGAGGAGACACTGACACAGCCCACTGGGACAGGAGACACTATGGATGCACTATAAGAGAAGCCCTTGACACAGCACATTGGGACAGAGGGACACTATCGATGCACTGGGAGAGTGAGACACTGACACAATCCACTGGGACAAGAGGACACTATTGATGTACTGGGGAGGAGACACTGACACAGTACACTGGGACAGGTAGACACTATCGATGCACCGGGAGAGGGACACTGACACAGCACATTGGGACAGGTGGACTCTATCGATGCACTTGGAGAGGGTACACTGACACAGCCCACTGGGACAGGGAACACTATCGATGTACTATAAGAGGAGACCCTGACACAACACACTGGGACAGAGGGACACTATTGATGCACTGGGAGAGGAGACACTGACACAGCACACTCGGACAGGGGGACACTATTGGTGCACCGGGAGAGGAGACACTGACACAACACATTGGGACAGGTGGACACTATCGATGCACTGGGAGAGGAGACACTGACAGAGCCCACTGGGACAGGGGACACTATTGATGTACTATGAGAGGAGACACTGTCACAGCACACTGGGACCGAGGGACACTATCGATGCACTGGGGAGGAGACACTGACACAGCACACTCGGACAGGGGGACACTATCGATGCACTGGGAGAGGAGACACTGACACAGACCACTGAGACAGGGGACACTATCGATGTACTATAAGAGGAGACACTGACAGAACACTGAGACAGAGGGACACTATTGATACACTGGGAGAGGGAGACACTGACACAACCCACTGGGACAGGGGGACACTATTGATGCACTGGGGGAGGTGACTTTGGCACAGTACACTGGGACAGGGGGACACTATCAATGCACCGGGAGAGAAGACACTGACACAGCACATTGAGACAGGGGGCACTATCGATGTACTATAAGAGGAGACACTGGCACAGCATACTGGGTCAGAGGGACACTATCGATGCACTGGGGGGGAGACACTGACACAGCACACTGGGACAGGGGGACTCTATTGATGCACTGGGAGAGGTGACACTGACACAGCCCACTGGAACAGGGGACACTATTGATGTACTATAAGAGGAGAAACTGACACAGCACACTTGGACAGAGGGACACTATCGATGCACTGGTAGAGGGAGACACTGACACAACCCACTGGGACAGGGGGACATTATCGATGCACTGGGAGAGGAGACTCTGACAAAGCACACTTGTACAGGGGGACAGTATTGATGCACTGGGAGAGAAGACACTGATACAGGGGAGAGTACCGATGCACAGGGATTGGAGACACTGACACAGGGGACAGTATCAGGAGATGCAGGCACAGTGCACTGAGACAAGGAGACACTATCAATGTACTATAAGAGGAGACACTGACACAGCACACTAGGACAGGGGGACACTATTGATGCACTGGGAGAGGGAGACACTCACACAACCCACTGGGACTGGGGGACACTATCGATGCACCGGGAGAGGAGACACTGACACAACACATTGGGACAGGGGGACACTATCGATGTACTGGAAGCGGAGATACTGACACAGCCCATTGGGACAAGGGGACACTATTGATGCACTGGGGACAGGGGGACAGTATCGATGCACTGGGAGAGGAGACACTGACACAGCACACTCGGACAGGGGGACACTATTGATGCACTGGGAGAGGAGACACAGCCCACTGGGACAGGGTGACACTATCAATGTACTATAAGAGTAGACACTGACACATGACACAACACACTAGGACAGGGAGACACTATCGATGCACTGGGAGAGGGAGACACTGACACAGCACACTGGGATGGGGGACGCTATTGATGCACTGGGAGAGGAGACACTGACACAGCCCACTGGGACAGGGGACAGTATCGATGCGCTGGGAGAGGAGACACTGACAGAGCACACTCGGACAGGGGGACACTATCGATGCAGTGGGAGAGGAGACACTGACACAGCACATTGGGACAGGGGGACACTATCGATGCACTGGGAGAGGATACACTTACACAGCCCACTGGGACAGGGGACACTATTGATGTACTATAAGAGGAGACACTGACACAGCACACTGGGACAGAGGGACACTATCGATGCACTGGGGGAGGAGCCACTGACACAGCACACTCGGATAGGGGGACACTATTGATGCACCGGGAGAGGAGACACTGACACAGCACATTGGGACAGGCGGACACTATCGATGCACTGGGAGAGGAGACACTTTCACAGCCCACTGGGGCAGGGGACACTGTCGATGTACTGTAAGAGGAGACACTGACACAGCACACTGGGACAGAGGGACACTATTGATGCACTGGAGGAGGAGACACTGACACAGCACACTCGGACAGGGGGACACTATCGATGCACTGGAAGAGGACACACTGACAATTCACTGGGACAGGGGACACTATTGATATACTATAAGAGGAGACACAACACACTGGGACAGAGGGACACTATCGATGCACTGGGAGAGGGAGACACTGACACAACCTACTAGGACAGGGGGACACTATTGATGCACTGGGAGAGAATACACCGACACAGCCCACTGGGAAAGGGGACAGTAGCAATGCATTGGGGGAGGAGACACAGTGCACTGTTATATTTCATATCATACCCTAATATAGGTCCAGGGAACATCGTACACTTTCCCTACATCAGCTCCCCTTCATTTCATATGAACAAGCCCTATAAGAACAGCACTCCTAATAAGGACAGAGTGCCTTATAGGGACAGAACGCCTTATAAGGACTGACGCCTTTTATGGACTAAACCTTTTACCTACTTCCATGCAGAGGGAGGATTTTTCCCAATCGATATTGCTAAGACGTCATCCTTAGCACATATGAATATTTTATGAGAACACTACCCGGGGGGGGTATATTTCACCTCTCCTATCTACGCACAAGGTTTAATCCCCAACGTCATCCTCATACTAAACAATAGCTAACACACGCACACGGACTGTATAAATACAGCACCTCTTGCTATCAGTAGTCAGGAGGGAACCGAGATTTCATGGTCGACACACTGACCAGAGATGCTGAGACTCCTGCATGCAGTCGCTCCAGCTGACAGTCGTCTTAACATCCCTTGCGGGGTGTCCAACTCGAGTCCAGGACGAAGTCCCACACTCTCACTATTCAGGTAATGGGGTTCGACTAAATCCTAGGGGGATTCTTGGCTCATAGGCTTATTAGCTCTCTCACACATACTCACATGCTAGGTACATTTAGGTACATCTAGACAGGCATTTTAGGAGTATGCGCTTTATTTTATAAATGCATTTTATATTCATGTATATTTTCATGACTATTGCAAAATGCTAGAACTGTACTATTCCTTTTCATTCACTGTACTGCTGATCCTATATCTCTGCTACTGTCTAACAATTGTAACAGCGCATTTATATTTCACAAGAGAAGAACAACAGTGCAATAAATTCTTATTGTAAACACGCTCGACTGTTTCTTCCGTTTATCTCTCTGAGACTGAATTAGCAAGCACGAGTGACTGAGCGAAAAGTAGTACATTGTTTCCACGAGTCTGAGGAATCAGGGTTTGTGTTCTGAGGTTGCCAAAAACTAATCTCTCTGATAAAAGGAGATTCTACTGGCACTGTGAGCTAGCTAATGCAAATTAGGCTAACATATGCGGTGGGGATGCATAGAGTCAGTCTACCACCCGACCCACAGTGTATGTTGTCCAAAAGTGCAGGTCCTGCATGAGGGTACTATAGGAACTACACTACAGCACTACAAGGAGATGCAGACACAGTGCACTGGTACAGGGAGACACTGACACAGCACACTGGGACAGGGGGACACTATCGATGCCATGGGAGAGGAGACACTGACACAGCACGCTGGGACAGGGGGACATTATGGATGCACTGGGAGAGAAGACAGTGACACAGCACACTAGGATAGGGGGACACTATCGATGCACTGGGAGAGGAGACACTGACACAGCACACTGGGACAGGGGGACACTATTGATGCACTGGGAGAGGAGACACTGACAACGCACACTAGGACAGGGGGCCAGTATTGATGCACTGGGAGAGGAGACACTGACACAGCACACTGGGACAGGGGGACACTATTGATGCACTGGGACAGTGAGACACCGACACTGTACACTACCACGAGATACAGACACAGTGCACTGGGACCGGGAGGCAGTGACACATCACACTAACAGGACTTTCTAAGAGAGTGAACTGGGACAGGGAGACACTATCAATGCACTGGGAGATGAGACCCTACACAGAACACTAACAGGAGATTCTGAGAGAGTGTCCCTAATATGGCATTTAGTGTCACATAGGAAGTTTTGTTCTCCTGTGCAGGAACAACTGCTGGACACTATTACACAAACACTGGGCATGAAGATGGAGTGGGAGGGATGTTGCTTAGTTTTGTGTCAGTCCATTTCGCAGTGTTGAAGTAAATGAAGAAAAGAAAGATAGGTTTACGCATACCTGGAGAGAGGAACTGATTGAGATGGAAACTTTTGAATGGAACCTTTTTCACGATGTCATTTCGAGAACTGGAAAAGGTCAGTCCTTCCTATCGAGTTTTTCCAGTAAAAAAAATGAAACCCTGGTTATCAATTTGTTTAGGGCGGGGTTCCATAGGTGAGGGAGAGTTCAAAAAATGAGCTATCCTTCCCTCACCCCAAGGAACCACTCTCCCCACTCCACGAGAGTCAGACTGGCCTACAGGGCAATCAGTTAATTCCCAGTGGGCTAGTCTAACAGGTCGTTTTTAGGTCCAGGCTGGCCAGCGCATGAGCTGCTCTGCGAGGCATGCTGTATTCTGGTAAGTATTTGAAACTCCGCCCACTATGTGCACATATTTTTCATTGGCTTGTGTTTTCCTTTGTAAATGCTGGCTTCTGATTCCTTAGTTGCATATTAGTCCCTCCTTACTACCGCCTTGCCTTCATTTGAAGCCTCCCATGAGGACTGGACCTTTTACTTCTGTTGCCGCATAGAATGTTTTATTTCATCTGTAAGCACTATTTTCTTTAATGGGTTTTGCCCTACTGCAGGCACGACGTGCTTTCCTTACATTCAGTGCGCCATGCGCGCTTTCATTTTCCAAGCAGCCGGGACAATGGCCGCGGTTTCTTTGTCATAGGTTTCGCATTTGCAAGAGTTTGAGGTATTGGCATTTACAATGCCAATAGCTTAAACTCTCGCTAATGGGAGACCTATTGCATTGCAAGTATTTTTTTGTTGTCAAAGCCTCCATGCTGCACTTTCACGTGCATGAAGGCCGCACTCCTTTCTTTAGTAGAGCTGTGTCTAAGGAAAGGTGTGCGGCCGCTATTAAAGTGAAACTGCGGCAGGGGGGCTTTTACAAAAAAAAGCATTTGTTTGACAAACAGATGCTTTTTTTTGCAAAAGCCCGGCCCCCAGTAACAAAAGCGGATCCCGCCATTTGAAAACTGGCCTCCAACCTTCCAGCCCACTGGGAAAATGCCTGGTGCCTGCTACGGCCAATCCGGTCCTGAGTGTGACCCTGCACTCCACACACATCCCACTCTGACCTCCTCCCCACTCACATTTAAGCGGGAGCGGTAGCGCACAATTCACCCAGAAAAACCAGTCACGCATGTTACGGAGGGTGGAAGAGAATGGGGGACGCCTTCCTGCACATAAACAATAATTTCCTCAACGCAGGTACCATTGCACTATGGTGCAAGGGTGCCTGCGTTAGCCCTAGGCAGCTGAATTTAGTGCCAGTGCTAGGGAAAACGCAGGGGTGCGCCGTATCATTGTAAATACAGCGCATCCCTGCGTTTTCAGAATGGTGAAGCGTGGCGTTACCAGTATGGCCTAACGCTGCGCTCCGCCATTCTGTTGTACATATGCCCCATAGTTCTCAAGGCTTTTGCCCCAGTCACACTCTCGCAACATGCAAAGTGTCTGAGTTTCTGCATTGCTTCAGACCGCTCATCCACTCGAGCAGCATGGCTCTCAGCGCCTGAATACCCTCGCGGTGATTTGCAGGGCTCTAGAAATCTTGATTGATTGATTGATTAATTAATTCATTCATTCACTGAAGTTCTGTCTGACCAGGAGGCACACGCAGCTTGGAGTCAGCTGAGCCCCGTCCTCACCTCTGACCTGAAACCTGCCCACACTCAAGCATTGATGGAGGTCTGAACACTGAATGACTGAGACTTATGATACGTTATGATGCGCTTTCATAACATAAGGTCACAGCCAGGGCTTTAAGTGGGCCGGGTCTCACCGGGTCTGAGCACCAGCCATGTTTTCAGGGAGGCCTCGAAACGGGTCTCTATTGGGCTCTGTTTTTAGCCCTGGCACAGACGGTCTGTTTTTTTCCGCACTTCAGTGACAGCAGCACATCCATGTGCGCGTGCTCACACTGCTCACTTCTCACTAGTGGAGAAGTTACGGCAAAACCTAATGCCAAGTGAGCGTTGTTGGGGAAGGAAAATCCTTGCTTCTTACATCTCCCATGTGCCTGCTTTTTAGGTCTCGCCTGACCCAGCGCATGCGCTGGTCTGGCGAGACTTATTGAGAGGGCTCCAAAAAGTGCTACCGGGCCAGCCTGGAGCTACAGTGCATGTGCGCGGGCGCGCGCGCCGCGCTTTACCACGATTACTTTCACTTTAGCGGCCTCATGGCCGCTTTGATGTTTGATCGTGATTGCGATCACTTTTACTTTCGCAGCCGCACGGCCGCTTTGCATAGCCAATAGGTCTCGCTTTTGGGACCTTATAAGTATTTAGTTTTGCAACTGTTGCATGGTTAAACACTTATAAGGTCCCAAAGGCGGGACCTATTGGCTATGCCAATGCTTGTTAAACACTAGACTCCGGGCGCTGGTGCAAGTGAGGGGGCCCTATTGAATAGCGCACACTGCAAATTGCCACTTCTCTTTTTGAAACTCAAGAGCAGCAACATTGTCGTGGTGTCACCGGGGCTTTAAGTGGAAGCTAGCTTTTTCAATATTACATACAAACTATACTTGCTGCTTATTTATCTTATGCAACTAACAGCCATTAACAAAGCCAATAGTCCTGCCTTGTTGCAGGTATGATGGTACTTGTATCATATTTCTGGATGCAATGACCGAAACAGCAAAATACAAGTCGGGCGGCACACTGTGCTAAGCACAGATTTAAGGTTACGTGATTTAAGTCATGCCCTTAATTTCATTGGCCACGCCCCTTTGAGAGACCCCCCAGTTTTTTCATCCCACTTAAAGCCCTGGTCACAGCCTACAGCGGCCTCTTCAGGACCTGGGTGCGCTAAAGTCTGATGACGCGTTGGCCCAGGTGGAAGGGGCCCCAGTGGAGGTTGTGCGACCCTCGGCCTTTCCCCTCGGTCTGTTCATTCTGATGTACATGGATAGAAAACATGGGGCTTAAAGTTGTATGTCATAGACGGGGTCCGAACAAATATTAGAATGAGAGATGGGAATTAGTCACCGAGGTAAGGAGCCCGGGTGGATTTATTGGATAAGCACGGGTTCTAACTACGCTTTAATGTCGTGGTCTGCGTTTACGTTCGCCAGGTCCGTAATTGCGTTCATGATGTTCGTGTGACTTTTTCTCGGTCATCTTTGTAGAGAACTACATTAAAGTAATTATTTTCATAGCCCAGTAGATGGCGCTGTGGTGAAGTTAATGCCACTGAATGGAAAGTTTGACAGCTAGAGAAATGTTCTTCTGACTCTTCTTCTGTTTTTGTTGGTTTGGATTAAGTAAGCATCAATCTTTGCTCCAATCATAAGCATCACTTATTTCAAAATTTTATATAAGGAGCTGTGATTGCAGAATCTCCATCGACATCGTCGACAGTTATCCCTACACACGAGACGCACCGTGGCACAAGCCCTCATCACCAGCTGACTGGACTACGGCAATGCCCTCTACGTGGGAATCGCCGCACATCATCTATCTAAACTTGAGACCATACAAAACGCCGCCAGACTCACCCTCGGCCTTCCCCGACAAACCCACATCCCACCCCACCTCGGGAAACTCCACTGCCCCCCGTACAGAAGAGATGCCGAATCAAACTGCTGACCCACGCACACACGGCTCTACACATGAAGGACACACATACATCAACCACCGCCTGAACTCCACCAACCATTGAGAATACTACGGTGCGCCTCCCTTTCACTTGCCCATACTCCCTGCATCTACCGAGGCAGGAGTGGAGGGCGCTCCTTCTACCACATCACAGCAAAGACCGGGAACAGCCCATACTCCCCACATCTACCGAAGCAGGAGTGGAGGGCGCTCCTTCTACCACATCACAGCACAGACCGGGAACAGCCCATACTCCCCGCATCTACCGAAGCAGGAGTGGAGGGCGCTCCTTCTACCACATCACAGCAAAGACCGGGAACAGCCCATACTCCCCGCAACTACCGAAGCAGGAGTGGAGGGCGCTCCTTCTACCACATCACAGCACAGACCGGGATCAGCCCATACTCCCCGCATCTACCGAAGCAGGAGTGGAGGGCGCTCCTTCTACCACATCACAGCAAAGACCGGGAACAGCCCATACTCCCCGCAACTACCGAAGCAGGAGTGGAGGGCGCTCTTTCTACCACATCACAGCACAGACCGGGAACAGCCCATACTCCCCGCAACTACCGAAGCAGGAGTGGAGGGCGCTCCTTCTACCACATCACAGCAAAGACCGGGAACAGCCCATACTCCCTGCATCTACCGAAGCAGGAGTGGAGGGCGCTCCTTCTACCACATCACAGCAAAGACCGGAAACAGCCCATACTCCCCGCATCTACCGAAGCAGGAGTGGAGGGCACTCCTTCTACCACATCACAGCAAAGACCGGGAACAGCCCATACTCCCCGCAACTACCGAAGCAGGAGTGGAGGGTGCTCCTTCTACCACATCACAGCAAACACCGGGAACAGCCTCCCCACGCACCTCCGGACCATCACCTCTCTTCCGGAATTGCTCTAGGCCTTCGAGACCTGACTGATCGAATAACCCTCCGGGGCCTGCAAGTTCATGGATACCCTATCGCTCTCCTTCTACCACATCACAGCACAGACCGGGAACAGCCCATACTCCCCGCATCTACCGAAGCAGGAGTGGAGGGCGCTCCTTCTACCACATCACAGCACAGACCGGGATCAGCCCATACTCCCCGCATCTACCGAAGCAGGAGTGGAGGGCGCTCCTTCTACCACATCACAGCACAGACCGGGATCAGCCCATACTCCCCGCATCTACCGAAGCAGGAGTTGAGGGCGCTCCTTCTACCACATCACAGCACAGACCGGGAACAGCCCATACTCCCCGCATCTACCGAAGCAGGAGTGGAGGGCGCTCCTTCTACCACATCACAGCACCGACTGGGAACAGCCCATACTCCCCGCATCTACAGAAGCAGGAGTGGAGGGCGCTTCTTCTACCACATCACAGCACAGACCGGGAACAGCCCATACTCCCCGCATCTACCGAGGCAGGAGTGGAGGGCGCTCCTTCTACCACATCACAGCAAAGACCGGGAACAGCCCATACTCCCTGCATCTACCGAAGCAGGAGTGGAGGGCGCTCCTTCTAGCACATCACAGCAAAGACCGGGAACAGCCCATACTCCCTGCATCTACCGAGGCAGGAGTGGAGGGCGCTCCTTCTACCACATCACATCAAAGACCGGGAACAGCCCATACTCCCCGCATCTACCGAAGCAGGAGTGGAGGGCGCTCCTTCTACCACATCACAGCAAAGACCGGGAACAGCCCATACTCCCCGCATCTACCAAAGCAGGAGTGGAGGGTGCTCCTTCTACCACATCACAGCAAACACCGGGAACAGCCTCCCCACGCACCTCCGGACCATCACCTCTCTTCCGGAATTGCTCTAGGCCTTCGAGACCTGACTGATCGAATAACCCTCCGGGGCCTGCAAGTTCATGGATACCCTATCGCGCTCCTTCTACCACATCACAGCAAAGACCGGGAACAGCCCATACTCCCTGCATCTACCGAAGCAGGAGTGGAGGGCGCTCCTTCTACCACATCACAGCACAGACCGGGAACAGCCCATACTCCCCGCATCTACCGAAGCAGGAGTGGAGGGCGCTCCTTCTACCACATCACAGCACAGACCGGGATCAGCCCATACTCCCCACATCTACCGAAGCAGGAGTGGAGGGTGCTCCTTCTACCACATCACAGCACAGACCGGGAACAGCCCATACTCCCCGCATCTACCGAGGCAGGAGTGGAGGGCGCTCCTTCTACCACATCACAGCAAAGACCGGGAACAGCCCATACTCCCTGCATCTACCGAGGCAGGAGTGGAGGGCGCTCCTTCTACCACATCACAGCACAGACCGGGAACAGCCCATACTCCCCGCATCTACCGAAGCAGGAGTGGAGGGCGCTCCTTCTACCACATCACAGCACAGACCGGGATCAGCCCATACTCCCCACATCTACCGAAGCAGGAGTGGAGGGTGCTCCTTCTACCACATCACAGCACAGACCGGGAACAGCCCATACTCCCCGCATCTACCGAGGCAGGAGTGGAGGGCGCTCCTTCTACCACATCACAGCAAACACCGGGAACAGCCTCCCCACGCACCTCCGGACCATCACCTCTCTTCCGGAATTGCTCTAGGCCTTCGAGACCAGACTGATCGAATAACCCTCCGGGGCCTGCAAGTTCATGGATACCCTATCGCGCTCCTTCTACCACATCACAGCAAAGACCGGGAACAGCCCATACTCCCTGCATCTACCGAAGCAGGAGTGGAGGGCGCTCCTTCTACCACATCACAGCACAGACCGGGAACAGCCCATACTCCCCGCATCTACCGAAGCAGGAGTGGAGGGCGCTCCTTCTACCACATCACAGCACAGACCGGGATCAGCCCATACTCCCCACATCTACCGAAGCAGGAGTGGAGGGTGCTCCTTCTACCACATCACAGCACAGACCGGGAACAGCCCATACTCCCCGCATCTACCGAGGCAGGAGTGGAGGGCGCTCCTTCTACCACATCACAGAAAAGACCGGGAACAGCCCATACTCCCTGCATCTACCGAGGCAGGAGTGGAGGGCGCTCCTTCTACCACATCACAGCACAGACCGGGAACAGCCCATACTCCCCGCATCTACCGAAGCAGGAGTGGAGGGCGCTCCTTCTACCACATCACAGCACAGACCGGGATCAGCCCATACTCCCCACATCTACCGAAGCAGGAGTGGAGGGTGCTCCTTCTACCACATCACAGCACAGACCGGGAACAGCCCATACTCCCCGCATCTACCGAGGCAGGAGTGGAGGGCGCTCCTTCTACCACATCACAGCACAGACCGGGAACAGCCCATACTCCCCGCATCTACCGAAGCAGGAGTTGAGGGCGCTCCTTCTACCACATCACAGCAAAGACCGGGAACAGCCCATACTCCCCGCATCTACCGAAGCAGGAGTGGAGGGCGCTCCTTCTACCACATCACAGCACAGACCGGGAACAGCCCATACTCCCCGCATCTACCGAAGCAGGAGTGGAGGGCGCTCCTTCTACCACATCACAGCAAAGACCGGGAACAGCCCATACTCCCCGCATCTACCAAAGCAGGAGTGGAGGGTGCTCCTTCTACCACATCACAGCAAACACCGGGAAAAGCCTCCCCACGCACCTCCGGACCATCACCTCTCTTCCGGAATTACTCTAGGCCTTCGAGACCTGACTGATCGAATAACCCTCCGGGGCCTGCAAGTTCATGGATACCCTATCGGGTGATTAGCCATGTGTTGTATCTACATTTCTTGCTGTTTAGCCAGTATGCATGGGTATGTGAATGGAATGATGGAATGCATGATGATTGTATGGAATGTTGGTGTGTCTGGCTGACTGGGAGGTATGACAGTTGGAGAGAGTGGGCTGAGCAGCAGAGATGCAGTTCCTGGTGGGACCATATATCTACCTGATCTAACTCATCTACTATGTAACTACCATCCTGTAATCAACTAATAAACATCAACTTGGATCTACCACCTCGATATCATCTTTGATTGTAACACCATGCTTTATAAATCCCGATTGATTGATGGTTAAAAAATAATTAGCAATTAATTCAAAAAAGGGTTTCCTACCAAAATATTTAAGGAACTGGGGAAGGATGTTCCTGTTTGATAAATACCTTTCTGAATCGTAAGTAGTAAAGGAGGTGCCCTCTCTGCTTCTGACTATTTGCGATTCGGAGAAGGTTGCAAAACCATTTTCCAACTCGTAAAAGGGGATGTGTACGTTGTAAAAAGCTCTTTTATCGTCACAACCCCATTTTTTGTGAATTCTGCGTTTGCGACTGCAATAGGGCTTTGTAAGTTAGTCCCTCGGTTTCCTAAATTAAAAAGACACATGATTTCCTGCCTTTTGCACCCTCCCCAGAATCCACAGGAGGCTGAAATATTCCCTTTGGGGAACAATTCTATATTGCAACCTGTAGCACATTATGTTAATTTCATCTTTACATCTCCTAAGTCTGCACGCTACACCTCAGGCATTATCAACATTAGAAGGTGGGCTTTTAAGAAGGCACCAATCATATAATGACTGTGACCCATGCATGTTTCATGGTAGCTCGTCCTGCTAATCCATGTGTTGTGTCTGTGTTGCGCCTATTCTATGTGTGTACAGATGGTACACACTTCTGGCTATGCTGCACCTGTTCTCTGAGTGTGAGGAAAGATTGAGTGTAGGGGGAGGTCTAAGGGGGTGATGGTGTGTGTGTGTGTGGGGGGGTAGACAGATTCCTCGTGGTCCATGCTCTCAACGCACTTTTATTCCCTTATCAGTATCTACTGCTTTCATGTAACTACTTCTGCAAGTAACTGCATAATTTGCAGCTCAGTTAAATCGATGACTTATGTCCAGGTGACCTCACCAACCCTTCTCCTTCTCTCCTTTTTACATTTAGTGCCACCCTACAGATACTATTCCATTTGGCTTTGTCTCAGCTGATCAACAAGCGCCTTCAAGACACCAAAGGTAGGTCGATGGTCTTTGGGACCCAAGGGCCTTAAACACTGGATTACCATCAGCCCCTGAACGTGAGCTGAAAACAAGCATCTTCAAATTCAAGAAACTCTTGGAAGCCTGGCTTAGGGCTTAGGAAGCTGCTGTCTTCCCCTAAGCTTGAGACCAAGCAGTGGTTAATTTGGGCCGGTGGGTGCCGGTGCGTCATACCAGCACTCACTTTACACAACTCTAATGGGCTGTGTATCATTGAGAGAGAGGGAGAGAGAGAGAGAGAGAGAGAGAGAGAGAGAGAGAAAATGGGCATTAATGTGTGCGACACAGGGCTTTATGTGGGGTGGGGTGTCAGCACTGCAAGAATTTATAAACAGACCTTGAGATGGGCCCCCAGCACACCCTGTTTAACTAACACAGAATATTCAGTCTAAAAGCATTTCAATCATAAGAATGACAGAAAAGGACCTTCAGTTCAAAGGCTTTACTTCGGAAATATTCAAATTACAAAAATGCAGTTGATCAATTAGTATTGTCAATCAATGCGCTGAGCCCAATACAGCAAAGTCAAGCACTCAGAGAGTTCAGTCTATACGTACAGAATATAAATCCGGCAGAGATCCGCCTTCGAAGAATGGGGAAGGGTCTCCTCTTCACATCATAAAATCACACTCTTTCATAGGAGTCTAAACAAAAGTTGCACACAATCACAACATTAGAACATGGTTCACAGGATCATTACCGATAGAAAACAAGCAAAAGGAAGCAATTGCAATTGTATACATTCAATGATGTTCTCAGTATTCTAGTACATTGGTTTCTCATGGTCACAAGAGCCGTGCACGAAACATAAACTGTTGCATAGTATATTATTTATTCCGAAACAGCCAATCCTGGCCTTGAAGAACGGCATTTCTTCCAGAACCATTGGCAGAAGTCTCCATCACAATTCATGAGCCCTGGAAATACTTCATTATAGTAAGCCCCCCACCGCAAGACCTTTGTGACAACCTTGCCACCTTCTTTCACCGCAAGATCATAGATATCTAGGACAGCTTCCCAACCCAGGACCCACCAACCCCACCTGCAACCACCGCACCCAAATGCCCCAGAACCAAACAACTGGACCACCCTCACCACTGACGACACCCTAAGGATCATAAAAACCATCCACACTGGAGCCCCCAAGGGCTCCTGCCCCCACCACATTTTCAACCGAGCCAGTGCCACCGTCGCCCCTGAACTCTGCCACACCATGTCAATGTCAATGTCAAATATTTTTATAAAGCTCACAAATCACCGAAAGGTCTCAAGGCGCTAGCAGCAATAAGACAGAGAAACAGACAGTAACCTAGACACCCGATACAAAAGCTTATTGAGAAAAGAGCCAGGTTTTCAGCCTTTTACAGAAACATGAGTGGTCTGCTATGGATAGAAGTTCTGATGGCAATTGGTTCCAAAGCAGAGGAGCTAGGTAAGAAAATGATCGGCCACCATTGCGGAAAGTTCGAATACGCGGCTGAGCAAGGTGAAACTTTGTGCCGGACCTTAAGAAACGTCCCGGTACATACCATTGCAATTCTTTTGCCAGCTAACATGGACCAGTACCATACATTATCCTGTGTGTAAGGCTTATAGTGTCCTCTTTGGCGAACCGGAAGCCAATGCAAGGTTTTACGAGTCGGAACCGAGGAGGTTCGGGAAGGAGATTAAGAATGAGTCTGGCGGCAGTATTTTGAAGGATCTGAAGTTTAGAAAGCAGATCTTGATTAAGTGCAGTAAACAGAGCATTGCCATAGTCAAGGCGACTGATGACAAGTCCCTGTACCAAAGGTTTCCTTGCTTCAATAGGTAGCCACTTAAAGATTTTTCGGAGATTACGCATAATCCCAAAGCAGACTCCTAGCTCCTGGTTGATATGAGCTTTCATGGATAAAGAATGATCAATAATGATAGCTAGATTACGTACTGCTAGCTTGGGGGAAGGACAGGTGCCCAACTCCGTGGGCCACCAGTCCTGCGTCCAGAACTGCTCGGCTTTTCCGAAGAGAATAATCTCAGTCTTACTGCCATTCAACTGCAATTTATTTAAGCTCATCGAGTTGTTAATCTGGACCATGCAGCTCTTAAAACGGGATTGAACACCATCATCGTCAGAGTCACAAGTAACAAGCAGTTGGGTATCATCAGCATACGAAAGGGTCTCAAAACCGTATGATCTAATGATACCCGCTGAAGGTGTTAAATATACATTAAACAGCATGGGACTAAGAATGGATCCCTGCGGAACCCCGACCGTTACTGGATAGGTGCGCGAGACCACTTCATCCACACGGACGGTGGTAGATCGGTCCGCCAAGTAATTCTCAAACCAGTCCAAGGCCTTCCCTCTGATACCCACCTCCCACAGTCGATGTTTCAAAGTTCTGTGGGAGATGGTATCGAAAGCCGCAGACAGGTCCAGGAGAACCAAAATTGCAGATCCTCGTTTTTCCAAAGCAAGCCTGATGTTATCTACTATCTCGATAACTGCGGTCTCCGTACTATGAGCAGCACGGAAGCCTGACTGCGAGGAATCGAGAAGGCCATGGTTCTCTAGATGAGCAGTAAAACGTTTGTTAACTAAATGCTCCAGTACCTTCCCAAAATAGGAAAGCAATGAAATGGGGCGGTAGTTTACTGGTAAGCTAGGGTCAGCTGAGGATTTCTTAAGAATTGGCTTGACCTGAGCATGTTTCCATCTCTTCGGAACCTTAGCTTGATTTAATGACATGTTAAAAATGATAGTTAAGGCATTCACGAACAGCGGCGTAATCTTAGTGCACGAGCGGGGAGAAAAGGGATCGGCTGGAGAACCAGATTTAATCCTACTTAGACCTGCCGCTACTTCGGTGATGGTTATGGGTTTAAACTCCATTAATAGGGGGGCATTATGAATTTTCAATAGAGGGGGTGTCTTAATCACATTATTGATATAATGATTATAATCATTGACCTGATGAGGGAATGAGGCATAGATGGTTTTAATTTTATTATAAAAAAAAGAAGAAACAGAGTCGACCCACTCTTGAGTAGGCGAAAAAGAGGACTGTTCAACCCGAGGGGAGGTAAATTCCTTCAATATTTCATAAAGTTATTTGCTCGAATGTGCGGCGTTATTTATGCGCTGAGTTAGATAGGTCTTTTTAGTTAATTTAATGTTTTTTATATAAATTGAGTGAAGGTGCCTGTAGTTCCTGCGATCTTCCTCGGTTTTAGTTTTCTTCCACTGGCGTTCAACAGCTCGACTTAATTGTGTATCAATTTTTAGTGCTGCTGTAAACCAGGGTGAAGCATTATTTTTTACTTGAACCCTGCTGAAAGGAGCGGCTTTGTTCAGGGCCAGTGTGATGGAGGATTCGAGATTACTAACAGCCAACTCCACAGTGTCCGCTTGACATAGTTGTGGAGGTTCAAAATGTAAAAAGGTATCAGGTGTTAACTTACGCCACAGCCGAATCAAAATACTTTTGTTCGGACCAGTTTTCCTATGTAAATTTATAGGCATACTAGATTTCAAAATAGAGTGATCCGTCCATAATACTGGGCAAGGAGATTCAATGGTCAATTTGAGGGAGTTCGTGAATATCAGATCTAATGTGTGTCCAGCTGAAAGGGTTGGGCCGATTACCCTCTGTGTTAACCCTAGTGTGTTCATAGCCCCAATTAAATGGGCCGAATCGGTATCCAATGGTAGCTCCGCATGATAATTAAAATCTCCAAGTAAGATAAAGTTGTCTGCGGCTAATACATAGGGCGCAATTGTTTCCAACAAATGGTTGACAAATTGCGTCTTTGGTCCAGGAGGTCTATAAATCAACGCCCCATTCCAGGTTTCCGAGTCCGGAATGTCAATATTAAAAATCAATATCTCTGACATCGTGGATGGAAGTGATTCTAATACTCTAATCACTAAAGGGGCCATAGTAGCAACTGCAATACCACCACCTCTACCCGTTTCTCTGTCTAATCTTGTTAGATGGTATTGCAGTCGGCGGTCTGGTGCGGATGGGCTTGCCTTTGGTGCGTCGCAGGCGCGCCACTGCGCGCGTCAGCGCCCTGACCCACGTTAAGTAGGCGGAGTGGGCGGGGCGAACAACTAGCGTGCTAACCTGGTAGACAGAATATCACTCATCAAAACAAACGCACCGGAAATGACCTTGTGTCCCTCCGCTCAATCGGCACAAGCCGTGGCGGAACGGGGACAGGCCAATTAAGGGTACAAGCACAGTACAGGAAAAGGTGACCAACAGGTAGGAATTAATTTCTGATTTTAAAATACAACGTTAAAGTACTACGTTCACTTAAAAGTGTTCAACTGCTAGTAGTGCCTGCTTAACAGATTTCAGACAAGTGGCCATTTTATTTGGACAAGCATGGACTAGGATACATCAACCACTGCCTGAACTTCCACCAACACTCCAGGCCCCTGCACTCCGTCTCTCTCGCACATACCCTCACACTGGCTGGAGCAACAGTTGAGGGCGCTCCTATTCCTACCTCTTGGCAAAATCCTGGAATGACCTCCCCCTTCATCTGTGGACTTAATCCTGTCTTCTGGAATTCAGGAAAGGACTCAAGACCTGTCTGATTGACTAAACTTCCCAGCTTGCTCACAGTGCCTGGATACCTTTGGGGGTGATTATCCATGCTCTATAAATCTGATTTGATTTGGTTTCATTCCTGTATGGTAGCAGAAAGAATGGTCAGAGAGGAAACAGGAACTTCTGTGTCTACTGTCTGTCTTGAGAGAGGATCTGTATTGCTATGTTTGATATCAGATTGAGAGGGGATTAAGTAGTTGAACCATGAGAAGATTAATGTCCATCTAGTATGTCTCGCATTAGCGCATTTCATGGAGGTGAGGTACATCTGGTTTAATGATCTGTCCATACAGTGATTCTGTAATGTGGACCCTCCAAATGATGTCTCCAATGGGCAAATGCCTCTTCAATAGCCAGTACTTTCTATCACATATTTTACAATCCTTCCCTGTTTCCAGAAGATGCCTGAAATAATTGACTACAGAATGGAAGACTTGGTTTTTAACATCGTATTGAGAAAATACTGCTCCAATGCCAACAGAGGATGTATTTGACTCCACTATGAATGGCCACATTATGTTAGTGTGTCTCAATGTGGGTGCTGTGGTACATTTAGTCTTTCGGTCTTAGAAAGCCACTCCCTGTTCTTCTTCGGAGTGCTGTCTTACCCCTTTTTGGTCAGTTTTATGATGGGTTGGATAAGTTTTGAGGATTCCAGTAGAAGATATCTCTAGAAGATGGCAATTCTCACACAGCTTTGCACCTCATTTACTGAGTGTGACGAAGGCCATTCCAAGACTGTTGTTAGATTAGAAGCATCCATGCTAATACCTATGCCTCCTTTAGAGATTTCAAAACCTAAAAGGGATACGTGGGGTACATGGAACAGACATTTTTATGCCTTTGCATACAAAGAATGTTTTCAAACATGAGAGATCTCCTCTCGAAAATGATTTTGATGTTGTTCCAAGGTACCAAAGCAAATGAGTGTATCTTCCAGATACACCATCATTTAGACAACTAGTATATTACAAGAATGTTGTTGACAAATTGCTGAAAGGCAAATGGAGCATTACAGAGGCCAAAGGTTCACGACAAGGTACTCAATCAATGAAATGAAAATTCTTTATTTCGGTCACACAAACCATAAAAGAAACAACCATACAGATCGTAAATGTATCGTATTAGACTAAAAGAGCGTTTCGAAAGGCAAGTGTGCAAATGAAGGCTAAAAGACGCTCAGGTAGACATAATAAAACAGCATGAAGATGACATAAATAATGTAATTCCCCATAATTCGTAATTTGGGTCTCTCTGGCAGGACTATGGGGCTAAAGTGCAAATGCAATGTCAACATTTGTGCAAATCAGTTTCCAGATATATAGCCCACACACAAGGTACTCAAAATGTCTGTACCCGGTATTGCAAAAAAAACAATTGGTGGACGAAATGTCAAATATTCACCTCCCCCCACCCTGTACAGAGATCTGGGCCTAAATCCGTCGTTTTTTTGCTCACCATGCCATTCCAGTTCAGACCCAGCCATATGCAAATCAGTCTTGACCCTGCGCCTCATGGGAACAGTCCAGCCCGAACGACCAGGCCAGGTCCTCCCTGGACCAGAAACAAGCATCCTAGGACCGGTTTGGGGGTAACACCCCTCATCAGCCAGGCTAGCTTGAATCCAATGGCATGGTGGCATGGTCATGTATCAGTAAGTCTTCTATCTTATCCACTTTAGCCATTTCCAGACATTGATCCTGGAAGCAATTAAGTAGTGAAAGCTTCATCGTCCTTGCCCATCATAGATCAATTCAAAGGTTTGACAGTATCTATTTAACACACCACAGAAGCGTTGTACATGATGACTCCTTTCAAGATCAGCAGACAAATCAGAAAAACACCAGCAGCCAAATGGTACACTGACGATTTGAAAGACAGTAAAGATCAGTGTAAACGTTTAGAACATTTTTGGCACCACACTAAATTATCAGCGGTTAACGTCTCCTTGAAGGATCGAGTAGGACCAACAGTAGGCTATAGGGATATGCCACCTCTATTGGGGTGGGAAGGGAAAATAAACCCTTTTATTTATATAACCCTCACCCACTCTAGTAGTGTCATGCTTCATCATCAGGTTTACCCTGACTCCTAAAGGTCAGGGTGGGCTCAACCTTGTTTCAGGGAGCTCTTATGAAGACGTTTTGTAAGGGGGCATAACTCTGAAGATAAAACTCCTCACCCACACCAAAGGAATTCTTTATTAGTGGGGTGGGTGGGAAGGTAAAATTAAAAGACTATGAGGGTGTAAGAATGTGATGGCCGTATGACCACATGACACCAACATGTTTCAGCCCTGTTCTACTGGCCTATATGAGGTGCTGGGCTTTCGTCAGGGTGGGTAAGTAAAGAGGTCAGTCCCCCATTGAAATGCCTAACGTGTGGTTTTTAGTGGCAGTAGTGGGCATGCCATTAGCATGCATGATTTTTTAAAATAATAATACTTGCTGCTGTTGGGGATTACCTGTAATGGAAGACTTGATATATCAAGCATACATACATTAAGAACAAATGCGATGTGCTCCCTAATATGGCATCTCTATCAAATGGTCACATTTATGCATGCAAACATGCATGCAACAGTAGGTACACTTAGTCACAAAATATACATATAGATCCATGTATCCAATCATGCATATCTCCACTATCTTTTGATCACATTCATTCATGTGGAAACTGCAAAAAGACATACCGTGTTGTAACAATTACGATCCGTTGACCAACTGGAATATATTTGTACTCCGCTGGGTTAAAATTTACATGTCACACACGTTATGATGTGAGAACACGCTTCAACAAACATAACAGTCTACCAAGTTGCCTTGGCAGGATAAGGTGGTGGTCGAAACAGGCAGACAAGCATGCCCCTGTAGGCATGTTTCTCATTCACATTAAAATGAAATGACAGGTTGCCACTCATCCACAGCGGGAGGGACAAATGTTCCCAAAGGGGGCTTGAGTGGGCCGCCCTTTAATCGGCCCTTTAGTCGATCTCTGAAAGACAGAGCAGGGAAAGAAATTGGTTGTTAGGGTAGGAAAGGGCATGGACGGGACCCCCGTAGTCAAGGTCTGGCGGTGCTGGAGGTCATGTCCAGGGAGCAGCGCACCGTGTTAAAGTATAAGAGACTTACTTCGTCAAGGGTCCCCAACATCTATCATCAGCTCAGCTCCCCTGCTTTTGCTGGGATCTGGATGCCGAGTGTTGAGCTAAATATTCATTCATTCATTCAACAAACTATATTTCAGTCAATGTAAACCATAAAAAGGAGATGATACAAATACATACATAGCTAAATTTGAGCAATATTAAAAATTCATCAAAGGCAGATTATAAAAGATAGCCACATTGCAATTTAACTTAGTCAAGTATCATTACAACAATAATTCAGAAAGTAAAAATAATTAGAAGTAGGTTAAGAAAAATGTTAAAAAGTTAAAAAAGGTGAAAATGGGACAAAGTACAAAGAGAAATATTTAAGGTTGCCTGTGCCACATAGAATTGAGGAATCGGGACACGGCAAAAACTGTGGGGGTGTGGGTATCAGATCTCAGTATTCTATATGCCTCCGAACACTGCCTACACCCCAGATTTCTACAGAGTGGTATGAGCCATCGCTGTCTCGTCGGACTTGTCTGGGCTATTGCAAGCAGGACACCCAAGGGAAGGAGCTTTTGACCATTTGACCATTTGTTTGTGAATGCATTAAACCGGCAAGGTCCCTATTCTAAACTGGATATTTATCTTCCTTGCCATGGAAGGTTGTAAATCATCCAGAAAAGTCTCAAAGAGGTACTGAGCTTTAATATTAAGGAAGTCAGCTGTTAGGTACCTAAGTTTGGTGTTCCCCTGAATATCGGCTTGTCTGAGCGATCTATAGGCTCTTACTAGTTCTAGTCGTGGAATTGTCGGGGACACTTCCTCAGGGTTACTCCACAGGTTAGGAATGCCTAGTCTAAGGCATACATCTTTTATATATACAAACCATGGTGGTTTTCCCGCCACGGGACTCCCATATTCCCCTTAAGTTCAGACTGGTAGACTGCTAATTCAGGGGTCGCCCACAGTCTACGCCAAAAGGTCAACGGTCTGAGTCCAATCTCCTCCACAATAGGTTTATTTCCTATATCCAGGAGTAGGGGAATGAGGGGAGTGCTTAGCGGTAGGCCCAAGAGTTGTCTCATAAATTTATTCTTTATTTTGGCAAACCCCCCAGAGGGGCGGTGACCCCAAAGTTCCGCCCCACACAATACAGCACTCCTAACTTGTACTTTATATATCTCAGCTACCGGGCCAGGCGGTTTGTATGAGGAGTTTCTAAAGGTTTTTGCGATTCCCCCAACCATCTGCTCTATCCTCAAACTTGCTTTGTCTAGTTGCGGGCCCCAGTCAAATGTTTCGGACAAGGTGACACCAGGGTAATCAAAGACAGTCACCCTCTCTAACAAGGTGCCATTTATAGAGGGGTTTGCACGGGATGTTTTGGCTGGATTAAAGACCATAAATTTGGTCTTTGATGTATTGATCTCCAGCCCCCTGTTTTTACAAAATAAAGAGAAAATGTCAAGAATCCTTTGGATTCCCATATGGGACTTTGATAACAACAAGGTGTCATCCGCAAACATCATTGCTGGCACCTTACCATGCACCAGCTTTGGGGCGTCGTTGTCCAATACCTCATTTAATTGAGCCACCAAAGCATTCATAAAGAGACAAAACAGGGTAGGGCCAGCACACACCCCTGCCTTACTCCTCTACTGACTGGGAAGCGGGGGGTCAGGTCACCGGATTTCCCATACCTTACTTGGGCAAAATTACCTGCATGCAGTCGCATGATCAATGACAACAGGTAGGGCGGGATACCCAATTGTTCAAGAACCTCCCACAGTTTGGCTCAGGGGACCAAATCGAAGGCCGATTCAAGATCAACGAATATCAAATAAAGGCTGCCACCCTCTATTGACACCGTTTTCCACTATAATAATTGGAGCCTGAAGATTTGGTCGATAGTGGAGATATTCTTCCGAAAACCAGCCTGATACGCACTCAGAATTTCACGCTCTTCCATCCACGAGTGGAGGTGCTCGAGGAGAATCCTAGCGAACAATTTCTGAGTGACGTCAATCAGGTTGATCGGCCTATAGTTGGTGGACAGGAAAGATGAACCCTTCTTAAAAACGGGGGAAAATGTCAGACCCTAACTAGGTGTCCGGGATCTTAATACCACTCAAGATGGCATTAAATATTGCCCAAAGATAGGGTCCCCATATATTCGGTTCCTCCTGAAATAAATCCCCAGGAATCTTGTTTAGTCCGGGGGCCTTTCCAAGGGGAAGTTTCCTGATTGCATTTAAAACTTCTGTTAAAGTAAACCCTTGGGGGTCTTCAAGGAGAATCCCTGGGATTGCTAAAGATGTTTCATCTTTGGATTCTGTGGCTTCCTTGGTGGAATACAGATCTTGGAAGTGAGACTTCCATTCGGCTGCAGCAATATTCGGCTCTAAGGCTGAGTTCTCTATACTACTGTCTGTACTCACTAGCAACCAGAACGACTTCATGTCCCTTTTAGAAAGTGCTGTTTTAATGGCATCCCATCTTTCAAGCTCCCAGTTCTTCTTAGCTAACTTGGACTGTCTCGATAAAGGGCCCTGATTTAATTTGATTAAGGATCTGTCCTTACTTTTAATGGCATCTATGAGGGCACCCTTTGCCTCGCTACAAGAATTGTTGAACCAAGTTTGTTTGGCACCCTTATTCACCTTAGAGTGCATCAGAGGATTAAAAATATTAGTTAGCTAGTTGTCAATTCTACGTGCACAGCCTCAAGGCT
Organism: Triturus cristatus; assembly: GCF_964204655.1. Lineage (NCBI taxonomy): Eukaryota > Metazoa > Chordata > Amphibia > Caudata > Salamandridae > Triturus > Triturus cristatus. The sequence continues at coordinate 67,601,678 of NC_140591.1, forward strand.
ACTGATGGTTTGAGGAGAGTCAAGTGACATGGCAGCCTCCTCCATTTCCATTGAGGGCGAAATAGTTAGAGCATATAAGGCAGCTGCCTTGTCTGGTGACTGCTTAAGTGTTCCCCATCTGATTTTCCTTTTATTATTAGCAAGTATTGAATTGCTACCTATAGGGGTGCTGGTGGCCGTGGGATTATAGAGGTCTGGAGGCTCCAGCTCCAATATCAGGGCTTTGTGGTCACTGTCATGTCTCGGCATGACAGCGAAGTCGACAGCCCACTGCCATATGCTTGTTTCCACTAGGATATAATCCAACAGAGAGGATTGTCCTAGACTATTAAAGGTTAGCTTCCCTGGCTGGTCTGACTTGGTACGGCCGTTATACACCCTCAGTGAATGTGTTAGTGTTACTGCATTAATCTGAAGTACCAGGGGGGTCCAGGCCTTTACCGGTGGAATTTGAGGATCAGTAATTAGCCAAAGACAATCCTCGTCGCTAGGGGGAGAATCAGTGGGGGCAGTGAGGGGCTCGTATTGAAAATTAAAATCTCCCCCTATAATCAGCCTTGCATTTGGGGGTGCTGATTCAGTAAATGTGTTTAATAAATCTATGGTCGGGGATTCGTGTGCAATGCTTACATGATGGGAATAAATGTTAATCAAGGCTATTTTGATCCTGGAGGAGAAGGTGAGTACAATACACTGGATGTCGTCGGATAATGTGTTCAACTGCTCAACAGTACAATCCAAGTGAGTAGCAACACAAGTGCATAAGCCGCCGAGGGTCTACCTCTTCCCCCCGTCGTAGCCAACACATTGAAAGTTGCATAACCTCCCCCTCACAATGTCCTCCCTTGCCCATGTCTCCTGAAACATACACACATCATGGTTGCCTACGAATTGTCCCCAGTCTTGGCAGTGAGTTTACTTTTTATTCTGGCGATGTTCCATGATAAAACCCTCAGTTTATGGCCGGGGTTAAAATTACCATTGTGTGCATTATGACTGATAGGGTTAGGGCTTTGAATGATCTCTACCTGGGCCGTGGAAGCTACTTTGACAACTTCCAATCGGGGCTGCTCCTAGCTGAACTAGAAGTTAAAAAGTCAGAAGTGAAAGCTGGGTTGTTAAGCAAATCTACACCAGTCCTGTCATAATCTGAGGCTCCTCAATGGGATTCAAGTTGTTGGTCCTTTGGTTCATCTCCATTACTACCGAGGATATTCTGGGTCTGCAGCCCACTGTTGCTCACCCCTAATTCCCTGTTGGCCCCCCAAGTCGAGGGGCTGAGAGTGTGACCACCTTGCAGCGCGAGTCAGTCCACCTCCTCAAGGGCCCCAAATCTGTTTGCTACTGGGATGTTAAAGAGAGGTCGAGGGGGTTGGCCTGCTAGTGGATGGAATTGAAGCCTATTTGTTGGGGCCCTAGAGGTTGGGGTCCAAGGTAAGGTGTAATTGTGAGAATAGAAAAAATCCAGAGTATGAGCTCAGATCCCTGTGCACGATGCATAGGGACGAACAATCTGGCCTGCTAAGGTTTGTACAGTCAGGGGATTACTAAAATTAATAACCATGCAGTCTCCGTGCATTGATTTCTGATTCTTACCCACCCAACTCTTCGAACCATTAAAATCTCTCCTGCCCTGTCATAGGGGTAATGCTTGTGCTTGGTTAGCAAAAAAGGCACTTTTTCCTTAGGTCCAGCTGTGTTTCTTTCTGGCCATTTTTAATCTCAGGTACACCTGTTAGTACAATAACATGAGGGAGTGAGGCTGGGGGTAAATGTATGGTCAGGGTAGTCAATAGTACTGATCCGGTGTTCTCTGCCTCTACAGGGTCTGGCCTTTCCCTGTCTACCCTGTGCTCTATATGGGTGGGCCTTCTTCATTGTAAGTCCTCCTTGTTGGGAGCAGAGTTGTTGCTCCCTTTCACAGTGGTAAGGCTCCTGGGGCCAGTTGTTGTCCTCAGATCTTGGTCCGGGTGGATGCAAGGCTTTTCTGCGTGAGACAGAGTGTTTTCAGCTGGCACGGTGCTGGGAGCCTCTGCCCTGCCGGCACTCGTTTGGACAGTGGAAGATACAGCCCTCCGAGTGCCACGCTTGCCTGGGGAGGATTGGACTACACTGTCCGGCTGGGGATACAGTCTTTCCTCTTCCCTAAAGCAGGGGTAGTGGTATCAGAGGGATTAGCCTGGCTACTCTGACCTGTTAGTTGACCTGTGCCTAGGTGGTTGAGTCGGAGCGCAAGCTCTTCCTTTACAACAGCTCTCATATGGGTCTCTAACTCGACTATCAAATTCCTCACCCAAGAAGGACAGCCAGAAACTAATTGAGGGTTAGTGAGAAACTCAGTCACTCTCCCCGTGCTGGCTAGTTCATCTTCACTGGGTATTAATTCTGGGTTTTCTTTCTCTTAGCTCCTGCCCCATTTCCAGTTTTACGTCTAACAGTCTTAGATGAGCTAGTGGTGGTGCCACCTTTACGAGTTGCTGGCTTCACTGGGAGTTGTTGTGGTGATGGTGGGAGTGACTAAATTGTTCCAGACATAGATTCTGTTAGCCCAGATGCAGATCTAGTGATTATTGGTTGGGAGATGAGTAGCTCAGGCCCCTGACAGAATATATCTGGAGTTAAAGAAAGGTGCCATTCTGTCAACGCTCTTTCGGTCGATACCACCCCTATGGCCCTCTGAAGCATCCTGTCAATTGAGGTTTGGGGCAAAGGAGCTGGAATAGGCACCTGGAGGTGTTTTTTTACTGCACAAGTATGCTTGCCCATGTTAGAATAAAGAAAGGGTAGAATACCACCTCGCCCCCAATGTAAGACTAAAAGGAGTAGAGAAGACTTGGGCACAAGACTAGGATTACAATTCGAGAAGGGGGATACATAAGATACAGTCTAGTAGGCTGGTTAAACAAAAGACACAGAAAAATGGTGAGGATGAGGATACCAAGGAGTCAGTAAACACGAGAAGAAAATGACTCAGCTGATGACCAACATAATATGGAGCTCGGGCGAGTTTCATAAATTGATCATATGAGTCACTGGGTTGCAGGTTCCCTAATTCCACCACCAGCTCCCAGAGGTAGATAGAGGGAATGTATTGGCAAGTCTGCAAAACGGTCTGAAGATACAGGGTGGAAACAATAGGATTAGAGGTCCCTGGCAATGATGGGCGAGGACGGGCACGGCCCGCGTGCGTCCCGCGCCGCGGGGTGCCAGGTAGCGCTTGAAACGTGATGGTGACGCCTCCCCATCGTGTGCTGTGGCGGAAAAGGAACCAGTTGCACCCTGGGACTTGTGGTCCTACTAGGGTGAGTTGCGGGCTCAGGGAATGCGGGCGGGAGAGAAGAGGTGCTCCCTGGGACTACGGTCCCACCAAGGCGATCAGGATTCCAAAAATGCCCCCAATGTCAACCTGACTTAGGTCCCAGCAGTCAGATGGACACAAACCGCGTCCCGCACCATGGGGTGCGAGGCAGCTGCTTTAAGAGAGATGGTGACGCCTTCCCCTTGTGTGCAGCGGCGGGAAAGGAACCAGTTGCACCCTGGGACTTGTGGTCCCACCAGGGTGAGGTGGGGGCTAATGGAATGCGGGCGGCAGAGAAGAGGTGCTCCCTGGGACTACGGTCCCACCAGCGTGAAGTCAGGATTCCACAAAATGCCCCCAATGTCAACCAGACGTGGATCCCAGCAGTCCGATGGACACAAACTGCGTTAGATATCCAGTTGGGGGTCAGCAGTGTCTGGCGTAATGCATGTTTACTTTGTGTTGTTTTCTGTACACATTGTTAGCATCACTCTGCCTACACATACTGTTATCTTATTATATATGTTGTCAAAAAACATTTAACACACATCTCATGGAAAAATATGTTTATTTCAGAATGTCTAAAATCTTAATCATTTAAGCAATTACATTTTATGTCTGGCTTTCATTAGTTATTCCATAAAATGTTAAACCTTACTAGCAAAAAACAATTCACATAAACAATCAGCATCTGGGTGCTCTAAATAGCTACAAAGTGGTCATAGAAACACATCTCCAGGTTTCCTCCAGCTAGAACATCACCAACTTAAAGAAATGATATGTTGAATCTATGGTAAGGGCCTGGCAGTTGGGGAGAGGGGAGACCAGCTCCAGTCGTTCAACGCCAAACTATCACCAGGTCCTCAGGAAGGCCTTACAAGAGGCATTGGCATGCAATGATTTAGTCATCATTTACAAAGTGGTGGTTGTCCTGAAAACCTGGCACGACTGACGTCCACAGGGAATGGACTTGGACATCTAAGAGCCATATTAGTACAAATATAGAGTAGAGTGCTTTTGGTATTTCTGCCTCCAAATTCAAATACCTGGTATTGCTGCTGGTGTGTCCCATGGCTAAGGTACTGTGGAAGTGCCCCCACATGCACTGAAGACCAGTGGGGAACAGCCAGACAACCATAAGACTTGTAAAGGTTGTATGACCTTAACAGGTTTTCACGGTGCTTACTTGTTGCTAAATGCTCATTTCAAATGTTTGTGCTAAGCAGCTTCAAGCACTCCAGAATAGTTTACGAAAAACATTGCAACAACACAGAATTGTAGCTATTGCACCCTGTGTGCCGCCAGTGACAGCTAAACAGAAGGATGACTGCACTCACTCCTTCTGAGGGAACCTACTATCAATAGTTACATCCATGGGCTCTCCATACATTTTGAGATCCGTCTTAAATGCCATTATAAAAGATCCACGTTGTGTAGAAATTCCAAAATATCAGGCATCCCTGCTGCCTGTAGCCATCACTGCTAGGGTTACTGCATATTTAACATTTGTAATTGTTTACGGCCCTTCACCGCCAAGGTTTGCCGGGCAGCGATGGGCAGTAAAAGGCAGCTATACGTCCACTCATTTAAATTGGACAGGTGGACATATGGCCACTTACCTGATGGCCCTTAATCCGTCGGAGAAGTTTGGCTTTATATTTATTTATTTGCAGGCTTCCTGATTTTACAATATATTTCTTGCAATCAAATGCCAAGGGATCTTTGCATCCAAAATGCAAAAATAACTTTACTAGATTATACCAAGTTGGGTTAGTGGATTAATCTGCGAAAAGGGGAAGTGATCAAAGTATGGCATGAATGCAGAATGTGTCAGAGATATAGAGTTGAGCTGGCTGTTAAATGTAGTCAGATCAGGGTGAGTGTTTGATGTCTATCTGAGATTTTCATGTGGGGAGGAGGGTATAGTTAGTCCTCATTCAAATCCATAAGGTGAGTTTTGTTTCTGGTATTGGGCACCTTTGTTCACAGTAGGTCATCGCCACACTCTTAGTGATTTATTTGGACGCCACGGTGGTCATTCGTCTGCTTATGTGGTCATCCATTTCAGGGCTATGTGGGTCTCTCACTGTTGGTAGTATCACGAGAATGATGTATTACCTTTTTATTTTCATTCACTTTGTATTCATTTCCTTTTTATTTCCACTTATTAATCCTATTAAACATATTTATTGTTTACTTGAGGATTCATTATTGAACCTAACATGTACTCTATCATATCATTTACTGGTGTTAAAAATGAGTCCTTTGGCAGGTGAAGATCCCAAGAGGGAGGAAAGAAACAAGGCAGAGAAAGAGGCTGCAGAAAATAAGGAAACAGGCAACCGATGAGGGGGGTGTCCTGCACCATACAGGTGCATGGGCGGGGGCGGGGGGTACGCGTGCTCTGTTCCAGCTTGTCACACTGACGAGTGACGGAGGGAGGTTTCAGTTCTCCAGACAACCAGTGCTCTCCTCCTCCGTCATCTTCTCAACTGGTTCCTCACCTTTGCTGCCATCTGAACCAGAACCTGAGGAGAGAAACATAAGGAGGAACAATTAGCACCGCCGGTTCTGGTCCTCTTCTGACCTTGTTTGGACTCTGTCACCGTCACACCCCCTCCGCAGTGGTTCAGTGGTCTCTTCCCATTTCGGTTAGGGGAGGTGTTCTTAAAAGCTGCATAGGGCCAGCGTAGGATAGAGGATCATCCACTAGCCCTCCCTGTGTTATTACTACACTTCTTCCGGTTCAGCCCATTGCATGCTGGGACGCCAGTGCTCCGACTGACAATGGAAAAGCTGTGAAACTAGAAAGCCCAGCAAGCAAAGTGCTTTTAACTAAAAACAATATTGTATCATAGGTATTTACTACAATTTGCATTGAGCATATTGGTGTAAGGCATACTTCATCGCAAAGGCGAGAGAGTATCCTTACTGCCAATATAATGGTCCGCCTGCCAAATTTAGAAGCAAGCAGACCATAAGTCGGCCACAGCGGAGATTACTCCACCTCCATAGTAGCCAAACTTCTATGACAGAGTAAGGGCCATCAGGTAAGTGGCTATATGTCTTCCCACCCAATTTAGATGGGCGGACATATAGCCATTTTTTACTGCCCATTGCCGCCAGGTAAACCCTGGAGGTAAAGAGCGGTAAAGAATTTAAGAGGCATTGCATGTTTTTGTTTTTGAAAATGCTGGAGCAGAGTTTTCTTTTAGAAAATTCATGGGCTTTTGAAGCTCTGGCATGTCTGTGCGTTTTATTAATCTATTAATAATTAACAATTAACTATTTGTCTTTGTGCAAGTGTGTTTAGTAATCAACCCGTTTGTCTTAACATAAGAGAAAGTTACACGAGGGTTAGCTTATTTGTGCTGTTTCTGTATTTACAATAACGTGCAAGTTTTCATGTTTAAATGTTGCTGTGTGCTATTTATTTTCGGGCACAAAACGCTGTCTGAATTAATGCTTTTTATGTCGCAAAGCTAGATAAATACATACACATAAGGGTATTAGTGGGGTTAACACTGTTTAATCATTATGCTGTAGTAACGTTTATTTTGTCTCTTTAATTAAAGATGGTCTATTGTGGCCTTAACCGAGCTGAGAGTATTTCGAAGCCTGGCTGTGGCATATTCTGTGATGTGGCAAGGGAGACCTCTGCTGGAATAAGGTCGAAGACAACTGACCGTGGTCCTTATTGTATTTTTCCATGAGGACATCAGCAGTTTTGAGGATCTCCAAAAGAAATGGAACGTCCTTGGCAAACAAAGGAGCTTCAGAAACAGACAATGAACTGTGGCCTGGCTGCCGAGGAAAGTTGTACAAGTTGGATACTTTGATAGTTTCTTGGTTCCTGTTCCGTAGTTCACGTCTTGTGACTTTTCCTGAGCGGAGATTTCCAGATGTAGTAATGTTACATCTCTTCCTTCTCGTTCTGCTCAGTGATACAGTTTATCCTGCCAACTTTATGTGCGTTTCTATTGTATTTTTCATTATAAGAATTGCTAGCTTAGGGAGGGTTTTGCCACTTGCCATTTTACCTTTGCTGCGTGAAGCTGCGTTGCAGAGGACCGTGCTGAGGACTTTGTCCTGAGAGACTTTACTGAGAGACTGGTCCTGACCCGTTCTGACACTTAGTTAGAATAGGTAACTATGAGAAATGATTTATTCTGATTTACTTTGACTAATTTAGATAAAGCAATATAACTTTTAAACATGGTGTTGAATATTCTTTCTTGTCAATTATTGTGTACATTTTGATCATTGTTGTATAGATTGTATAGAGTATGTTTAAGGATAACCACTATAATCAGGTCCTATCGTCCTAGATATAGATGCAGGGTTTTCTTCCCACAGGTCTTATGCTGGTAGAGTATTTGAGCGTATGTTAGTGAAATGGGCCCTAGCGTATGATGAATGTATGTGCGTGTAACTGTGAAATTACTCTATCCGTGGAAGTGGGTTTATTTTAGGTACCCTGATCTCTATCAATTTCTCTGGTAGCAGAGGATGGTTATAGATGGTTGTCTTGATCTGATAAGATAAGATTGCTTGTATATTAGCTTATTGATTATTGATTTATTTTTGATGATATTGGTATATGTACTAATACTATATGTTGGAGTCGTCATGTTGAGTTATATGTAGTGCTTCTGGAATTTGGAAGCTGTTGTAGCAGTTCCGTAGTAGGGCAGAGGGAAGTATATGCTGCTCTCGGGAAAGACGGGATTGTAAGGAATTACGTGTGACAATTGAAGTTGCGCGTTCACATTGTCTGGGTTCGGAATCAGTAACATTATTGTATGTTACTATTAGAAAACATTTCTGGTATATAAGGAGTGTGTATCGTAGTGAAGGTTATCTGTAAAACTCTGGTCTTAAGTCCCAGGGATCTGTAAGGATTGCCGTTAAAGCTTATTGCGGGAGGAGTAATTAAGGATTAAGGGCCATCAGGTAAGTGGCCATATGTCCACCTGTCCAATTTAAATGAGTGGACGTATAGCTGCCTTTTACTGCCCATCGCTGCCCGGCAAACCTTGGCGGTGAAGGGCCGTAAACAATTACAAATGTTAAATATGCAGTAACCCTAGCAGTGATGGCTACAGGCAGCAGGGATGCCTGATATTTTGGAATTTCTACACAACGTGGATCTTTTATAATGGCATTTAAGACGGATCTCAAAATGTATGGAGAGCCCATGGATGTAACTATTGATAGTAGGTTCCCTCAGAAGGAGTGAGTGCAGTCATCCTTCTGTTTAGCTGTCACTGGCGGCACACAGGGTGCAATAGCTACAATTCTGTGTTGTTGCAATGTTTTTCGTAAACTATTCTGGAGTGCTTGAAGCTGCTTAGCACAAACATTTGAAATGAGCATTTAGCAACAAGTAAGCACCGTGAAAACCTGTTAAGGTCATACAACCTTTACAAGTCTTATGGTTGTCTGGCTGTTCCCCACTGGTCTTCAGTGCATGTGGGGGCACTTCCACAGTACCTTAGCCATGGGACACACCAGCAGCAATACCAGGTATTTGAATTTGGAGGCAGAAATACCAAAAGCACTCTACTCTATATTTGTACTAATATGGCTCTTAGATGTCCAAGTCCATTCCCTGTGGACGTCAGTCGTGCCAGGTTTTCAGGACAACCACCACTTTGTAAATGATGACTAAATCATTGCATGCCAATGCCTCTTGTAAGGCCTTCCTGAGGACCTGGTGATAGTTTGGCGTTAAAAATGAGTCCTTTGGCAGGTGAAGATCCCAAGAGGGAGGAAAGAAACAAGGCAGAGAAAGAGGCTGCAGAAAATAAGGAAACAGGCAACCGATGAGGGGGGTGTCCTGCACCATACAGGTGCATGGGCGGGGGCGGGGGGTACGCGTGCTCTGTTCCAGCTTGTCACACTGACGAGTGACGGAGGGAGGTTTCAGTTCTCCAGACAACCAGTGCTCTCCTCCTCCGTCATCTTCTCAACTGGTTCCTCACCTTTGCTGCCATCTGAACCAGAACCTGAGGAGAGAAACATAAGGAGGAACAATTAGCACCGCCGGTTCTGGTCCTCTTCTGACCTTGTTTGGACTCTGTCACCGTCACACCCCCTCCGCAGTGGTTCAGTGGTCTCTTCCCATTTCGGTTAGGGGAGGTGTTCTTAAAAGCTGCATAGGGCCAGCGTAGGATAGAGGATCATCCACTAGCCCTCCCTGTGTTATTACTACACTTCTTCCGGTTCAGCCCATTGCATGCTGGGACGCCAGTGCTCCGACTGACAATGGAAAAGCTGTGAAACTAGAAAGCCCAGCAAGCAAAGTGCTTTTAACTAAAAACAATATTGTATCATAGGTATTTACTACAATTTGCATTGAGCATATTGGTGTAAGGCATACTTCATCGCAAAGGCGAGAGAGTATCCTTACTGCCAATATAATGGTCCGCCTGCCAAATTTAGAAGCAAGCAGACCATAAGTCGGCCACAGCGGAGATTACTCCACCTCCATAGTAGCCAAACTTCTATGACAGAGTAAGGGCCATCAGGTAAGTGGCTATATGTCTTCCCACCCAATTTAGATGGGCGGACATATAGCCATTTTTTACTGCCCATTGCCGCCAGGTAAACCCTGGAGGTAAAGAGCGGTAAAGAATTTAAGAGGCATTGCATGTTTTTGTTTTTGAAAATGCTGGAGCAGAGTTTTCTTTTAGAAAATTCATGGGCTTTTGAAGCTCTGGCATGTCTGTGCGTTTTATTAATCTATTAATAATTAACAATTAACTATTTGTCTTTGTGCAAGTGTGTTTAGTAATCAACCCGTTTGTCTTAACATAAGAGAAAGTTACACGAGGGTTAGCTTATTTGTGCTGTTTCTGTATTTACAATAACGTGCAAGTTTTCATGTTTAAATGTTGCTGTGTGCTATTTATTTTCGGGCACAAAACGCTGTCTGAATTAATGCTTTTTATGTCGCAAAGCTAGATAAATACATACACATAAGGGTATTAGTGGGGTTAACACTGTTTAATCATTATGCTGTAGTAACGTTTATTTTGTCTCTTTAATTAAAGATGGTCTATTGTGGCCTATGAAGGCCTTAACCGAGCTGAGAGTATTTCGAAGCCTGGCTGTGGCATATTCTGTGATGTGGCAAGGGAGACCTCTGCTGGAATAAGGTCGAAGACAACTGACCGTGGTCCTTATTGTATTTTTCCATGAGGACATCAGCAGTTTTGAGGATCTCCAAAAGAAATGGAACGTCCTTGGCAAACAAAGGAGCTTCAGAAACAGACAATGAACTGTGGCCTGGCTGCCGAGGAAAGTTGTACAAGTTGGATACTTTGATAGTTTCTTGGTTCCTGTTCCGTAGTTCACGTCTTGTGACTTTTCCTGAGCGGAGATTTCCAGATGTAGTAATGTTACATCTCTTCCTTCTCGTTCTGCTCAGTGATACAGTTTATCCTGCCAACTTTATGTGCGTTTCTATTGTATTTTTCATTATAAGAATTGCTAGCTTAGGGAGGGTTTTGCCACTTGCCATTTTACCTTTGCTGCGTGAAGCTGCGTTGCAGAGGACCGTGCTGAGGACTTTGTCCTGAGAGACTTTACTGAGAGACTGGTCCTGACCCGTTCTGACACTTAGTTAGAATAGGTAACTATGAGAAATGATTTATTCTGATTTACTTTGACTAATTTAGATAAAGCAATATAACTTTTAAACATGGTGTTGAATATTCTTTCTTGTCAATTATTGTGTACATTTTGATCATTGTTGTATAGATTGTATAGAGTATGTTTAAGGATAACCACTATAATCAGGTCCTATCGTCCTAGATATAGATGCAGGGTTTTCTTCCCACAGGTCTTATGCTGGTAGAGTATTTGAGCGTATGTTAGTGAAATGGGCCCTAGCGTATGATGAATGTATGTGCGTGTAACTGTGAAATTACTCTATCCGTGGAAGTGGGTTTATTTTAGGTACCCTGATCTCTATCAATTTCTCTGGTAGCAGAGGATGGTTATAGATGGTTGTCTTGATCTGATAAGATAAGATTGCTTGTATATTAGCTTATTGATTATTGATTTATTTTTGATGATATTGGTATATGTACTAATACTATATGTTGGAGTCGTCATGTTGAGTTATATGTAGTGCTTCTGGAATTTGGAAGCTGTTGTAGCAGTTCCGTAGTAGGGCAGAGGGAAGTATATGCTGCTCTCGGGAAAGACGGGATTGTAAGGAATTACGTGTGACAATTGAAGTTGCGCGTTCACATTGTCTGGGTTCGGAATCAGTAACATTATTGTATGTTACTATTAGAAAACATTTCTGGTATATAAGGAGTGTGTATCGTAGTGAAGGTTATCTGTAAAACTCTGGTCTTAAGTCCCAGGGATCTGTAAGGATTGCCGTTAAAGCTTATTGCGGGAGGAGTAATTAAGGATTAAGGGCCATCAGGTAAGTGGCCATATGTCCACCTGTCCAATTTAAATGAGTGGACGTATAGCTGCCTTTTACTGCCCATCGCTGCCCGGCAAACCTTGGCGGTGAAGGGCCGTAAACAATTACAAATGTTAAATATGCAGTAACCCTAGCAGTGATGGCTACAGGCAGCAGGGATGCCTGATATTTTGGAATTTCTACACAACGTGGATCTTTTATAATGGCATTTAAGACGGATCTCAAAATGTATGGAGAGCCCATGGATGTAACTATTGATAGTAGGTTCCCTCAGAAGGAGTGAGTGCAGTCATCCTTCTGTTTAGCTGTCACTGGCGGCACACAGGGTGCAATAGCTACAATTCTGTGTTGTTGCAATGTTTTTCGTAAACTATTCTGGAGTGCTTGAAGCTGCTTAGCACAAACATTTGAAATGAGCATTTAGCAACAAGTAAGCACCGTGAAAACCTGTTAAGGTCATACAACCTTTACAAGTCTTATGGTTGTCTGGCTGTTCCCCACTGGTCTTCAGTGCATGTGGGGGCACTTCCACAGTACCTTAGCCATGGGACACACCAGCAGCAATACCAGGTATTTGAATTTGGAGGCAGAAATACCAAAAGCACTCTACTCTATATTTGTACTAATATGGCTCTTAGATGTCCAAGTCCATTCCCTGTGGACGTCAGTCGTGCCAGGTTTTCAGGACAACCACCACTTTGTAAATGATGACTAAATCATTGCATGCCAATGCCTCTTGTAAGGCCTTCCTGAGGACCTGGTGATAGTTTGGCGTTAAAAATGAGTCCTTTGGCAGGTGAAGATCCCAAGAGGGAGGAAAGAAACAAGGCAGAGAAAGAGGCTGCAGAAAATAAGGAAACAGGCAACCGATGAGGGGGGTGTCCTGCACCATACAGGTGCATGGGCGGGGGCGGGGGGTACGCGTGCTCTGTTCCAGCTTGTCACACTGACGAGTGACGGAGGGAGGTTTCAGTTCTCCAGACAACCAGTGCTCTCCTCCTCCGTCATCTTCTCAACTGGTTCCTCACCTTTGCTGCCATCTGAACCAGAACCTGAGGAGAGAAACATAAGGAGGAACAATTAGCACCGCCGGTTCTGGTCCTCTTCTGACCTTGTTTGGACTCTGTCACCGTCACACCCCCTCCGCAGTGGTTCAGTGGTCTCTTCCCATTTCGGTTAGGGGAGGTGTTCTTAAAAGCTGCATAGGGCCAGCGTAGGATAGAGGATCATCCACTAGCCCTCCCTGTGTTATTACTACACTTCTTCCGGTTCAGCCCATTGCATGCTGGGACGCCAGTGCTCCGACTGACAATGGAAAAGCTGTGAAACTAGAAAGCCCAGCAAGCAAAGTGCTTTTAACTAAAAACAATATTGTATCATAGGTATTTACTACAATTTGCATTGAGCATATTGGTGTAAGGCATACTTCATCGCAAAGGCGAGAGAGTATCCTTACTGCCAATATAATGGTCCGCCTGCCAAATTTAGAAGCAAGCAGACCATAAGTCGGCCACAGCGGAGATTACTCCACCTCCATAGTAGCCAAACTTCTATGACAGAGTAAGGGCCATCAGGTAAGTGGCTATATGTCTTCCCACCCAATTTAGATGGGCGGACATATAGCCATTTTTTACTGCCCATTGCCGCCAGGTAAACCCTGGAGGTAAAGAGCGGTAAAGAATTTAAGAGGCATTGCATGTTTTTGTTTTTGAAAATGCTGGAGCAGAGTTTTCTTTTAGAAAATTCATGGGCTTTTGAAGCTCTGGCATGTCTGTGCGTTTTATTAATCTATTAATAATTAACAATTAACTATTTGTCTTTGTGCAAGTGTGTTTAGTAATCAACCCGTTTGTCTTAACATAAGAGAAAGTTACACGAGGGTTAGCTTATTTGTGCTGTTTCTGTATTTACAATAACGTGCAAGTTTTCATGTTTAAATGTTGCTGTGTGCTATTTATTTTCGGGCACAAAACGCTGTCTGAATTAATGCTTTTTATGTCGCAAAGCTAGATAAATACATACACATAAGGGTATTAGTGGGGTTAACACTGTTTAATCATTATGCTGTAGTAACGTTTATTTTGTCTCTTTAATTAAAGATGGTCTATTGTGGCCTATGAAGGCCTTAACCGAGCTGAGAGTATTTCGAAGCCTGGCTGTGGCATATTCTGTGATGTGGCAAGGGAGACCTCTGCTGGAATAAGGTCGAAGACAACTGACCGTGGTCCTTATTGTATTTTTCCATGAGGACATCAGCAGTTTTGAGGATCTCCAAAAGAAATGGAACGTCCTTGGCAAACAAAGGAGCTTCAGAAACAGACAATGAACTGTGGCCTGGCTGCCGAGGAAAGTTGTACAAGTTGGATACTTTGATAGTTTCTTGGTTCCTGTTCCGTAGTTCACGTCTTGTGACTTTTCCTGAGCGGAGATTTCCAGATGTAGTAATGTTACATCTCTTCCTTCTCGTTCTGCTCAGTGATACAGTTTATCCTGCCAACTTTATGTGCGTTTCTATTGTATTTTTCATTATAAGAATTGCTAGCTTAGGGAGGGTTTTGCCACTTGCCATTTTACCTTTGCTGCGTGAAGCTGCGTTGCAGAGGACCGTGCTGAGGACTTTGTCCTGAGAGACTTTACTGAGAGACTGGTCCGGACCCGTTCTGACACTTAGTTAGAATAGGTAACTATGAGAAATGATTTATTCTGATTTACTTTGACTAATTTAGATAAAGCAATATAACTTTTAAACATGGTGTTGAATATTCTTTCTTGTCAATTATTGTGTACATTTTGATCATTGTTGTATAGATTGTATAGAGTATGTTTAAGGATAACCACTATAATCAGGTCCTATCGTCCTAGATATAGATGCAGGGTTTTCTTCCCACAGGTCTTATGCTGGTAGGGTATTTGAGCGTATGTTAGTGAAATGGGCCCTAGCGTATGATGAATGTATGTGCGTGTAACTGTGAAATTACTCTATCCGTGGAAGTGGGTTTATTTTAGGTACCCTGATCTCTATCAATTTCTCTGGTAGCAGAGGATGGTTATAGATGGTTGTCTTGATCTGATAAGATAAGATTGCTTGTATATTAGCTTATTGATTATTGATTTATTTTTGATGATATTGGTATATGTACTAATACTATATGTTGGAGTCGTCATGTTGAGTTATATGTAGTGCTTCTGGAATTTGGAAGCTGTTGTAGCAGTTCCGTAGTAGGGCAGAGGGAAGTATATGCTGCTCTCGGGAAAGACGGGATTGTAAGGAATTACGTGTGACAATTGAAGTTGCGCGTTCACATTGTCTGGGTTCGGAATCAGTAACATTATTGTATGTTACTATTAGAAAACATTTCTGGTATATAAGGAGTGTGTATCGTAGTGAAGGTTATCTGTAAAACTCTGGTCTTAAGTCCCAGGGATCTGTAAGGATTGCCGTTAAAGCTTATTGCGGGAGGAGTAATAGGTATTCTCTGAGCTTGTTTGAGGAACTGGGCAGAGGTAAGCTACTTAGTTGTTGAGTTATAATTCTGTACAGAGACAGATTGTGTTGTTCTCGGGAAGCAGGATTCTGTGTGCGTGTACTATATTTTTCTCGTATGAATGTGCGTGAATGCATATACATTTATTGACTGTAAGACTCTTTGGATAAGTCCTAGAGGAAACAGTTATGCGATGTATGAAAGTTGTTGATTCTTGAGAAATAGACTCTCTTTTACTATTCTGTGGTTAGCGAAGCAGACAATGGAGATGTTTTTATGTTGTAACTAATAGATTTTGTAGAAATTTTGACACACGAAGTCTACTGAGAATTTTTGTAAAGGAGGGGTAGACAAGTGACAGAGACAGGAGACAGAGACTGCAGCGGCTGTTGACGTGAGGAAATATGAATTTTGTGATCAGTTATGTCCCCTATCGTAGACCCCAACGGCTCCATGTGCATGCTATAAGTACATGTATGTTCCCTCCAGTTCCAGTTTTGAAGACGCAAATATATGTGCGTCCACCGTCAACATGTCCTCTTTCAGATCCGCCATGAATGGGTCAGATATTCCACTCCTAAGTATGAAAGGCCACCGACTTTATGTGGTTCACTTTCCACATTTTACAGATTCAGGCGAGTAGGCCCTGAATTCTGCCATCAAGCCTTTTCCTGCCTTCTGCCTCTGAAAGCTCTAGTCCGAGCCTGCATCTGTATCCATGAACTTTGTCCTACTCCCTGCGCGGCTAACGGTGCCTGATCCAGCCTGTTGCCTGCCAAAAACTGTATTTCACCTCCAAGATTATCTGCTCTGTTCCTCATCCGATGCATTCCTGTCTAGTAGTTTAGGTAAACATTCTTCCAGCTACCATGCAAAGGGCCAGGCCTCGCTGTCCTCATGCAAGTAATTCATAGCCCCTGTTACCATGGAAGATTCCTGCCCCCTCGCTTCTCATATAGACACTTAGACGCTTGTACACGCACTAACAGTCAGTATAGAATAGATTCTATCCTAGAGACCTTTCCTTTTGGATAACACAGTTCTTTAAACATAGGATATTAGATATGATTTGGGATTAGGTTGACATGACCCCCAGACTTCTGTCTCCACATGTAGAGCTAAATGTCAAGTCCCCTTCACCCTCTAGTTGCACGTCAATCACACGTCATGCGGCTGCGCGCGCATCTCTGCCAAATATTCCTGCTGACATTGCAGGATTCTCTTATGGATCCACCCACTTGTGACATCATGTATAATGACGTTTTATAAGTTACGCCTATATGTCCGCCTTTTTTAGTTACATATGCCTATTTTATCTGTATTATCAGCTGTTACGCCTCTTGCATCTGTTTCACTGTAATGCATTTCCTATAAAACTGATTATCTGTCAATAATGTATGCTCTTCCTTCCTGAACTCTCGTGGTGATGGAATTTGAAGCCTGCAATTCGAATTGTATTTCCTTTGTCAAGGAATAAAGCCTTTAGAACCTCTAATACCACGGATTCTGCCTCTTATATTTACTGAGTTATTCTTACTAGATTTTACCGCATAAAAAATAGTACCGGTAATGAAATATTTACCACATAAATTGGCGCCCGAATAGGGACACTTTCTCATCTCACGCGCCGGCGGTGCGTTGCAGGCCCGGTCTCCTGCCACAGCTGAACGGACAAAAACGCGTACCTGCAGGATTTCCTGTATCTCCCTCCGGCCAAGCGGGGGCGACTGAGGCTGCGATCAACACCCAGACGAGGCGGTGACAAGTGCGAAGTATCCCGACCAGAGCCTAGCTGAGAGAGCAAGATCCGAGGTATACAGAGGCCCACCAGGTTCCGAAGTTCCGAGTCCAGTCGAGTCCAGTCCGGTCCAGTTTCAGTTCCGTTCCGAGGCCTTCCGTTCCGCGCTACCCGGTGAGTACCATTACCGGGGAGGCATTTAACGTGCACATAGTCTGTGCCGGTCAAGACGGGTTTGGGTACACAAATCCGGTCTGCACTGTTTTAGCAGTGTATCTGTACTGTTTAGCAGTATATCTAGTATGTCTTGCATATAAATAAGTATTATTTAGTGTCAGTATTATGTCAATAACCAGTTTTCTATTAGTTATCATCGTTCGTTAAACTGTTAAATGTTAAATGTTTTAAATACGTTCTACATATTGTGGTGTGAATGACTGTTCATTATTGTGTTTATTGTATTAAGTATTAAGTGTGTTTAAAATTAAGTAACCAGATCTAAAAATGCCGCTCTTTTCGAAATTAAGACAGATCAAAACTAGAAAAGGTGTACTCGAAGAAGCTGTTCCCATCCCACCTAGGGACACTCCAGGATACTTTATGTATCATAAGCATGGCCTAGATGCCGTATTATTTCTTGATTTATGGGTGGACTACACCAAAGATTTACCAGAGAGTCAAAGATGGCCCGCAGCGGGGACCTGGGATGCAGATTGCATCATGAGAGTAGAAGAAGAATTATGGAAAAAGAAAGCCAGACAGTCACAGAAAGATGCCATTGAATTATGGCGTAAAGAATCATATAGACGTACAGAAAAAGCGCTTAGACAGGAAGAGAAAGGTAGAGAGAATTCAAATAAAACCCGAGAAAATCTATTAATTGAGGAAGGTACCCGAGTAAAATCAGAACAAGTAGATAGACAAAGAAACACTCTTATGAATGGTATGTATCCTCTTCTGGCCGAAGGGTTACCTAAGGCTACCCCGGAAATACCAAAAGACTTGACTCCTCCGTTACTCCCGATAAAAGCACATCCCAAAACACATCCCAAAACAGCAAAGGACGTTTTCCTTTCCTCCTATTTAGATGACGTAGCTCCCGAGTATGCTAATACCATACCACACACACCGCTTGCCGATGGTGTTCAACACCAAGAGCATCCGTCTGTATCCCCGCAACAACAAACTCCTACGCCCATTCCCACAGGTCCATCCGTTTCTACTGTTTTTCCCGCATCTACAATTTCTATCTTACGTCCAACGAATCCTTTCTTGCCCAGCACTTCAGATGGTGCTACAGGAGGTACGACAGACATGTTTGCCACACCGCCGCGAAATAAACAGACCCTTAGAGATTTAGCACTCCAGCGTACACCCCAACTAGCGACATCCGACATGTTTAAAGAACAACTTGTAGATTGTAGATACGACCCAGTACCAGGTAAACAGGACAAATTGCTCATATCATCACTACGTATACGACGAGCTACATTGTATTTAATGACGATACCAGGAATGGTTGAACACCTAGACAATATATATCGCTTTGTCCAAACAGGGCGAGGTCCAGAAAGTATTAACGAAGCTATGGAATACCAGAAAGTGGATGTCCAAAGACAACTACTACGTTTTTTCATAAATTGCATAATTAGGAACCAAGACAGGCCTGGGGCAGATCATGATATCATGCAAAAACTTGTCAAATGGGGTCAGAACATATCAGAAGAGAAACATGATAGACAGGCGTGTATAATCGCCATGTATCGAAAGATCCGCAAGGAAATAGAACGAATACATAAAGAAAGACGAGAAGCAGACAGAATGGAATCAGAGGAGGAGGAGGAGCAAGAATCAGAACAATTAGATACGATAGCTTACGTAGGTAGAGGAAGACCCCATAATAATGCTAGAGGCTTTAATGATCCGATACGTCCGATACGTCCAGAATGTAATAGACATTTTACAAACCCTATGTTAAATACAAGATCCCCTGAACACCTATTCCAAGCCGCTGATAAATTACTCCGAGATCGAAGGGGGTACCATATGCTCGATTCCATGGACGAACAAGAATTAGCCAGGTCAGCAGTACAATGGGCTGACAGTCCCAGTAAATACAGTGATGATGCACTAGTACACACGTTTCTGAATCTTGCCCCAGACGAACAGCGTTTAGCTAGTATATACATGATTCAACACCTCCTTATATTATATAAAAGCCAACACTCCGATCCAGGACCCTTATCTGACATATTGACAGAACTACTCACGAATACATGGAGAGGGTCAGGTACTGATTTGATTAAAGAAATTCTAGAATTTCGAAACCAGTATATAACTTTCGTATGCCCAGAACACGTTCCAATTCCCATTATGGGAAGAAAAATGTATCACATAGATAGACAGAATCCGTTACGCGAAGTACACCCAATCAGGGGTGAAGGTAATAACTTTACACGCGTGTTTGTGTACACGCCTATAACTAAAATTGAATTATTAGAAATGAAGAAAGTAGTACCCAGCCATGACAAGGATCCAGCAGGTTTCCACCGTGAGATAAAAGACATGCTACTCATGGGAGAGTATACATACCCCGACATTATGAAAATACTGAAAGTGTTAATGCCTGCCGGTGTTTACGAGAAACTCAAAGAAAAGGAATGGGAGGTGGGAGACCAAAAGATAGATTGGACAGCATTAGAAAACGAAGAAAAGGCCCGAGCTGCAGGAGCAGGGCTTGGGGAAAAGACTACAGCACTACCAGGATTACTAGTGCAGGTACTGCCACGTTTATTAACTACGAAAAAAGAGGACTGGGGTGCAATCTCAGCCTGTAAACAAAAGCAAGATGAAGACACTAGTGATTTCTATTCCCGATTTGAAAAATGTTTTGGTATCAATAGTGGCATAAAAGCAAGTAGCGAGTCATATCCACATCTGTTTGTGACAAAATTAGTCGAAAATTCTCTGCCGCAAGTTAAGAATAGAGTATTGAAATTCGAGAGCACCTGGCAAGGTAATACCCCGTCACAGATGTTACAGATGTTACAATATCACCACAATAGAATTAGAGAAGAACAAGAACACGAACAAAGACGTATGAAAGATACAAAAATGAAAATGCTTGTTGCTCAGTCAGTTCCAGCTGATGGTCATCAAAAGGGTGATCCCGCAGGTCCAACGAAAGGGACA
This sequence comes from Triturus cristatus, assembly GCF_964204655.1. Lineage (NCBI taxonomy): Eukaryota > Metazoa > Chordata > Amphibia > Caudata > Salamandridae > Triturus > Triturus cristatus. Next base: position 67,621,837 of record NC_140591.1, read on the forward strand.
TGCAACTATTGTAAACAACAAGGTCATTATATACACGATTGTCCAGTCCTGAAACATAACTTTGCCACAGGTAGAACCCAGGAAAGGCCACGTCCACCTAGACAGGATCAGAATCAACAACAAATCCCTCAGCATGCACAACCTAGGTCAGCTCCGCAACAACTAGCTCCGCAACAGCCAGCTCCACAACAGACCGTAGCACCACCACAAGCGCAGCCTATTGCTGCCACACAAGCGACAACGCAACAGATGTATCAGTATGCACAAGCAGATTATCCCGATTATCAGCGATACACATGAAATAGCCTAGAGAGGGAAGTTGGCTTACCCCTTATTGAGGTTCCTGTAGACCAGGAGGGACCTTATGTACATAGTGAACTATTAGGGGAAGACAGAAAGTTTTTACTTGATACAGGGGCAAGCAGAACAACTATAAGACGCAGTGAAGTTCCAGGGGCACCCCTCTCAGGCTCTTAGAATATTTCCCTTGGATTCTCAGGAAAACCTATAATTAATGACGTAACACAACCTCTTCCACTCACGGTTGGTCCATTGACACGTACTACAGATTTATTGCTTACTAAATCATGCCCAGAAAACTTGTTAGGTATAAAAACATTGAAAGCTCTAGGAGCCATAATATGTTGTTCTCCGGAAGGAGTACGACTATTTTTACGTGACTTTAAAGGTCACTACGTGTCCAGGGACATGGATCACCGACTGCAGAATTTACCTACACATTTATGGGCACAAGGCCCCACTGATGTTGGTTGCATGAACATTACACCATATCGAGTCACACTGAAAACAGGAGTAGTACTACCACGAATGCGACAATATAAGTTACCACCAGATGCTGTTGTGGCTTTGCTGCAAATCATTGACGAGCTCATTGCACAAGGAGTGGTTGTAGAAACCGACTCCAATGTATGCAATTCCCCGATAATTCCGATTCTTAAAAGAACGGATCCAAAAGCACCACCAGTATATCGATTAGTTATTGATCTGCGCGAATTAAATAAATGTATTGTACCACAATACCCTGTGGTCCCAGATATCTCTTCATTACTAACTGCTATTGATTCAGAAGCAACGTTCTTCACTGTAATTGATCTTAAGAATGCTTTCTTTAGCGTCCCAATAGATCCGGAAAGTCAATATCTGTTCGGATTCAGTTTAAATGGACGAAGTTTTAAATTCACACGCGCACCTCAAGGATTTACAGAAAGCCCCAGCATCTATAGCCAAGCACTGAAACGAGAAATTGACAGTATCCACATGCCAGTTAACACTGCCTTGCTTCAATATGTCGATGATCTGCTGATCACCGCCCGAAGCGAACCTGAATGTGAAACAGCGTCACTGACGGTTTTAAAATTTTTGGCTGACAAGGGGCACAAGGTGTCCCCTTCTAAGCTGCAATTCTGTGTCCAGCGAGTTGTTTACCTTGGGCACTCGCTGTCCAAGGAGGGAAGACAGCTTACACCCGACCGCATCCAGTTAATCGCTAACATGCCACCACCCAAGACACAAAAGGAGGTGCGGGCTTTTATAGGCCTCACCTCGTACTGTAGGCAGTGGATCCCTCAATATGCGTTTCTAGCAAAACCACTCATCCAGTTGACAACACAGGAGGCAGCCACATCGACTGTCCTCCCTTGGACTCAAGAACACACACATGCCTTTGAAAACTTAAAGAAAGCTTTATGCCAAGCACCTGTTTTAGCAACACCATGTTACAGTAAACAGTTTACACTCTTTGTTACAGAACGCGAAGGTACTGCCTTGTCAGTACTCACTCGGGAACAAGCAGGATCACACAAACCATGTGCTTATTTCTCTAGTACATTAGATCCAGTAGCTCAGGCTCTTCCTGCGTGCCTGAAATCGGTGGCAGCAACAGCTTTAGCAATCAGACAAAGCGATACCATAGTGTTAGGACACCAATTGACAGTACAAGTACCACACGCAGTAGAGGTTCTTTTGAACCGCACACAAACACAACACTTGACTATAGCGAGACTCACCGGTTACGAATTGACATTGTTTCAGCCACACATAGAAATCAGACGTTGTAATACGTTAAATCCTGCCACACTGTTACCAGTAGGCGGAACAGATCCATTGGCACATGATTGTGTCGAAGTCATTACTATCACGACGAAACCCAGACAAGACTTGACAGACATCCCTTTATCAGATCCAGACCTGACATTATATGTAGATGGTTCATGTATGAGAACAAGTACAGGAGAGTTAGTGGCCGCTTACGCAGTCACAACAGACACTGAAGTCATTGAAACAAATTGTATTAACACTTTGTCAGCTCAAGCAGCAGAGCTCATCGCTCTGACACAAGCCTGTATTCAAGCCAAAAATAAGAAAGTCAACATATACACAGATTCACGTTATGCATTTGGAGTCGTCCATGACTTCGGCGTACTGTGGCGAGAGAGAGGTTATTTAACTTCTCACGGTGCCCACATCCAACACGGACCCCTCATTCAAGCCCTATTAGACGCGATTCATTTACCTACTGCAATATCGATTATGAAATGCAAAGCCCATACAAAAGTTACCGATATCATTTCTCAGGGTAATGACCTAGCTGACAGAACAGCTAAACAGACTGCTCAGAACCAGACTCACACAACTGACGCGACAAAGACAATAGTTCCGACACCAACACATTGCATGACAGTTAAGGATCCCGCCCTTGATGTAATTGACATACAGACACATGCTACACCAGAAGAAATAAAGAAATGGACTGAATTAGGAGGGATCCAAACGGATCAAGGATGGATGACGAAGGAAAAATCTATATGGTTTCTTCCCGACTCCATGGTTCAAGTCATCATTAACACAATACATAGTCCAGCACACCTAGGAGAAAAAGCTATGCTAGACAGTATTCAACACATTTGGTTCAACAAACACTTGCGAGCAGCAGCCAAACAGAAAGTATGTACCTGTATGATATGTTGTCAGTTTAATCCAGGTAAAAGCATCCCCGTAGAGCAGGGTGGATTTCATTCTCCCGATCATGCTTTTGAAGTCCTCCAGATGGATTATATCCAGATGGAACGATGTCGAGGATTCAAATATGTTCTCGTAGTTGTCTGTGCTCTTTCTCGTTGGACAGAAGCCTACCCGGTTTCAGATTACACTGCCCCGACTACTGCCAAACAGTTAGTTCGAGAATTCTTCCCACGGTACGGTTTACCACGTGTTGTCTACTCAGATAACGGCCAGCCATTCTCATCCGAACTAATGAAACATGTTTCCCTTTTGTTAGGCTACCAATGGAAATTCCACTGTGTCCGACATCCCGAGGCAGCAGGTCTCGTGGAACGCCATAATCAAACTCTGAAAATTAGATTGTCCAAAATATGTAGAGAAAAAGGTGTCGATTGGATAGTAGCCTTACCAGTTGCGCTCTTTTACATGAGAATGGTAGCACATTCTCGAACAGGGCTATCCCCGTACGAGGTGATCTTCGGTAGACCACCAAATATGTGGGGGACGCCTATACCTCGCAAAATCACTGATGTTGACTGTAATATGCTGACAGATTACCTGGCTTCCTTGATGTCTGCACTACAATCTTGTCGTTCACAGGTAGCTGCAGCCTTTCCCGATAATACTGAGGTGAAGCCCCATGACGTGGTTCCGGGCGACCTGGTTCTGGTCCGGAATTTCGACCGGAAGACCCAACTGGAGCCTAGGTGGAAATCGCCAAAGCTTGTTCTACTGACAACAAGGACAGCCGTGAAGATCGAGGGACGTAAAGGGTGGTTGCACTCGAGTCATATCAAGAAATTTTATGGACTACCATCCAGTGTCAATACTCAACCCTGCATTCCCTCACAGACAGACTCTAAGCTCCCCTTGGTTGAACCCACAAAAACGGAACTTTATAAACTAAAATTAAGGTCTAGCAAGTCAGACAATTTGATTGTTTAAGTCCTCTCCAAGGTGAATCGGTTGAATTTGTCTCTGACATGTATCCTCTAGACCGGAATAGAGAAAGAAATCAACAGATGCAGCTTAAAAAGCATGCGTATTGTAAATCACTTCGTAGTCACTGCACAGTAACCTTATTAATTTTGTTTTTTCTAAGTCTTCTGATCATCATTTCCAGTATACTATTGCACATGTATTACCCTATTTTTAAGCGTGCTTACAATGTAACTGCAGAACACTCTTTTAGTGAATTACCTCCGCATGAGTTGTCCTATAGATTTGCGCTGCGCAACAACACATTCATTAGTATGTTACATCATTCCCACCAGACCAGCAATGCCACAAATTGTTGGATATGTGGCCGACTCCCTCCCTATCAGAACTATAAAGGAGTTTTGCCCCTCTTTCCATATCCGTTCACACACAATGGCTCCTGTGGAGCATGGTTTAGTTTGATTAATTCCCTAGATTCAAATTCCGCAGTTTATCAAGACAACTGGGTATGGGGAAACCTGAACCTAGTTTTGCTTAAAGTCTGCTACCCTAACAAGGAGGGACTTCCCAAAAGAACAGGAACTGATCTAGAAAATGAAGTATATGGATTAGGTAATTTTACACTTAACCTCATGATCCTGAACGTTGAATCTGAAGCTACACCAATCTTGCCCGCCATGTCAGTATTCCCAGTAAAAGGGGAATTATGTGTAAGAAAGAATGGTTCGATACACATGGGCCATAGTAAATGCACCACTGTAATAAAATTCAGTGATCAAGGCAAGTCTACACTTAGAGCTTCCCGTCATTCCTACTTCATATGTGGCCAGACCGCATATATACGTCTACCTCTAGATTGGGATGGTACCTGTTACATAGCATTCCTTCTGCCACCTGTTTTCCTAGCCCCTCCTGATTATCACAGAAATACCCATTTAGTACACAATAGACAGCAGAGAGATCTCCCAATTGTCGATTACACTGAAACAGCATGGGAGCAATACACAGATTTCAATAAAGGTTTCTTTCCCTATATAGGTACAGTCACTAATAGTAAGCTGATACGTAGATTAACTAGAACCCTTGAAGCAGTAGTGAACGAGACTACTTCCGCCTTAGGCAATTTAACAGAAGAGCAGTCTGCTATGCGGATTGTTGTGCTTCAAAATCGTCTTGTCCTTGACGTCATCCTGGCCGATAGGGGCGGAGCTTGTAGGGTCATCGGATCAAGTTGCTGCATTTTCATACCAGAAAATTTGCCGTCAGTATATAAGGCCATAACCCGCCTTCATAAGATTATAAGCCAGATACACCAGAGCCCAGGCACCTGGACTTGGTCCGGTTGGTTCTGGGGCGTGTTGTCCGCCTGGGGATGGAGGATCCTATCCTTCCTAGGTATTGGCTTCCTTATACTATTCAGTTGCTGCTTATGTCTACAATGTGGGCCAGCGATTTGTGGTCTGTGTGCCACATCGTGTATCCCACATCCAAGATCCCGGAAGAAGAAAGAAGAACAAGTGATGCTATATGAACAGATCGATGGATTGATGAAGATCGATATCTCCTGAGGGTCCGTAGGGGACAAGGAGGGAATGAGGAAATATGAATTTTGTGATCAGTTATGTCCCCTATCGTAGACCCCAACGGCTCCATGTGCATGCTATAAGTACATGTATGTTCCCTCCAGTTCCAGTTTTGAAGACGCAAATATATGTGCGTCCACCGTCAACATGTCCTCTTTCAGATCCGCCATGAATGGGTCAGATATTCCACTCCTAAGTATGAAAGGCCACCGACTTTATGTGGTTCACTTTCCACATTTTACAGATTCAGGCGAGTAGGCCCTGAATTCTGCCATCAAGCCTTTTCCTGCCTTCTGCCTCTCAAAGCTCTAGTCCGAGCCTGCATCTGTATCCATGAACTTTGTCCTACTCCCTGCGCGGCTAACGGTGCCTGATCCAGCCTGTTGCCTGCCAAAAACTGTATTTCACCTTCAAGATTATCTGCTCTGTTCCTCATCCGATGCATTCCTGTCTAGTAGTTTAGGTAAACATTCTTCCAGCTACCATGCAAAGGGCCAGGCCTCGCTGTCCTCATGCAAGTAATTCATAGCCCCTGTTACCATGGAAGATTCCTGCCCCCTCGCTTCTCATATAGACACTTAGACGCTTGTACACGCACTAACAGTCAGTATAGAATAGATTCTATCCTAGAGACCTTTCCTTTTGGATAACACAGTTCTTTAAACATAGGATATTAGATATGATTTGGGATTAGGTTGACATGACCCCCAGACTTCTGTCTCCACATGTAGAGCTAAATGTCAAGTCCCCTTCACCCTCTAGTTGCACGTCAATCACACGTCATGCGGCTGCGCGCGCATCTCTGCCAAATATTCCTGCTGACATTGCAGGATTCTCTTATGGATCCACCCACTTGTGACATCATGTATAATGACGTTTTATAAGTTACGCCTATATGTCCGCCTTTTTTAGTTACGTATGCCTATTTTATCTGTATTATCAGCTGTTACGCCTCTTGCATCTGTTTCACTGTAATGCATTTCCTATAAAACTGATTATCTGTCAATAATGTATGCTCTTCCTTCCTGAACTCTCGTGGTGATGGAATTTGAAGCCTGCAATTCGAATTGTATTTCCTTTGTCAAGGAATAAAGCCTTTAGAACCTCTAATACCACGGATTCTGCCTCTTATATTTACTGAGTTATTCTTACTAGATTTTACCGCATAAAAAATAGTACCGGTAATGAAATATTTACCACAGACGTCAGAAGGTCCGCGCTCTGATTGGATAGTGGATCAGAATAGGGTTCGCACTAGGATTGGTGCGTTGGTGTGAGTCGCGCAGGGATTGGAAGGGCTGATTAGTGACGTAGACGCTCCAGGATTGGTGCGTTAGCGGGAATCGAGTTTTTCAACCTAAACTCGTATTGTATATTTATAATACGGAAAGAGTAGAGAGTTTTAGTAAGCGCTAAAATGTATTACCAAGAAGAGAAAAAGAAGAAGACCTTCTTTGGAAAAGTTAAAAGGTGGTTTACCAAGGATAAAGAGGTTAAAACGAGAGAGGGTGAGTTGCTACCTCCAGCGAAAACACCTGCATCCTTCATGGCTGCGAAATATGGATTACATACCTGTATATGGTTGCAGAATTGGGTTAGGTATACTAAAGAAGATGGTGTTCTAGCATTTCCAGAACATGGTTCATTTAATTTGGCCGTGTTGAGAAATTTACGGGAAAAGATGTTATGTCTTGACCCGAAGCCGAGACCTACACAGTTCGAGGCTTTAGTGGAATGGGAAGAGGAAGTTCATGACCGAGAAAAGCAAAGATCTGGAGGGTATTACAGGTACATGTTTGGGAGGAGACATGATCGTGAGACACATCATGATCGAATGAAAAGATGGCGAGATGCTAGTATGACAGAGGGATTATATCCAATGAGAACAGTTAAAGCTTCTGCTCCTTCGACAGAAAGGGTTTCTGAGTCAGATATGAGAAGATATGGAGAGTATGAGGATGAGGTCTTAAATGACATGATTTACAAGAGACCACCTCCATATAGACCAGAACCAGATGAGAGTACACCAGTTGTTTCTCCGATAAGAGATACAGTGGAGAAAGAAAAAATGACACCTGAATCAAGAGGTAGTAGTTCTTTCAGGGAGAGAGAGAATCGAAGTAGTGAGGAAAATGCCAGAAAATTAGCAAAAACGACAACAGAACTGACTGAGAAAATTAGGGAGTTAACGAAAAATCTGGAAGCTGTTACGGTGCCTGTAACAATAGGTCCAGTTATGCCTGTGTTTGACAAACAGAGAACAGGTGAGAATGGACTGGTGATTCCATATGTTGGGAATAACCTGACAAATTCAGTTGGTCCTTCAGGAGATTCAGATAAAAGAGCAGAAAGAAGTGACCTGAGACGAACAAGACATGACACATGTAGTGAACTATTGGATGTTAGTGAACCTGGTTGTTCAGGGATGCCAATTTTAGAACCGCAGAAAAAAGTGGTTCCAGTGAGAAAAACTGCTGAAATAACAGTTGATGATTTGAATGATTGGATGAAGGTTCTTCAGAAAAAGGATAAGGATTCACAAGTTATTGATGTGGTTAAGTTACGTATAGAATTAGAAGAGCTTGTGACGGGAACAGTTCCAACAGAAATTCTGAAGAGTCATCATGATGGTGAATTAATGTTTATGTGCAAAAGCATAACATGGAGAGCAAGAAATACTCATGATAGACTAAGAGCGATAGCAAATGAGCAAGGAGTTGATATTGATAAAGTAAAAGTTTTGCAGAAAACTTACAGGATGGATTTCACAGAAAAAGACATTGAAAATTTGAATACTTCAGGTAGGACAGATTAAAGAAATGGTGGCATTATTGCGAAGATGGGGTGATGTAGAAAAGTGGAAGGATAGGTGGTATAAGAAAAGAGAGGAATCTGAGGATAGAACAACTTATTCAGCATTTCCAGTGAGAGAAAAGGAGAAACCAGTGGAGCATTATCCCATGAGAGAAATACCTGGAGGAGGATATGTACATGTTCCATGGACCAGACAGGATATTTTATCATTTACGAATGATTTCCCTCGATTGAGAGAAAAGCCCGTCGAGTGGTATAGGCAGGTAGACAGGTTTGTGAAATTGTCAAAAGTGCTGTGGGTTGACCTGAATAGTCTGTTTGATATAATTGTCCCAGCAGACTTGTGGATTGAGTGTAAAATAGTTGTGAGTTGGCCTACTGAGGAATATCCAAGAGATCCGAGAACAGGGGCACCAGATCCGGAAGTGATGAGGAAGTATGATCAGGTGATGGTATACCTGAAGAGTAAAGTTCCTCCAAAAGAGACAGACTGGGTTAAGATAGACCGAACACAACAGGAAGCAAAAGAATCAGTTCATGCTTTTTACGAAAGGCTGATACTGGCTTTTAAACAATTCAGTGGAGATGAACACCTGGGTGACAAAGATTTGAGTCATTTTGTATACAGATTTGTATATGGTTTAAGACCTGAAATTGGTGAGAGAATTCGTGAACACACAGTGGATTGGCAGAGTAAAAAAGTAGATGAGATTCTGATACATGCAAAATACTTTAGTGATGAAATTGAAGCAAAACAAAGAAAGCTGAAAGAGAAAGCAATGTGGGCACAAGTGAAAGTTGCGGAGAGACAGGAAGCACAGTTAGTGGAACAGGCGAATAATCCAGGAAATAATGCAGGAAATAGACCGAGATTTACAGGAAAAGGAAAGGGAAGTCTTGAGGAAGCCAAAAAGAAGTTCCCGTGTCACAACTGTGGCCAACTGGGACATAGGAGATCTGAATGTCCTAATCCACCATTAAATGAGGGTAAATCCTTAAATCAACAGGTGCAGAATGATGGAAATAACCAGCAGCAACAACAGCAGAAAGTTGTGAGACAGCAGAGTCAAGAGCCAAAACCGCCTTTACCGCAGAATAGAGGGGTACAAAAGTACAATCAGGACTCGGGATTCTTCAATGATGAGCAGGTAAACAAACAAAGACGTTCTAACAAAGTACAGCAGTACTTGTTAAAGAGTGAAGGGAGTGAGTCTGAGGGTGATTATTGACGGTGCCGAAGAGAGGAGGAAGAGTGCATACTTGGTGCAACTCTAGAAATAGACCAGGCAGGACCATTTGTGGATGGGAAAATAAATGAGGAGAGTGTTACTTTTTTGGTAGACACAGGTGCGACAAGATCAACTGTCAGGTCAACAGATGTTAAAAATCTTCCTCTCTCGGATGAAGCAATCCAAGTAGTTGGTGTAGCCAATACACAAATCAGAACACGTCTTACTGAACCAGTAAGAGTACAGATAGGGAAATTTTCAGACATGCACAGATTTATTGTCTGTGACACGAGTCCAGTGAACCTGTTAGGTAGGGATTTATTGTGTAAAATGAACTGCACAATTTTTTGTACACCAGATGGAATAGCTTTTGAGACACCAGATGATGATGTTTTGTACCGAATGACTCTAGAAAATAGAGAAAATGAGTTAATTGGTGCATTTGCTGTGTTTAATCCGGAGGATTTGCCTCAAGAGTTGAGAGACACAGTGAAAAGAGCAGTTTGGGATTTTACAGGAGAGGATGTGGGATTGATGAATAATGTAGATCCAGTGAAAATTGCAGTGAAAGAGGGAATTACATATCCTAACATTCCTCAGTACAAAATGACACCAGAAATAATTGAAGGGATAACTCCTATAATTGAGAAAATGATTCAGCAGGGAGTTCTGAGAGAATTGCTGAGTAGTCCGTGTAATTCACCGATAATGGGACTGAAAAAGCCTAATGGGAAATTTAGGATCGTGCAAGATTTGAGAAAAATTAATCAAATTGTGGTGGCATGTTGTCCTATTGTGCCAAATCCATCAGTGATTCTGTATCAAATTCCACATGATGCTGAGTGGTATACAGTGATTGATTTGTGTCATGCGTTCTTTTCAATTCCATTGCATCATGACAGCCAGCCGATTTTTGCATTTAGGTTTGGCCAGCGTATTTTAGCATGGTGTCGAATCCCACAGGGGTATACAGAGAGTCCTTCGATATTCAATCAGTTATTGAAGAAATCGTTGGAGAGTTTGATTATGCCCGAAAACTCAGTGTTAGTGCAGTATATTGATGACCTACTTGTGGCATCAAAGACACGTGAAGCTTGTGAAGTGGATACCATAGCTTTACTGAATCATCTGGCAGATGGAGGGTTAAAGGTATCTCCAGCCAAATTGCAATTTTGCAAGAAAGAGGTTCATTATCTTGGACACAATATTGAAAAAGGTCTGAGAAAAGTGACTACTGACAGGATCAGAATAATCAGAGAAATGAAAGCTCCAAAAACCCAGAGAGAAGTGAGAATGTTCCTGGGTATGGTGGGATATTGTCGTCAGTGGATAATTAATTTTTCCCTGATAGCAAAGCCACTGATCAAGCTGACGAAAAGTGAAATGAAAGATCCATTAGATCTGGATGCAGAACAATTGGCAGCATTTGAAGAGCTCAAAAGTAAAATGTGTGAGGCTCCAGCTTTGGGTATGCCTGACTACGAAAAAGAGTTTGAGTTGTACTGCAGTGAGAGAAATGGATGTGCACTTTCAGTGTTAATCCAGAAACATGGACAATTGAGAAGGCCTATTGCATACTTCTCATCGACACTTGACCCTGTAGCTGTGGGTTTACCAGGTTGTCTAAAATCTGTGGCTGCAACATGCAGAAGCCTGGAACAGAGTGAGGGGATCATAATGGGATATCCTGTAAGGGTATTCGTACCTCACAATGTGGCAATTCTTTTGACAAGAAGCAGAACTCAGCATATGTCACATAGTCGGCTGACTAAGTACGAAAAAGTGATTCTGGGAGCTTCAAACGTGACTCTTGAGAGATGTGTGAATGTGAATCCAGCGACACTCTTGCCGGATATTGAAAATGTGGGTATAAAGATGGAAGATGATCATGATTGTTTGGATGTGCTTGAGTACTGTACAAAACCGAGACCAGACATAAGGGATATTCCCTTACCTGAGAATGACCATGTGCTGTTTGTGGATGGCTCATGCCTGAGGAATGATGATGGTGTGCTATGTGCAGCATATGCAGTGTGCAAAGTTTCAGAGGTCATGGAAGCATCACCATTGAAAGGAGTGAAATCTGCGCAAGTTGCTGAATTAGTGGCATTGACAAAAGCTTGTGAGATTGGGAAAGATTTGAGAACAACTGTGTTGACTGATAGTCAGTATGGATTTGGAGTGGTGCATGATTTTGGCCAACTTTGGCTGCAAAGAGGTTTCTTGACATCGGGTGGAACTCCGATAAAGAATGCTGAATTGATTGGAAAATTGCTTGAGGCGATACAGCTGCCTAAGGAGTTAGCAGTTGTAAAATGTGCTGCCCATGGTCCAGGGGATGATTTTATTACTGTTGGTAACAGGTACGCCAATGATGTTGCGCAGTATTGTGCTAAGACGAATCAGTCAATTAATCGGGACAGAATAGAGGAAATGTCTTTTCTTTCTGTGATGTTTACTAATGTCCTAGAAACGTGGGATGAGGTAAAGCAGTTACAAGATGAGGCAGGAGAAGAAGAGAAACAAGATTGGGTTAAAGCAGGATGTGCTCCAAGAGAAACAGACCATGTTTGGGTCTACAGAGATGGCAGACCAGTGATGCCTAACTCTATCTTGTCGTCAATGGCGAGGATGTATCATGGCCAGGGACATCTGGGGAGGGACGCGATGGTAAGGTCGTTCAAGCAGACCTTGTACAATGCAAAGTTCAGGACAATTGCAGAGAGCATCTGTCAAAGGTGTTTAATTTGTCAGCAATTTAACACTGGAAAAAAAACAGTGGTGAGTCTGGGAACAATAGGCAGAGAAGGAGGTCCTTTTACAAAAATGCAGATTGATTTCATTGAAATGCCCCAAGTGAACAGACTGAGGTATGTTCTAGTGGTAGTCTGTTTGTTTTCAAGGTGGGTGGAAGCTTACCCGACTAGAAGAAATGATGGATTAACAGTGGCAAAATTACTGTTGAGGGAGTTGATTCCTAGGTACGGGTTTCCAGTTACAGTTGAGTCTGACAGAGGTAGACACTTTCAGAATGAACTCATTGGTTTGATTTGTGAAGCATTGAAAATACAGCAGAAGCTACATTGTGCATACCGACCAGAGGCTTCTGGTGTGGTTGAGCAGATCAATGGCACAATCAAGAATAGAATTGGAAAGATGTGTTTAGCCACTGGCATGAAATGGCCAGATGTTTTGCCTCTAGTCCTGATGACCATGAGATCTACTCCAGATAGAACTACAGGTTTGAGCCCGCATGAGATAATCATGGGACGTGCTATGCGCCATGCATTCGTGCCTGTGAATAAATTGGTGTCAATAACTGATGACATGATTTTGGATTACTGTAAAGGCCTGGCTGACGCAGTTCATTCTGTGTTTCACCAGGTTGGAGAAGAAGCTACCACACTTGAGAAGAAGCAAGCACATGATCTGAGTCCAGGAGACTGGGTGAGGATTAAGGTGCACAGAAGAAGAAATTGCTTGATTCCAAGGTGGGGAAGGCCAAGACAAGTTATTCTGACTACAACGACTGCAGTAAAGTGTGCTGGAGTGAGGCACTGGGTACATGCAAGTCATACTCTAAGAGTTCCAAGCCCGAGAGAAGGAACTGGTGAAGAGTATTTTGAAGAGTCAGATTCCAGTGATGGTGAAGATCCTGAAGATACGGAATCAGTGAGAAAAGAAGCAGAGAGAGCTTCGAGAGAATCACTGCGAGTATCAGAGAGAAGATCAGATTCTGATAAAGAGCCTGAAGTTTCAAGTAGCAGTGGGAAAAAAAGAAAAGAAAAGAGAAATCACACAGAGATTACTCCTGAATCAGAAGAGGAGGAGACTGAAGAACCACTTGAGATTATTCTTGAAGAAACAGGGTCAGAAGAAGATAGAGAGGGACAGATTGCGGAAGACCCCCGAGGAGGTGTAGGGAACATTGATGAGTAGCTAGGTGAAGGGACAAGTAGACAGCAAGAAGATTGCGTGTCGGAGACCCGAGGAGGGACAAGAGTAGGGAAGTCTCAAATAGTGGTGAAAGAATCTGTGGAAGAAAAGAAAACTGCTAAGAAACGAAAGCAAAAGGCAATTGAAACAGAATCGGATGATGAAAATGACCAAACAGAGGGTCGAGTTCTGAGAAAGAGAACCTCGATTGGAGAAAAGAGTGTTAAAGAATTAAGGCCGAAAAAGGTTGTGAAAGGAGATCGTTGGCCTAACAACCGAGTTAAAAGAGTGAGATACAGAGTAATAAGAGCAAATTCATCAAAAGCTGAACAAGTGAATGAAATATCAAGTCAAACTTCAAAGGCTGAAGGAGAAGAATCAAGGAGATCAAAAGAGCCAGTAGAAATAAAAAGAGTTAAAAGACCCAACCAAAAGTACAGATCACCGGAATGGTCTTATGTGACACTGTCTGAAGAAGGAAAAGAAGAAACAGTGACTCGAGATAATCCGGAAGTGGTCTTGAGAAAAGTGGTTGAGGAAGATACTGGTGAAATTCTGAAAGTACTCTTGACTGACATTGGAGAAGAGTCGAGTACTGAGGATTCCGACGTTGGAGATCTGATACAATTTGATGTTGAAGAAATTGAAGTGAAGAATGACAAATATCCAAACTGAGTGAAAGAAGGATTTACTAGGATCAAGTGAACGAGGAGATCATTTGGATAAACTGAAAGCTGAAGAATTGTTGGAGAATTGAAGAAGTTCAAACAGTAGTGGAGTAGTAGAGGCTAAACTAAAATGGCTAACATAGAGGATAATAGAAATAGATGTGCCTTCTTTAAGAGGTGGTGTAGAATGTGCTGCTGTTGTACTGGATTATTAATGCTTCTATGGGGTGTTTTAATCTTATTAGTTACTTTTAGAGTAGAGTTTGGAATGAATATAGAAAATGTGACAAATATAGAGAAGAATTCACAAAAAGTAGTTCCAATTAGAAGTAGTAGTTACATACACAAAGATAGGTCAATTAATAATTTTTCTAGTAATGTTTTTTCTAAACTGTTATATGAATATGTGAAGACAATGGAAGTAAGGGAATGCTACGTCTGTATGCAATTACCTGCATCTGTTTCAGAGGGTGTTACTTATCACCATTTACCAGCTACATATGGTATTTCTTGTAGTATTTTAAGTAGTGTTTTTTATTTGTTAGGGAAAGTAGATTATAAGATGTCTAACAGAGATAGTATTTTTGGGCACTTGCCAATGAACAAAGAGCTGAATCCAGCTAAAGAAGCTAACACTTTTGGTGAGATTTTTATTGAGGAAAAAGGATTAACATTAGATTACATTTTTAAGAATAATTTAACTTGCAGTTTGAAAGAAGAGGAGAGAGCTTTCCTGGATATGGTAGAAGAAAGGAGAGTGAACATGCATGAGAAAGGGGGAAAATATGAAGTGAGTGAGACAATTTGGGACATTGAGATGGGAAAAGAGTTGAGAAATGGGGCTAGTCCAACTTTAGCTCTGGATGCGCCACAGAAGGGTAAACTTTGCATTACCAGAAGGAGATCCCAATATGATACATATTTTGTGGGAACTAGTGAATGCCATGATACATACTTCATTGCGACAGGTTGGGGTTTCAGAGGTGGAGAAGATACGATTTTTCCAGGAGTGTATTATGTTTGTGGGAACAAAGCTTATTACAAGTTGCCTGACCATTGGTATGGCACATGTTATGTGGGCCTGGTTTTCCCTAAGATTTTTCATACAGATAAAATAAAAGATGTAGAAGATATTAACCTATTAACACGTTTTAAGAGAGAAACTTGGTCTGAAATTGTGGGTGACATTTTTGGGGTTTTGATTCCAGCAGTGGGAATTTCTTTAAATGCTTATGGAATTCGGAAACTGTCCACAGTGGTTGATCGCTTATCGACAAATACCGCAGGAGGGTTTCTTTTGGTGAATACGGAATTAAGTGCCGTACGTGCCATGTCAATGCAAAATCGCCTTGCCCTTGATATTCTTTTGGCCAAGGAGGGTGGAGTCTGTGGAATTTTGAAAGTTCAACATTGTTGCACTTACATTCCTGACGAAAGTAAAGACCTGAAGGTCTATATCAAAAATATTACTGATTTGCATGAAGAATTAGTACCACTTGAAGCTGGGAGTTTGTGGACTAAATTAGCTAATAAAATGATAGCTGTTAAGGATTTTATTGCAAAAATAGGTAGTACAATTATAGGTAGAATATTGTTTCCCTTGTCTTGTATAATTGTGGCTTTGTTAATAATAAGATTGGTGTGTGTGTGTTGTAAAAACAGAAGAGGGAAAGAGAAATTGAAAAATGAAAAGAAAAATAAGAAGTTGAAAAGAGAACCTCAAGAAATTGAGTTAGAAGAATTGAGGTAGAGTGTTTACTTAGAGACAAAGAGAGATGATGAAAGAGTGACTAGTGTTTAATGTTGTGTAAGGGGAAAAGACATTTCTGATTTTCCAAAAATGGGACTAAATTTTCACGAATTTTTTTTTTGGGTTTATTTGGTGATAAAATCACCAAAGGGGGGATTGCTGGAGCAGAGTTTTCTTTTAGAAAATTCATGGGCTTTTGAAGCTCTGGCATGTCTGTGCGTTTTATTAATCTATTAATAATTAACAATTAACTATTTGTCTTTGTGCAAGTGTGTTTAGTAATCAACCCGTTTGTCTTAACATAAGAGAAAGTTACACGAGGGTTAGCTTATTTGTGCTGTTTCTGTATTTACAATAACGTGCAAGTTTTCATGTTTAAATGTTGCTGTGTGCTATTTATTTTCGGGCACAAAACGCTGTCTGAATTAATGCTTTTTATGTCGCAAAGCTAGATAAATACATACACATAAGGGTATTAGTGGGGTTAACACTGTTTAATCATTATGCTGTAGTAACGTTTATTTTGTCTCTTTAATTAAAGATGGTCTATTGTGGCCTATGAAGGCCTTAACCGAGCTGAGAGTATTTCGAAGCCTGGCTGTGGCATATTCTGTGATGTGGCAAGGGAGACCTCTGCTGGAATAAGGTCGAAGACAACTGACCGTGGTCCTTATTGTATTTTTCCATGAGGACATCAGCAGTTTTGAGGATCTCCAAAAGAAATGGAACGTCCTTGGCAAACAAAGGAGCTTCAGAAACAGACAATGAACTGTGGCCTGGCTGCCGAGGAAAGTTGTACAAGTTGGATACTTTGATAGTTTCTTGGTTCCTGTTCCGTAGTTCACGTCTTGTGACTTTTCCTGAGCGGAGATTTCCAGATGTAGTAATGTTACATCTCTTCCTTCTCGTTCTGCTCAGTGATACAGTTTATCCTGCCAACTTTATGTGTGTTTCTATTGTATTTTTCATTATAAGAATTGCTAGCTTCGTGGTGATCCACAAGGAGGGGAGACCCCGTGAGCGGGTTACATCCTATAGGCCTATCTCGCTCTTGAACGCGGAGCCCAAAATCCTCGCCAAGGTGCTGGCCAACCGGCTGGTCGGCGTGGTGGGCGATTTGGTCCACCAAGACCAATCTGGCTTTATACCCCATCGCAACACGGCTCTTAATCTGCGACGCTTGCACGGGGTGCTCGCGCGTGTCCCGTTTGTGCGGGAGCCGGCCATCTTGGCGTCCTTAGACGCCACCATGGCGTTTGACACGCTTGAATGGCCATACATCTGGGCGATGCTGGCGAAATTTGGATTTGGACCGGGATTCATTGGCTGGGTCAAATTGTTGTATTCGGGCCCATTGGCGCAGGTGGTGGTGAATGGGCGAGTCTCGGCCCCATTCGCGCTGGGGCGGGGCACGCGTCAGGGTTGCCCCTTGTCGCCGCTCCTGTTTGCACTGGCCTTGGAGCCCTTGGCGGAGTGGCTGCGGTGGCACCCCTCTATCCGTGGTCTCCGCTGGACCCCCGAGCATGAGGACCGCGTGTCCCTCTACGCCGATGATATCCTTTTGTATCTCGCCTCCCCGCGTAACTCGCTGATTGTCCTGGTTGATGTTTTGCGCTCCTTCGGTCGTAACTCAGGCCTTGTCATCAACTGGGCGAAATCCTGCGTATATGTGCTTTCCGGGGAGGCTCCGGCCCTACCACGGGACTGCCCGATCCAGATTGCCTCCCAGGGGTTCCGGTACCTGGGTATATATATTACTCTAGACCCGGAGGCCCGCTACGAGCGGAACTTGCTACCCCCCCTCCAGCGCCTGAAGGAGGACGTTGCGCGTTGGCGGCGTCTTCCGCTTTCGCCGCTTGGCCGAGCGGCCTTGTTTAAGATGATGTCCTTGCCGCGCTTTCTGTACGCGCTCCAGAACACTATGGACTTGGTTCCGGCGCGCTACTTCCGTGAGGTGGAGAGCCTGCAGCGGCGCCTGTTCTGGGACGGGCGGCCGCGTATTGCTCTGGCTAAATTGACGCTCCCGTGGTACGATGGGGGGGTTGCCCTCCCGGACATTAAACGGTATTACTGGGCCTCCCAGCTAGCTGCAATTAATCATGGCCTTTACGGGCCCGCCCTGAACCCGGCATTTGAAATGGACAAGATGCTCCTGCCCGGTGGCGATTACAATCGAGCGCTCTACTCTGGCGCGCCCGACTCCCGTCTGACGGGACCGACGCGTGTCATGGTGCGTGTCTGGCACGCGGCTAATGCAGCTATGGGGTGGAAGGACCGTTTGACCCGGGCATCACCGCTATATGCGTCTGAGAGGTTGGGCTCCCTGTGGACATCGAAGGGCTTCGAGAAGTGGGACACGATCGGAATCAGCACAGTGGGAGATCTCTGGACGAGGGGGGGATTCAAAACTTTTGAGACGCTGCAGACGGAATTTCAGCTGCAAGGCAGTGAGTACTTTCGGTACTTACAAGTCCGCCACGCGCTGGGCTCCGTCTTCCCTGATGTCGCGTCCATTCCGGAGTCCTCCCCCCTGGAGGACAGAGTGCTGGATGGCCATGTCCCAGACAGCACGATCTCCCTTATATATAAAAAACTGATCAACGACAGATCGTGCCTGCTGACTAGTCTCCGCGATGCCTGGGTTGCCGACGGGCTGGAACTGGACGACGAGGACTGGATTTCCGCGGTGGCCTCTCCGAAGGAGGTGGCCATCCCGGCTCGCCTTCGCTTCGTCCAGCTTAAGATCCTCCACCGGGTTTACGTGACGGGGCCAAGGCTTCTACGTATGGGCTTTGCTGGTGACGGATTGTGTAAGCGTGGCTGTGGTGCCTTGGCAACTTTCATGCATATTCTGTGGGAGTGCCCAAAGGTGGAGCGATTCTGGCGTGGTGTGCATGAGGTCCTGCGTGTGGTGACGCGTGTCGCGCTGTTGCCTGAAGCGAGGAGATGCTTGCTGAATGTGTGGGAACCAAATGACTATTCGGTCCCGCAGACGCGGTGGGTGACTCTGGGATACATGATAGCTAAGCGTGACATTGCTCAATTGTGGGGATCCCAGAGGCCCCCGGCGGTGTTGGCCTGGGAAGAACATATGGATTGGTGTATGTTTCGTGAAAAGGTAGTGTATGTGGCGAGGGGTAAGCCTGGGGCGTGGGTGAAAATCTGGGGCCCCTGGAACGCCTATCGCGGGGGTATTTGTGAACCGCCACTGCTACCGGCCGCCTCACCAGCTCCGTCCCCCTAGCCGACCCCCTCCCTCAGCAGTGGGCATGTGGTTCCCCAGTCCCTGATCTATTCCCATTCCCCTCTTCAGAGTTTGGCTGCTGGTTGGGATCCCCCACTTAAGGAGCACGTGCCGTCACTTTGGATGGCGGGTTGCCTTGCGGGTGTGGTTTTTTGTGTTGTTTTGTTTTGAAAAAAGGAAACCGTATTGTGGGCTTGGAGTTATGTGGCCTGCGCTATTGATATCTCCTGATTTACCAATCTGCACCGCCAAGAGACTCTTACTGTAGGTATGTCATATGCTTCTGCCACTCTAGCGGCCGGCCGGATGGTTGTAGGCCCATACTTGTAACCTTTTTAAAATGTAATAAACGGTTTCAAAAAAAAAAAAAAAAAAAAAAAAAAAGAATTGCTAGCTTAGGGAGGGTTTTGCCACTTGCCATTTTACCTTTGCTGCGTGAAGCTGCGTTGCAGAGGACCGTGCTGAGGACTTTGTCCTGAGAGACTTTACTGAGAGACTGGTCCTGACCCGTTCTGACACTTAGTTAGAATAGGTAACTATGAGAAATGATTTATTCTGATTTACTTTGACTAATTTAGATAAAGCAATATAACTTTTAAACATGGTGTTGAATATTCTTTCTTGTCAATTATTGTGTACATTTTGATCATTGTTGTATAGATTGTATAGAGTATGTTTAAGGATAACCACTATAATCAGGTCCTATCGTCCTAGATATAGATGCAGGGTTTTCTTCCCACAGGTCTTATGCTGGTAGAGTATTTGAGCGTATGTTAGTGAAATGGGCCCTAGCGTATGATGAATGTATGTGCGTGTAACTGTGAAATTACTCTATCCGTGGAAGTGGGTTTATTTTAGGTACCCTGATCTCTATCAAAAACAAAACCCCACATTTTAAAACTTTACCGTACGGCTCCGTCATGTTTGATTGAGCTGTACGGCAAAGTTCCAACACGTTCATAAGACCTCGCTTGACGGCGGTTCCTGTGAATGGTAGAAATGTTTGTCGGGCTGGCTGGACATTTGGCAGGTGATACTCAATCAGGACGATGGAGTAGTTAACTTCATCACCTTTACGGAGTAGAATCCATCTGCCAAATTATAAATCAGACCCTACGTCCTACCAATGAGGGATAAGGATAGAGATGGAGCTGTAGGAGTGGTCCTCTCCAACTCTTCCAAGACCGCCCCTCCCAGGCAGAGATGTGTATTCTTCCATATTCAACAGAGAAATGTTGAGAGTAATATGAATAAACAACCATCCTGCAACTGTCTCGTGAGGGAATCTGCTTGCTCTTCAGAGGACATCTTCATTTACAGGTTGTGGCTTTTGAGTGTCTTACCTGCAGCACAGCTGTCCTGGCTTTCCTCGATTGCATCGTTTCCATCACCTTCGGAAAGCGGCTGGTCCAGACCTGGAGGATTTGGGAACCTGCAGCTATCCTCCTCTAAGGAGAGACAAAAAGTCACAGAGATGAAATAGCCTCAGCCAGTGTGTCCCCACGCTGCGGTGCAAGCTACATTGGTGAGCTACCGTCCCAGCCCCCCGATCCCATTATCCTGAAGGGAATAAGTAAGTCTTCAAGTTTTTCATAAAGGCGCCCTCCATGGGCTCCAACCGCAGGGTCAGAGGGAGTTTGTTCCAGAGCTGTGCAGCCAGAAGGTGAAAGGACCGACCCCCCATCCTGGCCGTCTTAACAACCGGATCGCATACCAGACCTCTCTCCTCAGATCTGAGGCGGCGAGTTGGAACATAAGAAGTGAGAAGATCAAGCAGGTAGGACGGCGCAGTCCCCTGAATAATGTGGTGGCAAACGCACAACGCTTTGAACCGAACACATTCTCGCATCTGTAACCAGTGGAGGGAAGCGAGTGCCGCCCTTGAGGGGGCTCTCCTTGGACGCATGAGAACCAGACGAGCTGCTGCATTCTGCACACCCTGGAGTCTCTGCAAACATTTCCCCGTTGCACCCAGATACAAGATGTTACCATAATCAAGGCGGGATGTCACCAGGGCATGGACTAAGGTCTTCCTGGCTGACATAGGCAGCGTGTCCAGAGTTTTACGAAGGCCCCTCAAAACTCCAAAGCAGGCACCCGCAACCCGTCTAGTCTGGTACTCGAAGGAGAGATTCGTGTCCATCCACACCCCCAGATTTTTGGCCTGGGCACAGGGCACCGGGGTAGGACCCAAGCTCTGCGGCCACCAAGTCGACGACCACACCCATGGCGCTCTCCCCACCACAAGCAACTCGGTCTTATCGCCGTTCAACTTCAGGCAGTTATTGGCCATCCATGATGCTAGCTCTTGCAAACATGCCATGAAGTTGGGGGCTGCCGTGTCCTGTTCCTGTGTCAGGGAGACCACCAGCTGGGTGTCGTCGGCATAGGACACAACTCTGATCCCGAAACCATCAGCAATCTCCGCCAGAGGAGCCACATACAGGTTGAACAAAGTCGGGCTCAGGATCGAGCCCTGTGGTACCCCCTGCTTCAGTTTGATGACCTTGGAATAGTGCACACCCTGCCTCACCAGGAAACTCTGCTACGCTAGGAATGATTCCATCCAGCTTAATACCGCGCCATACACACCTCCTTTCCTCAGACGGTGCACCAGAGTGTGATGGGCAACCGTATCAAAGGCGGCACTTAGATCCAACAGGATCAAGGCCGCTGTCTGACCCGCATCCGCATATTGCCTGATAGTCTCCGTGGCTAGTAGCAGGGCAGACTCTGTCGAGTGGCATGCCCGGAAACCGGATTGGGTAGGATGTAAGAGGTTACGTTTCCCAATATGTGCCATAAGTTGCCTGTTTATCACTTTCTCCGCAATCTTTGCGAAGTATGGCAAAAGAGAAATTGGGCGCAGGTTATCAAGGCGATCTGGACCTAGATGTGGCTTTTTGGGTAGAGGAAGTACCACTGCTTCCTTCCATCTTCCTGGAACTGTGCATGTCCTGAATGAAACCTCCACAAGATGTCTAATATAGGGCTCCAGTATTTCTATGCTCCCTCTAAGCACTTTTGGGGAGGCCGGGTCTCTAGCAGAGCCCGACTTTACACTCAGGCAAATTTTAGTTAGCACTTCTGGGGGGGGACGGTAAAACTGTCCAGTCCCTCACCCTCATTAGCGAGCCCTGCCTCCTCCAAAATATCATGGCCTACTTGGGCAGAGTCCGGGAAGGTGGAGTAGATTTTCTCCACCTTATCTGAAAAGAAGTCAGCCGCGCGGTTACATAGCTCTACCGAGCCTATTACAGGTGCTGCCACTGTAGCTAGGGACGATATTTCCTTATAAACTCTGAATAGTTCTCTAGTCAAGTTGCCCACTGACCCAATTCTTTGCAGATAATATGCTGCCTTAGTTATTCTAATAAGTCCATGGTAGCCCTTCAGCATAGCTTTATATGCGCTCCTCCCCAGGTCCGAAAAATCCTTCCTCCATTGCCTTTCCATGCGTTTGCAGTCTGCCTTCGCATTTCTCAAAACGGCATTGAACCATGGGGCAGATTTTTGTGCTCTACCTGGTATTTTCCATGACCAAGGGGCAGTGCTATCTAGTGCCGCCACAATCCTCCTGTCCAGGTCTATATGCATGAAAAATGTGACCTTTATTGTTACTCTTCACTGATGTTCGTGGATCTGGGGCATTGCTATTTAGAAACAGGCTCCAGGAAGACACTCCGACACAGAGCATGTTGTTTGTCTTCAAAAGAAAGCGGAAATGTCCTCCTGGAGCATGATGGCTGCCATTTCTTGTGAACGTTGATGTGGAGGAGGCAAGAATGTTGCTCTTGTGATTATGAAACATGATCACACTCAGGAGTCAATCATCTAAGTCATCATCATCATCAAATCACTTTATTCGATCAAATACAAATTGATCATAAACGTACAAGCATCTTTAAAATCGTCAGCTTACAAAATATAATAAATAAAATGTATCAGTCAATAAAAGCAGAGAAAGATTTGTTATTTATTCCTAGCTATTGATGCAGTCTCCTAGACGTTAGGGACAGACACAAGAAGGACACTACACAATAGCACACAAACGGTCAAACAACAGTCGTAAAAAAACCAGGCCTGGATGACACTGTCTAAATTTGTATTTACGCATAACTGGGAAAATAAACCGTTTGCGGCGCTCCAGATAGAATTTACAAAAGAAAATGATATGAAGATTTGATTGGGGAGGCACACCATCGCAAGGACATGGCGGCAACATTTAAGGAGAAAATATTCTCATTGGGTAACCCAACATACAAGGGAGAAGGTTTGATCGAAACCTTAATAATACTAATCTATGAGGGGATTTGTCACATACGAAAGGTAAGAAACTGACCCCTCGGGAAAGATCGGCCCCTCAAAGCAGGATATCACCATATATATATATATTACTGTTGGGTTTGTATCTCTCTTTGGCCATTATGGGTAAAAAACTATTTTTTATTGAACTTTTTGTGATATTTAAGCAATCCTGCTGTTTTTTTTAAAAGGGATATTAGACCCAAAGAAGTTAAGGTGCTCTTAACGTAAGAGCTCCATGGGATCCTAAATGCATGGTTCAAAATGAGGCATTTTTTAATAAACTGGCACGTGGGACCGAGGGATTCCCATCTCCAGATAGAGTTCCATAAGAGTATTGGTGCTAAATATATAAGGGACGTCTAATTCAAGATGGCAGATGAAGCTAGAACCGCTTCTAGGGAGTGTCTTCCATAATTTGAAGGAGGGCAGGGTCAGTATGACCCCATACACCAGCCCCGTAGGAAGCTACAGAGGTAGATTTGGCCGTGTACACTTTTTTAATGACGTCCAATGGTTTAAAGCCTAGGTTTTTTAATAAAGGAATACAGGATAATTATACTTTTTTCCAGCAGTAAACCCCTATTGGTCTCCATATGAGACCATGTTGCAGATCTGTCAAATGTAACCCCTAAGTATGAGAATGTATCTGTCTGTGCCACCTTTCGGTCTGCTATATAAAAGGATGGTTCTTTCTTTGTCCTGTGCCCGGTCACTAAAATAAAGTACTTGTAGGTCTAAATTTACTATAAACTTCACATACTCTTCTATGAGTTTTGGAGCACCATGCCAGTGTGAGCGATTAGCACCGCATCATCAGCATAGAGGTGTATGGGATTACGGACCTGATTCATCGTTGCAAAATCTTACAGGGGTGCCTCCACATCATTGGTATAGATAGAAAAAAGAACTGGAGCGAGAACGCAACTCTGTCTTACCCTCTCTTGATGTCAAACCACCTAGTGCTCTCTCCCTGTTTCCCATAGCGGACACATGCCGAAGCCTTTGAATATAGCTGCCTAATAAAAAGAACGATTGCCTCATCGATGCCCATCTCATCCATAATTCGCCATAGGTGACGATGTGCAACGCAATCAAAGGTGTGTTTGGCGATAAGCAGGCTCAAATTACGACACTGATCCAGCGTTCCTTTGCCCTTTTTAAAGCCATTTTGGACAGGAATCAACATATTGTTTTGAGAGGGCCATCCCTCTAATCTATTAAGTAAAACCAGACCCATGAGTTTGGCAGTGCTATCTAATAAAGAAATGGGTCTGTAATTTTTTGGCTCTGATTTATCACCTTTTTTTGTAAATGGGGATTATAATAGACTTTGACCAGACAACCGGCGGGCCCACATTGGCAATAACATTAAAAACATTGGTCAAAACTGGTCCCCAAAATTGGGACACCATCCAGACTGGGGGCCTTATTGCTAGTACACTGCAGCAAAGCTTCTCTGACTTTAAGATTGTTCAATATGAGAGTGGGCTTGGTGATTAATGTGATACATTCCAAAAAAGAGAATCTGTCCTCTGTTGTAGGACCGAATATTATATAAATGTATTCAAACCAGGTGGTTTCATCCATGTGGGTATCTAGTTTGGGATCTAGGGGGCCTTTTAAAAACAAGGCGTTGATTACCGCCCAGAAATCCATGGAATTATTTCAGATAGTCGCCTGATAAAGTTCTTCCCAAGCCTCCTCCTTCATAGTTTTAATCTATCCTTCCTGGCATCTTTATGTAGCTGGCGGGATATCTTACCAGTTCCACATCCCTTGGGTTCATTCCAAGGGCCTTATGTAAATTAGATAGTGATTTAGTCCAAGCTTGATCAAACCACCTGGGACTGAAGGATTACCAGAAGGAGCTTGAGCTGTTAGACTATTCTTAACTTCCACCAGAATTGACTCAAAGGCAGCCATCACCACAACCGGGTCGTGTTCATGTCATGGGAAGTCATAATATCGTTTTGTCTTTTTTCAGCAACCAGAGAGACAATTTTCTCCTTGTCAATTTTGCCCCATTTGAGTACAATGTCATTTCTCCTTGTTATGTGGAGTTTGGGTGCCTCATCTGCTTAACTTGTATGTCTTCCCAGGCCATTTGACAGGATATGGCTGCATGGTCACTAAAAATGTTTTTAATATCATGAAAGGAGGATTTTAAGGGCGCTGGGACAACCAGGTAGTCAATAGTTAAACTATGAAAATTGTTATCTAAATCCTTTATGATAAGGAGTCTGTTAAATGCATTACTGTAAACGCTATGGGTAAAATGAGGGATTGATTCTCCCTCCTCATTAGTCAAGCCACATATCGGTTTAGCCAAAAAACCACAGTTATGAGCATTAAATTCACTCAACCATAAAATACTGGGGGTCTTATTGAGATTTCTGTTGAGAGCTTCAATTTTTGCCTCAATTACATCGACAATCTTTGACATTTCCCTCATAAAGTTATTGTTATAATAGTTAATTAAAAGCATAGTGTCACCCCCTGGGCCTTTAAACAACAATAAATTATAATAAGGTGAGTCATTATAGGAGGCAAGAACTTTGAGTCTTAGAGTGTTTCTCGCCAGTGTCGAGATAGCCTCTTTCGCTCTGCCTGCTCTCGAAGGGAGGGCAAGTGTGTAAAACGATCGAAAACCATCTTGAGGATGATCCAGAGGATCTCCCCCCTTAGGTGATAAGTGAGGCTAAATTGACTTCAATTTTGGTTAATCTCTCATTGAGAGGATGCAACAATTGAGCACCCGTCTGCTCAACTCTAGTAAGTATTTACCCAACATCGGGTGGGACAACCAAGGTGGAACCCGTATATGTGGGTTTAATCGATTCTCCCTATTCCCTTTTTCTTTTTAGTGGGAGGTTCCGTGGGGGAATGATTAACTTTGCCAAGAGCAATAGGATAATTAGAACATTTGGATCGAATGATTTTTATTGCGGTAGATGGGGAGTTGACAATAGGCACAGATTGAGTCACGTGATTCGGAGGGTTTGTTGTTAAAGTTAAAACTCCGGCCTCTCCTAAGGAAAGTCTATGCTCAGTAACTTATTTCTCCCTCTCCAAAGCAACCGACGCCCTTAGGAGAAAGGAGTCCAGAGTATTAGTAGGCTCACCTCCTTGGTCGACGGAATTGGATTCCCGCTTCCCCATGGGCGTAGTAGGGTCCTCTGTAGATGTCATGGAGGATTAGCCAAGTTAGAGGGGGGGCCCAGTCAAGCCTCTTACGGGCTCCGATGGGTGTGGACGGGCACGCCCTTGGCCCGGGCATTGCCCAGGCGCGCGCCCCGTGCCGCGGGCCAGCGTCTCGGTTTTAAGCACGTTATCAGGCGCAGGAGCAGGAGGATGACAGAAATTGCAGTCCCCAGCAGTGCGGCAAGCATTGGCATGGCTCTCTCCCCCTCTCTGGGCTCAGGGCTTGCAACAGGTTTGCTGGCGGCTACCTGGACCCCCCCCTTACACCTGGTCCTCCTTGCACATGGGCAGCAATGACTTCAATGGGCTTCTGTGGCTTCTGTGGACTCCTCCTGCAGAATCAGCCTCATTGCCATCCAGTGGGGGTGGAGGATCTGCAGGTTGAGGTGGCTGGGCTCTGAGTACGGGGTAGGCGGCGTAGGACTGCTTAGGGCAGGAGGGGAACTCAGGCACATGAATGGGAGCAATCAGTAGCCGACTGACGATGGGAGACGGCAGGAGAGAAGTAAGGGAAGGCCCAAGGTCAAGCGCCAGAATCTCCTCAATCACCGAGTAGTCGCCACCGGCTGGCACTGGTGATGGAACGGCTAAGTGTGATTTAGAAGATCCACTGTTGTGCTAAATCAGGGGTACACAAAGAGGCAATGGAGATTTGAGGCAAAAAATATCAAGTGCAAATAGCATTAAAACATTAGAAGGGAAAATGTTAGCTCTCTCTACCAAGGTACAGCTAGGTAGTACAAGAATTCCAGTTGTACCCTCTGAAAAGGTTATTATTCACTGGTCAGGCACTGCAACTGCAGGTGAAGACCTGCTGAGTCATCTTCTTAGAACTGCTCAATCACCGAGGACAAGCATGTACTCTGGCCCCTGACCTTGAATTCTTGTTTGTTGCTATTCACATATTCCAGCACAGATCGACAGATTATTGTAGGGATACAAAGTTGTTCTACTGTCATGTTTGGCCAAAGCTTAAAGCTTTTTGTGGTGATATGAAACCTGAGGAAGTCTCTTTTCCAAGAAGAAGCCTACACCTTCATAGCATCCTTTCTTGAAGGTTGTTAGAAAGGAGTATTTATTGTTATTTCCTGCATTGAATAGACGCCTTTCCTTAGTGCAGCATCCTCTTTTATCATAAACATAACATAAGTGCCTTGAAGTGGTCCTTTAGACCTGGACTCTAGATTTAAAAACAGGGCATCCTCTTGCAAGAACTTGAGAAGTTACACCTATGCGGAGGTGAATGCAAACACTGTTTACCTGAGCAAACGTAAAAGTTTCTGAGTGGTCGATTAAAGGTGACTGAAAAGTTTGGGCTGTTCATCGCAGGTACATTGCATGGATGTGCCAGTGAGTGTAATGTTTCTGCCCAGCCTCACGTAATGAGGAACCCTGTTTCCAGCCCTTGATTTCATGTTACACGTCATTATGTTTCAATTGGTTCAGTGGAAGCAAACGATGCCTACAACTCCCAGGATACATTAGGTTGTAAAAATGAAAGTTTTGAACTGAAAACAAGTTCTTGCGTCCACACGGTGCAAGGCTGCAATCCTAAAATACCAGAATTAATATTAAAGTTAGGAAATTCCAGGTGTAGCTTGAGAGGGTTTACATTTGGAAGGTAAAAGGTGCAGTGATCCCTCACGTGTTTAATCTCCTGAGTGTCCCAGATTCAAATCCTAGTGGTAGTTTACTACAAGCAGGAATTGTTTATTTTCAGCCCCAGGTGAATCTTTTGCAGGATGGTCCCGGGGACCACTGCCTGCTCTTAAAAAGAAAAGGAAAAAGTGGCGTTTCATTTTTATTTTTGAACTGCAGACCGTTTCTCTTCATGAAAAACAGGCTGCATTTCAATAAAAAATATTGCTTTATTTCAAAAGCAATCACAGACATGCTGGTCTGCTGACCCCAGGAGGCCACCATCCCTGTGATTTCAGGCCATTACCAATGGGTCGCAAATTGTGACCTACCTCATGAATATTGATGAGGTAGGTAATTTGCAATCCCATTAGGAGTCGCTAAATATGTCTGAGACACATTAGTACATTTCATTTTGCGAGTCCCTAATGGCGAGTCACAAATAATCGCAATTAGAGACTCGCAAAATGAAATCATAGTACATCTGGCCCTAAGTTTTCCAGAAAGTAGTTTATCACGTCAATTCTCTAACTATAGCTGGGATATTGAATCCACTGAAGATGGGAGATCCACAATGAATATGTATGAGAAAAAGGTTTGTAATATTATTTTATTATGTTTGGTCATTGGCAAAAACTGGCTAGATTTTTTTATTTTCTGGCTTCATGAAACTGACATTATCTACAGTATTATAATCTGAGAGGGAAGGATCTGTATGTCAAATAAATAGAAGAAATAACGTTAAACTAAAAAAAGGAGACATTTCCTTACTCTAATCTACCAAATATCATCAACGAAAACTTTCTACACATCTCCCTGGTGGCAGCTCCCCTTTGGCATCATTTCACTGTGGTTTCACAGGAGCGGGCTCTGGGCATTGTGTGATCCAGGGGTCTTATGCCTTGCATCACTGCCTAGTGTATTTATAAGGAAAGAAAGGAGGCACATCAGCCAACATAACATACCTGTACTGTTGTAAATTGAAACAACGATGTGATTAAGCATTTACTAAAGACATTAATTCCCCTTTTATAGATCGTGTTTTCTCTGTTATGTTGACCGAAGCTTGGACTCCATTTTGTATTGTCATGCTTTCACGTGTTCCCCACGAGAAGAGTCCAACCTCTGTGTTAGTTGCTCTTGTAATCTGCCTAGTAACAGTCTATAAATAGCTCCTTTGTCCATCTGGCGCATGCCCAGACTTGACCACATCTGTTATCAGTTAGCCTTGCTTGACCATGTTTTCGCGGGCTCAAGGAGTGCGTTAGCTCCGCCCACATATTGATTCAGTATCGAAAATGACCATAAATGGTAATGTTCCTCGACTTCATGTTGTATCCACCCACTTATGAGCCCCTCTATTGTGTATAAAAGGGGACCATGTACGTAAGTTCTTTGTGCTACTCTATGCAATACTGAAGAGTGTTGTGTGGATTGTAGGACCACCCTTAAGGGTTAATAAATGCTGTCTTTGTACTTTGCAGTTTCCGTGCCAACTTCCTTATAGATTCCATTACAGGAGAGCGAACCCTTGTGTCCTGCGGGCCTAGCTGGGGCCTGTATTCATCAATTGGCGCCCGTCACGTGGGGCTCATCGGCGACTCGGATGCTCGAAGGACTGGTCGCGACGAAGGTGAGGAATTGGGCCGGGGACGTGATCACTGCCAGCGGCGTCTTAGCCCTGGCATCCCGAGGTTTTCTTCCTTCCCTTCCGAGCTGACCGTCTGGGTGGCGCCGGTCCTCGACTGAGACCTCTTCTGTCGGTCCTGCCGTGAAAGCCGTTTGGGCGATTTTGGAGCTTGGCAGTTGGAATCTGGACTCTTGATTGGTAAGAACCGGTGTACGGTACTTGCTCCGAGTTTTTGAAGCCTGATCTGGCTATTTGAGTTTGATTTGTGATGACTAGTCATATTTTGTATTTGTCTTTGTGAATATATATGCGTTGCAACACATATAGGCAGGTAATGTGGAGAGATTTCTCCGGAGCTGTGTAACTTTGAACGGCGCAACGATTAAGTGCCATTTTTCTATAATATTGCATATTTTGCATTATTTCTGAGCATGCCTGCTTTCAGCGCACTCCGTAAGTGGTGTTGCTGTTTTGGGAACCGGTTGAACCTCGAGAAATCTGCTCCAGCTCCCCCAGAGGGGACTCCTAATAGGGATATGTATGTGAAGCATGGTCTTTCTTCCATAATGTACAGCACAGTATGGAGGAAATATACAAAAAAAGATCCTGAGTTGCGATGGCCTTTGTATGGATCGTTTGATATACGTAAGATTGAGTATGTGGAACAGTGTATGTGTAAGCGGCGTGCTCGTCAGGATATGTTTGAGTGTGTACGGTTGTGGGTGAAGGAGGTGCGTGAGCGAGAGAAGCGTGAGAAAGCGCTGTTTGATAAAGAACAACGGAAGAATGATCATGTGCGAGCACAGGAAGCGAAGCGTCGGGAGGACAGAGAGCAGACGGACAGGCAAGAGAAGGAGCGTAGGCTACAAGTTTCGGGTCAATATGCTGTTCGGCAGCCACTTTATCCTGTCCTTAATAATCTTGATGATGATTTTTATTTACTAGATCGTTCTCCGCCCCCTTATGTCGGCGCATCTGCTCCGAGGCCGCAAGATTCTGTCCCGGGTACGGGTAAGGTAGATACGCGGTCCATGTTATCAGCCGAGCAAATGGCTGAGCTTCGGCAAATTTCCTTCCGTGCACTTAACGGCAAGATATCCATAGAGGAATTATTCCATACTTGGGGGCCGTGGCAGGAGAGAGATAAATTGTATTTTCTGGGTCATTTTGCGGAGGAAGTGATTGATGCTTTCCGGAAACGTTCTGGTGTTTTTGAGCCCGACGAAGTGTCATCGGATGCTAAAGCATTGCGTAATGGTGTTTTCTCTTTTTCTAAGGCTCCAGATACGGCTCGGCGGCTGTTCGCCTTGCGGGACGAGGTGCTGGTCTTTAAAGAGAAAGCGCGCCAGCGAGCAGGGGAGGAGAAGCAGTCGGATTCGTGCACAACAGAGGGCCACTCATCCACCTCCCAGTCAGATAAGGATGACATAGTGCATGTTAAACCGATGCGAGAGGCGGCGCCTTTGTATGTTCCTCCTAAAGGAGCGGGGACTAGCTCGGACATTACCTCCGCCGATGCTAAGGGATATTTTGTGTATAATTGGGTTTACACTCCATGGCATAGGGCTGATGTTATGGCATTGAAGAATGCGCTGCCCGACCCCCGCAAGAATCCAGCGGCCTTCTATGAAGAAGTCGAGGGGGCCTTGAATTCTTGCGTTATGACTTTAGCAGATATAGATTTGTTCTTTGGGCTTATTCTACCACCAGATATGTGGCGATCTGTGCGAAAGGTAGATGATGTTGCCACTTTTAAGGCTCGGTGGTCTGAACTGGAAGATGAGGATAGGGAGAGGAAGCCTGCGCAGAAACCGCCCCAGAATATTTTAGATCTCCCTGCTGCTATTGTGGCTAAGTTGAAGACAATTATCCCCCCTAAAAAGATTGACTGGAATATGTTAGCTGCATGTAAACAGAAAGTTGACGAGTCAGTTGCGGACTTCTTTACGCGCTTTGAGGAGACGTTTCACGATTTTAGTGGACAGTCGCTTACCGACGATACGGGACGCCACCTTTTCGCGGATAAATATGTGGCTAATCTGCTGCCGGCAGTTGCGGCCCGTCTAAAAGCGAGTGAAAGTTCTTGGTCCTCCGCTACACCGACGGCCCTCCTGACTATCGCTCAGTATTATGAGCGTCAGGAGCAAGAAGCAAAGGGCCAGGAGGAAAAGAAATCGAAAGATTTGAAAACGAAGGTGATGTTGGCACAAGTCTATGGCCCGCCCCGACGGGGTAGTAATAGAGGTAGGGGAGGATCTTATGGTCCTCCCTCGGGCCGATCTGATTTGAATAGGAACCAATGTGCTTATTGTAAGCAATCGGGTCATTGGGCTAGGGACTGCCCGGTGTTGCATGCATCGCGTCAGGGGCATACCCCCGGTGGCCCGCGAGGTAGAGGGGGTTTCTCCAACTTCCGAGGGAATTCTAACGAACAGGCTCGTTTTGACTCTGCTGGGCAGCACCGAGATAGATCAAATGTTTTCGATCGCCAGCATCAGTATCAAGCGTCAGGGATTGACCGGTCGGGGTACCATGACTCTCAGCATGCATAGGAATGCGTTGGATGGGGGTTAGAATCAGTTGAGGTGCCAGTCGATCAGAAGGGCCCTTATGTATCGGCTGAGGTTTTGGGCTCTACTGATCAGTTCCTAGTGGATACTGGAGCAACACGTAGTGCGCTATCTAAGCAATTGGTTCCGGGGGCTCCCCCATCCGGCTTAATGGTCACATCGGTAGGGTTTGACGGTACACTCTCCCGAAGCCCTCTTTCACAGCCCCTCATGTTTAAGGTTGATTCTTTTTCTGCACCTTGTCCGTTTCTGCTTGCCCCGTACACACCGGACAATATTATGGGTCTTGATATGTTAAAGCATTTTAGGGCTACTATCCGCTGCTCCCCTGCTGGTGTGCGGGTAATATTGAATGACAATTACCCCCGGTCTGAACGGATGTGTGCGATGTCAGAAGATGCGCTGTTATCTATCCTCCCTCGTGCTTTGTGGGCAACTTCGGATACTGATGTAGGACAGATGGTGATTCCACCGGTCCACATTAGCGTCCAGGAGGGGGCGGTGTTACCACGCCTCCCACAGTACCGTATTTCCCCGGAGGGTGAGGAGGCTCTCACACAGATAGTGCAGGATTTGATAACGGTAGGGGTAGTTGAGGAAGTCCCCTATAACATTTGTAACAGTCCGATTCTTCCCATATTGAAAAAGGATACGGATGCCAGAGTTTATCGGTTTATAATTGATTTGAGAGAAGTGAACAAGATCGTGATACCTCAATACCCAGTGGTTTCCGATATCACGACGTTGCTTACCTTGGTCCCGCCTACGGCGACCATGTTCTCAGTGATTGATTTGAA
This sequence comes from Triturus cristatus, assembly GCF_964204655.1. NCBI lineage: Eukaryota > Metazoa > Chordata > Amphibia > Caudata > Salamandridae > Triturus > Triturus cristatus. The sequence goes on from NC_140591.1 coordinate 67,655,165, forward strand.
GAATGCCTTCTTTTCCATTCCCATTCACCCTGATAGCCGATATCTTTTTGGGTTTACATTGAATAATAGATCTTATCGTTTCTGTAGGATTCCCCAGGGCTATACAGAAAGCCCTAGCATCTACAGTCAGGCTTTGAAACGACAATTGGATTCCTTTGTTCTGCTCGAGGGGGTCGCCCTCATTCAATATGTTGATGACATCTTGCTGGCGGCTGACACTCTGGAGTTGTGTGAAAAAAGTACGTTATCCTTACTTTCTTTTTTAGCGTCCCACAATCATAAGGTATCTAGAAAGAAATTGCAATTCTGTAGACCAAAGGTGACTTATTTGGGTCACCTTTTGTCTAAGGAGGGACGTGCACTCACACCGGATCGTATCCAAGTAATTTTGGATACACCGAGACCATCCACACAGAAGGATGTGCGTGCATTTTTGGGCCTTGTTTCTTTTTGTAGACAGTGGATACTGGGGTTTTCGCACATAGCTAAGCCATTGTTAGCCCTCTTGACAAAGGACACGCCTATCCCAATCCCTTGGTCAGATGAGTGTGATGCTGCTTTTCAGCAACTACGACAGGCCCTTTGTTCAGCACCAGTGTTAGGGACCCCTGATTATGCAAAACCCTTTTCGTTGTATGTGCATGAGAAAGATGGATGTGCATTGTCAGTTTTAGTGCAGATGCATGGCGATAAGCAGCGCCCATGTGCATATTTTTCGGCTGTACTGGATCCTGTCGCCCGAGCATTACCAGGGTGTTTTCGCTCGGTTGCGGCGACAGCTGTGTCAATACGCCAAAGCGAGGGAATTGTGTTATCTCATAAGCTGTTGGTATTAGTCCCCCATGCTGTCGATGCCCTGCTTAATCAAACAAAGACGCAGCATTTGACCAGTGCCCGTTTAACGGGATATGAGTTGACGCTTTTGGCTCCTCATATTACGTTGAAAAGGTGCGTAACGTTAAACCCGGCAACATTGTTGCCATACCCCGAAACCCAGCCTGAGGCGCGGAAAGCGCATGATTGTATTCTCGTGACTGAGGAACAAACAAAGGGTCGTATTGATCTCCAGGATACGCCCTTTCCAGATGTAGATGGAGAACTGTGGGTGGATGGATCCTGTCTGAAGCTACCAGATGGTACGACTTCAGCAGCATATGCAATTACCACATTACAAACGATAGTGGAGACAGCACGCATACCACAGAAATCAGCTCAAGCAGCGGAACTGATAGCATTAACACGAGCATGTGAGCTCAGTACAGGACTGTGTGTGAATGTTTATACAGATAGCCGCTATGCCTTCGGAGTAGCGCATGACTTCGGCCTACTCTGGAAGGAGAGAGGGTTTTTAACGTCACATGGAGTACAGATAATGCATGGAGAGTTAGTTCATAATCTTTTAACTGCATTGACATACCCAAAGAAAATTGCCATCGTTAAGTGTAGCGCCCATAGGAAAGTGGTTGATAAAGTTGGAGAAGGGAATGCGTTAGCGGATCGAGTAGCACGGGAGACTGCGATGCAGCCCGGTACTACTGCCATGTATGTAGTAAAGTCACAGGTGGAGAGATGGCATGATGCGAAGGAGGAAGTGCGAGAAATGCAAAGGACCGCTTCTGATAAAGAGCGGGAACAATGGGCTAGCGAGGGAGAACTGGATGACGAGGGTTGCTGGAGAAATAAACAGATGGATAGATGGAAATTACCCACGGCCTTTGTACAACCTATGGTTCAGATGGCACATGGGCTAGCACATGTTGGAGCTTCCGCAATTGTAAAATTGCTTACCCAAGTCTGGGAGCATCCAGAGATTGCTAGCACAGCGAAGAGGGTGGTGCAGACCTGTATGATCTGCCTGAGGTATAACCCAGGAAAAGGTACCCGAACTCCAGCAGGAGGATATGTGACACCAACTGCACCTTTTGAGGTTCTGCAGATGGATTACATCCAGCTTGAGCGCTGTAACAATTTGAAGTATGTTCTAGTAGTGGTCTGCGCTTTCAGCAAATGGGTTGAAGCGTACCCTACGAAAGACAATACTGCAATGACTACTGCGAAGCTGCTGCTGAAGGAGTTTTTCCCCCGATATGGCGTTTGTAGACTTCTGTGGAGCGATAATGGCCCTCACTTTGTAGCGGATGTTATAAAGTATGTCTTGAAGGGCCTAGGCATCACTCAAAAGTTCCACGCCGTGTTTCACCCTCAGTCTGCAGGCCTAGTTGAGAAGTATAATGGTACACTGAAGCTTAAGATCGCCAAAATTCAAGCTTCGACGTCTTTGACTTGGCCAGACGCTCTGCCACTGGCGTTATTGTCAATTAGATCAGTACCGCACTCTCGAACTGGCCTTACGCCATATGAGATCGTTTTTGGACGCCCAATGAATATTTGGGGTCCACCAAGACCTAAGGCTGTGTATGATGTACCTTGTGTAATGATGAGCGATTATCTGGCACAGTTAACGGATAACTTGGTTTCTATCCATCAACAGGTCCGAGAGGCGCTCCCTGATCGGTCTACCGGCGAAGGACATGGTCTCCGGCCCGGTGACCATGTCATGGTGAAAGTCTTCGACAGAACGAACAGTTTGGAGCCGAGATGGGTGGGCCCTGAGCAGGTCCTCCTCGCAACGAGGACGGCTGTGCGAGTCTCCAACAGAAAGAATTGGATCCATTCCCTGCACTGTAGGAAGGTGCCGCCTGGATTGGTGGAACCTGCCGTGCTGACCGATCAACGAGAAATCCTGGCTGCAGAGACAGGCCGTGCTGCGGAGCCAAACGCTACTGAGGAGCTCTTTCCGGACCACGCGATTCCTGGAGGAAGGCGATATCATCTTCGACCAAGGAAGTGAGTTTTCCAGTATCGGGACATACTGTCAGAATGGCCCTTGGGTTAGTGAAACGGAGAGCCGATGAGGCAAGGGGGGGGGATCAGCCCTGCATTAGTGTAGCGACACCCGTCTTGGCCCGCTGGTGAAGAAATCAACCGCTGCCCAAGGGGAAGAGTTCTGACAGACTTTTAGTTTCAGGAAGATATTGGGTTTTATTTTTGCTTTGATATGGAGAAAAAGAAAATCCTTTGCGCATTAGGGTTCATGTTGACAGTAGCCATTGTTGGGATAACCACATGGTTCGTGGAGGATGTAACTCCCGCTCGGAAGATTCTTGTGTTGACAACTCCGGTGCCTGAGGAGCACTACTTTTATACATTACCGTATCAAGAGTTGAAGCATCGACAATCTTACTTGAATAACACTTTCATCCAGATGCTGCATCATACCCACGTTGCTACGAATGCTACGAACTGTTGGATATGTGGGATGATGCCAGCTCATCAGAAGAAAGGAGGAACGCCATTTATACCACTTCCTTTCTCTCATAATGGCTCTTGTAGAGCATGGTATACTTTGCTTTTTGCCACTCGGAAACCGACAGTGGGACGATTGCTTTTTAGACTTAATAAAGAATGCCATCAAGACAAAAATGGGTATCCACAAGCGAATGGGACAATTTGGGAGTGGGAAGAGTACCGACCAGACAATGAATCCATTCCCTACATCTTCACGAACACAAGAGACACTGTGGGAAAAGACAAATTTGTGATCCAAGTAGCACAAGCTCAAGCGGACCTGTGTGTCCAGAGTGTGGGTTTCATCCCTGTTGGTGTTAGTGATTGCATTACTGTTTTGAATATTGATGGGTTGAACAATAGTACCTTCTTAGCCTCCCATAATACGTACTTTGTGTGTGGAAATAAAGGTTATTACCGTCTGCCGGCTGGGTGGTCTGGGGTATGCTATGTATCATTTCTATTACCTCCTGTATTCCTAGCACCCGCATCTTATCATAAGGATCTGAAATTATTGAATAATGTGACTGTAAATAGGTATAAACGTACTTTATCAATTGATGATGTAGATCAGACTGATACCAGTCTGCAACAGTATATTGATTTTAACTTAGGACTGTTTTTCTTTGTTGGAGCTGCCCTGAACAGTAGGAAGATCCGAAGGTTAACAAGAGTGGTAGAAGCTGTGACAAATCAGACTGCTGCTGCTCTTGGGAATCTTACGGAGGAATTGCAGATTACTAGAATTGTTGCATTGCAGAATCGTATGGTATTAGACGTTATGCTAGCTGACAGAGGAGGAGCATGTAAAATTATTGGAAGTAGCTGTTGTGTGTTTATCCCTGATCATACGCCATCAGTTTATAATGCCATCAATAAACTGCACAAAATTGTAGCTGAGATCCATACAGAAAACGGCACTTGGTCCTTTTCTGGATGGTTTTGGGCGTTAATTACCGCCTGGGGATGGAAGGTTCTAACTGGTCTCTGTATTATTGTGGCGGTTCTGTTTTCGTGCTGTATCTGCGTTCAATGTGGTCCCTTGCTCTGCTCATTATGTGTATCATTCTGTATCCCTGATAGGAAAGCTATTGCCGATGTTGCCCACCAAAACCGTTTAGCTAAAGAAGTTGAAGAAATGATGACAATTGACATATATGATGATTATCCTAACAAACCGGATGTCTTCAGTAAATGCTGAAAGGGTCGTCTGTTGTAAATTGAAACAACGATGTGATTAAGCATTTACTAAAGACATTAATTCCCCTTTTATAGATCGTGTTTTCTCTGTTATGTTGACCGAAGCTTGGACTCCATTTTGTATTGTCATGCTTTCACGTGTTCCCCACGAGAAGAGTCCAACCTCTGTGTTAGTTGCTCTTGTAATCTGCCTAGTAACAGTCTATAAATAGCTCCTTTGTCCATCTGGCACATGCCCAGACCTGACCACATCTGTTATCAGTTAGCCTTGCTTGACCATGTTTTCGCGGGCTCAAGGAGTGCGTTAGCTCCGCCCACATATTGATTCAGTATCGAAAATGACCATAAATGGTAATGTTCCTCGACTTCATGTTGTATCCACCCACTTATGAGCCCCTCTATTGTGTATAAAAGGGGACCATGTACGTAAGTTCTTTGTGCTACTCTATGCAATACTGAAGAGTGTTGTGTGGATTGTAGGACCACCCTTAAGGGTTAATAAATGCTGTCTTTGTACTTTGCAGTTTCCGTGCCAACTTCCTTATAGATTCCATTACAGGAGAGCGAACCCTTGTGTCCTGCGGGCCTAGCTGGGGCCTGTATTCATCAGTACTGTATGCTATGCAACTACTTTAAAGGAGACCCTGTCTTACCGGGGGCCGGTTTGGGAGACATCTTGTTGATGATCGAAGTGGTCTCCTCCACCGCGTTGACTTCTTCGGCATTGAACTTCTTTTCTAGGTCCACAAAAACAGACCCCATTTCAATATCCTCTGCATCAAGAGATAAACAGTCAAGAGATGAGACATTGGGTAGCGGAATAGGAAAACACAGTAAAAAGTAGGCTCTAAAAAGCGAGAAATAGGTCTTCTGAGGTTAGAGTGTCAAACGGGGGCACTCCCATGACTACATTGGCTTTCTGAAATTGGAGTCTAACTTCTGAACTAAAAGAAATCTTAGGGGTCATCCTCATGCACCATCCATGCCTTTCAACACTGTTAGGTGAAAGCCTCATTTGTGACTTGCGAAGTTCTTAGCTGAAAAGTCCACATTTTCATTTCTGAGTCCTATGTATCCCCACAGTGGGGAGAGGGATTTTCTCCTAATTTTGACCCCGTCTTTAAGCAGCTGGGACACTCTACACTTTATTGGTACCGTGCAAGGTTTGTTATTCCCTATAGGGAAGGAGGGCGGGAGGGCTGCGGGGGCAGTCGGGATACCGCCTCCGGATTTGGTGTGGGGCAGGGATGACAGGCACTCTGCAGTGTTGGGGAGGCGGGTAGTTTTAAGTCCGCCATGCAGAGACGCTGGGAGTGGGTGGAGTTTTTCGTTGCTGAAAGCAATAGTTATTAGGTCCTATAGTAGGTAAGATTAGAAGAGAAGGGAATGGCAGCCGCACGTTCTAACCAATACTTCCCATGATGTACTACATCAGCCGCAATTCGTCACTATGCGATACACTGTCAAAGACCATCATTCAGTTATTGCCTTCAAGGCGACCCTGCAAACTCAAAACATACCAAGAGTGGGAGAAGGAACGCTCTATTTAGGATTAAGGCATGCAAGACACGACACTTAACCCCAGGCTGTGATTGCTCTCATAGAATGTCAATGGCCTGGGAGATAAATTGATGAGAGGGCTGGCACTATAATACATTCAACTACGTCTGCCGGATGTGGTCCTCCTGCAGCGAACTCATCTAGTGGGCAGTGGCGGCTCCTCGTTGGAGTGCTGCGGGGCGGTGAGGCAGGGGAGGGGCAGGGTGGGGGGTTGTAAACTCTGGCTTACGGCCAAACGCTTGCAATGCGCGCGTGATGCAGCGCACGCAATGTAATTCGTTTTATTTATTTATTTATGTACTTAACTCCGTTCAGCCGTAAGCCGGAGTTTACTACCCCCTACCCAGCCCCTCTCCCGCCCCGCCCCGCAGCACTCCCGCGAGGAGCCGCCACTGCTAGTGGGCATCTCCTGCAGAGCCCTTGACAGGTGGGGCTATAAATGAATATATACTATATACACTATTTACTTTGCATGCGTTACATCGCATGTCTTTACAACGCGGTCGTTGCAACGACTGCGTTGTTACAACACAAACTATTATCACAAGTCACTTCAACGACTTGCTGTAGGGGGCGCGCTGGACTTAGGATTAGTATAATTTACTATTCCTACTCCAGTCTGTGCAACAGCAGAGAAGGTGTTGGATTCTATTTCCAACAACAGTGCGCCCCCTACAACAAGTCGTTGAAATGACTTGCAATGTAATGGTTCAGGTTGTAACAACGCAGTCGTTGTAACAACTGCATTGTAAAGGCATGCGATGTAAGGCATGCGTTGTTATGGCACTCTGGCTTTACCTCCAGATCAAGGAGAGTGGGTATTCTTCTGCTGAAACAATTTCCCTTTATAGTAGAACAGACCTGGACAGAGGAACAGGGTAGATTTACGGCAATTACGAGGCATTGGGAGGTGTAGTCTGTCAACATTGTCTCGGTCTATATGCCACCGGCATTACGTAACTTAGCCATGCCTGACCTGAGTAAATTCCTACTGAACATGCCAGAGGGTGGGCTCCTAATTGGAGGGGATTTCAACATGACACTGTGTGATCTTCAAGATCGTCACCCCCCCTAGAGAGCCGCCGCGATTTCCCTCGCAACTGGTAGATTTTCTGAGGGCCCTCGGGCTCGTAGATGTTTGGCACACCCAAAATCCGCAGACACAACACTTCACATTCCACTCAGGGGCACACAACAGTCTCTTGCCCTTGCAGATAGAGTTTCCTATTTCGGAGATGTGCGTCATCTGGCACGGGGAATCTCAGACCACTCCCCTCTGTGGGCCTGCTAAGCGGCGGAGACACAAGGTGCACGTCGAGCCATATCTCTACACCCAGAGTGCCTCAAAGTTCCTCTAATACAGACAGGATTAGTGCAGACCACGGAATCCTATTTTAATGAAAATTAACATTCAGTGACGTCCTTTGTGGTAAATTTTAATTACCTAGACTTAATTTATGCGGTAAAATTCAATAAGAATAACTCAGTAAAAATAAGAGGCAGAATCCGTGGTATTTGAGGTTTTAAAAAGGGGATTTATTCCTTACAAAGGAATTGGTTCGAACCAGGCAATCGGATTCCGTCACCACGAAGGTTCGGGAAGGGATAGTGCAATACTTTATTGACAGGTTATCATTTATATAGTAAATGCATTACAGTGAAGACAGATGCAGAAGGCGTGACAGCTGAGAAGAGAGATAAGAATACACATACGTAATGAAAAAGGCGTTACAATAGGTGTGCATAGGGGCGTGTACTAGAAACGTCATTCTGAGGATGACACAGGTGGGTGGATCCATAAGAGAATCCTGCAAAGTCAGCAGAAATACATGGCAGAGATGCGCGCACAGTAGCATGACGTGTGATTGACGTGTAACTGGAGGGTGAAGGGGACTTGATATTGAGCCCTACATGTGGAGACAGAAGTCTGGGATGTCAGAACAACCTAATCCCAAATCGTATCTAATATCTTGTGTTTAAGGAACTGTATTATCTGGAAGGAAAGGTCTCTCAGGCAGAGGCTATCCTATACTGACTTCTAGTGCGTGTATAAGCGTCTATGTGTCTACATGAGATGCGAGGGGGCATGGGCCTACCATGGCAACAGAAACTATGAATTACTTGCACGGAGACAGTAAGGCCGGGCCCTTTGCTCTGTAGCTGGAAGGATGTTTACCTAAACTACTAGACAGGAATGCATTTCTCGAGGAGCGGAGCAGATAACTTGAAGGCTGAATACAGTCTTGGCAGGCAACAGGCCGGGCCAGGCACCGTTAGCCGCGCAGGAAGTAAGACAAAGGTCATGGATACAGATGCAGGTCCAGGCTGGAGCATTCAGAGGCAGAAAGCAGGAAAAGGCTCGATGGCAGAATTCAGGGCCTAACTCACCAGAGCTGAAAAACGTGAAAAGTACACCATATAAAGACGGTGGCAAGGCATACTTAGGAACGGAATATCCGACCCATTCATGGTGGATCTGAAAGAGGACATGTTAACGTTGGACGCATATGTATTTGCGTCTTCATAGCTGGAAGTGGAGGGAACATACATGTACTTGTAACATGTACATGGAGCCGTTGGGGTCTAAGATAGGGGACACAATTGATCATAAAATTCATATTTCCTCATTCCCTCCTTGTCCCCTACGGACCCTTCATGAGATATCGATCCTCAGGAATCCATCAATCTGTTCATGTAACATCATTTGTTCTTCTTTCTTCTTCCGGGATTTTGAATGAGAACTTGAACGTGGAATACATGATGTGGCACACAGGCCGCAAATCGCTGGTCCACATTGTAGACACAGGCAGCAACTGAATACTATGAGAAGGGCAATACCTAGGAAGGATAGGACTTTCCATCCCCAGGCTGACAACACGCTCCAGAACCAACCGGACCATGTCCAGGTGCCTGGACTCTGGTGTATCTGGCTTGCGATCTTATGAAGACGAGTTATGGCCTTATATACGGATGGCGCGTTTTCTGGAATGAAAACACAGCAACTCGATCCGATGACTCTACAGGCTCCGCCCCTATCGGCCAGGATGACGTCAAGGACAAGACGATTTTGGAGAACAACAATCCGCATCGCAGACTGCTCCTCTGTTAAGTTGCCTAGGGCAGAGGTAGTTTCATTCACTACTGCTTCAAGGGTTCTGGTTAATCTGCGTATCTGTTTACTATTAGAGACAACACCTATGTAGGGAAAGAGACCTTTATTGAAGTCTGTGTATTGTTCCCATGCTGTTTCAGTGTAGTCGACAATCGGGAGATCTCTCTGGGGTCTATTGTGCACTAGATGGGTATTTCTATGATAATCAGGAGGGGCTAGGAAAACAGGTGGCAGAAGGAATGCAATGTAACAGGTACCATCCCAATCTAGAGGTAAACGTATATATGCGGTATGACCACAAATGAAGTAGGAATGACGGGAAGCTCTAAATGTAGACTTGCCTTTATCACTGAATTCGATCACAGTAGTACATTTACTATGACCCAGATGTACTGAACCATTCTTTCTTACACATAATTCACCTTTGACTGGTAATACTGACATAGCAGGCAAGACTAGTGCAGTTTCAGATTCAACATTTAGAATCATGAGGTTAAGTGTAAAATTACCTAATCCATATACTTCATTTTCTAGATCAGTTCCTGTCCTTTTGGGAAGTCCCTCCTTGTTAGGGTAGCAGGCTTTAAGCAAAACTAAGTTCAGGTTTCCCCATACCCAGTTGCTCTGGTAAACTACGGTATTTGAATCTAAAGAATTAATCAAACTAAACCATGCGCCACAGGAACCATTGTGTGTGAATGGATACGGAAAGAGAGGCAGAACTCCCTTGTATTTCTGATAGGGAGGGAGTCGGCCACATATCCAACAATTTGTAGCGTTGTTGGCCTGATGGGAGTGATGTAACATACTAATGAATGTGTTGTTGCGCAGCGCAAGTCTGTAGGGCAACTCATGTGGAGGTAATTCGCTAAAAGAATGTTCGGCAGTAACATTGTAAGCAGAATGAGCACGCTTGGAAATAGGATAGTATATGTGCAATAGTATACTTGCAGCAATAATCAGAAGATTTAGGAAAAACATAATCAATAATGTCACTATACAGTGACTATGAAGTGATTTACAATATGCACGTTTCTTGAGCTGTTTCTGTCTATCTCTCTCTCGATTTCGGTCTAGAGGATACATGTCAGAGACTAATTTAACCGATTCACCTAGGAGAGGACTTAAACAATCAAATTGTCTGACTTGCTAGACCTTAGTTTCAGTTTATATTCTTGGGCAGCAGTTTTCTCGACCAGGGGGAGTTTTGAATCAGTCTGTGGAGGAGGGCAGGGCTGAGAGTTCAAATCAGAAGGCAGTCCATGAAATTTCTTGATATGGCTCGAATGTAGCCAACCCTTGCGACCCTCAATCTTCACTGCTGTCCTCGTGGTCAGGAGTACTAATTTCGGCGTTTGCCAGCGAGGCTCCAGCGGGCTCCTCCTGTCGAAATTTCTTATGAAAACAAAATCTCCGGGAACCACTTCATGGGGCTTCACCTCGGTGTTGTCGGGAAAGGCTGCAGCTACCTGTGAACGGCAAGATTGTAGTGCAGACATCAAGGAAGCAAGGTAATCTGTCAGCATATTACAATCAACATCAGTGATTTTACGAGGTATAGGCGTCCCCCACATATTTGGTGGCCTACCGAAGACCACCTCGTACGGGGATAGCCCTGTTCGAGAATGTGCTATCATTCTCATGTAAAAGAGTGCAACTGGTAAAGCTACTATCCAGTCGACGCCTTTCTCTCTACAGATTTTAGAGAGTCGAATTTTCAGAGTCTGATTATGACGTTCCACGAGCCCTGCTGCCTCGGGATGCCGGACACAGTGGAATTTCCATTGATAGCCTAACAGGAGTGAAATGTGTTTCATTAGCTCGGATGAGAACGGTTGGCCGTTATCTGAGTACACGATGCGGGGCAAACCATACCGTGGGAAGAATTCACGAACCAGCTGCTTGGCAGTGGTCGGGGCAGTGTAATCTGAGACTGGATATGCTTCTGTCCAACGAGAAAGTGCGCATACAACTACGAGGACATATTTGAATCCTCGACAACGTTCCATCTGGATATAATCCATCTGGAGGACTTCAAAAGGGTGATCAGGAGGTTGAAATCCACCTTGCTCTACAGGAACGCCTTTACCTGGGTTGAACTGACAACAAATCATGCAAGTACGCACTTTCTGTTTGGCTGCAGCTGGTAAGTGTTTATTAAACCAAATGTTTTGAATACTGCCTAACATAGCTTTCTCGAGGAGGAGCCTAGCGCGCAACCAAGATGGCCGCGTAGGTGCGAGGCTCCCGAGGACCTCCGTGACCTCCTACATAAATCCTGAAAATATCCTGTCCTAGATGAGGGGACTGTGTTGGTGAGCCCGAGCTGAGGTGTCACCCGTTTTCCGTTTCCAAATTGGACCTCGGACACCGGCGGGAGCACCGATTGAGGTTTGCGGCCTTCTCCACGCCGGCCCCCCGGATTGGAGTCGCGGGGCGATCCGGAGACAAAGTGATCAACAGCGGCGGGCAGGGCTGGGCGACTCGCGTACCCCGCACTTTCACTTTCGCTTTTGCACCCTCCTTGCTGCTCGGGCGAGGTTGGGTTGCGGGGCGGTGTGCGGTGGTGTGGCCTCGTTGGGGTGCCCTGCTGGCCCGCCGGCTGTGATCCGTCCTGCGGACCTGTGGTGGCCCCCCCCCGGAGCCCGTGAACTGGTTTGTCGGCTTTGCCCGAGGTGATTGGCACGATTTGGGGACTGAAACCATGTCCACAAAGCAAGATGGCGACCGGGCAAAGGTGAAATCGACCCGCCGTGGTGCGGCCCATCAGTCCAACAGCATGGACCGCTACACCCTCCAGAAGGGATCTCCCGAGGTGCCGCATCGGTACCCTGAGGGCCCGACTGATGCTCCTACGCTGCCCGCGGATCTGACCCTGCGAGATGTTATGGGCGCTATCGCCGAGATGAAGGCCTCGGTGGACCAGCGCTTTGACACACTGGCGCAAAAGATTGACTCGGTCCACGTGGATGTTGGCCTGGTGAGGGCCGATTTATCCAAGACCAATGACCGGGTCGATTCTTTGGCCCACACCACTTTGGGCCTTACGGCGGACGTGGCGGCCCTCCAAAAGGAGGTGCACCGGCTCGGCCAGGCGAGCGCCCTGATGGATCGTCGACTGGAGGATTCCGAGGGTCGGGCCCGGAGGAACAATGTCCGCATTGTCGGGGTGCCGGAGGGACGTGAGGAGGCGGCGGCGGACCTGTTTGTGGAGGATCTGATTCTCACCCATCTCCAGCCCCGGGGGCTGAGTAAATTCTTTGCGGTGGAACGTGCCCACAGGGTTCCCGGAGGAAGACCTAAGGCCGGAGCCCCTCCGCGGCCTCTCATTGCCCGGATTTTCAACTTTCGGGACAGAGACGCTATCCTTCAGACTTCTAGGCAACAAGGACCGGTCAGACTTGACAATATGGATGTGAACTTCTATCCTGATTTCACCCCAGCGGTCCAGAAGCAGAGACTGAGCTTTCTCGGAGTCAAACGTCGTCTACGGGACCTGAACCTCAAGTATGCGATGCTTTTTCCAGCTAAGTTGCGGGTGGAGGTGGATGGCCGCACGCACTTTTTTGATCGTCCCGAGGCAGCCGGGGACTGGTTGGACTCCTTGCCCGGGGATCGGGGCCGGGGGGGTGGGGGGGGCGCGGTTGGAGGGGAGGGCTCGCCGGATCAGGACTGAGGGACTAATAGTAGGCCTTGCTCTGGACAACATTGTCATCATTTTTGACTGTTCGTTAAGTCTCCCTCCTGTGGAGGTGGTACGGGGTCTCTTGGGGGCTCTCCCTCCTCCTCTGGGGGACTAGTTAGTTTAATCATTCATAGGGCGACAGGCACACTGCACTTTGGGGGGGCTATTTGGGCTCATGCAGGGGTGCAGGGAGGGGGGAGTTCTGTTGGGATGGGTGGGTTGGGGTGGGGTGTTGTTTGTTTTTACCGCAAGGCAAACCCTTTATTGTATTTGTGTTTTTAAGGTGCTCTCGGGGGGACGAATGATGGCTTCTGTTTGTGATGGGGGGTAGGGACCTGACTTTATTGTCCTGGAACGTTAACGGACTGGGGGATAGGATTAAGCGAGGTGTGGTCCTGCAGTATTTGAAACGACTTTCGCCAGATGTGGTCTTTCTGCAGGAGACACACCTTATTGGTAATTCCTTTTGTGCCATGAATCGGCGTGGCTATCGTTTGGTGGCCCACTCGGGCTTCACGTCGGGCTCACGGGGGGGTGGGCATCATGGTGAAGAACTCGCTCCCGTTGGAAATAGACGAGGTGCGCCATGATGAGAGGGGACGCTACACTGTCTTAGTGGGGAGAATGGAGGGTAAAGTAGTTGTCTTTGTATCAGTGTACGTCCCACCGGGGTTACAGTCCACGACTTTCGCAGACCTAGGGCGCCTCCTCCTTGACCTTCCGGGGGGGCTTCTGGTGGTTGGGGGGGACTTCAATGCGGTGGTTTCTGGGACCGTGGATCGTCACCCCCCTAGGGACCTCCCCCGGGCGCAGGCGTGGCTGTCCGGCTTCTTAGATACACTGGGATTGGTGGACTGCTGGCGCTTAAAACATCCCACGCAGCTGCAGTACACTTTCCACTCGGGTGCCCATGGTAGCCTCTCACGGCTTGATTATGTCCTTGTCCCTGCGGCCTATGTTGGGAGGGTAGGAGAGGTGCGCCATTTGGCGCGGGGTATTTCAGATCACTCCCCGCTCCTGTTGCACGTTGATGTCTTCCCGAGGGGGGAGGGCAGAGTAGCTCCAATCAATGCCTGGTACCTGCGCGACCCCACCATTCGTGCTGATTTGATTAAATCCTTGCAGCGGTATTTCGATGAGAATGTGGGGTCCGTCCCTTCGGCTATCTCCCTGTGGGAAGCTTTCAAAACAGTTCTTAGAGGGGAGGCCCTCTCCTTTATTTCCCATGCCCGGAGGCGCGAGCAGGAGGAGGTGACCCGGGTGGAGGCCGAAATCGCTGAATTGGAGGGTGATCTAGAGGGTGGGGTGACGGATGCTGCACTACATGTCCTACAACTTAAGCAGGCGGCCTACAGGGCCCTCGTCACGGATGCGGCCAGGGGCCTCTATAGAGAGCAACAGGGGCGACTGTATGATGTGGGTGATAAGGCTGGTAAACTGCTTGCATGGTTGGATAAAAAGGAGAGAGCGAGTCGTGTGGTCCCGCTGATTGAGAGGATGGATGGTGTGCGTGTCACCGAGCCAGAAGACATCGTCTCTTGTTTCGCGGATTATTTTCGCGAGGTGTATTCCCCGGTTTCTCCCTGCTCGGAGGATGATTCCCATGCCCTGCTTAGGGATATCGCGCTGCCTTCCCTTTCGGTGGAGGACAGGGTGTCGTTAGATGCCGCTCCTACCGCCGACGAAATTGCCCTCGCCATACGCTCGGTCGCATCCGGCAAGGCCATGGGCCCGAACGGCATCCCTATCGAGCTGTATAAGCTGCGACCGGATGTACTGGCACCCCACCTCCGTGCGATGTTCCTGGCGGCCCACTCGCTGGGCTCCCTCCCGCCGGACCAACGTCTGGCTACAATTGTGGTGATCCACAAGGAGGGGAGACCTCGAGACCGGGTTACATCCTACCGGCCTATCTCGCTCTTGAATGCGGAGCCCAAAATCCTCGCCAAGGTGCTAGCCAACCGGCTGGTCGGCGTGGTGGGCGACCTGGTCCACCAAGACCAGTCCGGCTTTATTCCCCATCACAACACGGCCCTTAATCTGCGGCGCTTGCACGGGGTGCTCGCGCGTGTCCCGTTTGTGCGGGAGCCGGCCATATTGGCGTCCTTAGACGCCACCATGGCGTTTGACACGCTCGAGTGGCCATACATCTGGGCCATGCTGGCGAAGTTTGGATTTGGCCCGGGGTTCAACAGCTGGGTCAAATTGTTGTATTCGGGCCCATTGGCGCAGGTGGTGGTGAATGGAAGAGTATCGGTCCCATTCGAGCTGGGACGGGGCCCTTGTCGCCGCTCCTGTTCGCGTTGGCCTTGGAACCCCTGGCGGAGTGGCTGCGGTGGCACCCTTCCATCCGTGGTCTCCGTTGGACCCCCGAATATGAGGACCGCGTGTCCCTATACGCTGACGATATCCTTTTGTACCTAGCCTCCCCGCGTAAATCATTGATTGTCCTGGTTGATGTTTTGCGCTCATTCAGCCGCAATTCAGGCCTTGTCATCAACTGGGCTAAATCATGTGTGTATGTGCTTTCCGGGGAGGCTCCCGTCCTCCCGCGGGCTGTCCGATCCAGATTGCCTCACAGGGGTTTCGGTACCTGGGGGTTTACATTACTCTGGACCCGGAGGCCCGCTACGAGCGGAATTTGCTTCCCCCCCTCCAGCGCTTGAAGGAGGACGTCGCGCGCTGGCGGCGCCTGCCGCTTTCGCCGCTCGGCCGGGCGGCATTGTTTAAGATGATGTCGTTGCCACGCTTCCTGTACGCTCTCCAGAATACTATGGATTTAGTCCCGGCGCGCTACTTCCGTGAGGTGGAGAGTCTACAGCGCCGCCTTTTCTGGGACGGGAGGCCGCGTATTGCCCTGGCGAAGTTGACGCTCCCATGGTACGACGGGGGGATTGCCCTCCCGGATATTAAAAGGTATTACTGGGCCTCCCAGCTGGCTGCAATTAATCATGGCCTTTACGGGCCCGCCTTAAACCCGGCATTTGAAATGGACAAGATGCTCCTGCCTGGTGGCGATTATAATCGAGCGCTCTACTCTGGCGCGCCCGGCCCCCGCCTGACGGGACCTACGCGTGTCATGGTACGAGTATGGCACGCGGCTAACGCAGCTATGGGGTGGAAGGACCGTTTGACCCGGGCATCACCGTTGTACGCGTCTGAGAGATTGGGCTCCCTGTGGACCTCGAAGGGCTTCGAGAAGTGGGACACGATCGGCATCAGTAAAGCGGGGGACCTCTGGACGAGAGGGGGATTTAAAACATTCGAGACGCTGCAGACGGAGTTTCAGCTGCAGGGCAGTGAATACTTTCGGTACTTGCAGGTACGTCACGCGCTGGGCTCAGTCTTCCCAGACGTCGCCTCCATCCCGGAGTCTTCCCCCCTGGAGGATAGAGTGCTGGATGGCCACGTTCCGGACAGCACGATCTCCCTTATTTACAAAAAATTGATTAATGACCGCTCGGGCCTGCTGACTGGCCTCCGCGAGGCTTGGGTTGCCGACGGGCTGGAGTTGGACGACGAAGACTGGATTTCCGCGGTGGCCTCTCCGAAGGAGGTGGCCATACCGGCTCGCCTTCGCTTCTTCCAGCTTAAGATACTCCACCGGGTTTACATGACGGGGCCAAGGCTTCTGCGTATGGGCTATGCTGAGGATGGGTTGTGTAAGCGTGGGTGTGGTGCTTTGGCGACTTTTTTGCATATTTTGTGGGAATGCCCGAAGGTGGAGCGATTCTGGCGTGGTGTGCATGAGGTCCTGCGAGTGGTTACGCATGTCGCGCTGCTGCCTGAAGCGAGGAGATGCCTGCTGAATGTGTGGGAACCAACTGACTACTCGGTTCCGCAGACGCGATGGGTGACTCTGGGATATATGATAGCTAAGCGTGACATTGCTCAACTGTGGGGATCCCAGAGGCCCCCGGCGGTGTCGGCCTGGAAAGAACACATGGATTGGTGCATGTTCCGAGAAAAGGTGGTGTATGTGGCGAGGGGTAAGCCTGGGGCATGGGTGAAGGTATGGGGCCCCTGGAACGCCTACCGCGGGGGTATCTGCGCGCCACCATTGCTGCCTGCGGCCTCACCAGCCCCGTCCCCTTAGTTGACTCCTTTCCTAGCCCCGAGCACGGAATTCCCCCAGTCCTCGATTTGTTCCCCTTCCCCTCTTTAGACTCCTGTGGATGGCTGGGGTCCCCCATTCGGGGAGCACGTGCTGTTACTGTCGATTGCAGGTTGCCTTGCGGGTGTGGTTTTTGTGTTGTTTGTGTAAAATGAAACCGTATTGTGGGGTCAGAGTGATGTGGCCCACGACGCTGATGCCTCCTGATTTTGCTCCTCTGCAACGCCAAGTGTTTTTGTATGTATGTCATATGCTCCTGTCATTCTAGCGGCCGGCCGGAAGGTTGTAGGCCCATACCTGTATATTCTTGAGATTGCAATAAACGGTTTCAAAAAAAAAAAAAAAAACATAGCTTTCTCTCCTTGATGTGCTGGACTATGTATTGTGTTAACAATAACTTGAACCATGGAGTCGGGGAGAAACCATGTAGATTTTCCCTTCGTCATCCATCCCTGATCTGTTTGGATCCCTCTTAGTTCAATCCATTTCTTGATTTCCTCTGATGTAGCATGTGTCTGTATGTCAATTACATCAAGGGCGGGATCCCTAACTGTCATGCAATGTGTCGATGTCGGAACTATTGTCTTTGTCAAGTCAGGTGTATGAGTCCGATTCTGTGCTGTTTGCTTAGCTGTTCGGTCTGCTAGGTCGTTACCCTGGGAAATGATATCGGTGACTTTTGTATGAGCCTTGCACTTTATGATAGATATCGAAATAGGCAGATGTATCGCATCTAACAGAGCTTGAATGAGGGGACCGTGTTGAATGTTGGCACCGTGAGAAGTTAAATAGCCTCTCTCTCGCCAGAGGACTCCGAAGTCGTGTACAACTCCGAATGCATAACGTGAATCTGTGTATATGTTGACTCTTTTATTTTTGGCTTGAATACAGGCTTGTGTCAGAGCGATGAGCTCTGCTGCTTGAGCTGACAATGTGTCAATACAATTCGTTTCAATAACTTCGGTGTCTGTCGTGACTGCGTAAGCGGCCACTAACTCTCCTGTACTTGTTATCATGCATGAACCATCCACATAAAGTGTCAGGTCTGGATCCGGTAATGGAATGTCTGTCAAGTCTTGTCTGGGTTTCGTCGTAATAGTAATGACTTCAATACAATCATGTGCCAATGGGTCTGTTCCACTTAATGGCAAAAGTGTGGCAGGATTTAATGTACTACAGCGTCTGATTTCTATGTGTGGCTGGAACAATGTTAATCCATAACCTGTCAGTCGTGCTATAGTCAAGTGCTGAGTCTGAGTTCGGTTTAAAAGAACTTCCACGGAATGTGGAACTTGCACAGTCAATTGATGTCCTAATACTATGGAATCGCTTTGTCTGATCGCTAAAGCTGTCGCTGCGACTGATTTCAGGCACGTAGGCAGAGCCTGGGCTACTGGATCTAATGTGCTAGAAAAATAAGCACACGGCTTGTGTGAACCTGCTTGTTTCTGAGTGAGTACTGACAAGGCAGTACCTTCGCATTCTGTAACGAAAAGTGTAAAAGGCTTACTGTAACATGGTGTCGCTAAAACAGGTGCTTGACATAAGGCTTTCTTTAAGTCTTCAAAAGCTTGTGTATGTGCCTGAGTCCAAGGGAGGACAGTCGAAGTTGCTGCCTCCTGGGTTGTCAACTGAATGAGTGGCTTTACTAGAAATGCATATTGGGGAATCCATTGTCTACAGTACGAAGTGAGACCTATGAAGGCCCGCACCTCCTTTTGTGTCTTGGGTGGTGGCATGTTTACAATTAACTGGATGCGGTCAGGTGTGAGCTGTCTCCCCCCCTTGGACAGCAAGTGCCCAAGGTACACAACTTGCTGAACACAGAATTGCAGCTTCGAAGGGGACACCTTGTGCCCCTTGTCGGCCAGAAAATGTAAAACCGTCAGTGATGCTTTTTCACATTCGGGTTCGCTTCGGGCGGTGATCAGCAGATCATCGACATACTGAAGCAGGGTAGTGTTAACAGGCATGTGGATACTGTCAAGTTGTCTTTTCAGTGCTTGGCTATAGATGCTGGGGCTTTCTGTGAATCCTTGAGGTGCGCGTGCAAATTTGAAGCTTCGTCCATTTAAACAAAATCCGAACAAATATTGGCTTTCCGGATCTATTGGGACGCTAAAGAAGGCGTTTTTGAGATCAATTACAGTAAAGAACGTTGCTTCTGAATCAATAGCTGTTAATAATGAAGAGATATCTGGAACCACGGGATACTGTGGTACAATGCATTTATTCAATTCGCGCAGATCAATAATTAATCGATAAACTGGGGGTGCATTAGGATCAGTTCGTTTAAGAATTGGAATAATAGGAGAATTACATACATTGGAGTCGGTTTCCACAACCACTCCTTGTGCAATGAGCTCGTCAATGATTTGCAGCAAAGCCACTACAGCATCTGGAGGTGACTTGTATTGTCGAATTCGTGGTAATACCACTCCTGCTTTGAGTGTGACTCGATATGGTGTAATATGCATACAACCTACATCAGTGGGGCCTTGTGCCCATAAATGTGCAGGGACATTCTGTAACCGGTGATCCATGTCTCTAAATACGTAGTGACCTTTAAAGTCACGCAAAAATAGTCGTACCCCCTCCGGGGAACAACATATTACAGCTCCTAGAGCTTTCAGTGTCTTTATACCTAACAAGTTTTCCGGGCATGATTTTGTAAGCAATAAATCTGTAGTCCGTGTCAATGGACCAACTGCAAGAGGAAGAGGTTGCGATACTTCATTAACAATAGGTTTTCCTGAAAATCCAAGGGAAACATTCTGTGAGCCTGAGAGGGGTGCCCCTGGAACCTCGTCGTGACTTATAGTTGTTCTGCTTGCCCCTGTATCAATTAAAAACTTTCTGTCTTTCCCTAATACTTGACTATGTACATAAGGACCCTCTTGATCTACAGGAACCTCAATAAGGGGTAAGCCAACCTCCCTCTCTAGGCTGTTTCATGTGTATCGCTGATAATCGGGATAGTCATTTTGTGCATACTGGTACATCTGTCGTGTCGTGTTTTGTGTTGCGACACTAGGCTGTGGTTGTGGTACCGCTACGGTCTATTGTGAAGCTGGCATAGGCTGTACATTCTGAGGTACTTGTGGTTGGATCTGATCCTGTCTAGGTGGACGCGGTCTCTCCTTGGTTTTACCCGTAGAGATATTATGTTTCAGAACTGCACAATCGTTTATATAATGACCTGGCTGTTTACAATAGTTGCATGTCCCTTTAACAGGAACCGCTGAATTACTGGACTGTGTCGCACCCTTTTTATGACTGTCAGCTGGAACTGACTGGGCGACGAGCATTTTCATTTTCGTGTCTTTCATGCGTCTTTGTTCGTGTTCTTGTTCTTCTCTAATTCTATTCTGGTGGTACTGTAACATTTGTAACATTTGTGACGGGGTATTAGCTTGCCAAGAGCTCTCTACTTTCAATACTCTGTTCTTAACCTGGGGCAAGGAATTCTCGACTAATTTTGTTACAAAAAGATGTGGATATGAATCGCTACTTGCTTTCAGGCCGCTATTAATACCAAAACATTTTTCAAATCGGGAATAAAAATCACTAGTGTCTTCATCGGGTTTCTGTTTGCAAGCTGAGATTGCTCCCCAGTCTTCCTTTTTCGTAGTTAATAAACGTGGCAATACTTGTACTAATAATCCTGGTAGCGCTTTAGTTTTGTCCCCAAGCCCTAGGCCTGCAGTTCGGGCATTTTCTTCGTTTTCCAATGCTGTCCAATCAATCTTTTGTTCTCCCACCTCCCATTCTTTTTCTTTGAGTTTCTCGTAAATACCGGCAGGCAATAATACTTTCAATATTTTCATAATGTCAGGATAGGTATAATCACCCATGAGTAACATGTCTTTTATTTCACGGTGGAAACCTGCTGGATCTCTGTCATGGCTAGGCACTAATTTTTTCATTTCCAATAGTTCTATTTTAGTTATAGGCGTGTACACAAACACGCGTCTAAAAGTATTATCATCATTTCTAACTGGGTGCACTTCGCGTAAGGGATTCTGTCTGTCTATGTAATACATTTTTCTTTCCATGGAGGGAGCTGGATCAAGCTCTGGACACAGAAAGGCACTATATCTGTGTCGATATTCTAGAATTACTTTAATTAGATCGGTACCTAGACCTCTCCATTTATTCATGAGTAGTTCTATCAGTATATCAGGTAGGGGACCAGGATCGGAGTGTTGGCCTTTATACAATATAAGGAGGTGTTGTATCATGTACATAGCAGCTAAACGCTGTTCGTCTGGTGAAAGATTCAAAAACGTATGTACTAGTGCGTCATCACTGTATTTATCAGAACTGTCAGCCCATTGTACTGCTGACCTGGCTAATTCTTGTTCATCCATAGAATCGAGTACATGGTACCCCATTCGTTCTTGAAGTATTCTATCAGTAGCCTGAAATAAGTGTTCAGGGGTCTTTGGATTTGACATGGCTGCTTGAAAAATTCTCTTACTTTCTGGACGTATCGGACGTAATGAATTATTAAAGGATCTTCCTTTACCTACATAAGCTATCATTTCTCTAGCTGGTAATTGTAATTGTCCTGTTGTCATTTCTAGGCGTTCCTCCTCCCCCGAGGACTCGGTTTTATCTGCATCTATTTCTCTTTCCGGCTGTTCTCTTTCACATATTTGTTCTACTGTTTTTCTGATCCTTCGGTACATACTTTCTATACTATTCTGTTTATCATGTTTTTCGTCAGCTATATTCTGACCCCATTTGTTAAGTGCTTTCATTTCTTCCGCGTCTACACCTGGCCTATCTCTGTGTCTTATCAGGCAGTTTATAAAGAAGCGTAACAACAGTTTTTGCGTGTCCACTTTCTGGTATGCCATGGCCTCGCCAATACTTTCAGGACCTTGCCCTGTTTGGACAAAGTGATATATTTTGTCTAGATGATCAATCATTCCTGGTAATATCATTAAATAGTTCGCAACTCGTCGTAGACGTACTGATGATAGCATCATTCTGTCGTCTTTACCGGGTACTGGATCATATCTACAGTCTGTAAGAGGCTCTTTATATATGTCATAATTCGCTGTTTGAGGGGTACGTTGGTGTGCTAGATCCCTATAAGTCAATCGACGCACTGATGGCGGCGTATGAAAACTTCCTGTCGCACCTCCTGAGGTGCCAGGTCCAAAAGGATTCGTTGGGTGTAAGGTAGGAAGAATAGGTGCAGGGAGAAGTGACGGAACGGGCGGAAGGTTTGGAACGGACGGAGGAGTATGTTGCTGCGGAAGTGGGGGCAGATTATCTCGGGGTCGAGCGTCATTAGCAGGTGGTGTGCGTGGCGGCGGAGCATTAACATATTCGGGGGCTACATCGTCTAAATAGGAAGAAAGGAAAATGTCCTTTGCGGTCTTGGGGTGCAATGTAGTCGGAAGCAATGGAGGTGGCAGATCTTTTGGTACTTCCAGGGTGGCCTTAGGTAAACCCTCGGCCAGAAGAGGATACATACCATTCATAAGATTGTTTCGTTGCCTGTCTACTTGTTCTGCTTTTACTCGGATACCTTCCTCAATTAATACGTTTTCTCGGGCTTTGTCTGAATCCTCCCTACTTTTCTCTTCTTTTCTGAGCGCTTTCTCTGTGCGTCTATGTGATTCTTTACGCCATAATTCAATGGCATCTTTCTGTGACTGTCTGGCTTTCTTTTTCCATAATGCTTCTTCTACTCTCATGATGCAATCTGCATCCCATGTCCCAGCAATGGGCCATCTCTGATTCTCTGCTAAATCCTTGGTGTAGTCCACCCACAAATCGAGATATAATACGGCGTCTAGGCCATGTTTATGGTACATAAAGTACCCTGGAGTGTCCCTAGGTGGAATGGGAACGGCTTCCTCGAGTATCCCTTTTCTAGTTCTTATCTGTCTTAATTTTGAGAATAACGGCATCTTAAACCTTGCTACTTGATTCTTTCTCGGACTTGAACACAATTAATACAATAAACACAGTAATGAAGATCGAACAATCACTCATACCACGACATTTAAAACATATTAAAACATTTTAAAACGAACAATGATAATTAGAATAAAACTAGTTAACTGCATAATACTAGATGTACTGCTAAACAGTACAGATACACTGCTAAAACAGTGCAGACCGGATCTGTGTACCCAAACCCGTCTTGACCGGCACAAACCAATGCGCACGTCTAGATGCGTCCCCAGCAACGGTACTCACCGGGAAGCACGGAACGGAACAGAAGGCCTCGGAAAGTCTGGACTGGACTAGACCAAACTGGACTGGACTCGACTCGTGACTTAGTTACTTCGGAACTTCGGAACCTGGTGGGCCTCTGTATACCTCGGATCTTGCTCTCTCAGCTAGGCTCTGGTCGGGATCCTCCGCACTCCTCACCGCCTCGTCTGGGTGTTGATCGCAGCCTCAGTCACCTCCGTTGGCCTGAGGGAGGTACAGGAAATCCTGCGGGTACGCGTAGTTGTCCGTCCGGCTGTGGCAGGAGACCGGGTCTGCAATGCACCTCCGGCGCGTGGGGTGGGGGAGGTGTCCCTGTTCGGGCGCCAATTATGTGGTAAATTTTAATTACCTAGACTTAATTTATGCGGTAAAATTCAATAAGAATAACTCAGTAAAAATAAGAGGCAGAATCCGTGGTATTTGAGGTTTTAAAAAGGGGATTTATTCCTTACAAAGGAATTGGTTCGAACCAGGCAATCGGATTCCGTCACCACGAAGGTTCGGGAAGGGATAGTGCAATACTTTATTGACAGGTTATCATATATATAGTAAATGCATTACAGTGAAGACAGATGCAGAAGGCGTGACAGCTGAGAAGAGAGATAAGAATACACATACGTAATGAAAAAGGCGTTACAATAGGTGTGCATAGGGGCGTGTACTAGAAACGTCATTCTGAGGATGACACAGGTGGGTGGATCCATAAGAGAATCCTGCAAAGTCAGCAGAAATACATGGCAGAGATGCGCGCACAGTAGCATGACGTGTGATTGACGTGTAACTGGAGGGTGAAGGGGACTTGACATTTAGCCCTACATGTGGAGACAGAAGTCTGGGATGTCAGAACAACCTAATCCCAAATCGTATCTAATATCTTGTGTTTAAGGAACTGTATTATCTGGAAGGAAAGGTCTCTCAGGCAGAGGCTATCCTATACTGACTTCTAGTGCGTGTATAAGCGTCTATGTGTCTACATGAGATGCGAGGGGGCATGGGCCTACCATGGCAACAGAAACTATGAATTACTTGCACGGAGACAGTAAGGCCGGGCCCTTTGCTCTGTAGCTGGAAGGATGTTTACCTAAACTACTAGACAGGAATGCATTTCTCGAGGAGCGGAGCAGATAACTTGAAGGCTGAATACAGTCTTGGCAGGCAACAGGCCGGGCCAGGCACCGTTAGCCGCGCAGGAAGTAAGACAAAGGTCATGGATACAGATGCAGGTCCAGGCTGGAGCATTCAGAGGCAGAAAGCAGGAAAAGGCTCGATGGCAGAATTCAGGGCCTAACTCACCAGAGCTGAAAAACGTGAAAAGTACACTATATAAAGACGGTGGCAAGGCATACTTAGGAACGGAATATCCGACCCATTCATGGTGGATCTGAAAGAGGACATGTTAACGTTGGACGCATATGTATTTGCGTCTTCATAGCTGGAAGTGGAGGGAACATACATGTACTTGTAACATGTACATGGAGCCGTTGGGGTCTAAGATAGGGGACACAATTGATCATAAAATTCATATTTCCTCATTCCCTCCTTGTCCCCTACGGACCCTTCATGAGATATCGATCCTCAGGAATCCATCAATCTGTTCATGTAACATCATTTGTTCTTCTTTCTTCTTCCGGGATTTTGAATGAGAACTTGAACGTGGAATACATGATGTGGCACACAGGCCGCAAATCGCTGGTCCACATTGTAGACACAGGCAGCAACTGAATACTATGAGAAGGGCAATACCTAGGAAGGATAGGACTTTCCATCCCCAGGCTGACAACACGCTCCAGAACCAACCGGACCATGTCCAGGTGCCTGGACTCTGGTGTATCTGGCTTGCGATCTTATGAGGACAAGTTATGGCCTTATATACGGATGGCGCGTTTTCTGGAATGAAAACACAGCAACTCGATCCGATGACTCTACAGGCTCCGCCCCTATCGGCCAGGATGACGTCAAGGACAAGACGATTTTGGAGAACAACAATCCGCATCGCAGACTGCTCCTCTGTTAAGTTGCCTAGGGCAGAGGTAGTTTCATTCACTACTGCTTCAAGGGTTCTGGTTAATCTGCGTATCTGTTTACTATTAGAGACAACACCTATGTAGGGAAAGAGACCTTTATTGAAGTCTGTGTATTGTTCCCATGCTGTTTCAGTGTAGTCGACAATCGGGAGATCTCTCTGGGGTCTATTGTGCACTAGATGGGTATTTCTATGATAATCAGGAGGGGCTAGGAAAACAGGTGGCAGAAGGAATGCAATGTAACAGGTACCATCCCAATCTAGAGGTAAACGTATATATGCGGTATGACCACAAATGAAGTAGGAATGACGGGAAGCTCTAAATGTAGACTTGCCTTTATCACTGAATTCGATCACAGTAGTACATTTACTATGACCCAGATGTACTGAACCATTCTTTCTTACACATAATTCACCTTTGACTGGTAATACTGACATAGCAGGCAAGACTAGTGCAGTTTCAGATTCAACATTTAGAATCATGAGGTTAAGTGTAAAATTACCTAATCCATATACTTCATTTTCTAGATCAGTTCCTGTCCTTTTGGGAAGTCCCTCCTTGTTAGGGTAGCAGGCTTTAAGCAAAACTAAGTTCAGGTTTCCCCATACCCAGTTGCTCTGGTAAACTACGGTATTTGAATCTAAAGAATTAATCAAACTAAACCATGCGCCACAGGAACCATTGTGTGTGAATGGATACGGAAAGAGAGGCAGAACTCCCTTGTATTTCTGATAGGGAGGGAGTCGGCCACATATCCAACAATTTGTAGCGTTGTTGGCCTGATGGGAGTGATGTAACATACTAATGAATGTGTTGTTGCGCAGCGCAAGTCTGTAGGGCAACTCATGTGGAGGTAATTCGCTAAAAGAATGTTCGGCAGTAACATTGTAAGCAGAATGAGCACGCTTGGAAATAGGATAGTATATGTGCAATAGTATACTTGCAGCAATAATCAGAAGATTTAGGAAAAACATAATCAATAATGTCACTATACAGTGACTATGAAGTGATTTACAATATGCACGTTTCTTGAGCTGTTTCTGTCTATCTCTCTCTCGATTTCGGTCTAGAGGATACATGTCAGAGACTAATTTAACCGATTCACCTAGGAGAGGACTTAAACAATCAAATTGTCTGACTTGCTAGACCTTAGTTTCAGTTTATATTCTTGGGCAGCAGTTTTCTCGACCAGGGGGAGTTTTGAATCAGTCTGTGGAGGAGGGCAGGGCTGAGAGTTCAAATCAGAAGGCAGTCCATGAAATTTCTTGATATGGCTCGAATGTAGCCAACCCTTGCGACCCTCAATCTTCACTGCTGTCCTCGTGGTCAGGAGTACTAATTTCGGCGTTTGCCAGCGAGGCTCCAGCGGGCTCCTCCTGTCGAAATTTCTTATGAAAACAAAATCTCCGGGAACCACTTCATGGGGCTTCACCTCGGTGTTGTCGGGAAAGGCTGCAGCTACCTGTGAACGGCAAGATTGTAGTGCAGACATCAAGGAAGCAAGGTAATCTGTCAGCATATTACAATCAACATCAGTGATTTTACGAGGTATAGGCGTCCCCCACATATTTGGTGGCCTACCGAAGACCACCTCGTACGGGGATAGCCCTGTTCGAGAATGTGCTATCATTCTCATGTAAAAGAGTGCAACTGGTAAAGCTACTATCCAGTCGACGCCTTTCTCTCTACAGATTTTAGAGAGTCGAATTTTCAGAGTCTGATTATGACGTTCCACGAGCCCTGCTGCCTCGGGATGCCGGACACAGTGGAATTTCCATTGATAGCCTAACAGGAGTGAAATGTGTTTCATTAGCTCGGATGAGAACGGTTGGCCGTTATCTGAGTACACGATGCGGGGCAAACCATACCGTGGGAAGAATTCACGAACCAGCTGCTTGGCAGTGGTCGGGGCAGTGTAATCTGAGACTGGATATGCTTCTGTCCAACGAGAAAGTGCGCATACAACTACGAGGACATATTTGAATCCTCGACAACGTTCCATCTGGATATAATCCATCTGGAGGACTTCAAAAGGGTGATCAGGAGGTTGAAATCCACCTTGCTCTACAGGAACGCCTTTACCTGGGTTGAACTGACAACAAATCATGCAAGTACGCACTTTCTGTTTGGCTGCAGCTCGTAAGTGTTTATTAAACCAAATGTTTTGAATACTGCCTAACATAGCTTTCTCGAGGAGGAGCCTAGCGCGCAACCAAGATGGCCGCGTAGGTGCGAGGCTCCCGAGGACCTCCGTGACCTCCTACATAAATCCTGAAAATATCCTGTCCTAGATGAGGGGACTGTGTTGGTGAGCCCGAGCTGAGGTGTCACCCGTTTTCCGTTTCCAAATTGGACCTCGGACACCGGCGGGAGCACCGATTGAGGTTTGCGGCCTTCTCCACGCCGGCCCCCCGGATTGGAGTCGCGGGGCGATCCGGAGACAAAGTGATCAACAGCGGCGGGCAGGGCTGGGCGACTCGCGTACCCCGCACTTTCACTTTCGCTTTTGCACCCTCCTTGCTGCTCGGGCGAGGTTGGGTTGCGGGGCGGTGTGCGGTGGTGTGGCCTCGTTGGGGTGCCCTGCTGGCCCGCCGGCTGTGATCCGTCCTGCGGACCTGTGGTGGCCCCCCCCCGGAGCCCGTGAACTGGTTTGTCGGCTTTGCCCGAGGTGATTGGCACGATTTGGGGACTGAAACCATGTCCACAAAGCAAGATGGCGACCGGGCAAAGGTGAAATCGACCCGCCGTGGTGCGGCCCATCAGTCCAACAGCATGGACCGCTACACCCTCCAGAAGGGATCTCCCGAGGTGCCGCATCGGTCCCCTGAGGGCCCGACTGATGCTCCTACGCTGCCCGCGGATCTGACCCTGCGAGATGTTATGGGCGCTATCGCCGAGATGAAGGCCTCGGTGGACCAGCGCTTTGACACACTGGCGCAAAAGATTGACTCGGTCCACGTGGATGTTGGCCTGGTGAGGGCCGATTTATCCAAGACCAATGACCGGGTCGATTCTTTGGCCCACACCACTTCGGGCCTTACGGCGGACGTGGCGGCCCTCCAAAAGGAGGTGCACCGGCTCGGCCAGGCGAGCGCCCTGATGGATCGTCGACTGGAGGATTCCGAGGGTCGGGCCCGGAGGAACAATGTCCGCATTGTCGGGGTGCCGGAGGGACGTGAGGAGGCGGCGGCGGACCTGTTTGTGGAGGATCTGATTCTCACCCATCTCCAGCCCCGGGGGCTGAGTAAATTCTTTGCGGTGGAACGTGCCCACAGGGTTCCCGGAGGAAGACCTAAGGCCGGAGCCCCTCCGCGGCCTCTCATTGCCCGGATTTTCAACTTTCGGGACAGAGACGCTATCCTTCAGACTTCTAGGCAACAAGGACCGGTCAGACTTGACAATATGGATGTGAACTTCTATCCTGATTTCACCCCAGCGGTCCAGAAGCAGAGACTGAGCTTTCTCGGAGTCAAACGTCGTCTACGGGACCTGAACCTCAAGTATGCGATGCTTTTTCCAGCTAAGTTGCGGGTGGAGGTGGATGGCCGCACGCACTTTTTTGATCGTCCCGAGGCAGCCGGGGACTGGTTGGACTCCTTGCCCGGGGATCGGGCCGGGGGGGTGGGGGGGGCGCGGTTGGAGGGGAGGGCTCGCCGGATCAGGACTGAGGGACTAATAGTAGGCCTTGCTCTAGACAACATTGTCATCATTTTTGACTGTTCGTTAAGTCTCCCTCCTGTGGAGGTGGTACGGGGTCTCTTGGGGGCTCTCCCTCCTCCTCTGGGGGACTAGTTAGTTTAATCATTCATAGGGCGACAGGCACACTGCACTTTGGGGGGGCTATTTGGGCTCATGCAGGGGTGCAGGGAGGGGGGAGTTCTGTTGGGATGGGTGGGTTGGGGTGGGGTGTTGTTTGTTTTTACCGCAAGGCAAACCCTTTATTGTATTTGTGTTTTTAAGGTGCTCTCGGGGGGACGAATGATGGCTTCTGTTTGTGATGGGGGGTAGGGACCTGACTTTATTGTCCTGGAACGTTAACGGACTGGGGGATAGGATTAAGCGAGGTGTGGTCCTGCAGTATTTGAAACGACTTTCGCCAGATGTGGTCTTTCTGCAGGAGACACACCTTATTGGTAATTCCTTTTGTGCCATGAATCGGCGTGGCTATCGTTTGGTGGCCCACTCGGGCTTCACGTCGGGCTCACGGGGGGTGGGCATCATGGTGAAGAACTCGCTCCCGTTGGAAATAGACGAGGTGCGCCATGATGAGAGGGGACGCTACACTGTCTTAGTGGGGAGAATGGAGGGTAAAGTAGTTGTCTTTGTATCTGTGTACGTCCCACCGGGGTTACAGTCCACGACTTTCGCAGACCTAGGGCGCCTCCTCCTTGACCTTCCGGGGGGGCTTCTGGTGGTTGGGGGGGACTTCAATGCGGTGGTTTCTGGGACCGTGGATCGTCACCCCCCTAGGGACCTCCCCCGGGCGCAGGCGTGGCTGTCCGGCTTCTTAGATACACTGGGATTGGTGGACTGCTGGCGCTTAAAACATCCCACGCAGCTGCAGTACACTTTCCACTCGGGTGCCCATGGTAGCCTCTCACGGCTTGATTATGTCCTTGTCCCTGCGGCCTATGTTGGGAGGGTAGGAGAGGTGCGCCATTTGGCGCGGGGTATTTCAGATCATTCCCCGCTCCTGTTGCACGTTGATGTCTTCCCGAGGGGGGAGGGCAGAGTAGCTCCAATCAATGCCTGGTACCTGCGCGACCCCACCATTCGTGCTGATTTGATTAAATCCTTGCAGCGGTATTTCGATGAGAATGTGGGGTCCGTCCCTTCGGCTATCTCCCTGTGGGAAGCTTTCAAAACAGTTCTTAGAGGGGAGGCCCTCTCCTTTATTTCCCATGCCCGGAGGCGCGAGCAGGAGGAGGTGACCCGGGTGGAGGCCGAAATCGCTGAATTGGAGGGTGATCTAGAGGGTGGGGTGACGGATGCTGCACTACATGTCCTACAACTTAAGCAGGCGGCCTACAGGGCCCTCGTCACGGAGGCGGCCAGGGGCCTCTATAGAGAGCAACAGGGGCGACTGTATGATGTGGGTGATAAGGCTGGTAAACTGCTTGCATGGTTGGATAAAAAGGAGAGAGCGAGTCGTGTGGTCCCGCTGATTGAGAGGATGGATGGTGTGCGTGTCACCGAGCCAGAAGACATCGTCTCTTGTTTCGCGGATTATTTTCGCGAGGTGTATTCCCCGGTTTCTCCCTGCTCGGAGGATGATTCCCATGCCCTGCTTAGGGATATCGCGCTGCCTTCCCTTTCGGTGGAGGACTGGGTGTCGTTAGATGCCACTCCTACCGCCGACGAAATTGCCCTCGCCATACGCTCGGTCGCATCCGGCAAGGCCATGGGCCCGAACGGCATCCCTATCGAGCTGTATAAGCTGCGACCGGATGTACTGGCACCCCACCTCCGTGCGATGTTCCTGGCGGCCCACTCGCTGGGCTCCCTCCCGCCGGACCAACGTCTGGCTACAATCGTGGTGATCCACAAGGAGGGGAGACCTCGAGACCGGGTTACATCCTACCGGCCTATCTCGCTCTTGAATGCGGAGCCCAAAATCCTCGCCAAGGTCTAGCCAACCGGCTGGTCGGCGTGGTGGGCGACCTGGTCCACCAAGACCAGTCCGGCTTTATTCCCCATCGCAACACGGCCCTTAATCTGCGGCGCTTGCACGGGGTGCTCGCGCGTGTCCCGTTTGTGCGGGAGCCGGCCATATTGGCGTCCTTAGACGCCACCATGGCGTTTGACACGCTCGAGTGGCCATACATCTGGGCCATGCTGGCGAAGTTTGGATTTGGCCCGGGGTTCATCAGCTGGGTCAAATTGTTGTATTCGGGCCCATTGGCGCAGGTGGTGGTGAATGGAAGAGTATCGGTCCCATTCGAGCTGGGACGGGGCACACGACAGGGCTGTCCCTTGTCGCCGCTCCTGTTCGCGCTGGCCTTGGAACCCCTGGCGGAGTGGCTGCGGTGGCACCCTTCCATCCGTGGTCTCCGTTGGACCCCCGAATATGAGGACCGCGTGTCCCTATACGCTGATGATATCCTTTTGTACCTAGCCTCCCCGCGTAAATCATTGATTGTCCTGGTTGATGTTTTGCGCTCATTCGGCCGCAATTCAGGCCTTGTCATCAACTGGGCTAAATCATGTGTGTATGTGCTTTCCGGGGAGGCTCCCGTCCTCCCGCGGGGCTGTCCGATCCAGATTGCCTCACAGGGGTTTCGGTACCTGGGGGTTTACATTACTCTGGACCCGGAGGCCCGCTACGAGCGGAATTTGCTTCCCCCCCTCCAGCGCTTGAAGGAGGACGTCGCGCGCTGGCGGCGCCTGCCGCTTTCGCCGCTCGGCCGGGCGGCATTGTTTAAGATGATGTCGTTGCCACGCTTCCTGTACGCTCTCCAGAATACTATGGATTTAGTCCCGGCGCGCTACTTCCGTGAGGTGGAGAGTCTACAGCGCCGCCTTTTCTGGGACGGGAGGCCGCGTATTGCCCTGGCGAAGTTGACGCTCCCATGGTACGACGGGGGGATTGCCCTCCCGGATATTAAAAGGTATTACTGGGCCTCCCAGCTGGCTGCAATTAATCATGGCCTTTACGGGCCCGCCTTAAACCCGGCATTTGAAATGGACAAGATGCTCCTGCCTGGTGGCGATTATAATCGAGCGCTCTACTCTGGCGCGCCCGGCCCCCGCCTGACGGGACCTACGCGTGTCATGGTACGAGTATGGCACGCGGCTAACGCAGCTATGGGGTGGAAGGACCGTTTGACCCGGGCATCACGGTTGTACGCGTCTGAGAGATTGGGCTCCCTGTGGACCTCGAAGGGCTTCGAGAAGTGGGACACGATCGGCATCAGTAAAGTGGGGGACCTCTGGACGAGAGGGGGATTTAAAACATTCGAGACGCTGCAGACGGAGTTTCAGCTGCAGGGCAGTGAATACTTTCGGTACTTGCAGGTACGTCACGCGCTGGGCTCAGTCTTCCCAGACGTCGCCTCCATCCCGGAGTCTTCCCCCCTGGAGGATAGAGTGCTGGATGGCCACGTTCCGGACAGCACGATCTCCCTTATTTACAAAAAATTGATTAATGACCGCTCGGGCCTGCTGACTGGCCTCCGCGAGGCTTGGGTTGCCGACGGGCTGGAGTTGGACGACGAAGACTGGATTTCCGCGGTGGCCTCTCCGAAGGAGGTGGCCATACCGGCTCGCCTTCGCTTCTTCCAGCTTAAGATACTCCACCGGGTTTACATGACGGGGCCAAGGCTTCTGCGTATGGGCTATGCTGAGGATGGGTTGTGTAAGCGTGGGTGTGGTGCTTTGGCGACTTTTTTGCATATTTTGTGGGAATGCCCGAAGGTGGAGCGATTCTGGCGTGGTGTGCATGAGGTCCTGCGAGTGGTTACGCATGTCGCGCTGCTGCCTGAAGCGAGGAGATGCCTGCTGAATGTGTGGGAACCAACTGACTACTCGGTTCCGCAGACGCGATGGGTGACTCTGGGATATATGATAGCTAAGCGTGACATTGCTCAACTGTGGGGATCCCAGAGGCCCCCGGCGGTGTCGGCCTGGAAAGAACACATGGATTGGTGCATGTTCCGAGAAAAGGTGGTGTATGTGGCGAGGGGTAAGCCTGGGGCATGGGTGAAGGTATGGGGCCCCTGGAACGCCTACCGCGGGGGTATCTGCGCGCCACCATTGCTGCCTGCGGCCTCACCAGCCCCGTCCCCTTAGTTGACTCCTTTCCTAGCCCCGAGCACGGAATTCCCCCAGTCCTCGATTTGTTCCCCTTCCCCTCTTTAGACTCCTGTGGATGGCTGGGGTCCCCCATTCGGGGAGCACGTGCTGTTACTGTCGATTGCAGGTTGCCTTGCGGGTGTGGTTTTTGTGTTGTTTGTGTAAAATGAAACCGTATTGTGGGGTCAGAGTGATGTGGCCCACGACGCTGATGCCTCCTGATTTTGCTCCTCTGCAACGCCAAGTGTTTTTGTATGTATGTCATATGCTCCTGTCATTCTAGCGGCCGGCCGGAAGGTTGTAGGCCCATACCTGTATATTCTTGAGATTGCAATAAACGGTTTCAAAAAAAAAAAAAAAAAACATAGCTTTCTCTCCTAGATGTGCTGGACTATGTATTGTGTTAACAATAACTTGAACCATGGAGTCGGGGAGAAACCATGTAGATTTTCCCTTCGTCATCCATCCCTGATCTGTTTGGATCCCTCCTAGTTCAATCCATTTCTTGATTTCCTCTGATGAAGCATGTGTCTGTATGTCAATTACATCAAGGGCGGGATCCCTAACTGTCATGCAATGTGTCGATGTCGGAACTATTGTCTTTGTCAAGTCAGGTGTATGAGTCCGATTCTGTGCTGTTTGCTTAGCTGTTCGGTCTGCTAGGTCGTTACCCTGGGAAATGATATCGGTGACTTTTGTATGAGCCTTGCACTTCATGATAGATATCGAAATAGGCAGATGTATCGCATCTAACAGCTTGAATGAGGGGACCGTGTTGAATGTTGGCACCGTGAGAAGTTAAATAGCCTCTCTCTCGCCAGAGGACTCCGAAGTCGTGTACAACTCCGAATGCATAACGTGAATCTGTGTATATGTTGACTCTTTTATTTTTGGCTTGAATACAGGCTTGTGTCAGAGCGATGAGCTCTGCTGCTTGAGCTGACAATGTGTCAATACAATTCGTTTCAATAACTTCGGTGTCTGTCGTGACTGCGTAAGCGGCCACTAACTCTCCTGTACTTGTTCTCATGCATGAACCATCCACATAAAGTGTCAGGTCTGGATCCGGTAATGGAATGTCTGTCAAGTCTTGTCTGGGTTTCGTCGTAGTAGTAATGACTTCAATACAATCATGTGCCAATGGGTCTGTTCCACTTAAAGGCAAAAGTGTGGCAGGATTTAATGTACTACAGCGTCTGATTTCTATGTGTGGCTGGAACAATGTTAATCCATAACCTGTCAGTCGTGCTATAGTCAAGTGCTGAGTCTGAGTTCGGTTTAAAAGAACTTCCACGGAATGTGGAACTTGCACAGTCAATTGATGTCCTAATACTATGGAATCGCTTTGTCTGATCGCTAAAGCTGTCGCTGCGACTGATTTCAGGCACGTAGGCAGAGCCTGGGCTACTGGATCTAATGTGCTAGAAAAATAAGCACACGGCTTGTGTGAACCTGCTTGTTCCTGAGTGAGTACTGACAAGGCAGTACCTTCGCATTCTGTAACGAAAAGTGTAAAAGGCTTACTGTAACATGGTGTCGCTAAAACAGGTGCTTGACATAAGGCTTTCTTTAAGTCTTCAAAAGCTTGTGTATGTGCCTGAGTCCAAGGGAGGACAGTCGAAGTTGCTGCCTCCTGGGTTGTCAACTGAATGAGTGGCTTTACTAGAAATGCATATTGGGGAATCCATTGTCTACAGTACGAAGTGAGACCTATGAAGGCCCGCACCTCCTTTTGTGTCTTGGGTGGTGGCATGTTTACAATTAACTGGATGCGGTCAGGTGTGAGCTGTCTCCCCCCCTTGGACAGCAAGTGCCCAAGGTACACAACTTGCTGAACACAGAATTGCAGCTTCGAAGGGGACACCTTGTGCCCCTTGTCGGCCAGAAAATGTAAAACCGTCAGTGATGCTTTTTCACATTCGGGTTCGCTTCGGGCGGTGATCAGCAGATCATCGACATACTGAAGCAGGGTAGTGTTAACAGGCATGTGGATACTGTCAAGTTGTCTTTTCAGTGCTTGGCTATAGATGCTGGGGCTTTCTGTGAATCCTTGAGGTGCGCGTGCAAATTTGAAGCTTCGTCCATTTAAACAAAATCCGAACAAATATTGGCTTTCCGGATCTATTGGGACGCTAAAGAAGGCGTTTTTGAGATCAATTACAGTAAAGAACGTTGCTTCTGAATCAATAGCTGTTAATAATGAAGAGATATCTGGAACCACGGGATACTGTGGTACAATGCATTTATTCAATTCGCGCAGATCAATAATTAATCGATAAACTGGGGGTGCATTAGGATCAGTTCGTTTAAGAATTGGAATAATAGGAGAATTACATACATTGGAGTCGGTTTCCACAACCACTCCTTGTGCAATGAGCTCGTCAATGATTTGCAGCAAAGCCACTACAGCATCTGGAGGTGACTTGTATTGTCGAATTCGTGGTAATACCACTCCTGCTTTGAGTGTGACTCGATATGGTGTAATATGCATACAACCTACATCAGTGGGGCCTTGTGCCCATAAATGTGCAGGGACATTCTGTAACCGGTGATCCATGTCTCTAAATACGTAGTGACCTTTAAAGTCACGCAAAAATAGTCGTACCCCCTCCGGGGAACAACATATTACAGCTCCTAGAGCTTTCAGTGTCTTTATACCTAACAAGTTTTCCGGGCATGATTTTGTAAGCAATAAATCTGTAGTCCGTGTCAATGGACCAACTGCAAGAGGAAGAGGTTGCGATACTTCATTAACAATAGGTTTTCCTGAAAATCCAAGGGAAACATTCTGTGAGCCTGAGAGGGGTGCCCCTGGAACCTCGTCGTGACTTATAGTTGTTCTGCTTGCCCCTGTATCAATTAAAAACTTTCTGTCTTTCCCTAATACTTGACTATGTACATAAGGACCCTCTTGATCTACAGGAACCTCAATAAGGGGTAAGCCAACCTCCCTCTCTAGGCTGTTTCATGTGTATCGCTGATAATCGGGATAGTCATTTTGTGCATACTGGTACATCTGTCGTGTCGTGTTTTGTGTTGCGACACTAGGCTGTGGTTGTGGTACCGCTACGGTCTATTGTGAAGCTGGCATAGGCTGTACATTCTGAGGTACTTGTGGTTGGATCTGATCCTGTCTAGGTGGACGCGGTCTCTCCTTGGTTTTACCCGTAGAGATATTATGTTTCAGAACTGCACAATCGTTTATATAATGACCTGGCTGTTTACAATAGTTGCATGTCCCTTTAACAGGAACCGCTGAATTACTGGACTGTGTCGCACCCTTTTTATGACTGTCAGCTGGAACTGACTGGGCGACGAGCATTTTCATTTTCGTGTCTTTCATGCGTCTTTGTTCGTGTTCTTGTTCTTCTCTAATTCTATTCTGGTGGTACTGTAACATTTGTAACATTTGTGACGGGGTATTAGCTTGCCAAGAGCTCTCTACTTTCAATACTCTGTTCTTAACCTGGGGCAAGGAATTCTCGACTAATTTTGTTACAAAAAGATGTGGATATGAATCGCTACTTGCTTTCAGGCCGCTATTAATACCAAAACATTTTTCAAATCGGGAATAAAAATCACTAGTGTCTTCATCGGGTTTCTGTTTGCAAGCTGAGATTGCTCCCCAGTCTTCCTTTTTCGTAGTTAATAAACGTGGCAATACTTGTACTAATAATCCTGGTAGCGCTTTAGTTTTGTCCCCAAGCCCTAGGCCTGCAGTTCGGGCATTTTCTTCGTTTTCCAATGCTGTCCAATCAATCTTTTGTTCTCCCACCTCCCATTCTTTTTCTTTGAGTTTCTCGTAAATACCGGCAGGCAATAATACTTTCAATATTTTCATAATGTCAGGATAGGTATAATCACCCATGAGTAACATGTCTTTTATTTCACGGTGGAAACCTGCTGGATCACTGTCATGGCTAGGCACTAATTTTTTCATTTCCAATAGTTCTATTTTAGTTATAGGCGTGTACACAAACACGCGTCTAAAAGTATTATCATCATTTCTAACTGGGTGCACTTCGCGTAAGGGATTCTGTCTGTCTATGTAATACATTTTTCTTTCCATGGAGGGAGCTGGATCAAGCTCTGGACACAGAAAGGCACTATATCTGTGTCGATATTCTAGAATTACTTTAATTAGATCGGTACCTAGACCTCTCCATTTATTCATGAGTAGTTCTATCAGTATATCAGGTAGGGGACCAGGATCGGAGTGTTGGCCTTTATACAATATAAGGAGGTGTTGTATCATGTACATAGCAGCTAAACGCTGTTCGTCTGGTGAAAGATTCAAAAACGTATGTACTAGTGCGTCATCACTGTATTTATCAGAACTGTCAGCACATTGTACTGCTGACCTGGCTAATTCTTGTTCATCCATAGAATCGAGTACATGGTACCCCATTCGTTCTTGAAGTATTCTATCAGTAGCCTGAAATAAGTGTTCAGGGGTCTTTGGATTTGACATGGCTGCTTGAAAAATTCTCTTACTTTCTGGACGTATCGGACGTAATGAATTATTAAAGGATCTTCCTTTACCTACATAAGCTATCATTTCTCTAGCTGGTAATTGTAATTGTCCTGTTGTCATTTCTAGGCGTTCCTCCTCCCCCGAGGACTCGGTTTTATCTGCATCTATTTCTCTTTCCGGCTGTTCTCTTTCACATATTTGTTCTACTGTTTTTCTGATCCTTCGGTACATACTTTCTATACTATTCTGTTTATCATGTTTTCCGTCAGCTATATTCTGACCCCATTTGTTAAGTGCTTTCATTTCTTCCGCGTCTACACCTGGCCTATCTCTGTGTCTTATCAGGCAGTTTATAAAGAAGCGTAACAACAGTTTTTGCGTGTCCACTTTCTGGTATGCCATGGCCTCGCCAATACTTTCAGGACCTTGCCCTGTTTGGACAAAGTGATATATTTTGTCTAGATGATCAATCATTCCTGGTAATATCATTAAATAGTTCGCAACTCGTCGTAGACGTACTGATGATAGCATCATTCTGTCGTCTTTACCGGGTACTGGATCATATCTACAGTCTGTAAGAGGCTCTTTATATATGTCATAATTCGCTGTTTGAGGGGTACGTTGGTGTGCTAGATCCCTATAAGTCAATCGACGCACTGATGGCGGCGTATGAAAACTTCCTGTCGCACCTCCTGAGGTGCCAGGTCCAAAAGGATTCGTTGGGTGTAAGGTAGGAAGAATAGGTGCAGGGAGAAGTGACGGAACGGGCGGAAGGTTTGGAACGGACGGAGGAGTATGTTGCTGCGGAAGTGGGGGCAGATTATCTCGGGGTCGAGCGTCATTAGCAGGTGGTGTGCGTGGCGGCGGAGCATTAACATATTCGGGGGCTACATCGTCTAAATAGGAAGAAAGGAAAATGTCCTTTGCGGTCTTGGGGTGCAATGTAGTCGGAAGCAATGGAGGTGGCAGATCTTTTGGTACTTCCAGGGTGGCCTTAGGTAAACCCTCGGCCAGAAGAGGATACATACCATTCATAAGATTGTTTCGTTGCCTGTCTACTTGTTCTGCTTTTACTCGGATACCTTCCTCAATTAATACGTTTTCTCGGGCTTTGTCTGAATCCTCCCTACTTTTCTCTTCTTTTCTGAGCGCTTTCTCTGTGCGTCTATGTGATTCTTTACGCCATAATTCAATGGCATCTTTCTGTGACTGTCTGGCTTTCTTTTTCCATAATGCTTCTTCTACTCTCATGATGCAATCTGCATCCCATGTCCCAGCAATGGGCCATCTCTGATTCTCTGCTAAATCCTTGGTGTAGTCCACCCACAAATCGAGATATAATACGGCGTCTAGGCCATGTTTATGGTACATAAAGTACCCTGGAGTGTCCCTAGGTGGAATGGGAACGGCTTCCTCGAGTATCCCTTTTCTAGTTCTTATCTGTCTTAATTTTGAGAATAACGGCATCTTAAACCTTGCTACTTGATTCTTTCTCGGACTTGAACACAATTAATACAATAAACACAGTAATGAAGATCGAACAATCACTCATACCACGACATTTAAAACATATTAAAACATTTTAAAACGAACAATGATAATTAGAATAAAACTAGTTAACTGCATAATACTAGATGTACTGCTAAACAGTACAGATACACTGCTAAAACAGTGCAGACCGGATCTGTGTACCCAAACCCGTCTTGACCGGCACAAACCAATGCGCACGTCTAGATGCGTCCCCAGCAACGGTACTCACCGGGAAGCACGGAACGGAACAGAAGGCCTCGGAAAGTCTGGACTGGACTAGACCAAACTGGACTGGACTCGACTCGTGACTTAGTTACTTCGGAACTTCGGAACCTGGTGGGCCTCTGTATACCTCGGATCTTGCTCTCTCAGCTAGGCTCTGGTCGGGATCCTCCGCACTCCTCACTGCCTCGTCTGGGTGTTGATCGCAGCCTCAGTCACCTCCGTTGGCCTGAGGGAGGTACAGGAAATCCTGCGGGTACGCGTAGTTGTCCGTCCGGCTGTGGCAGGAGACCGGGTCTGCAATGCACCTCCGGCGCGTGGGGTGGGGGAGGTGTCCCTGTTCGGGCGCCAATTATGTGGTAAATTTTAATTACCTAGACTTAATTTATGCGGTAAAATTCAATAAGAATAACTCAGTAAAAATAAGAGGCAGAATCCGTGGTATTTGAGGTTTTAAAAAGGGGATTTATTCCTTACAAAGGAATTGGTTCGAACCAGGCAATCGGATTCCGTCACCACGAAGGTTCGGGAAGGGATAGTGCAATACTTTATTGACAGGTTATCATATATATAGTAAATGCATTACAGTGAAGACAGATGCAGAAGGCGTGACAGCTGAGAAGAGAGATAAGAATACACATACGTAATGAAAAAGGCGTTACAATAGGTGTGCATAGGGGCGTGTACTAGAAACGTCATTCTGAGGATGACACAGGTGGGTGGATCCATAAGAGAATCCTGCAAAGTCAGCAGAAATACATGGCAGAGATGCGCGCACAGTAGCATGACGTGTGATTGACGGGTAACTGGAGGGTGAAGGGGACTTGACATTTAGCCCTACATGTGGAGACAGAAGTCTGGGATGTCAGAACAACCTAATCCCAAATCGTATCTAATATCTTGTGTTTAAGGAACTGTATTATCTGGAAGTAAAGGTCTCTCAGGCAGAGGCTATCCTATACTGACTTCTAGTGCGTGTATAAGCGTCTATGTGTCTACATGAGATGCGAGGGGGCATGGGCCTACCATGGCAACAGAAACTATGAATTACTTGCACGGAGACAGTAAGGCCGGGCCCTTTGCTCTGTAGCTGGAAGGATGTTTACCTAAACTACTAGACAGGAATGCATTTCTCGAGGAGCGGAGCAGATAACTTGAAGGCTGAATACAGTCTTGGCAGGCAACAGGCCGGGCCAGGCACCGTTAGCCGCGCAGGAAGTAAGACAAAGGTCATGGATACAGATGCAGGTCCAGGCTGGAGCATTCAGAGGCAGAAAGCAGGAAAAGGCTCGATGGCAGAATTCAGGGCCTAACTCACCAGAGCTGAAAAACGTGAAAAGTACACCATATAAAGACGGTGGCAAGGCATACTTAGGAACGGAATATCCGACCCATTCATGGTGGATCTGAAAGAGGACATGTTAACGTTGGACGCATATGTATTTGCGTCTTCATAGCTGGAAGTGGAGGGAACATACATGTACTTGTAACATGTACATGGAGCCGTTGGGGTCTAAGATAGGGGACACAATTGATCATAAAATTCATATTTCCTCACCTTGTTGGTCTTGTGGGAGGCCTTTAGAGGTCAGGGACTCACCCTTATGGTCAGCTACAAAAAAGACAAAAGTAAGGCGATCGAGACTCTTGAGAAAGATATATTAGACCTGGAAGCTAGACTAACAAGTGATCCCCCGGACACGACCAAACACGCACAAGATATTAAAAAACAAGACTATAGGGATCAGGCGTGGTAGGCAGCTGGAGCCAAAAAGTCAGCGTCAGAGCATAAAATATATGAAATAGGAGACAAAGCAGGGAAATTACTAGCCTGACTAAACAAGCGAGAGCGGGCCGACAGATGGGTCCATGTACTCCACATGGAGAAGGGTGAGACCCTGAGTAACCCGCAAGATGTTGCAGAAGCTTTTGCGGAACATTACACCTACATACACACTCCCGTGACCACGGCCACAGCTGCAGATTAGGAAGACCTTTTAAAGGATATCTGTCTCCCCACACTTTCCCCCGAAGCCTCAGCATTCACAGACAGCAACCGTACTGTCGAGAAAATAATAATGGCTATCTGCAGTATTCAGTTGGGAAAGGCGATTGGGCCAAACGGCCTCCTGATAAAACTTTATAAACTCACAGCCTCTCGAGTGGCATCCCATCTACTTAAGATGTACCTGGAGAGTAGAAGGGCAGGTGAGCTCCCAGAAGATCAACGACTGGCATCTATCGTGGTTATCCGTCAACCCGGCAAACCGGCGGAGGACTGCGCCTCGTACCGTCCCATCTACCTTCTTAATGCAGAGACCAAAATACTAGCTAAGCTATTAGCCTCCAAGCTGCTTCACCATGTCTCCAAATTAGTGCTCCCTGACCAATCCGGCTTCATGCCAAGGAGGAGCACTGCCCTCAATTTACATTCACTCCATGGGGTGATAGGTAGGAAAGCTACCATAGAGGAAGACGCAGTGCTGCTCTCCTTAGATGCCCATATGGCCTACGACACGATTGAACGGCCATACTTATTTGCAGACCTGGAATGCATAGGGTGTGACCCTAATTTTCGGGCTAGGGTTCTCCTCCTATACACGAGACCCACGGCGCAAGTTGCGTTAAACAGGCGGTGCTCGCACGCCTTTCCCCTTTGGTGGGGAACGCAGCAGGGCTGCCCCTTGTCACGGCTGCTCTTTGACCTAGTACTCGAGCCACTGGCGACCTAGGTCAGAGGGGACCCGCTGATATGGGTACTCCGTTGGACAGAGGGATGGGAAGACCGGATATCATTATACATGGATGACATTTTATTCCAACCCATGCTGATCCATTGCCAGGAAAATGAACATCTTCACAAATTTCGGGAAAAACTCCGGATATTCGATAAATTGGTCCAAATCCAATATTTATGTTTTACATGGCCCACCTCAGGTTTTGCCAGCGGAGTACGAAGCGACGGTGGTGGAGGAGGGCTTCTGATATCTTGGTATATTTGCCACAGCCGCCCAGACCGATTCTATGACCATAAACTCCAGGCTTCTCTCACACGCCTATGAGCAATGTCCATTATTGGTGGTCCCTGCCTTTGTCCCTACTCGGGCACGCTGCACTTTTCAAAATGATGGTGCTTCCCCGCTTCCTTTACACTCTACAGAACACAACATATGCGATACAGCAATCCTACTTCCAGGCTATAGACTCTGAGGAGCGAACTCAGCTTTGGGACCGAAAACCTCTGCGAATAGCGATGCAGAAGTTAGTGAGGGGATGGTACGATGGGGGTATTGCATTGCTGTACATACAGGCATATTACTGGGCTGCCAAGCTAGTGGTTGTCAATCAATGGATACACCGGGCATGAAATTAGCCGGCCTATCGAATGGACGGGCTAATCCTAGGCACGGGTGCTACTTACGGGCACTATATGCGACACCCAGAGGCAATACACTCACAGGGCCCACAGCACAAATGGTTAAACCATGGAATCTAGTTCATAAAAGAATGGGATGGCATAATAAAATAACACAAGGTACTCTGCTTTGGGAAACGGAGAGACTGGGCCGTTTGTCTAAATGCCCTGGATTCAATAAGTGAGATCTCATAAGCATCTCCAAGGTGGGCAACCTAAGGACTCGGGGAGGGGTGGTTTAATTCGCAGATCTACAACGTGAGTACAATCTCACCACAAAAAAAACTTTTAGATCTCTCCAGGTCATGCATGCCCTGATGGCAGTCATACAGCGAGTGAGCACCCTCCCTGTGGCTTTCCCACGGGAGGACAGACTACTCATGGACTACATGGATCGCCAAGCGATCTCCCTGACATAGCATAAAATAGTAAATAACACCTTGGATCCGCTGCGGTGTCTCTGCGAGTGGCGGAGAGGAGATGTTGGGGAGCTGGAGGACGAGGACTGTCAGGAAGCCCTTGGTTCCCCTAAAGAGGTGGCCATATCCTCAAAACTACGACTATTCCAACTCAAAATAATCCATAGATCCTACCTCTCCAGAGTTACGTTGGTTAAAATGGGCAGAGTGGATACCTCCGCATGTTAACGCCTGTGTGGATAAATAGGTACGTTCTATCATATCCTATGGGAATGTCAACAGATCAGAACATACTGGGAATCCTACATCTGCACAATGACACAAGTAAGTGGGACAAACCTACTGCCTGAGCTGAAACGGTGTCTCCTTAACATATGAGAAGCGACAGATCTCAGTCGAAAAGGTCACATTTGTGTAACACTGGGTATAATGACAGCTAAACAAAATGAAGCCCGACACAGGGGGGTCACTCATCACACCAACCCTCGGAGAGTGGGAGAAAGACATGGAGTGGGCCATGACTGCAGAGAGAGCTGTGTCTGAGAGCAGGGGTTGCCCAAGAAGATGGGAACAGGTGTGAGGTGGATGGAACGCCCATAGAGGGGAAATTTGTTCAGTCCCCTCCTTGAGTTCCATGGGAACAGTCATGGGAAGGCATTTTATTAGAAGTTCCAATAATTAGGCACGAGGGACGACTGCAGAGTAATGTTGAATAAAGCAAACTGTATGGATACCTGATAGGCGGATATGTATAGCTGCTGTACTATTAAAAATGCAACAGACTTTTTTGTCTACTTCTTAAAATAAAAAGATTTTTTTTTAATTGACCCAGTCTTGTTCATGTATTTGGCAGTGTTAAAAAATATTATATTCCAATCTGGATACATCACAAGTAAGGGAGCGTTTGATCCATGCCAGATTTTCAGGATATCCAAATAAAGAAACAATTAATCTAAACGGAGCTTACCTGCACAGTCAGTGCTTGGAAAAAGCCACTCTGGGCACACATTGGACACCCTTTTGGCAATGTATCTAAAATGGGGGATCACTTAAAGATACAGATTTCACAAAATGGCATCAGGAGGTATGAAATCACAAATGCACATTAAAAAAAA
This sequence comes from Triturus cristatus, assembly GCF_964204655.1. Lineage (NCBI taxonomy): Eukaryota > Metazoa > Chordata > Amphibia > Caudata > Salamandridae > Triturus > Triturus cristatus. The sequence continues at coordinate 67,699,411 of NC_140591.1, forward strand.
ATTATAAAACCCTTATACAGATCAATTATTCTCAAACATAATTTGTTTTAGGGAGGCTGTTGGAATTCTAGTTAATTATTGTCCGAGTAGATTCATTCTTAAGTCAATGGTAGATGCCAAACGGACAAACCAAATGTAGAACATAGGCATATGGAGCAAGGCGTATGCATTGTTCACGCCGGTGGGATGGCAAAGGCTGGTGCAAAAGTGCGGCAATATTTAGAAAACACCTTGCTGGACCACAAGTCCTCGGACCCTCCCAAGGGGCGCACCCTCCTATGTGGAGGCCCTTGTTAAACCATGGATCTGGTGTACGTTGTACAGTGTTCGGTCCCCTGCAGCGGCTAGTGTGATGGAAGGCTCTGTGGGGTCAGGGAAGCACCAGGAAGAAAGGAGACCTGGAGGGAAGAGGCGTCTAAGGTGGCAGGCCAGGCATAGATAACACCTGTAAAATTCACTTTTAGGATTTCTGTGCTTTGGAGGAAGTCGAAGTAGTCTGCAGCTGTGCCAGGTCTCTTATCAGACCTCATCTACAAAAAATGTTTACGGTCGCAAAGATCAAATGAGAGCATTTGCGAACGCAAAATGTCATTTTTAAATGTACAAAACCCAAAATGATGTTTCTGTAGCATATTACCAAATACAAATTTAGGTTTGAGTGTAAATACCAAATCGGTATTTGGAAGGGGTGTGTAATGGGCGTCCCTCCCAAATACTAATTTCTTAAGTTATGCATTAATATTTTGTGACCAAAATCTGGTCGCAAAATATTAATATTTTACCACCAAGTCAAAGAAGTTGGTGACTATTTGCATATTGAATATGGACAGAAATCTTTTTAGCAGCAGGCAGTGGTCCCTGCATCCCATTTTCCTGTTGGCTAAATGAGTTGCGTTAAAATAAATATTGCTTTATTGAAAAGCAATCACTAACTTGATGGTGTGCTGACGCCAGCAGGATACCATGCTTGTAGCTCTAACCAATTGAAGTGGGTGGCAATGTGCGACCCACCTCATGCGTATTAATGAGGAGGTCGAATTGCAACCCCCTCCCCCCCTGCCCCCCCCCCCCCCCCGGGTAATTCTGCATTTTGTGAATCAACCGATTAGTACATAGATTATTTCCCAAAACACCAATGCATTTGGTAGAAGTCAGGGCACAATTGGCGACCACATTTACTGAATACATTTGAGTGCATTCAAATAAGAAATCGCAAATGACTTATTGTTGCTTCTTATTTGGAATATTATTTCATGAGGCCCCCAGTGCTCTCATCAGAAGTGGTCCCAGGGTACAGCTTTTGATTTAGAAACCCGCCCACAGTGCCTCTCGCATTGGTACATGAGAGACACCCTGGGTGCCTGGAGTCTCACGCAACTGTGGTAGAAACGATGCTGCAAGATGAGAGGAGGACCCTGTGACCGCAGAGGGCGTTATCCCCAGACGCGGAGTGAAGAGGCAGCAGGGAGGAATGAGTGTAGAAGAGAATGGTTGTGCCGAGTGAGACATTTAAGGGCATAATTATGAGGGCCTTACGTCATGCTTGCACCACGCATCGTGGTACGCGCACAACTCAAATCTCTCAGTAATATTTAAAAAGCCACGGAAAGCCGCTTTGCGTGGCTTTGAACGGCTTCACAAATATGGAGTACTGCAACGCAGTGCAAATCGCTGTGCTGCATTACTCTGCGCTAGGGAGGCGCTCCGTAGGTGTTGCGTGGGTGTTTCCATGCCACACCGATGGATTTTGATGCATTTCTAGATTTGCCAATCTGGTAAACCTGGCAATGTGTCAAAAAAAGGCTGCGCCTCTCCAGGTGAGGCGTAACAAGGAGAAATATCTTTATCTATCTTCTCCTTGTTTTTTCCTCTTTCTACGTGTGCTGCAGCCTCAGAGGATTGGTTTTGTGCAGGAAGCTGTCCCTCTTGAACAAATAAAATCCTGCCTACAACACAGGCACCATTGTACTATGACACCAGGGCAACGGAGGAGGACAGGAAAGTACCGTATTTGATAACTACGGTGCATTCCCGCCCTTTCACCGGTGACTTGCAGCACTGCCCTGTGCCACAGCTTTCACAAATGTGCCCCTTAATGTAAAACTGAGGAAAAAGTTGGAGAAGTTCCACAGAACGTTCACATCCGAAGGAGAGTTCTTCTGTGTCCTTAGAGGTGTTAGCAGCAGGGAGTAAACCCTCAGGTAGTGGGACTGAAAGGAAAGGGTCGCATGGTCCCACTGAGCTGTTTGGTGATAATGTCCAGGAAGGGGTAATGGCCTGAGGGTATGGCTGTCTTCTTTTTTCCTAAATAAGGTAACCATGACGCGGTATGAGATGACAACCAAGGAGCCTTGGCACCTGCAACTGAATATTCATGCAGTGTTGTCTAACAAAGAGTTATGACAACGTGGTGTTATGTTTTCTCAGGTGTGAAAAAGTTGCTTAAATGCCACCACAACCACAAACTTGGAAAGTGAATTATAGGTGACTCTTGGCTTTTATGGCTGAAGACGTAGTAATCAGGTACAGCCCCTGCTTAGAAGACTTTTAATGGTTATTGTACCCTACAAAAAGACAAATATTAGTGTTCCTGTCCCTATCTGGAGCTTTACACCTCCACGTATATAGTGATTTCCCCAGAGCTGAATGGGAAATCCCTGCAGTGTTCACAAACACTGACAAAAAGAGCTACCTACTCCTGGCAGTGTGTGATAGGCTGGTTGAGGATACTTGTCCAGTTTGAGAAGCTCCCCTATATTTAGTAGTTATTCGACAATAATACACTCTTTGTACATAGTTGAGTTGGCAAATAAATAGACTGCTTTATAACCAATGTTAAAGGTGCGGCCAGCGGTTCTCAAAACCCACTACTGGTGTACAATTGCAGATTATGTGCTAACACCTCCCTCTGGTGCCTACTCTGTGTAACTGCAGCGTGCTGAGAAAAGAAGGTCATAGGCTTCCTTCCGTTAATATGTTCTCCTGGTGTTCATGTGCACAGCTTGGCCTTCTCATGTCTTTAAATAAAATGGACTCCAGTAGAGTTACTCCCCAGAAACTGAGAGAGCGCGACATCCTCTCCTGGTTTTGTTTATAACAGCGTCGCATTTTCATAGTGTTGGGCCAGGCACCTGGTGAGGGGGTTTGAAAACGAGATCTTGTAAGGTGGTAGCAAGAGGGACCCTTCTAAAGGGGCCCATGCAGACGAGCAACAAAATCAGTTTGTGTGAGAATTGAGGTCTGCTGGAACAAGCAGATGGTCACTTGGTGCCGCAGTGTCAGAACCTAGGCCTGGGAAACACATTGGAAACTCTCTGAGGGAGAGCAGGTTGTCACTGAGCAACCTCATCCAGGGAGGCAGGGCGACCGGTGCAGCTGCACTGGGCGCTGATCTGGAAGCGGGGACTGACCTCGGGGGGGCACCATGTTTAACAATAAAGCAAGATTTAAAAGCACCTGCTGCAAGGTTCCGTGTGCGTCCAGCTTTCAGGCAGCAATAAAAATGTCAAGATATCTCTTGTGAATAATGTTCCTGCTAAAGAGAGAGATCAGAGTTTTGTCTAGTGGCAGTATTGACTAGCCATAAAGTAGCACAGAGGGTTAATATGCCTGCTGCAAAGAAAATATGTTTATTTTATGTGGATAGCTGAGTGGATTAATAAAGCCAGCCTTCACCAGCACTTTAAAACATATGTGGGAGGAGCTGTGGAGAGATAAGGGGCAGATTTGCCATGTGGTAGTGAGGGAATCCGAGGAGGAGGTGATAGTGGGGGCACTAAGAAAGATTGTCACAACGGGCGCCACTAGTGCTAAAGCCAGCCCTGAAGGCAATGACGACAGCCCCCAAATAAGACTGACTGGTGGAATGAACCTCATCACCATAGCGGAGTCAGTGTAAGTTAATGTGGAGCTTTGGTACAAGAACATCCAGGCCTGAATATAATTTGCAAAGATGCAAACATTTATGACAAATAAGCAAAGTGGAAACTAGTGTTGAGTAACTAAGTAAAGAAAATGATTTTGCATGGTGAGTGCACTGCTGGCGAGCATTGTCATGGCGAAGAATGAAATGGACAGATGTGCGTAACCTGGGGGACGTACATCCTGAGTGTTGAGTTTTGAAGAAGAGTGCTAGGTCCAAGTTTGTGATTTTAGGTATGGAGACATCCCTTTGTGTTTGCAGACAATGAATTGGTGAGGTCAGTTCCTTTAGACTTGAATAGATAACCGAAAATGTTGACTTGGCTCAAAACTAAAACCTACGAATGAGGGCTGTACATAATCTTGGACACTTAAGCTGAGCAGTTGCTTAGAGATATCAGAATTGCAGGCAGTGTTTAATTTGAACTGGTGGTTTCTGGTGCTTGGCACCAGCACTTGATTTGTCAACACCAGCACTCATGATAGTCTGCCACATGGTGGCACTGTATATCTAATTTGAAGATAAGCAAAACAACAGCTGTTTATTAATTCAATATATTTAAAAAATGACTGGGCCTGGAATAGTCTGGCAGGTGCAATAGGTGGTACAAGCTGCCAAGCTGCAGTGACCTGACGAGGACGCGGCATTTGTGTTTTACAAATTAAGCACTGATTGAGGTTAACCCATATGGGCTGGGGTGGATCTAGCGTGAGTGAAAATATCAGAACCAAAGATGAAAGAATGGAATAAACTACAGTTTTATTCGCCTCTCCCTGAGGAGCAAGCCAGAATGATCCACAGTTCCAGAGACAATTCATCTCTACGTAAAACTCTCTGCTTCTCTCCAGCATATTGCTGACAGAAGACTTGGAGGAATGTTCATCGCTGAAACAAGTAGGGTCCTTACCTTGGTCCAGAGAGAGATGCCGCAACCTTCTCCTGCAGCAGTAGCATGTGATGGACAACACGACCATGGACAGCAGAAAGGCACCTCCACCGCTTGCAGCCAAGATGATGCTGAAGAGCAACCATGAGCTTGACGTGTCACCTACGTGGAATCGTACAGAGTGGTTACCACCAGGCACCCCTCCTAGGTCGTTCTTTTATCAGCAGACACAAATTGGCACACACCCTCTTTTGCTAAAGCAGCAATATCTGTCGACTGTAAGTGGAGTTTGGTGATGGTGGCTCCCTACCTATCCATCCTGCATCGCCTTCCATGCGACCGGCAGGGGTGTAGCTTCAGGGGGTGTTTGAGGCGTTACACCTTCCCTTATAAATGCATTTTCTGATAGTCGGGTACAGGTGCTTTCACTCAGGTACAGTGAGGTTTCTATTGGATTTCATCAGGACTTTTTCCATACAAACAGACAAAAAAGCACACACTCTCTCTCCCTCTCTGCTTTCGAAAGTCTTCAAAAATAATGGTTACTTTACAAAATATTGTATTTCAACATTATATGCCAGCGTGATTGTTGGAAAATCTGAACTCACACCGCCCCAATCTTAGTGAGCAAGCTACACTCCTGACGACCAGGTTCTGTGTGAAGGACACCTGTGCTGTATGACTTTGTAAGACGTCAGTCTTTAGGGATATGAATGATGCTGGTGGTCTCCTCCAGCACGTTGTGTTGAAGAGCAAGAATGGGGCATACAAGCATTCCAAGCCCTGAGGACTTTGTTCAGTGTAACCATGTTAGGCGTTTCCGATTGCCACCGCCTCTCAAACGTGCCATGCCTAGGATCATGGACACTAGGACAGCCTGAGGATGATGAACAGCACAACCAGTGAGAAGCCACCAGCCGCGTTTGAGACCTAAGGGAGGAATTCAAGCCAAGATGAGCAACATCAGTAAAGAGAATCTCAACTCATCGGAAGAAAATGTCACCTCTTATGATACACATCAATCTGGCTGATGCCGCTGACATGTAGATAACCGCCAATGGTTACATCGTTGTAAACAGGGATGGAAATGGTAGCGTCAGCCGTGGTCTGGGTCCAAGAAATTTGTGGCATCAGGCCAGGGTTGGTGTCAGACAACTAATCACCTGAAAGGTACCATAGGGGAAGCCCTGAGGTAGCCTCTCTTGCAAAATGCGCTCCAAAGCACTGGCTGCAAACCATTACAGTACGCATACGCAGATACATACAGACAAGACCCCTCTCCACCTCCAAGACAACGGTCCAACACCCTGCACCAACATCACAGACTACCACACGACATCTGACACTGGAGGCTGGAAAATGATCTTCATCTCATTGGCTGCAAACCCAAGGTGCAGGCACTGAGAAATATGTTGACTGGTCTGTCTGGAAGGCATCCAGGTGGTGTTCAAAAAGCAGAAAACACGAATAGTCTGTGACACAGATGGTTACAACCATCCCCTGTAAAACACTATTGTGAAGAGTGCAAGCTTCCAATCAGAATGTGACTTCTCCTCCCTCTTTCAAGTCAACAACAAGGTCGAGCTCGCCATGGTGCCATTGACCATTAGTTTTGAAATTTCTGCTGGCATTGGACAGTGGCTCAACCTTCTGGTGGACCATAGAGACTGCAGCTGGGCTTCCATTGTTGCGGGAAGTCTTCCTAAGAGCGTCACCACTTTTCTCAGCCTAGCTCACCTCCGGCACCCTCCTCTGCAGCCCTGACTCACGGCTGTACGTGTGTCCCATATCATTCTGCTACTGTGCTACCCACCCAAGAGCAACATACTGCTCCCAACCAACCCACCCCACTTCATTTGGCCCAATTTTTTAACAACTCTCTAGAATCAGGGTACTTCAGGGTACCTCTCTCTGCAATAGTGAAATCAGTATTGAAAACATTCTTCTTCAGCAGACAGTCGCAAGAATATCTTTTGTCTTATTTGACTATCATATCTAAGCAACCTACTTAAGTTAGTTTTCATGCTATTATAAACTTTCATCAATGCCTAGGAGCACTTAAATTTCATTCAAGCATATTTGTGAACAAAATATTGTGCCTGTTCCTAAATCCACAACGATGGTCAGTCTGTTCAGTAGAGGTCGACGTTTTGACCTCAGTAGTCAGAAATGGACGATGTCTTCATCAGGGCAACATGAACAGTTGCCGTTGCCACCATTCATATATTGCCAAAGTAATCACAAATTCCCATAAACTCCAGGCTTGGTATAAGGGGCTGCATTTTGCTTCATAATCCCAATATGAAAAACAGAAAATTGTGTGTTAATGGGTTGCAGGGGTGCTTATCCGGCCGCAAACGACTATCACGTTTGTGTGCTCCTGTTGGAGGCTGACGCCCTTTTGATTCTCGTTTTGTGCAGTCTCATCTACTGATACTGTACAGACGTTCCTGCCAGTAGAACTCATTTGGAACACTTTTTTGCAATGAACTTTACTACCCGAGTTCCCAATGGGTTATTGGGTTGCCCAGTGTTTTTAAAGACATTTTTGTCCAGGAGTCAGCAAGGAGCTAGTTGACAGTACTCCCCTGGAGTGTTGATTCTTTGGGAGCCCGATGTACGAAACATTTTACCCCTCCCAAACGGCCCGACAGGGAAAAGGCTTTTTGGCATGTATTATCCCTATTTTGCGAGTCGGTAACCTATTACCAACTCGCAAAATAGGGTTTGAAAGTCGCTATTAGGAAGGGGTGTGTTAGGGCAGCCCTTCCTAATAGCGAGTCGCACTGGTATGTAGGAATGTTTTGCGATGGGGAATGCAGTCGCGAAACATTTGCAGTTACCACCAACTTCAAGTTGGTGGTAACCCATTCACAAATGGGATGGGGTCTCTAAGGGACCCCTTTGTGAGTGTGGGCGCCACATTTTTTTACAGCAGGAACTGGTCACATGGACCACTGCCTGCTCGTAAAAAATAAAAAGGTAGCATTTTGTTTTTATTCTTGAAATGCATCCCAATTTCCTTTAACGAAAATGGGCTGCAGTACAAACAATTTTTTTTTAAAAAGCAATCACCTGGTGCTCTGCGGACCCCAGCAGGCCACCATCCCTGTGATTGTGGCCATTCACAATGGGTCGCAAATTGCGACCTGCCTCATGAATATTAATGAGGCAGGTTCATTTGCGACCCTCTGCAAATCGCAAACAGTGTCAAATACACTGTTGTACATCGCCGTTTTTGATTTCCCTTAGCAAATTGCTAAAATTTGCTATTAGGAAATCACAAGCACGTGATTTCATACATCTGGCCCTTGGATCTTTACTTAGCTTTTAGCACTGTTGACCACTCCATTATTATAATTAAACTAAAATATATCGGAATTACAGATGTCGCTCTGCATTAAATAGAATCTTTTATTAGTAATCATAGTCAAACAGCTTAATTTATTTCCTTTTACCGAAGCCCACAACCCACAGGGCCTCATCCTCTCGCCTCTGCTGTTCAACATCTATCTACATGTCTATTGATGCATCCTTGGGCACCGCCATGCCAGCAGTCAGAGGTTCTCTATTACATCTATGCAGATAACACTCAGATGATTTTAATCTTGGTGAAGGAATCAGCAGAGTCTCTCTAACTTGATCCATCGCCTTTGACAAACTCTCTGACACTGGTAAGGTGTTGGGTGTCAGCTCACTCTTTCAAACTCAACCCTACAAAAACTATGTTATGTTTGTTTTCCTTTGGAGGTGGAACTTTTCCTTGCAGATCAGGCTTGGCCACCTCTAGTGGGAGGGGCCAAAACTGATTTGCGTATAGTTCGTCCCTGCCAATAAGTGGCATAGAGAGAAAAGGAAACAATCCACTGAAATGCAAGCCAAAATAATTACCTGGGGCTGATATTAATTCACGCATTCAGCCCATCACTTTTTAGGTTGAGCCTAGACAGTGCTTGCGCTGTCTGGAAGATCTGTTGTATGTACTTTGTGGGATCTGGAGAACAGCCCTAGGACTTGTCTACTTCCGGCCTTCGTTAGGGACTTTTTTTCTGTTTAACTGCCTCTATTTAACTGTCTTGATAGAAAACGACCAGGAGAGGTTAGCAACACTCCAGAATTGCTTTCTGTTTGTTCAACTGCCTCTAATCAGCTGTCTTGATAGAAAACGGCCAGTAGAGGTGAGTAAAATACCAAAACTGCTTTCTACTTAGGGACTTTACTTTTTTATTTTTCTGGCAACTGCCTTTATTTAACTTACATAATAGAAAACGACCAGCAGAGGTCAGTAAAATACCAGAATCACTTTAGCATTCCCTACATTCCAGGCCATAGAAACTTGAATTTAACGAGCACCCGTAGACAATAATATTTTTTTAAAATCTTATATTTTCAGTGATATGACCACCGAAGAGCCTGATTCCATATTAAAAACAGAGCTTTGGACAATACAATTTCCCGATGATATCTCTCCATGTGTTCCCATACCTGGCGTGTTCCACGGTTGGTGCTTACTTTCCCTTCATGTTAAAGAACAGTAGCTGTTTCAGCACCCAGGCTAATGTGCTGCATAGCTAAATACAGATAAGGTCCCAAAGGTGAGAGCAATTGCATTGCAAATGCTTGTTTTTATTTTTTCAGTGTGTTGACTGGTTATCAAAGCATGATGCTTTCTATTGAGTTGTGGTCTCACTCTGGTATCCTGCATTAAATGAACTATGGGTCACAGTCTGAGCCTGTGAATTGATTATTGAAACCAGTGTGGTGTTGATCACAGGTGGCTGTACTGGTGGACAGGCACAGTTAGATATTGTGTGTTCACTGATGCTCAAGCTGTGATGTTCTAAATTGGCTGCTTGCCTCAGTTTGATGCTGTGTGTTGTCTGAGGGGGTGGTGAGAACACTGTCTGGTGTAATGCACTGACAATGTTCTATCTCTGAGAAACTGAATTGATTATTGGTCACAGTCTGGTGCTTGCTGTGTGCTGACTGATGTTCACAGTCATACCATGTATCACCTTTTGGCTACAGACATCTGGGACCTTTCCTTCTCAATGTATTTATTTTAGTTCTGCATTGGATATTACTTAAGGAGAATGGTACTTCTCCCAAGAGTGGAACTACACACCCCAGTTCTCCTTTGAGCAGATGACATGGTGCTGTTCAGCACTAATCCTGTCGCGTTGCAGCGTCTGTTAAATAACCTGGAACTGCAGTACGAATCACCGTATTATTCATTATGTCAAAAACAATATCAGATCTAATGAAAATATTATTATCACCATAAAGGTGTTAATGTGAAGATATGACTTTTGAAATGTCGCCAAGATTTTACACATGGTATTTTTTTATGTAGTCTGTTGCTTACAAAAATTATGTGATTTTATCTTTTTATCCAATCTGTTTTATAGTTTGTATAAACCTACATATTCACTAATTGTAAAAATGTGAATTTACTGGTGGATACAATCTGATACGCTGCATCACATTTTTGTCAGTCCATGCCTAAAGTTTTGTAAATGGTCCCACTTATGTGGAAGTCTAAATGCTGTTCTGTGCTGGTTGTCTCAGCCTGAACACTGGTCTTGACTAGTGGTGGAACACTGATCCTGTGCATTTCCTGGTGGTGTGTGGCTGTGCTGCCCTTTCTTGACTGCTGCCTTACTCTAGTGTTCAGGATGTGGTAGGGTTCTGAGCCTGCTGATCTGTGTTGCCCAGTACTCTCAGTTTACTGTTTTGCCTTCGCAGTTGACCCATGCGGTTGTTGGTGAGGTGACTCTGTTTCTCTTTATCGATGGACAGTTGATATCAACTTTCTGCCCAGCATTGATCGCTGGTCTTGATTCATGCACTCGCAGCACCCTTAAGAGAAGCTGATCTAAAGTAGCACCTACCTTTACAATCCAGTTTGATAGGTGAGCTGACAAAATCCTTAATGTGACCTCTGACCTTGCACATCATGTTTCCATGGACACCTCTTTGAAAGATGATCGTGTTGTTGTTGTAGGTGATGGTTGCAAGTGTCTCTTGCAGGTAGTTTTCATCTAGAGTCCAAAGGAAGGCGATTGCGCCCTGGTGGCCGGACTCGCAAATAAGCAACATGCGCCCATCCTCCAGGCAGTGAAGGCTGAGAATGGGCACCACTTCCGGGTCTGAGTCACCTGAAACAGATTGCGTGGAAAGTCAACCCTGTATATAAACAAACTGCAAACTGTTACTTTGTCTTCATCAGTTACTTGTAACAAATCAAGGAACAGTGTGATAATCTGATGCCTTTGTAACTATCATTACATGTCTACTATTTCCTTTAAATATAGGAGCAAGAGCTTCCCCAGAATGTACTTCCATAATCATTTAATGTAACCACATGCACAACAAATGTGCCTACCACCTGGAAGTAGCAAGAAGTAGGGAGGAATCGGTAGTGTCTTGTAAATTATAGAACGCTGGAACTCTTTTGGTTACTACTGTACACTGTAGGTCTGTGATGTTAGAATTGAAGACAGGTTCAGGATGTTGAGTTCTGACTTACACGCAGCAGAATAAAGACATTCAAGCTATCCTGGCCGATGAGGGGTGTTACCCCGAAACTGGTTCCAGGATGCTTGTTTCTGGTCCAGGGAAGACCTGGCCTGGCAGTTCGGGCTGGACTGTTCCCATGGAGAACAGGGTCAAGACTGATTTGCATATAGCTGGGTCTAAACTGGAGTGGCGTGGCATGCTGAAAAACAATGGATTTAACCCAAATCTGTGACTGGGGGTGAGTGTTTGATTAATTCTGCATTCCGTCCATCATCTGTTTTTTTTTGGCTTTGTCACCCTAAGTGGGAAGGGTATACCAAGACATGGGTCCTGTGCTCACTACGCCACCAGATTCAAGCTAGCTTGGCCGATGAGGGGTGTTACCTCGAAACAGGTCCCAGGATGCCTGTTTCAAGTCCAGGGATAGACTTGGCCTGGCAGTTCAGGCTGGACTGTTCCCATGGGGAACAGTGTCAAGACTGATTTGCATATGGCTGGGTCTAAACTGGAGTGGCGTGGCGTGCAAAAAACAATGGATTTAACCCAGATCTGTGACAGGGGGTGAGTGTTTGATTAATTCTGTCCATCATCTGTTCTTTTTGCATGACACAGATATTACCTAGGTGTTTATGAAGAAACATTTAAGTACAAAGACAACCAAAAATTCGAACGTTATCTACTGTCATGGATTAGTAGTATACAAGAGTTGTCTACTTACTGAAGCAATTAAGGAAAGTAGTCATAACACAGCATGCTGCAGAGTGGCCCCAGAAAGAAGGTTGGAGTTGTGCTAGTAGAGATGTCCACCAACAAAGCAGCCCACCACCAAAGCTGCTGGGTAGGGGCTCAGAATAACTCCTTAGACCACCATCAAACAGAGAGCTCAGTTTTAGAGCCAGGGCGAGATCCTAGCTCCAAAAGTAATTAAGGCTGACATCACAAGGCGTTAGAGAGATCCACTCGAAGCGCCTGAGAGACCACTACTGTCCACAAACAGATATACGGCTGCTGCATTCTTAAAATTACCAGCAGCAATCAGCATTTGATACTGCCGAAAAACAGTATTATGGCAGTAGATGAACTACATGGATAGAGACTTTTGAAGATTACATAGATGAAGAAGATGATAAGAAGATTATAAAGAATCTGAGGAACATGGCTGGTGAAAGAGTGAAAGAAGCCATGAAAAAGATACCACAAAAAGGTGAAGTGACGTACGATCAAATCAAAACAGCTTTGAACGTCAAGTCTAATCCAGTGCCCAGTGTGGATTATGAAAGATACATATTCAGTCAAGAGCACCAGAGACCAGGTGAAACACTCGATGAGTTTGTTGAGAGTCTGGATGTTCTCGTGAAGCACTGTAAATACAATGAATGTAATGATGAGGAAGCTACCCACTTCAGAGTAGCTGATGGATGTCTGTCAGATTCCTTTCAAAGACGAATCCTGAAGGAAACTCTGAGCTTAAAACAAGTCCTCAAGGCTCCTCGCACTAAAAAAGCGTGCTCATCGTCAAGTGACGGACATGGAGACCAGAGGCACCCAAAGTGCGTTAGTAATGAGCGTGAAAAGTAAGCCAAAGTACAAGGTCGAGGGACACCAAGAGATGTCTCCAAAGAAAAAGACAATGTGTTACAGATGTGGACTAATTCCATTCCACACAAAGATTAATGTCCCACTGTAGGAGAGTAGGGTCTGCAATCCTATGATCACCCAGATTTTTTGCTTTTGCTTCATTGGTTTACGACTTTCTCCGGCTGTGGGCCTGCCAATCAGACCCACAGCCTAGCTGTTCTCTCTCGAAATTAACACACATGTACATTAGGTGCATCCACTAATTGGAACTGGGCCGCCTTGTCAGTCCCTGTCTCAGCATACCACAGGTATCCAGGGCATCGGTGTACCCAGGGCCTACCAGGGGCTGAAGCATGTATTATGCCACCCCTGGAATGGCCGCCCAAATCTGACACAACTGGCTGCACGACAGCTGGGGCCACGTGGTGTAATCACCCGTTGCTGTAGGTGTAGTATTCCTACACCTAAACCCTAAAATGGACACATGGATTCCTATCAGTCACTCCTATAGCAGGCCTTATCAATCCTGAAGGCAGAGTGCAGGGAATCATGTGGGACGGTGCTCTGGCGCGAGCTGAGCCCGTCGACGGCTTGCGGAACCAAGTCCTAATAGCCGTTCCATGGTGACGCGGGCCAACTACTTTTAATGCATTATAATCCTTGCGGTTATTTGCTAACTTTGGCATCACATCACCTACACATGTCGAGTAAGGTGTCATACGAATGGGAATACGAACCCCTCGCCAGTCCTGGCGACGGGGTTAGCATTCCCCCCTTTTAGAGGGACACGACATGGAAGTAACCTTGAACCCCGGTTAAAGTTGACTCAAGCCTCAGCATCACAAAATGGATGCTGCCACCAGATACAAGTCTGACCTCCTGCTGCTGGGGGACCTTCCAGCAAGGGGAGCTTGGACAAAGGGTTTCCTGTCGAGGGCGGTGTTAGCACCATCCCAGACAGGCTTTGTGTATCCCAGGTAGGCAGGGCTGAAAGGAAGGTGATTGCAAGTGGCACCCCGGTGCTCACTGTGCATAGCCCGGCTCAAACCAGTTTCGGGGGCACACCAGCCCCTGAGCTGGCGCGAAGCCGGACAAAGGATAGGGGTGTAACCACCCCCCTCCTGGCTCCACCCATAGGTAGAACCTAGTCACGGGCCAGCCCCTTTTCTTAGAATAAAGGTAGGAGCGAGTCCCCTTCCCAAATTGGATAATCAGATAATCGGATAACTCCGAATCACGAACCACTTTCCACGAAAGGAACTCTTGACTATTTCTGAAGACTCTCCCTTGTGGCTAAGGAGTAGCCACCCTGCACCAGCAGGCACCACCTAAGCGCTTGCGGTTTGCTGTACGTCTCCTACGGATCAAGACTGCCCAGCTCGACGAGACCCGAGTTCCCTGCCATCTCTGACCTTTTACCTACCTCATCAGCCCAGCTGAGAGTCGTAGGTGTGACGAGACCTGCGGGACCGGCTATCTTCAGAACCTGCACGACGCTTATCTAGCACGCCCACCGAGGGACCCTCGAGTGAGTGCACCTAGGGTTTGAGAAGCCCTAAACCCTGAGCAGCTCCAGCATCGAAGTCTGTCCCCCCAGCATCCACGAGATCTGCGTGGGGGCCCTTCCGCTTCTTGCTGTTCCCAGCGTTGTCCGACCACTTGCCGACCGGCTTGTGGCCCTCTTCACGACGCTCCAAGATTATTTGCATCACCGGTCTGGTTGCTCCAGACTGGCTCTTGCTCCCCTTCAACAGAGGAGTACCACGGACCCTCCTGGTCCACTCCCGACGCCATCTTGACTCCCCCGCTTGGGTTGCCACTGCCAAGATCCGCTGCCCCTTCCTGGGCCCAGCATCATCGACAGCAGACACCTTCGTGGGACAGCTCGCCCTCCATCCTGGTCGCCGCCGCGCCTCCTGGTCCGAGGAACAGCCGAGTCCGACGTCACCCACTCACCTGGTCGAGGTGACTTCAGCCGGTACCCCCCTGGTACCCACACGATCGCTGGCTAGCGGTTGAGAACTGAGTCCCCTCTGCTTTCAGGTTTCCTTCATCACCGATCCAGGCTTGGATCGCTCTGAACATCGTCACTGGTCGCCTGCCAGCAACTTCTTCTTTCAGGCTCCTGAGACTACACGAGGACTCCCGACATCTTGCCGAACTTCACGCAGCCGCAGCCTCCGGGCTAGGTAACTCGAGCATCTCGGTGCTCCATCGCAGGTTCGCTCTACAAGTGTCCAGTTCCTTTTTCGTTTAGTCCCACTGATCGGAACACTCCGGAATCAGTACCTCCAGACTCTAACCATTCGCATTTCACTGTTAGTGTAGATGGTTTCTCGTGCCCCTCGGGCATTTGTGTAAATTGTGCAACTGAAGTATTTTCCTAAGAGTTTTGTAGTGTGCTTAGCTCCCTGACTCATAAAGAGCCAGGGTAGTCTTGTTATAAATAAATATCCTTTTATTTTCATAACAACTTGTGTGGTGTCCTTTCACTTGGTGTTCAAGGGGTATATGTGATGGTAAACAGCTGGCTTAACACGCCCTCTAGAGTTTAGCCTAAGACTGCTCGTATCCACGCTACTAGGATAGCTGGTCTATAAGGTTGACTTACAACCAATCATCAATAAGGGTCGTTTGGAATGATACACAGTGATCACTAGAATAGTGAGCACTACATATCAGGCCAACTTCTCACATTGGTGAGCAGCGGTTGGGATTTGAGCTTGCTGTTGTTTTACCACACACGTATCCTAAGAATATCGCAGTGAAAGATCACATAAGTACCCAGGTACATATAACTTAACTTACAATACTCCGAGTTCTACTGAACCGGCTGTTGTAGTGTAACAGGGCTTAGCACACCCTGACTACAACTCTTAGCAAGGGATCAGTAGGTAAACCCATAGTGTAGGTAGGTGCAACACTTACACCTCACTAGAAAAGCATGTCGGTCCACGGAGAGTCTGCAGGGACTCCCTTAGTGGTCAGTGACCCTCCACAGGTCGTGTCACGATATGCAACTCTTAGCTTCAAGGAGATGAGACAACTGTGTGCCTCCAGGAAGCTAAACCAGGGTTCTAACCCTACCATCGCAATACTGATAGGTCTCTTAGAGGCGTACGATGCTAGGAGGTCCTCTAACCCAGGTCCCCCCAGTGCAGATGGGAACATGCCTCCCTTAGAGGGAACCCTCGGTGACCCAGACCTCGACCTCCACACAGAGGAGGAGGACGAGGACGAGTTATCGGGAGACGAGGCAGACAAAGGTCCAGTGGTAGTCGGCAGGCTTACAAGGACCAACTTAAGCAGGCATGAGAATGGAACTGGGGGAGCCCCGGGCCCACGCTCAAGCAGGCTTAACCTTGGGAACGGACGAGCTAGGTCTCTCTCCAGAGGCTCTGGCAGATCGGTTCATACACATGTCTCTCAGGCATCTTCTCAGAGAGGAATGACTTCCCCTCAGAGGAGGGAGCATGAAGCGAAGATGCGGGAGGTCAATCTGAGGATCGAGCGGGAAGAACTTGCCCTCGCCAAAGAAAGACTTGCCTTGGCCCGAGAGCAGAAATTAAGTGGGTTAGATCCCACTGGTGGCAGCATTCTCAATAGAGAGAAAGACAGGGGTATAGACACTAGACACCTGAGTAAAATAGTGCCCCCCTTTAAACAAGGGGACGACATCCACAAGTGGATAACTGCCTTGGAGAGGGCCTGCACTGTCCAGTGCGTCCCCCCAAGTCAGTGGGCAGCTATACTGTGGCTTTCCTTTGAAGGTAAAGGAAGGGACAAGCTCCTCACTACAAGAGCTGAGGATGCTAACAACTACCAAGTCCTGAAGAACACACTGATTGATGGGTTCGGCTTAACCACGGAACAGTACCGGGTGCTGTTCCGGGACACCCAGAAAATTCAGTCTCATGATTGGGCTGACTTTGTCGATTGTGCCACTAAGGCTTTGGAAGGCTGGTTGCTGGGTAGCAAGGTTACTGATTACACAGGATTGTACAATCTTATCATGCGAGAACAGATTTTAAACAACTGTCAGAACCAATTGTTGCATCAGCACCTTGTCGACTCGGATCTGACCTCTCCCCAAGAATTGGGAAAGAAGGCAGACAGATGGGTCAGAACAAGGGTCAAGCAGAACCAGAATCAGAACCAGGGTGGTCAGAAGAAAGCAGACCAAAAGGGTAACAAGAACGAACAAAATGACCAGAAGTCTTCGACAGGTCCCCAACAAACCAAAGAGGGTGGGGGTCAGGCTTCACAGAAGAAGAAGACTCAAGAAGGCCAGTCAAAAAGGTGGTGCCAATACTGTAAAAGTAAGACTCACTGGTTTAGTGAGTGCACCAAGAAAGGAGGGCAAACTCCTGCCACTGCAGCCCCTAAGGCACCTGCGCCCCCTAGTACAGTCAGCAGTGGTAGTGCGCCTCCCAAGGCATTAGTTGGGTTAACCTTGGGAACCGAGGGGAGTGACGACTTAGTCGGCACGCTCACTCAGGCCGTCCTTGTCTGTACAGGGGATATGGATATGTCCCCTGATGCCAGTCCCAATACTTTGGGCAAATACAGACAGACACCTTTGATAAATGGAAAAGTGGCTCAGGCCTACAGGGACACGTGTGCCAGTGTCACCATGGTGACGCCTAACTTCGTGGACCCTGGACAGATCATGCTAGGTACCAGTTACCTAGTGACCAATGCCAGCAACGTCACTACCAATCACAGTATGGCAGTTGTTGATTTCTCCTGGGGAGGGGTAAGTGGCCCGAAAAAGGTTGTGGTTAGTTCAGACCTCCCCGTAGAATGTCTGTTGGGCAATGATTTGGAAACGTCACAATGGTCAGAAGTGGAGCAGAGGACTCACATGGAGATGTTAGGCTTGCCAGCACATGTCCTTGCTGTGACCAGGTCACAGGCCAAAAGATGCCCCACTGAACAGGTGCTGGATCCTGGAAGAACGGACCAGACATCTTCCAAGAAAAGGAGCAGTAAGGGTAAGGCTTCGCCTTCCCCCTTGCCCCAGGTCGTGGATCAAGTCTCCGAGGAGGCTGACCTTAAAGAACTGAGGGAAACTGAGCCGCAAGAGCTTGAACCTGGTCAGGTTGAGTTTCTGGGCTCAGGGGGACCCTCCAGGGAAGACCTGGGGAAGGCACAGTTAGACTGCCCCTCACTTGAACCCCTCAGACAGCAGGCCGCTGCTGAGGCTGCAGGGAACGCCACCGGTACCCACAAAGTGTACTGGGACGATGGACTCCTGTACTCCGAGGCAAGAGACCCCAAACCTGGTGCGACCAGGAGGCTGGTCATCCCCTTGTCTCTGAGAGGTTTCCTTCTCACCTTGGCCCACGAGATTCCCCTTGCAGGTCACTTAGGCCAGAATAAGACTTGGGACAGAATTGTTCCACACTTTCACTGGCCCCACATGTCCGAAGATACGAAGGAGTTTTGCCGCTCCTGTGTCACTTGCCAAGCCAGTGGTAAGTCAGGTGGCACGACAAAGGCCCCCCTCATACCACTACCAGTGGTGGGGGTACCCTTTGAACGAGTGGGGATCGACATTGTCGGACCAATGGAACCCCAGACAGCATCAGGGCACAAGTTTATACTGGTGGTGGTGGACCACGCCACCAGGTATCCTGAAGCTATTCCCCTTAGGACCACTACAGCACCTGTGGTGGCACGGGCCCTACTTGGAGTGTTCTCCAGAGTGGGCTTCCCTAAGGAGGTCGTCTCAGACAGAGGTGCAAACTTCATGTCGGGATATCTGACTGCTATGTGGAAGGAATGTGGTGTCAACTACAAGTTCACCACACCCTATCACCCACAATGCAATGGGCTTGTTGAGAGATTCAACAGGACCCTAAAAGGGATGATTCACGGACTACCTGAAAAGCTTCGGCGGAGATGGGATGTCCTGATACCCTGCCTCTTGTTCGCCTACAGAGAGGTCCCGCAGAAGGGGGTTGGCTACAGCCCTTTTGAGCTTCTGTTCGGACATCCTGTAAGGGGACCCCTTTGTTTGGTAAAGGAAGGATGGGAGAGACCTCTCAGAAAGCCGGCATCAAACATTGTGGACTATGTGCTCGGTCTCCGCTCGCGGATGGCGGAGTACATGGAAAAGGCGTCTAAAAACCTGGAGGCGAGCCAAGAATTACAGAAAGCTTGGCACGACCAAAAGGCTGTCCTGACTGTGTACCAGCCTGGACAGAAGGTGTGGGTGCTGGAGCCAGTGGCCCCAGCAGCACTCAAAGACAAATGGTCTGGGCCCCACACGATCATTGAGCAAAAGGGAGAGGTCACCTACTTGGTAGACCTGGGAACTCCCCGGAGCCCCCACAGGGTGCTCCATGTAAACAGGCTCAAGGCATATGTCGACAGGGAGGGCATGGGCTTGCTCATGGCCACAGATGAGGGACAGGAGGAGGAGAGTGACCCTCTCCCAGACCTGCTCTCTCAGAACCCTGACGATGGATCAGTAGATGGTGTTGTCTTTTGTGGCAGCCTCTCTGGACATCAACAAGAGGATTGTAAACAGGTTCTTCAATCCTTTCGACATATGTTCTCTCTGACACCCAGTCAGACCAAGTGGTGTACCCATGAGGTCGACACTGGGGACAGTCTGCCCGTAAAGAGTAAAATCTATCGGCAACCTGATCATGTCAGAGACTGCATCAAGACAGAGGTGCAGAAAATGTTGGAGCTGGGAGTCATTGAACCCTCGCACAGCCCCTGGGCTAGTCCCGTAGTGCTCGTGCCGAAACCTCACACCCAGGGCGGTAAGAAAGAGATGAGGTTTTGCGTGGACTACAGAGGTCTCAATGCGGTCACTAAGACTGACGCCCACCCGATACCAAGAGCAGACGAACTTATCGACCGGTTGGCCTCGGCCAACTACTTAAGTACGTTTGACCTGACAGCTGGGTATTGGCAAATCAGGTTAGCTGAGGAGGCCAAGCCCAAAACAGCATTTTCTACCCCGGGTGGGCATTATCAGTTCGTGGTAATGCCCTTTGGTTTGAAAAATGCACCTGCCACCTTCCAAAGGCTGGTGAATCGAGTTCTCACTGGGTTGGACGACTTCTGTGCGGCGTATCTGGACGATATCGCTGTCTTTAGCTCCACCTGGGAGGATCACCTGGTCCACCTGAGGAAAGTGTTAGAGGCCCTGCAGAAGGCAGGCCTCACTATCAAGGCCACCAAGTGCCAGATAGGGCAGACACAGGTTGTATACCTGGGCCACCTTGTAGGTGGAGGCCAGGTTCAACCATTGGAGAGCAAAATACAGGCCATCCAGGACTGGGCTCCTCCAACCACCCAGACTCAGGTTCGAGCTTTCTTGGGCCTGACTGGTTATTACCGGAAATTTGTCAGAAATTATGGATCCATTGTGACCCCGCTAAACGACCTGACAAGTAAAAAGATGCCAAAAAAAGTTCAGTGGACAGCAAGCTGTCAGAAGGCATTCGATGACCTAAAGCAGGCCATGTGCACAGCACCTATCCTAAAGAGTCCAGACTACTCCAAACCATTCATTGTCCAAACAGACGCTTCGGAGCTGGGTGTGGGAGCTGTTCTATCGCAACTGAATTTTGATGGTCATGACCAGCCCATAGCTTTTATTAGCAGGAGGCTGACCCCCAGAGAGAAGAATTGGTCAGCTATTGAGAGGGAGGCCTTTGCTGTGGTTTGGGCCCTGAAGAAGTTGAGGCAATACTTGTTTGGCACTCACTTCAAGATTCAGACCGACCATAAGCCCCTCTTGTGGCTAAATCAAATGAAGGGTGAAAACCCCAAACTACTTAGGTGGTCCATTTCCCTACAGGGGATGGACTTCACAGTGGAGCATAGACCTGGCACTGATCATGGCAATGCAGATGGGCTCTCCAGGTATTTCCACTTAGAGCAAGAAGACTCACCTGGTCAAGGTTAGCTTATTGTCCCAAAGTTTGGGGGGGGTCATGTAGGAGAGTAGGGTCTGCAATCCTATGCTCACCTAGATTTTTTGCTTTTGCTTCATTGGTTTACGACTTTCTCCGGCTGTGGGCCTGCCAATCAGACCCACAGCCTAGTTGTTCTCACTCGAAATTAACACACATGTACATTAGGTGCATCCACTAATTGGAACTGGGCCGCCTTGTCAGTCCCTGTCTCAGCATACCACAGGTATCCAGGGCATCGGTGTACCCAGGGCCTACCAGGGGCTGAAGCATGTATTATGCCACCCCTGGAATGGCCGCCCAAATCTGACACAACTGGCTGCACGACAGGTGGGGCCACGTGGTGTAATCACCCGTTGCTGTAGGTGTAGTATTCCTACACCTAAACCCTAAAATGGACACATGGATTCCTATAAGTCACTCCTATAGCAGGCCTTATCAATCCTGAAGGCAGAGTGCAGGGAATCATGTGGGACGGTGCTCTGGCGCGAGCTGAGCCCGTCGACGGCTTGCGGAACCAAGTCCTAATAGCCGTTCCATGGTGACGCGGGCCAACTACTTTTAATGCATTATAATCCTTGCGGTTATTTGCTAACTTTGGCATCACATCACCTACACATGTCGAGTAAGGTGTCATACGAATGGGAATACGAACCCCTCGCCAGTCCTGGCGACGGGGTTAGCATTCCCCCCTTTTAGAGGGACACGACATGGAAGTAACCTTGAACCCCGGTTAAAGTTGACTCAAGCCTCAGCATCACAAAATGGATGCTGCCACCAGACACAAGTCTGACCTCCTGCTGCTGGGGGACCTTCCAGCAAGGGGAGCTTGGACAAAGGGTTTCCTGTCGAGGGCGGTGTTAGCACCATCCCAGACAGGGTTTGTGTATCCCAGGTAGGCAGGGCTGAAAGGAAGGTGATTGCAAGTGGCACCCCGGTGCTCACTGTGCATAGCCCGGCTCAAACCAGTTTCGGGGGCACACCAGCCCCTGAGCTGGCGCGAAGCCGGACAAAGGATAGGGGTGTAACCACCCCCCTCCTGGCTCCACCCATAGGTAGAACCTAGTCACGGGCCAGCCCCTTTTCTTAGAATAAAGGTAGGAGCGAGTCCCCTTCCCAAATTGGATAATCAGATAATCGGATAACTCCGAATCACGAACCACTTTCCACGAAAGGAACTCTTGACTATTTCTGAAGACTCTCCCTTGTGGCTAAGGAGTAGCCACCCTGCACCAGCAGGCACCACCTAAGCGCTTGCGGTTTGCTGTACGTCTCCTACGGATCAAGACTGCCCAGCTCGACGAGACCCGAGTTCCCTGCCATCTCTGACCTTTTACCTACCTCATCAACCCAGCTGAGAGTCGTAGGTGTGACGAGACCTGCGGGACCGGCTATCTTCAGAACCTGCACGACGCTTATCTAGCACGCCCACCGAGGGACCCTCGAGTGAGTGCACCTAGGGTTTGAGAAGCCCTAAACCCTGAGCAGCTCCAGCATCGAAGTCTGTCCCCCCAGCATCCACGAGATCTGCGTGGGGGCCCTTCCGCTTCTTGCTGTTCCCAGCGTTGTCCGACCACTTGCTGACCGGCTTGTGGCCCTCTTCACGACGCTCCAAGATTATTTGCATCACCGGTCTGGTTGCTCCAGACTGGCTCTTGCTCCCCTTCAACAGAGGAGTACCACGGACCCTCCTGGTCCACTCCCGACGCCATCTTGACTCCCCCGCTTGGGTTGCCACTGCCAAGATCCGCTGCCCCTTCCTGGGCCCAGCATCATCGACAGCAGACACCTTCGTGGGACAGCTCGCCCTCCATCCTGGTCGCCGCCGCGCCTCCTGGTCCGAGGAACAGCCGAGTCCGACGTCACCCACTCACCTGGTCGAGGTGACTTCAGCCGGTACCCCCCTGGTACCCACACGATCGCTGGCTAGCGGTTGAGAACTGAGTCCCCTCTGCTTTCAGGTTTCCTTCATCACCGATCCAGGCTTGGATCGCTCTGAACATCGTCACTGGTCGCCTGCCAGCAACTTCTTCTTTCAGGCTCCTGAGACTACACGAGGACTCCCGACATCTTGCCGAACTTCACGCAGCCGCAGCCTCCGGGCTAGGTAACTCGAGCATCTCGGTGCTCCATCGCAGGTTCGCTCTACAAGTGTCCAGTTCCTTTTTCGTTTAGTCCCACTGATCGGAACACTCCGGAATCAGTACCTCCAGACTCTAACCATTCGCATTTCACTGTTAGTGTAGATGGTTTCTCGTGCCCCTCGGGCATTTGTGTAAATTGTGCAACTGAAGTATTTTCCTAAGAGTTTTGTAGTGTGCTTAGCTCCCTGACTCATAAAGAGCCAGGGTAGTCTTGTTATAAATAAATATCCTTTTATTTTCATAACAACTTGTGTGGTGTCCTTTCACTTGGTGTTCAAGGGGTATATGTGATGGTAAACAGCTGGCTTAACACGCCCTCTAGAGTTTAGCCTAAGACTGCTCGTATCCACGCTACTAGGATAGCTGGTCTATAAGGTTGACTTACAACCAATCATCAATAAGGGTCGTTTGGAATGATACACAGTGATCACTAGAATAGTGAGCACTACATATCAGGCCAACTTCTCACACCCACCATTCGGCATCAGCTGTGGTAAAGTGAACCACTTCATGGTGACTTGCAATGCGAAGAGAAAAGTAAGTGCCTCACAGCATGACGACAAACTGTCCGACCGAACCCTACCTCAGTGACATTCGGCGTGCTCCCACAAGACCAAATGGTCACATCAATTGAGGCAAATCGAACCCAAACAAAGTTGACAAAGAGTTCCCCAGTATCAGTTTCAAGTGAAAGTGACAATGACACTTCTGCAATGTCGATGTTTACTTAAAAAAGGCATGCACATGTGGGACTAGTCAAATGTGAGGAAAAACTCAAAGTGAAGAAAAATCGACTTGAAAAAGCAACAAAAAAATTCAAATATTGTACGAAGATCACTCTAAAGATAAATAACTAACAGAGATGCGTCGATAAATATACCCGAGGAGAAGACACAAACGAGCTGTGTTTCACTTGCAAGAAACTCTTGAAATGGAACTTAATTAATTGCTTAAACATGACATCATTGAACGCTCCACTATTCCAGCCCCATGGGTTTCTCCCATTGTAGTAGTGCCTAAAAGAGACAGTGACGGAGAGGCACTGATATCTGTGTTGACATGCATAAAGTCAACAAGGCAATTGAGCAAGAGAGATATCCGAGTCCGAACTTTGCTGGTATGATAACTCAGTTGAATGGTCTGAAGTTCTTCTCTTGCCTCAACTTGAATAAAAGATATCACCAATTGGAACTTGAAGAAAAATCCAGGTACATTACAATGTTTTCTACGCATAAAGGTCTGTTTGAGTTTTGGTGTATCCTCAGTTGCAAAACTTTTCCAAGGCGTCTTTCAAAGTGTCATACAGCCTGCAGTAAATATAGTTCATTATAGTGATGACATATTGGTTTTTGGAGCCACACAGAAAGAGCATAACAAAGCTTTTATGCAAGTATGTCATTTGCTGAACGATGCAGTCTTAACTCTGAATGCTGACAAATGTGAATTCCACAAGAAAAGATTGCATTTTTTTGGCCATGTCTTTTCTGATGGGGGTTTGAAACCTGATCCACCAAAAGTGCAAACGTTGGCTACTGCAAATCCCCACAAGATATTTCTACATTACGATAATTTCTTGGAATGACCAGTAGCTGTTCTAGATGCATACAAATCTTTGCTACTGTAGCAAAACGTCCCTTTTTGCATGGTTCCCCCCCACGCTTTGCCTGATTTCTTATGCACTTTGACTGAGTGTGCACTGGGTCCCTGCTAATAAAGGTTCCCAGTGCCTGAGTTTTTTTTATAAACCTGTACCTTTGTTTTCACAATTGGCACACCCCTGGCCCACATGTAAGCCCCTTGTAAAAAGTACCAGTGGTACCAAGGGCCTTGTGACCAGAAAAGGTCTCTAAGGGCTGCAGCATGTAGTGTGCCACTCTCAGAGACCCCTCACCTAACACATTTACACTTCCATTAAAGACTGTTTTGGTGTAGACAAAACTTAATAGTCAACATGGCACACATCCCTGTGTGCCATGCCTACCCAAGCACTGCCTGTGGCATAGGTAAGTCACACCTCTAGCTGGCGTCACAGTCCTAAGGCAGGGTGGACTGTACCACAGGTGAGTGCATAGGTGCATGAGCACTCTGCCCCTACAGTGTCTGAGTCCATTCTCAGACATTGTAAGTGCAGTGAAGCCTTATTGAGCACATGGGCTGGGAGTTTGTCATGACAAACTCCACGGCTCCATGATGGCTTTTTCCGAATGCTAAGAAGTTTGGTATCAAACGTCTCAGCATAATAAACCCACGCTGTTGCCAATGTTGGATTTATTACAAAATGCACTCAGAGGGCATCATAGAGATGCCTCCTGAAAAATGACCAATTCTCTAGTGTACAGCACCAGCTTGCCACACTCAGACATGCTTCTGACCCCTGAGGTGGGAGCTCTTGTGCTCTAGTGGGTCAGGAACAAAGCCTGTCTGGGGTGGAGGTGTTTCTCATCCACCTCCAAGCAGAAACAGCATTTAGGGCAGTGAGCTTCAAAGGCTTCCGGGCCTCTCCAACTAGTGGAGATGCCTGCTACCATGACCAAGCCCCACTTTTAGCAGTAAGGTCGTGGGAAACTTAGTAAGCAGGAGAGGTGTGTCCCTTCTCAGCCAGGACCACCCCTGAGGTGTCCTGGGCCGAGGTGACACCCTCCTTAGAAAATCCTCCATCATGTATAGGAGGATTCTAGCCAATCAGGTTAAGGGATGCCACTTCCTCAAAGGGAGGGGACAAACAAAGAGTGCGGCCACCCTAAAGGTAAGTATCCCATTGGCCACTATCTGCCAGTGCTAGAAACGTCCCTAAATTAAATATTTTGGGGCACCCCTAAGCCTTGATCTTGAGATTCCTGCGACCTTCGAAGAAGGATGAAAGAAGATGTGTGCATCAAAGCCTGAAGATGACTACTGATTTGACCCCAGCCTCACAGGTCTGTCTCTCGCTTTAAAGACTGCATAGAAGTTGATGCCTGTACTGCGGTCAGCAACTTCCAGTACCTGAGGAAGACTGCCTGTTCTTCAACAAAGACCAGATGACCCGAGGATAGCGGCCCTGTCCACAAGAAACCAACTCGAAGGACTCCGGATCCAGTTGGAACCGTGACTCCTGCCCACTCTGCACCTGACACCCACGGCCCAAGTCTGAGTGGCTAACCTACAAAGTGAAGGCTCCGAAGCGCTCCAGACCCCGACTCCATTGGTGGCTGACCTCTCCTAGACTCCATGAAGAAGCCTGAAGCCTCCTCTTGAAGTGTCCCCACAACCATGAGCGGCTCCGGTAAAGAAAGACCGACACCTAAAGGAACCCCTGCATTCTCAGCCCCCCAACTTTGGTGAGCCCAGCCGACGGAGCCCAGGCATTCACCGACACCTCTACTTACCTGCCCAGCTGTTGGTCGCCTTCGTCCATACTACTGGTCCATGCCTGCAGCCTCTTTCTGTGACCGAGATTCTCCATTTGCCTGCATTGGGCGCCTAATGCTGATTTTAAACTTGCACTTGGCCGCCCCTGTGCTGCTGGTGGTGTATGTGTGGTGCTGACTTGTGGCCCCCCATGCTTACCTTTACCCCGGAGCCTGTGCCCTAAAACTGCGGGCATCTACCTGCAACCAGCAAATCTCCTGGGTGCCCCCAGTCTCCACTAACTAACATTAGGCCCAGTGACCTCTGCACCCAACCGCCCCAGTGCCACTAGTGGTGCAGTACCTACCTTGATCTGACCCCTGTCAGGTGTTGGCCTAGGCTTCCAAGGACTGGATATGTAAGTCGGCTACACAACGGAAGTGGGCAACGACGCAAACCGGCAACACAACAATACAGGTACGTACCGTACCCACGCCTTAAGAGCGTGGGTACGAGTCGTACCACGCCCACACCCACGTCACCCCAACAATGGCGGTACGGCCCGTACCCATGTGCCAAAGGCCTGGGTACGGCCCGCACAAGCACTCCACAGCGTGGGCACGGGTACGTACGGACCGTACCCCCACCCGCGTATGTATAGAGCGTACCCCCACCCCAACAGTGTATGTACGGACCGTACCCCCACCTGTGTATGAATGGACCGTACCCCCACCCGTGTATGAATGGACCGTACCCACACCCGCGTATGTATGGAGCGTACCCCCACCCCAACAGTGTATGTATGGACCGTACCCCCACCCGTGTATGAATGGACCGTACCCCCACCCGCGTATGTATGGAGCGTACCCCCACCCCAACAGTGTATACGGACCGTACCCCCACCCGTGTATGAATGGACCGTACCCCCACCCGCGTATGTATGGACCGTACCCCCACCCTAACAGTGTATGTACGGACCGTACCCACACCCGTGTATGCATGGACCGTACCCACACCCGCGTATGTATGGAACGTACCCCCACCCCAACAGTGTATGTACGGACCGTACCCTCACCCGTGTATGTATGGAGCGTACCCCCACCCCAACAGTGCATGTACGGACCGTACCCACACCCGTGTATGTACGGACCGTACCCACACCCATGTATGAATGGACCGTACCCACACCCGCGTATGTATAGAGCGTACCCCCACCCCAACAGTGTATGTACGGACCGTAGCCCCACCCGTGTATGAATGGACCGTACCCACACCCGCGTATGTATGGAGCCTACCCCCACCCCAACAGTGTATGTACGGACTGTACCCCCACCCGTGTATGAATGGACCGTACCCCCACCCGCGTATGTATGGAGCGTACCCCCACCCCAACAGTGTATATACGGACCGTACCCACACCCGTGTATGCATGGACCGAACCCACACCCGCGTATGTATGGAACGTACCCCCACCCCAACAGTGCATGTACGGACCGTACCCACACCCGTGTATGTACGGACCGTACCCACACCCGTGTATGAATGGACCGTAACCACACCAGTGTATGCATGGACCGTACCCATACCCGCGTATGTATGGAGCGTACCCCCACCCCAACAGTGTATGTACGGACCGTACCCCCACCCGTGTATGTACGGACCGTACCCTCACCGTGTATGTATGGAGCGTACCCCCACCCCAACAGTGCATGTACGGACCATACCCACACCCGTGTATGTACGGACTGTACCCACACCCATGTATGTACGGACCGTACCCACACCCGCGTATGTATGGAGCGTACCCCCACCCCAACAGTGCATGAACGGACCGTACCCACACCCGTGTATGTACGGACCGTACCCACACCCGTGTATGAATGGACCGTACCCACACCCGTGTATGCATGGACCGTACCCACACCCGCGTATGTATGGAGCGTACCCCCACCCCAACAGTGTATGTACGGACCGTACCCTCACCCGTGTATGTATGGAGCGTACCCCCACCCCAACAGTGCATGTACGGACCGTACCCACACCTGTGTATGTACGGACCGTACCCACACCCGTGTATGAATGGACCGTACCCACACCCGCGTATGTATGGAGCGTACCCCCACCCCAACAGTGTATGTAAGTACCGTAACCCCACCCGTGTATGAATGGACCGTACCCCCACCCGCGTATGTATGGAGCGTACCCCCACCCCAACAGTGTATGTACGGACTGTACCCACACCCGTGTATGCATGGACCGTACCCACAACCGCGTATGTATGGAATGTACCCCCACCCCAACAGTGTATGTACGGACCGTACCCTCACCCGTGTATGTATGGAGCGTACCCCCACCCCAACAGTGCATGTACGGACCGTACCCACACCCGTGTATGTACGGACCGTACCCACACCCGTGTATGAATGGACCGTACCCTCACCCGTGTATGTATGGAGCGTACCCCCACCCCAACAGTGTATGTACGGACCGTACCCACACCCGTGTATGTACGGACCGTACCCACACCCGTGTATGAATGGACCGTACCCACACACGTGTATGTATGGAACGTACCCCCACCCCAACAGTGTATGTACGGACCGTACCCACACCCATGTATGAATGGACCGTACCCACACCCGTGTATGAATGGACCGTACCCACACCCGCGTATGTATGGAGCGTACCCCCACCCCAACAGTGTATGTATGGACCGTACCCTCACCCGTGTATGTATGGAGCGTACCCCCACCCCAACAGTGTATGTACGGACCGTACATGGCCAGACGCAGGAGGGGAGGGTGCAGAGTCCTCCCAGCAGTGCCCAGACACAGGAGGGGTGGGTGCAGAGTCCTCCCAGCAGTGCCCAGACACAGGAGGGGTGGGTGCAGAGTCCTCCAAGCAGTGCCCAGACACAGGAAGGGTGGGGGCCTATCACTCCCAGCAGTGCCCAGACACAGGAGGGGTGGGTGCAGAGTCCTCCCAGCAGTGCCCAGACACAGGAGGGGTGGGTGCAGAGTCCTCCCAGCAGTGCCCAGACACAGGAGGGGTGGGTGCAGAGTCCTCCCAGCAGTGCCCAGACACAGGAGGGGTGGGTACAGAGTCCTCCCAGCAGTGCCCAGACACAGGAGGGGTGGGTGTAGCGTCCTCCCAGCAGTGCCCAGACACATGAGGGGTGGGTGCAGAGTCCTCCCAGCAGTGCCCAGACACAGGAGGGGTGGGGGCCTATCACTCCCAGCAGTGCCCAGACACAGGAGGGGTGGGTGCAGAGTCCTCCCAGCAGTGCCCAGACACAGGAGGGGTGGGTGCAGAGTCCTCCCAGCAGTGCCCAGACACAGGAGGGGCGAGTGTAGAGTCCTCCCAGCAGTGCCCAGACACAGGAGGGGCGGGTGCAGAGTCCTCCCAGAAGTGCCCAGACACAGGAGGGGTGGGTGCAGAGTCCTCCCAGCAGTGCCCAGACACAGGAGGGGTGGGTGCAGAGTCCTCCCAGCAGTGCCCAGACACAGGAGGGGTGGGTGTAGAGTCCTCCCAGCAGTGCCCAGACACAGGAGGGGTGGGTGCAGAGTCCTCCCAGCAGTGCCCAGACACAGGAGGGGTGGGTGCAGAGTCCTCCCAGCAGTGCCCAGACACAGGAGGGGTGGGTGCAGAGTCCTCCCAGCAGTGCCCAGACACAGGAGGGGTGGGTGCAGAGTCCTCCCAGCAGTGCCCAGACACAGGAGGGGTGGGGGCCTATCACTCCCAGCAGTGCCCAGACACAGGAGGGGTGGGTGCAGAGTCCTCCCAGCAGTGCCCAGACACAGGAGGGGTGGGTGGAGAGTCTTCCCAGCAGTGCCCAGACACAGGAGGGGTGGGTGCAGAGTCCTCCCAGCAGTGCCCAGACACAGGAGGGGTGGGTGTAGAGTCCTCCCAGCAATGCCCATGGAATGCAAAGGGTGGAGTACCCACAGATACAATGCCCACAAATGTCAGTCAGGTGCACAAAGACCCTGCAGTACATGTACCACATGTGTGCGAGGCTGGGAGTACACACATGCATAGCGCCTAAAAGAGAACATGTCCACATGAAGTCTTGTCAACAGTCAACATACACAAGTACAGTGACCACCACGGATGCCACAAATGATGCAGGTGGAGACATCGTACAGCATGCATGTGCAAAGTTGAAGGAGTCCGTCACACCCCCAGTTGATGTAGACACAGCTCAGCACCACATAGTGGAAACACCCTGCAGGGAAGATGTCAGGTTACACAGAGGAAGGAACACACCTTGGGACAATGTCACCATGCAGTAACTGCTTACATGAACAAAGTAATTTAGCCAACAGCTTGTGATGGCACACAGATACCAGGGTCCACCCTATGACCAGCACAAGACTACATTTCCCACACACCCAACACATTATCACCACCCAAAATCATGGAGCTGGTCCACCAACAGCAACACCAGATAAACAGAAGTGTTCAAAGGAAAAAACAAATTGCTTTATTCAGCAGGATGTAAGTAAAAAGCATCATAAATGTCAATATATACAAGGCCCATAGGGCAGTCCATGACTCCCGGATGGGGGACACAGTGGTAGGTGTGTCCCCTAGCTTGCCTGCACAGTCAGACTCCTTTGTCTTCCACAGGGGGGGGGGGGCATCATGTTGGGGGGAAGGACCAGGCACCGCAGGGACAGGAGGGGCAAGGGGAGGTGTTGTGGGTGCAGGGACGGACGACTCCAACACAGGGGGTGGGGCAGGGCCAAAGGTGGATTCGAGCACGGCGCTGCACACTACTGCCAGGTCGCTCAGCGTCGCCACTGCACCCGAAGGAACCACAGGCCCCAAAGAGGGGGGGGGGGGGTCACAGGGATGGGTCGCAGCGCTACGGGGGGGGGGGTGGACGGGGGGGGACTCAACTCCCCTGCCGGTGTCCTTCCTCCACCGCTTGCAGGGTGGTGCCACACTGGGGCTGATGGACAGACTGGGCAGGACTGACCCTGTGTCCGACTCTTGGCCAGGAGAGCTGAGGGGTGTGGATTTGGAGGGCGGTGGTCGTGAGGAATGTAGACTCCCACTCTGGCTGCATGTCTTCCGTTTCCCCCCCGACCCAGTGGGTGTGCCTACTTCACCCTGTGTGTGCGTGCCAGGAGGTGTGCGCTTTGCCTTCCCTGCTGGTGTGGTGCCTGTGTCTGGTGGGGTGTGTGCATGCTGACATCTGGGTGTACGTGGGACAGGCATGGGAGTGGGAAGTGTGGATGGGGCATGGGTAGGGGGTGGGACGAAGTGCTGCAGGAGACCCACTGCTGCAGACAGTGTCGAGTCAATAGACCGCAGCAAGTTGCGTTGGTCAGCCTGCGATGCTGAAATGCCCTCCAAGTATGCCTCCATGTTGGTGAGCACTTGGCCGTGGCCATGGAGGACATTAAGTGTTAGAAGGCGACCTCAGAGGAGCCCGGAGGGGGCCCTGACTATTCTGAGACCAACCCTCGAGGAATCGTAACCGGGCACTGGCGGGAGACTCCTCAGGGGAGGAATCTCGTATCTAGGATCGTACACTCGGCACCACACGACAAAGAGACACCACACCGGGAGTTCTTAAGAATAAATCTTTATCAGATCGGAGTTGTAGGATCTTTATGATCAGCAAGGCAAATATATACAAGTGAAGCGCGGGCTCACAGAGTCTTTGAGGGGGGTAGGAGGTAGCGGGACAGTCTTTGGGGGATATGGGTCAAATGCAGGAGCATACCCGGCGCACAGCTCACAATCCTCGAGCTGGGGGATACGCTTGTCGTCGTGGGGTCCGGCGGGACCAAGAGAGTCTGTGGGAGCCGCGTGTCACTCAGCAGGGCTCAAGTACAAGTTCGGGGGTCTTACGATCTTCAGGGAGCCGCGAGTCACTCAGCAGGGCTCAAGCACGAGTTCGGAGGTCTTACGATCTTCAGGGAGCCGCGAGTCACTCAGCAGGGCTCAAGCACAAGTTCGGAGGTCTTATGATCTTCAGGGAGCCGCGAGTCACTCAGCAGGGCTCAGGTGTTTCCAAAGGCGAATCTGCCGGACAGTCCCAGAGCACCCCTTGTTATAGGGCGACTCCTCATTGATGTCCGGAGTCTGTGCAGGCAGGGGTCTTGTCACCTGGGGGTTACTTGTCGGGGTTTCCTGCCATTGTTTTTTGATCCTTTCAGGGCCGGGTTGGGAGGAGTCCCAGACACCCAGCAGGCGTGGAGCCAGCCCTCGGGGAGGCCGGCGGGCCGATCGAAACCCACCTTCCCAGGGAAGCTCAGAGGTGTGATAGAAACTGCTCCTCCCTCTCTCATCCCAAGGGGAGCGCGATGTCCTCCAGCCGGAGTGGCGCCTCTAGGCCAGGGTCGCGCTGGGGCCGGGCGGCCATCTTGGTGCATGAAGTGGGCACGCGGGCCCGGTGTGGCCGAAAGGAGGAAGGCCACGGATGGGAAAGTATGGGTCGGGTGTGTGTGTTCTGGTGGGAAGGATCGGCTAGGTCGTGGGTTCGGGTGCTGTGTGAGATGCAGGGGTCAGGTATGGCTATGTCACGAGGGCCGGGTCTAACACGCGTCCCCCCCAGCTGAAAGCCGGAGAGAACTACCCATCCTCTTGGGGGTTCTCTTCGCTGAGGCAGAAGAACCGGGAGAGGCCATCGGCGTTGGCGTGGTCAGTCCCAGGGCGATGTTCCACGGTGAAATCCATCCCCTGGAGGTAGATTGACCACCGCAGTAGCTTGGGGATTTCTCCTCGCATCTGCATGAGCCATCGCAAGGGGCGATAGTCGGTTTGGACCTTGAAATGGGTGCCGAACAGGTAAGGGCGTAACTTCTTGAGGGCCCAGACTACGGCGAACGCCTCGCGCTCGATGGTGCTCCATTTTTGTTCTCTGGGCAACAGCCTTCGGCTGAGGAAGGCCACGGTCTGGTCTAGGCCTTGGTCATTCACCTGGGACAGGACGGCCCCAATTCCATGCTCGGAGGCGTCCGTTTGGACCACAAACTCCTTGGAGTAGTCGGGGGCCTGGAGGACGGGGGCAGTGCACATGGCCCCTTTCAGGGCATCGAACGCCTCTTGGCAGGCAGGGGTCCACTGCACTTTCTTGGGCTGTTTCTTAGACGTGAGTCCCGTGAGGGGACCGACCAGGCTGCCGTAATTCCGGATGAATCTCCGATAGTAGCCCGTGAGGCCCAGAAAGGCTCGGACCTCCGTTTGGGTAGTGGGGGGTACCCAGGCTAGGATGGCGTCGATTTTGGTCTGTAGAGGGGCGACCTGACCGCTTCCGACCTGGTGCCCCAGGTAGGTTACCGACCCTTGCCCAATCTGGCACTTGCTGGCTTTCACGGTGAGGCCTGCCTGGCGCAGGGCGGTTAGCACCCTCCGGAGGTGCTGGAGGTGCTCACTCCATTCGGAACTAAAAACTGCAATATCGTCGAGATATGCAGCGCTGAATTTTTCCAGCCCGGCCAGGACTCTATTTACCAGTAGCTGGAAGGTGGCCGGGGCATTTTTCATCCCGAAGGGCATCACGCGAAAGCGATAGTGCCCATCCGGGGTGGAGAAGGCGGACCGCTCCTTGGCTCCTTCTGTAAGCGCAATTTGCCAGTAGCCGCAGGTGAGATCGAAGGTGCTGAGGAACCGAGCGGCCCCGAGTCGGTCAATGAGCTCGTCGGCTCGGGGAATGGGGTGGGCATCGGCTCGGGTGACTTCATTGAGTCCTCGGTAGTCCACGCAGAAGCGGAGCTCTGGGGCGACACCGGGGGCAGCTGCTTTCGGGACCAGGACCACGGGGCTGGCCCAGGGACTGTCTGAGGGTTCGATCACTCCCAAGGTCAACATCTTCGAGACCTTGGCCTGAATGCAGGACCGGACTCGATCAGAGACTCTGTAGGCTCGGTGTTTCACCGGTGGGCTGTCTCCGGTGTCCACGTCATGGACACACCAGTCGGTGACTTTGGGGACCAGGGAGAAGAGATCGGAAAACTGCCCTAGGAGCTGGCGGCAATCCTCACGTTGCTGGGAAGTGAGGGATGGGGAGAGGTTCACTCCCTCTACGGAGCCGTCCTTCTCTTTGGTGCACAGGAGATCCGGGAGAGGATCCGACTCCTCCTCGGACCCGTCATCAGTGGCCAGTAGGAGGCTCAGCTCCGTCCGCACAAAGTGGGGCTTGAGGCGGTTCACGTGGAGGACCCGGAGGGGGTCCCGTGGTGACTGGACTTCGACCAAGTACGTGACCTGGCTCTTCCGCTCAACCACTTTGAAGGGCCCGGTCCATTTATCCTGGAGGGCGCAGGGTTTCACGGGGCCATGACCCATACCTGCTGGCCCGGCTGAAACTCGACCAGAAGGGCATTCTGGTCGTACCAGCGCTTCATCTCCTCCTGGCTCGCCTCCAGGTTGGCCTCGGCCATCTCTCGGAACTTCCTAGTCTGGTTTCGGAGGGTCAGGACGTATCGGAACACATCTCGGGGGGGGCCTCGGGGCGCCGCCTCCCACCCTTCCTTGACCAGGCTGAGGGGCCCCCTGACGGGGTGCCCGTAGAGCAACTCAAAAGGGCTGAACCCCAAGGATTTCTGGGGAACTTCTCGGTAGGCGAATAGGAGGCAGGGGAGCAGGACGTCCCACTTACGCCGGAGGGGCTCTTCCAAGCCCGCGATCATCCCCTTCAGAGTCTGGTTAAACCGCTCTACCAGGCCGTTCCCTTGGGGGTGGTACGGGGTGGTGAATTTATAGGACACCCCGCATTGTTGCCACAAGGACGTCATGTATCTGGAGATGAAGTTGGTACCGCGATCGCTCACGACCTCGCGGGGAAAACCCATGCGGGAGAAGATTGCCATCAACGCCCGGCCCACCACGGGGGCTGTGACGGTGCGCAGGGGGATGGCTTCAGGGTATCGGGTGGCATGATCCACCAGGACGAGGATAAAGCGGTGTCCTTGGGAGGTTGGGGTGTCCAGAGGCCCCACGATGTCGATCCCGACCCGCTCAAAAGGGGTACTGCCGACAGGGAAGGGTTGGAGGGCAGCCTTGCGCTTTCCTCCGCTCTTCCCACTGGCCTGGCACGTGGGACAGGACTTGCAGTGGGCTTCTACATCGGCTTTCATTCTGGGCCAGTAGAAGTGAGTCACGAGGCGACTGTAGGTTTTGTCCTGGCCCAAGTGGCCTGCGAGGGGAATGTCGTGGGCCAAGCCCAGGAGGAGGTTTCGGAAGCGTAGGGGTACCACCAGCACCCGGCCGGATCCTAGCTCCACCGACTTCTGCTTGCTGTACAAAAGGTCGTCCTCCCAGTACACCCGGTGCGTCCCAGTCTGGTCGCCCGCAGCCTGTGCCTCTGCCTGCTGCCGGGGCCCGACCAGGGAAGGACAGGTAGCCTGCTCACGGCAGAACTCCTCTCGGGAGGGGCCCCCCTCGTGGCGCCACTGGGCCAGTTCGGGCAGATCGCTTAACTCGGTGACCTGGGCGAAGTCGGAAGGTGGGGGTTCGTCACTGGCGATCGACCCTTCTTGGGGGGGGATGTGGGGACCCTCGGCGGGGACCATCCTATCTTCAGTGGTCGGGGCATCATCGACTTCCCCCAGGGGGGTCAGTCGGGCCGCCATGGATCGGGTGGTGGCGCACACCCACTCCGGGAGGCCCATCATCCCTAGGTGGGTCTTGCGCTCGACTTGTTTCCAGGGGGAAATTTCCAGGTCGTTCCCCAGGAGACAGTCGACTGGCTGGGAGGTCCTCACTGCGACTTTCAGTTTACCGACCACCCCTCCCCACTCAAAAGGCACCAGGGCTACTTGACACAGACTTTCCGTGTTGTCTGCTGAAATGACCGGGCAAAAGACGTTGGGGAGGACCTGGTCTTCGTGGACTAAATGACTGAGGACACCGGTGATGCTGGCCCCGGTGTCACGGAGGGCTTCTACTTGGTGGCCATTGATCGTTACGAGCTGCCCATATTTCTTCGTGTTGGAGGGCAGGAGGCTTCCAGGGACCATTTCTCTATCTCCTAAGGATACTAGGGCCATGGCTGCGGGTTCCCACTCTACGGTCTCCTCAACCTCCTCCCCCAGTGCTACATTGGCTATCTGTCTAGCGGGGGGTGCTGCCTGGGTGGTGTGTGGGGCCATGGGGCATTCAGGGTCGTTGGCGTAATGCCCGGGCTTCTGACAACGGAAATAAGTGATGGTCACCCGGTGCCCCCGTCTCAGGGGGGGGCCGGATACAGCTGGTGGGGGTGCCGGGAAAAGCGGAGGTTGGGTCTTCAGGGGACTAGACTGGGACTCTCTCTGCCCTCCCTGGTTTCCCCCCCCCTCTCTGGCGGGGTGGTCCCTGACTGGCTCGGGGGTACTCTCCTACAGGGCCCCGGGAGACCCGGGTGTTGGTCCAGCGATCCGCCTCGACAGCCAGCTTTCTCCGGTCCATGAGCTTGCTGTCGAGCAGATGCTGGCGCAGTTCCACAAAGCAGTTCGCAGCCAGGTGTTCCCACAACATAAGGTCTGTTAGTTCTTCCAGGGTGGTTACCTTGCTGCCCTTGATCCACCCATCGAACGCGCGGCTGAAAAAGTTCACATATTCCACCCAGGTGGTACCCGGGATCTTCCTGCAGTCCCGGAACCGCTGGCGGTACATCTCCGGGGTGAGGCCGTACCTTGTGAGGAGGGCCTCCTTCATGTGGTCATAGGAGGTCTGCATGGAGGTTGGTAGGTCGAGCAGGGTGTCTCTCCCTTCGCTCAGGAATCGTCCCCACAACCCGGCCCCCCAATCCTTCTGCGGGACCCGATGGGAGGCCATGGCGACCTCGTAGGCCCGGAACCACTGTTGAATGTCATCGTTTTTGTAATATTCTTTGACCACATCCTTGGGGATGTGGACCTTCTGCTCCGCCGGGGAGGCCGCCTCTCGGTTCCCCGGGGGCCGCGCTTCTTCGCTTTTTGCTTTTAGCTCCATTTCCTTCAAGTGGCGTTCATGTTCCAGTTGAAGTCTCCTTCCTTCGTGTTCCCGTTGGAGTTTCTTCTCTTCTAGTTCTCCTTGCACCCGTATCTGTTCCACTGCTAGCTTTTTCTCGGCTAATTTCAACTCGCCCTCAATTTTGAGTTTGGCTAATTCGAGTTCGTGATGGCGACTTCTTTCTCTGTCTGCGAGTTCCTCCGGGGATAGGCCCCCGTCTGGTACGAAGCTTCGCGCCTGGTTGCTGCTGCGTTCTCCTTGGGAGGGTCCAGCTTCGTCGTGGGGCTCCACCGCTCCTTCTGGGCGGGGGGCTCCAGAATCCACCCAAGCTTTCAGTGCCTTTTGCATATCTTCTTTGGTGTTGAGACCAGTGGTAGCGATTTTGA
This sequence comes from Triturus cristatus, assembly GCF_964204655.1. Lineage (NCBI taxonomy): Eukaryota > Metazoa > Chordata > Amphibia > Caudata > Salamandridae > Triturus > Triturus cristatus. The sequence goes on from NC_140591.1 coordinate 67,737,039, forward strand.
GTTCCTTGCAGAATTGCTTCAATTCTCTGTGTGTGTACTCTTCCAGTTGTTCCGCCTGGAACACGGTACTGGTGTCGTTTTCTGTGAGAACCACGGCGTTTCCTTCTGCCATCTTTGTCGGTAGTGCGTCAGCCGTTCACGGTACGATCTCTAGATTATGGGCCCGAATCCCGTCGCTTGCCACCAATGTTAGAAGGCGACCTCAGAGGAGCCCGGAGGGGGCCCTGACTATTCTGAGACCAACCCTCGAGGTATCGTAACCGGGCACTGGCGGGAGACTCCTCAGGGGAGGAATCTCGTATCTAGGATCGTACACTCGGCACCACACGACAAAGAGACACCACACCGGGAGTTCTTAAGAATAAATCTTTATCAGATCGGAGTTGTAGGATCTTTATGATCAGCAAGGCTAATATATACAAGTGGAGCGCGGGCTCACAGAGTCTTTGAGGGGGGTAGGAGGTAGCGGGACAGTCTTTGGGGGATATGGATCAAATGCAGGAGTGTACACGGCGCACAGCTCACAATCCTCGTGCTGGGGGATACGCTTGTCGTTGTGGGGTCCGGCGGGACCAAGAGAGTCTGTGGGAGCCGCGAGTCACTCAGCAGGGCTCAAGTACAAGTTCGGGGGTCTTACGATCTTCAGGGAGCCGCGAGTCACTCAGCAGGGCTCAAGCACGAGTTCGGAGGTCTTACGATCTTCAGGGAGCCGCGAGTCACTCAGCAGGGCTCAAGCACAAGTTCGGAGGTCTTACGATCTTCAGGGAGCCGCGAGTCACTCAGCAGGGCTCAGGTGTTTCCAAAGGCGAATCTGCCGGACAGTCCCAGAGCACCCCTTGTTATAGGGCGACTCCTATTTGATGTCCGGAGTCTGTGCAGGCAGGGGTATTGTCACCTGGGGGTTGCTTGACGGGGTTTTCTGCCATTGTCTTTTGATCCTTTCAGGGCCGGGTTGGGAGGAGTCCCAGACACCCAGCATGCATGGAGCCAGCCTTCGGGGAGGCCGGCGGGCCGATCGAAACCCACCTTCCCAGGGAAGCTCAGAGGTGTGATAGATACTGCTCCTCCCTCTCTCATCCCAAGGGGAGCGCGATGTCCTCCAGCCGGAGTGGCGCCTCTAGGCCAGGGTCGCGCTGGGGCCGGACGGCCATCTTGGTGCATTAAGTGAGCACGCGGGCCCGGTGTGGCCGAAAGGAGGAAGGCCACGGACGGGAAAGTCTGGGTCGGGTGTGTGTGTTCTGGTGGGAAGGATCGGCTAGGTCGTGGGTTTGGGGGCTGTGTGAGGTGCAGGGGTCAGGTATGGCTATGTCACGAGGGCCGGGTCTAACATTAAGCATCGCAGCCTGACCAACCTGCAACTGCCGCAGGATGTCCACAGACTCGGCATTGGCGGCAGCAGTGGATACAGGGGTAGGGGGTGCGGTGCCTGGCAGGAAGGAGACACATGGTGACTTAGCACGCCAGGAAGGGACACGAGCAAGTGGGAGGCCGGTGATGGCAATGGAGGGGGCGGGGAGAGATGTTGTGCTGCTGTCAGCTGTTGGAGCAGCCTCCGCCTCCTCAGAGTGCTCAGCCTCGGACCCGTCAGCTTCATAATCTGTGGTGGCAGTGGACAGGTCCTCCGGCTCACTCCCCTCGGCCTCAGTTACACTCGATGTGCCAGCTAAGGTGTCACTGCTGGCACTGGTGCCCGGTCCCTCCGCACGGTCCATGCCGGTGTCTCCATCCGTGTCCCCCGACGATGCTGTGGGCAAGGTGAATAGACAGGAATTAATCAGACACCTGTATACATATGTCACATGAGTCAAATCAACATAGGTTACAGTGCATAGCCAGAAATGAAAGATGAGTAACATCTACAATACAAGGTACATATATAGGCCCTGCAACACACAGTTGGTTCACCCACCATGCCACTGAGAAACTATGGAGAGCATGACACATTTGCAAATGACATGATATGGAATTGGACAGAGGAGCCAGGCTCTGGGGCCAATCCAGCACTGCATCTGCACCACACAGCGTTGCCGTAACTAGGGATGAGCAGGGACCATCTCCATGAACTTGAGGCACATGCTGCAAAGGTAATACTTAAAGACATGCCCAACATGAATGGGACACTGCACCTTGAGTGTATGTCCAGACAAACATCACACACTGGCCAGACCGAGCAATGAGATTTCAGGGGTCGACATGTAGGCCTTGCCCGCACCAACCACCCCCTACATGAGACAATATGATGAGACACAGGAAGCACTTGCATCTCTTAGTCTGGGAGAAATACACATGGGTTGCCAGAAACCCATATTGGACCCAAAATACCCCATGTGCGCCTGTACAACGATCTCATGTACAAATGGCCATCATCAGTAATTGTAACAAGACACACAGGCACTGGCCACCGTGAGTATGAACGAGGAAAATTAGGTCAGGCTGTACAGTGGACACTTGTAGAACACGTTACGTAAATATACATGGTGCCAGGGGACAATGGCACAGAGCACATCCTATGCTGTAGACACTGAGAGTGTCCACATATTGTGATGACACACATGATACCTAGCAAAGTATGCCCCAGGGGACAGTAGTGGCCACAATATTCCATGGTCCTGAATGGTAATGACTGCAACACAGGCGACCATCCCTGCACTCTGCGTATCGCACACTCATGCACATCATGTCACAGGCCACAACATAGGACATGCTTGCTGTAAGGCATTACACTTCAGAGACATACTGCTATGTCTGGACTCAGCATCAGTGGCAATTGACATGGACCCCACAAGTACTGTACTGGACAGGGCACAGGCAAGGTGCCAAAACCTGTTACACACCACCCCCACACATGATGCTGCAAGCATTGATCACGTGGATTAACTGCCAGCCCAGATGACCTTGTGAAAGAGTGACTACACACAGACCAGGGAACACATGGCAAGGAGGGGAAGGGAGGAAGGACAGCACCGCTATACTGTGGTTGACAGGACCTGCACCGCAAATTTAAACACTGGCAGTGTATCCATGCAACTGCGCACTTGCAAATGCTGGTGACACACAACAAACACACATGTACCTACCCCCTTCCTGCTGCTGCTACTCCCGTAAGCGCCTGTCCATGTCTGGAAAGACCACCGCCAGCACACGCTTGTGGATGTGGGTCAGACGGCGACGCCCATGGTTCTTAGGGCCCATAGGTGAGTCCCCCAGCAGGACCCGTGCGATCCTCCGCGTCCAGCACCGGATATCCTGCCAGCGTTTTCTCACCTGGGCCAGGCGCCGCTTGCGACCATCCGTCCTCCTCACGGCACTGACGGCGTCCCTCCAGATCTGCTCCTTGGCAGCGGCGCCTACCTGTGGGGTTGAAAAAGTGAGACTACATCAATACACCTGCCACATGTCACAGAGACACACATTAGATCAATTTTGCTGGTTTCAACAAGGCATAGTATGCAGCCAAAGCATTGCACCTTTGTCATAGGGACATTTTTCTCTGTGTAATGGCAAATGCACCACGTGCCATTGAAAGTACACAGGTGGCATGAGGGGTACGACACAATAAATGATCCAGACTCACACTGTGCATCAGAAGGTACACCAGGATTATGTGCAGCACCTCAAAGCAGTCACATGCCACAGGCCACTGACGCTACCTCAGCAGAGTAAACAGACACGCACAGGACATTCACCTGCCATTGCCAAATGCAGCTACAAACCTCACTCTGCACATGTGCCACTAGACGGGGGTGCTCACAGGTGTGGGGCTGGCTCTGCACGTCAGACACACAGCACTGCTCCCTGCTCGCATCAGATGGGCAGGGTATATCCATCCCCCATGCAGCTTGGGTGCTACACTCCACATATGCACCCACCCACATGACAGGGGACTTACACACACACCGATGTCCAGGGTACGAACACATCATGTGGACACTCTCAGCACAGGTACACTGAACTGACACACATCTGTGGGTACAGTCACCTGTCACACTGGGCTGACCACATAATCACATGAGGACTGTAGAGGCAACATTCCAAGGAGGATAAGACAGGCAGAATGTGGCATGCACCATGCAGTGATTGTCACAGTAAACACAATGCAAGTGAGGACGGCAGACATGCACCACAGCTTGCTCTGGCTGGGAGACATCAGGCATTCCCCCCCCTGGGACCCACTCTACAGTACAATGCATGTGTGTCACACCTGGACACAATGCCAGAAGTCCCAGTCACAAAAAAGGGACACAGTCTGTGCTAGTGGACTCTGCACTCACCTGAAACCCTGGTCGCCCATACAGCAGGGAGTACTGTGGGAGGATCACATCCAGCAATGCCAGATTCTCCTCCAGGGTGAAAGGCTGGGCCCTCTCCACAGACCTTGACATGGTGCCAGGAAATCACGAGCAGCAGCAGTGTTGTAGAATCAAAAGATGTGCAGGCAAGTGCTCTCTCATGGGACCTGGCTGCCTTATATCTGCCTTGCTGGCCTGTTTCATGCACAGGAGTACAGAGTGATTGGTCACTCACATTTGCATCCTATGTTTCCTCCAATCCCTTTAAACCTAGCACAGTCAGTGGCTTTGCTCTTTTTTTTTCTTGAGCATGATGTAAACTCCACAACCACTTTGCAACAAAGTAGATTCATTCAAACCGACTTTTGCTGGGCACCTGCTGAAAAAAAATCAAACTTTAAACTTGGTCTCCATGACAACCAGCATGCATGTAGGCCTTTATACTTGTCCCTCATGTGTCCCCTATGTAATTTGGAGATTCACACACAGGCACGGTGCGTTCCGGGGCCCTAGGGCACCCCAAATGCATAGCAACGGCCCGTACAGGCGTGTGTACGCTCCGTATCACTATGGGAGTGCTCGCGTCTGCGTACCCATAGTGATACGGACCGTACACACGCGTGTACGCTCACTATCACTATGGGAGTGCTCGCGTATGCGTACCCATAGTGATACGGACCGTACACACGCCTGTACGCTCACTATCACTATGGGTAGGCCTACGGCAGCACTCCCATAGTGATAGGGAACGTACACACGCCCTCAGAGCGAATGTACGGTGCCTTTCACACATAACAGTGGTGACAGGCAGCACACAGGAAGGAATAGAGCTGACATACTTGTCCATGGATGGACATCAAGGCATTGTCTGGGCAGTACTACATGTGTGGGGCACAGGTGTGAAAGGCTGTGATGTGGCAATAGATGTATGATGAGATGTGTACAGATGTTATGTGTGACGGTGCAATATGTGCCAGACATGCCCTTCACTCCTTTGACATGTGTGCATGTCGTACAGCACACTTGAGATGAGCGTCACTGGCATGGCACAGTCAACAACACACGCAAGTGTCCCCTGATGCCCGCTACAGGGGTTACCACACCAGACATGTGACTACCCACGGTGCACGATGTGTCTATGTCATGTATGTGTGGTGTGTTCACATTAGCTTGATGTTGGTGTTCCCTCAAAAGCATCTGCCGTTGCTGCAACCAACATGTGTCTGTGTGTAGATGGCCATGGCACACTGTTACGCACACCAGGCCACATGTGGTATCGGATGTAAGGTGTGTATGTATGCATGGGACACGGAGTAGCGTAACAAGGAGCTGTCTGCATCCTCCTAATGTATGTGTGGTCAGTCATGACATGTACACCTTCATGGCAAGGTGTGTGGGCTGTCCTAGTGTAATGTCATGTGACCTGTGGCTCTAGTGTTCTGCTACCTGTCTCTGCAATCAACATCCTACTTCTGCTGATATGTTGATGTATGTCACTCCTGTGTTGCGTCTGGCTGTTCACTTACACTGGGACACAGCTAGTCCCATGCCATGGGATGTGGAGGTTCACAATCTCTGTGTGTAGCTGGGTCTTGGTAGGAGTGTCACCTGGCAGCCATACGTGTCCAGGGCATGTAGCACATACCTGACTCCCTATGTAGCATATGTGTATTGACAGATTAACATGTGCTCAGTACATATAAATTGTTGTTGTAGTGCACTCACTCTTCCTTGTCACTTCCAAATTACTGCAGAGTGCCGCCTCTTCCCCGACCAATTCCGGACTTGGCTGACATGCGGGAGAATGACTGTATACGCTGCTACCGCTTCCCCCAACCGTTGATTGAGGAGTTGACGGCAAGGCTGGCACCACACCTGCAACCGCTGCACAGGTATCCTACGGCACTGACACCCAAGCTGAAGGTAATGGCAGTCCTACATTTTCTTGCCACGGGTACCTTTCAATATACCATAGCTCATGTTGGTGGCATGTCCCAGAGCATGTTCAGCCGTGTGCTGCATGATTTTTTAGAGGCCATGTTGCTTCACCTGGATGAGTTCAACCATTTCCCAACTCCTGAACAGTTGACTGGTGTCAAGCGTGGATTCTATGCCCTGGGAGGGATGCCCCATGTCATTGGGTCCATAGATGGGACACATGTGGCTTTGGTACCACCACAGGCACAGGAGGTAGAGTACAGGAATCGCATGCACTACCACTCCATAAATGCCCTTGTGGTGTGTCTGTCCAACATGGTGATTTCACATGTCTGTGCTCGTTTTCCAGGATCAGCACACGATGCCTACATCATGAGGCGTAGCAGGGTGCCTGAAATGATGACGCAGCTGCGCAACGAACGAGCATGTGTTGTTGGTGGGTACACTCTGTCTGTCCTGTATTTTGCGTAGACTTCCAGCACGACCGCTTCTCCTGTCCTACTTATGTCCATGTGGTTACCATGTAGGGGACGCTGGCTATCCCAACATGCCATGGCTGATCACACCTCTCCGCAACTCCAGCACGCCGGCCCAGCTCCGCTACAACACCGCCCATGGCCGGACAAGGCGAGTGATAGAGAGGACATTTGGCCTCTTGAAGAGCCGATTCAGGTGCCTACACAAGACCGGCGGCGCCCTCCCATATGCCCCGGCGAAGGTCTGCAAAATCTTCATGGTCTGCTGCATGCTGCACAACATGGCAGTTGAGAAAGCTGTGCCACTCATCCTGGATCAAGATGATCAGGACCATCCACCCGTGGAGGACGAAGGGCTTGGCAATGGGGCTAGTGATGTGGAGGATGTGGTTCAGCAAGAGGACATCCGGAGTCGGCTCATACGCGACTTCTTTGCTTAGTGGTGAGTACCAGTGTCTGAGTGTGCACGCATTGGTCCCCGTGTGGCATGTGTTGCCATTGTGTGTCCATCTGCATGTATGCCATGTGAGTCAGAGGTGTATGTGGATGTGTCACTCGAGTGATGGTGCCAGTGATAAGTGTATTTCCACAGTCATAATTGTGACCTAGCATGTTGTCATCCTTACATGTGTCGAGTACATGCACATGCAAGTGGCTGTGCTTTTTGTGGCTGACTTCTTGTGTGTCTCTCATCCCCAGGTACTTGCGCATGCCGTCTGCTGGTTGCATTGTTGTGGCACTGCTATTCCTCATGGACACGTCATCGTGTGCTGACTCAGCGTTACACGCACGGACAAGTTTGGAAGTCTCCTTAGGGTAAGGGATGCATCAGGGGTGTATTGGGTGTGGCAGTTGTTTACGATGTGTGCACACTGCCCCTGTCGATGTTTGGTTCCTCTGCAGACATGTCGTATCACCATGGGACACATTACATGTAGCTGGATACACCTGAATAGATGGTCAGACTTGTTGACAGTCATCTGTAATGGGATAGTGGATTGTGATGATGGCATCAATGTGTGTAACACTGCCCTCGGACACATACGGTTTGCATTGGCTTGACATGGTGTGGGACTTCCACATCAGAGGATCAATGGTGTATGGCAGCCTCTCCGTGAGCAGCAGGGGGTGTTTAGCAGTTACCCAACTCGTGTGCCAGTTCCATGGCTATCACGCATTTGTGCTGCAGAAGGGGGGTGCCAGTGTTGGACCCACATGTTACTCCACATGACCTGTGTATGTGTACTCCGAGTTGCCTCTGCATTCCGGAATACATGACTAATAAAGGTGTCCCTATGCCTCCAAGGTGCCTCTTCTCAGTCAATGCTGGTGTGTTGCCACGGTGCATACGGCATGTCTGGCATGGTTTTCAGTGATAGTGGCTATGTGTCTATGTGCAGAGTAGCAAGATGCAAGCTGTTTGTGTGGGATTAGACTCTGTATTGTGCATGATGTCCATGACTGTGTGGGTATTGTGACATGTGCCATCCCCATGCATCCAACGTTGGCCAGGCCACCATTCTCGGCATCCACCTGACTCAAGCTTGCAGGACATGGTTCTGCCACCTGTCTACACATACCTGGGTGCCCCCCAGGACACTCCACATGATCCCTGACCTCTGCGCATGACTGTTGCTGTACTCAATATGTCTGTCGGCACGGTTGTGCGGCCACCCCCTCAGCTGGTTGGGCCCATCACGGATGTGTATGGTGCTCCATGTCTGTCTTGCCTAATACATTGTGACCCATGTGTGTCCTGTGCCAGACTCAGGCCCCAGGGTATGGATGGTTGAAGTCATATGAGAACTCAGGCATGGTTAGACTTTACAAGACATATGTAAGGTAATAATGCAAAATGTAGGCATCATCTCTTTATCGTGTAAGTTTTTATTTGTGTTGGGGTACGTGTTGGGGGGGGGGTATGACAAGAGGGGCTTTCCGGGTGTGTGGAATCCAAAGTTCACTGGGGGAGTTGGTGTCCTTGCCATTGGAAATCATCAGAGTCCATGCCACAGTCTTTGTCAACATTGGTCAGACAGTGACCAGCAAGTCCATGTGGCAGAGAATGTCATTTGCTGATGTGCTGCTGTTGGTCCAGTGGGCCAGGTGCCAGGCCAGGTGTCCTGGGAGATGGTGCTGTTGCGCCAACCCTCACGGTCTTTTCCGTGGACGACCCGCCCTCCTGCGGGAACCCTCAGAAGCAGGCCGTGACGATGTTTGGGATGCTCCGTCGGATGTCTCCTCCTCCTCCTGATCCCTCCCTGTGGGTGGTGATGTTCTTCGCCTGGTGGCACAGGGAGGGTTGCCCATGTTGTCGGCTATCCGACGGAGTGAACGGTTAATTCCCGTGAGCACCGTCACGAGCTCAGCCTGTCTGTCCTCCATCCGCCCTTGGTGTCGCAGTTGACAGACATGTTGCTCCGCATGTTGCTGGGCCTGCTGGGTCTTGATCTCCTCGAGGGTCCCCTTCATCTCGTTGAGGGTGGACACAACCTGGCTCATGCCCGTGGTGTCCTGCCGGTATGTGTCCAGGATGTTTCTTACATGGGAATATACCGGTTCCGCAGCCAACTGGTCAGGCTCGCGCCTCCGCCGTCCTCCACTCCCACCACCCCTGCCCACTTGCACCTGGCCTGCCCTTGTGGGCACATCGGGTCTCCGGGACCCCTGAGGGGTGGCATTTGCGTTGTCGCCTGCCTCCTCCTGGGTGCCCGGTACACCGTGTCCCTCCTGGTCAGCCTGGCTGCGTTGTGGTGGTGGGGCAGGGATCCTGGGTATCTCCTGGGATGTGGCAGGAGTGGGGGTGGTGGTTGGCCCAGTTGTATCTGACGCAGGTGCTGCAGGTGGTTGGACACCAGAGGGGCCAGGTTGGTCGGGGTCGTCCACAGAGTGGTGAGAGTCGTCGCTGCCGGTGGGATCGCCATCCCGCAGAGCCGGGTCCTGTGAGTCTTCCCCCCCAGTGTTGGGGGGTGATCCACGACGTTGACCTGTGTGTGAGAGAGACAATGTTATTTTTGTTCCATGCAACATCCATGTTTCATTCATTTCAAAGTTGGCACATTTCCTCTGGGTATTTGGATATGTCTTGCATTCCACTCACAGTGCATGGGTATGTCCCTTGGCCACAGCTTTTGAGACTTTACCTATGTGTGACACAGTCTTACTTGCTGCGTCAATTGTGACTGCAGTCAGCAGTGGAGTGAGCAGGTGTGGCGAGCCATGCATTAGCGCCTTCCGTGTTGCACTGTACGTGGGCACATGGAGTTGTTCCACACACTTATATAATGCAGGTAGCTGGCGTTGTGCTCGTGCACAGGTTGAGACATGGCCCAGTGTTTTGCCATGGAGAAGAGAGGGGGATTCAGGCACTGGCCACCCTTGTCTACATGCACGCAGTCCACCTGCTGACGAGAAGACATTCCCACACCACCCAAGGCTGAATTGGTCTCCCTGTGTATCCCTTTCTCACTCCCTCTCTGTCCCCCTCTCCCTCCCTCCCTGTGTCAGCCTCCTCCCTCTGTCCGTCTCCCTGTGTCTCCCTCCCTCTCTCTCCCCCTCTCCCTCCCTCTGTGTGTCACCCTCTGCCACCTCAGCCCAGCTTCCTAGGCACACACTTTTTGCAGATCTTTGAATGGCCCTTGGCTTGTTCATGTGAGTTTGTTTCTGATCTCCAGGCACCCATTGGGTGTAGTGTCTGTGTCTGCGCTGCTGCTGTGGTGGTGTGTGCTGCCACTCTTTCACAGTGTTGGCTGTTCATTGGCTGCTGTCATGTGCAAAAAGTGCCTTCACCCCGATGTCTTCATGCAAGGCGTCCGCCATTTGCAGGCAAGTCTTTCCTGTGTGGGGACACACTGTTTGTCTGGCTGTGACCTAGGCCATATGGGCAGAGGGCATTGTTGTCTGCTTCTGAGTTGCACTATGTGATTTTTGAGGCCCACACTCCCGCCATCCGGGTTACCGTGTCTTGTGTTGGTGTTTTCTGTGGCCTGTGACTTGGCATTGTCCAGCTGGGTGCATGGGGCATGGTAGCGCTAGTGGCATGTGCGTGTTTATGGAGTGTGGTTGAGTCATGCGATAGCTTTGGGGTGGTTGCGTGCATGATTGTGAGTTTGGTTGTGGATGACGTTCCCCCCATGTGAGGTGAGTTGTTTATGTACTCACCAGGCTCTCTGAGTCCTTCTACTCCCTCCACTGCCACCACCGGCAGTATGGCCATCACCTTCTCCTCCCAGGGATGGTATTGTACGCGTCTGCGGGCCGGCCCTCCTCCAGTGATGTTGGCCTGGTTGTGGTCGTCGGTCATTTTGCGGCAGACCGTCCTCCGCAGATCGTACCACCTGGCTTGGCATTCATGCCTGGTCCTTCTGGTGGACGCAGCAGCATTCACAGCATCGACAATCGTCTGCCACATGGCTGTTTTTTCGGAAATGCTGGTCTGTCTGACCAATGTTCCAAAGAGGTGTGGCTCGACTCTGAGGATTTCGTCGACAAGGACCTCCAACTCTTGGCTAGTGAACTTTGGATTCTTGTTAGTGGGCATGGTGAGGGGTGTGGGTGTGTATGGTTGTGGGGGGTGTGGGTGTGGATGGTTGTGGGTGTGTGGGTGTGGTTGTGCAGGTGTGTGTGTGAATGTGATGAGGGGTTGTTTGTGAAGGTGGTTGTGTGAAGGTGTGTAGGTGTAAGGTGTAGTGGAGGTTGTAGTATGGTGCAGTTGTTTCTCTGTGTGGTCTGGCAGCAGTGGGTCTGTTGCAAAGGATCATGGTTTGTGTATGTTGGGCCTTTTTATTGGTCCATTGGTGGGTGTGGCTGTGTTTGAACTTTGGGTGGGTGTGTTATAAGGAGTGGTTGTGTTTTGGGCCTCTGGGAGTTTGGCAGTTGCAGGTCAGTGAAGTGTTGAATTTGTGCTTGTTGGACATGTTTTGTGGCTTTGTGCGATTCGAATGGAGTCTTCTTGTGTTGTTTTGCTTTGTCCTGGTTGTGTACGTGTGTTTTTAGCATCTGTACGGTGTGTACATCGGCCATTTTGTTGTACAGTGCTGTCCTTGTCTCTGGCTTGGTACGACTCGTACATGCGCGATGTTGGGTGAAGGTGCTGGTGTTGGGGCCTGGGGTGCGCTCCGTATTTAGACTGTTGGGATGGGGGTACACTCCATACATACGCGGGTGAGGGTACGGGCCGTACATACACTGTTGGGGTGGGGGTACGCTCCATACATACGCGGGTGTGGGTACGGTCCGTACATACACGGTTGGGGTGGGGGTACGCTCCATACATACACGGGTGAGGGTACGGGCCGTACATACACGGTTGGGGTGGGGTACGCTCCATACATATGCAGGTGTGGGTACGGTCCGTACATACATGGTTGGGGTGGGGGTACGCTCCATACATACGCGGGTGTGGGTACGGTCCGTACATACACGGTTGGGGTGGGGGTACGCTCCATACATACGTGGGTGTGGGTACGGTCCGTACATACACGGTTGGGGTGGGGGTACGCTCCATACATACGCGGGTGGGGGTACGGTCCGTACATACACTGTTGGGGTGGGGGTACGCTCCATACATACGCGGGTGGGGGTACAGGCCGCACGTACGGGGTGTACATACACGGGTGGGGGTACGACTCGTACGTAGACGGGTGTACATACACGGGTGGGGGTATGACTCGTACGTACACGGGTGTACATACACGGGTGGGGGTTCGACTCGTACATACACGCGGGTGTTCATAAACGGGTGGGGGTTCGACTCGTACATACACGGGTGTACATACACGGGTGGGAGTTCGACTCGTACGTACACGGCTGTTCATACACGGGTGGGGGTTCGACTCGTACGTACGGGGGTGTACATACACGGGTGGGGGTACGACTCGTACGTACACAGGTGTTCATACACGGGGGGCTCGACACGTACAGGGGTGTACATACACGGGTGGGGGTACGACTCGAACGTACAGGGGTGTACATACACGGGGGTTCGACACGTACAGGGGTGTACATACACAGGTGGGGGTACGACTCGAACGTACGGGGGCTGGGGGGGTGTTGGGCGCGTATGCGGGCACATGTCTCCATGTTTGCTATGGGTGTTCGGTGCGGACGGTGTTTTTTCCATACGGTTGTAACATCGGACGCACGGGATGGATCGTGATTCCGCGGTCGGGCTTCACTTTTCACGTTTGTACGGTAAATCGTCCGTGGACGTGTCGGACACATTTTCCGACCCGAGGACGTGTGGGGAATTCTTCCCAATGCGATTCGTGTGGTCTTTTTCCCATGCGAATCGTAATTGGCAGTTTGTACGGCACTTGTACGATTCGTACGGTAAAAAGACCGGATACGAGTCGTACGGGGAAGTTTTTTTACCGGATCGTAATCGGCACCCTACTGTATTTGAAAAGTATTGCTATTCTTAAAGCTGTTACTCACCTGCAACTGAACTCTCTTGGTTCTAAAATAAAACAACAAAAGTAATTACTTTTTTATACAAAACAATTGGTCTTGGATTCAGTCTTTGAGTGTGTGTTATCATTTCTTGCCTGGGTGTGTACAACAAATACTTAACACTGATAAGCCTAACTGCTCGAAACAGTACCACCAATAGAGCTTTTAGTATTATTTACTTAAGCCTCTGTAAGCCTCTGGGGATCCACTGGACTTTGTGCACACTATACCTTACTTTGGCATAGTATATACGGAGCCAGATTCCTACAGCTACCGTCAGTGCACCGATACGAGAACTGATAAAAAAATGTGTCTTTTCATTGGTGACGTGAATATGAGAAGAGCTTCCAAAGAATCGAGCAAGCTGTTCAGAGGGTGAGTAGCCAAAATATCGAAACTAAAATATCTACCTACACTAATATCGAGTTATAAATATCGAAGGGACAGAATATCGATGTCAATAATATCTCTAGACAGAATATCGATCCTAAGGTAAGTATTTTAATATCGATGTTAGTAATATCGAAGTTAGTAATATCGACATCAAATATATCGATTTTACTAATATTGATGTTACTAATATCGATATTTATATTATTGTTATGTATTTTATTATTTATTTAATATGTATGTGTTATTTGTTTTTAGTTAAGTGTTCTACTGGTTTTTACATATATGTATACAATTTTTATATGTTAACAATGGTTTTTTAAGTCGATTTTGTGTTTTAGTACCGTAGCGGGTTGTGGGTTTATAGGGGAATAGGGTGGGAAGTAATTTAATTATATGGAATTAATTATACATTTTTAGGAATTATAAATTGATTATAATAAATTTTTGCGTTTAAGTTCTGTAGCGGGTTGTGGGTTTATAGGGGAATAGGGTGGGAAGTAATTTAATTATATGGAATTAATTATACATTTTTAGGAATTATAAATTGATTATAATAAATTTTTGCGTTTAAGTTCTGTAGCGGGTTGTGGGTTTATAGGGGAATAGGGTGGGAAGTAATTTAATTAATAATTTATTTTCATTTATTGGTATTGATAATTATATTATTGTTAATTAAGTATTAATTGGTAATTATTTTTTATTAATTGGCAATTAGTTTTAATTAGTTGATTAATTGATAATTATGTTAAGTGTATTATTTTATTAGTGGAGTGTGTCGTGCGTTTATAGGGGAATAGTGTTGGAAGTAATTGAAATCTAATTAAGTAATTATTAAATTAGTTGTTCGGTATTGATAATTAATTAATTGGACAGTAATTATTAATTGGTAAATATTTTAAATTATAATTTTTTAGTTATGAAAAATAATTAATTGTTGATTAATCATTAATTGTGAATTAAATATAATTAAATATTATGCATTGATATTTCTAATTAATATATTAATAAGTAATTATTAATTGGTAGTGTGTAATATTTATTATTTTGGCGTATGAAAAATATTTAATAGTTCAATATTTTTTAATTGGTAATTAATGTTTCATAATTATTATTTTGCGGTATATATTTTTTTAAATTGTTAAATACATTGTAATTGGTATTTACTTTTTAATAATTCATATGTTTTTGGTTATGAAAAATATTTTATCGTTTAATATTTATTATTTGGTAATTAATATTTATTAATTATTATTTATTGGTATTTATTATTAATGTATTGTTAATTAATTATTCTTTGGTAGTTATGTTTGTAATAATTATTTATTGGTATTTGTAAATAATTTTGAGTTATTTAATAATTAAATCACTAATTATTTTAAATAATTATTTAATTTATAACTATGTTATTTTTAACTTCTACGCTATCCAACACTTTCCCTACTGTTGCACCCTCTGGAGTTGGAATAGTAAATTTTATCCCTACGCTATCCAACACATTCCCTTCTGTTGCACTCTCTGGAGTTGGAATAGTAATTTTTACCCCTTCGCTATCCAACACCTTCCCTACTGTTGCACTCTGTGGAGTTGGAATAGTAATTTTTACCACTACACTATCCAACACTTTCCCTACTGTTGCACTCTCTGGAGTGGAAATAGTAATTTTTACCCCTACGCTATCCAACACTTTCCCTACTGTTGCACTCTCTGGAGTTGGAATAGTAATTTTTACCCCTACGCTATCCAACACTTTCCCTACTGTTGCACTCCCTGGAGTTGGAAGAGTAATTTTTACCCCTACGCTATCCAACACTTTCCCTACTGTTGAACTCTCTGGAGTGGGAATAGTAATTTTTTCCCCTTCGCTATCCAACATTTTCCCTACTGTTGCACTCTCTGGAGTTGGAATAGTAATTTTTACCCCTACACTATCCAACATTTTCCCTACTGTTGCACTCTCTGGAGTGGGAATAGTAATTTTTACCCCTACGCTATCCAACACTTTCCCTGCTGTTGCACTCTGTGGAGTTGGAATAGTAATTTTTACTCCTACGCTATCCAACACTTTCCCTACTGTTGCACTCTCTGGAGTGGGAATAGTAATTTTTACCCCTACGCTATCCAACACTTTCCCTACTGTTGCACTCTCTGGAGTGGGAATAGTAATTTTTACCCCTACGCTATCCAACACTTTCCCTACTGTTGCACTCTGTGGAGTTGGAATAGTAATTTTTACCCCTACGCTATCCAACACTTTCCCTACTGTTGCACTCTCTGGAGTGGGAATAGTAATTTTTAGCTCTACGCTATCCAACATTTTCTTTACTGTTTTTTTTGGGAGCTGGAGTAGTAGTTTTATTGTCGGTGCTATTTAATATTTTTTGTATTATTTTAGCTAATGTAATATATAATTAATTTTAACAATATTAAAATTAAATGTAATTTTTCAAATGTGTTATATATAATTATTTAATTTTTATTCATGTTATTGTTTTATGTGTATGATGTATTTGTAATTTATAATAATTTTTAACAAGTTATAAGTTATTAAAACAATTATTAAAATTTATTATTAAGTAAGTATATATATTATAACAGCGAGGCAGCTGAAACGGGCACTGAAGAGGCCATCAAAGGCAGAAACGCGTCTGCCCAGCGTTTCAGGGACATTGCACTACCAGCGCTGAAAATTGAAAATCATTAAAGCCGCTGTTTTCCCCCGGAGCTGTGTCACACTCTTTTTTGATTAAAAGGGAGGCTGGACGTTGTGTTTTTGCCAGCTTGCAGGTGCTGGCCAAGTGACACGCCCTCTCGGTCTGGAGGAACGCGCCTGACCTGCAACTTTTGTGGTAGTATTTGATACAGCGCGTACCCCCCCCCGGTGTGTGATTCCCATTTGGAGGCAATTGACACAAGGGGAGAGAGGAGGCAAATTGCGTTTGCCTGAGAAGGGGGACAAAGAACGGACTTACCTGCAATCCGGCTACTGTGGCGTGGGACTACTGTCCAACAGC
This sequence comes from Triturus cristatus, assembly GCF_964204655.1. NCBI lineage: Eukaryota > Metazoa > Chordata > Amphibia > Caudata > Salamandridae > Triturus > Triturus cristatus. Next base: position 67,753,596 of record NC_140591.1, read on the forward strand.
GTTTGGAGGCATCACTTGCTGCTTTGGTAACCCTCTCACTGCAGAGGTCCCAACGGGAGGACTCAGTTGCCCAGCATGCATTGGTGTTGCAGGCAGCGCGAGGTGCCTTACACCTGTGAGGCAAAGGAGGGGCAAGTGACCACGTGAGTAGGAGTGGCCACAGTCTTCTACATCGACATAAAGAACCCCCAGGAACAGCGAGGCAGCTGAAACGGGCACTGAAGAGGCCATCAAAGGCTGAAACGCGTCTGCCCAGCGTTTCAGGGACATTGCACTACCAGGGCTGAAAATTGAAAATCATTAAAGCCGCTGTTTTCCCCCGGAGCTGTGTCACACTCTTTTTTGAGTAAAAGGGAGGCTGGACGTTGTGTTTTTGCCAGCTTGCAGGTGCTGGCCAAGTGACACGCCCTCTCGGTCTGGAGGAACGCGCCTGACCTGCAACTTTTGTGGTAGTATTTGATACAGCGCGTACCCCCCCCCGGTGTGTGATTCCCATTTGGAGGCAATTGACACAAGGGGAGAGAGGAGGCAAATTGTGTTTGCCTGAGAAGGGGGACAAAGAACGGACTTACCTGCAATCCGGCTACTGTGGCGTGGGACTACTGTCCAACAGCGTTTGGAGGCATCACTTGCTGCTTTGGTAACCCTCTCACTGCAGAGGTCCCAACGGGAGGACTCAGTTGCCCAGCATGCATTGGTGTTGCAGGCAGCGCGAGGTGCCTTACACCTGTGAGGCAAAGGAGGGGCAAGTGACCACGTGAGTAGGAGTGGCCACAGTCTTCTACATCGACATAAAGAACCCCCAGGAACAGCGAGGCAGCTGAAACGGGCACTGAAGAGGCCATCAAAGGCTGAAACGCGTCTGCCCAGCGTTTCAGGGACATTGCACTACCAGCGCTGAAAATTGAAAATCATTAAAGCCGCTGTTTTCCCCCGGAGCTGTGTCACACTCTTTTTTGAGTAAAAGGGAGGCTGGACGTTGTGTTTTTGCCAGCTTGCAGGTGCTGGCCAAGTGACACGCCCTCTCGGTCTGGAGGAACGCGCCTGACCTGCAACTTTTGTGGTAGTATTTGATACAGCGTGTACCCCCCCCCGGTGTGTGATTCCCATTTGGAGGCAATTGACACAAGGGGAGAGAGGAGGCAAATTGCGTTTGCCTGAGAAGGGGGACAAAGAACGGACTTACCTGCAATCCGGCTACTGTGGCGTGGGACTACTGTCCAACAGCGTTTGGAGGCATCACTTGCTGCTTTGGTAACCCTCTCACTGCAGAGGTCCCAACGGGAGGACTCAGTTGCCCAGCATGCATTGGTGTTGCAGGCAGCGCGAGGTGCCTTACACCTGTGAGGCAAAGGAGGGGCAAGTGGCCACGTGAGTAGGAGTGGCCACAGTCTTCTACATCGACATAAAGAACCCCCAGGAACAGCGAGGCAGCTGAAACGGGCACTGAAGAGGCCATCAAAGGCTGAAACGCGTCTGCCCAGCGTTTCAGGGACATTGCACTACCAGCGCTGAAAATTGAAAATCATTAAAGCCGCTGTTTTCCCCCGGAGCTGTGTCACACTCTTTTTTGAGTAAAAGGGAGGCTGGACGTTGTGTTTTTGCCAGCTTGCAGGTGCTGGCCAAGTGACACGCCCTCTCGGTCTGGAGGAACGCGCCTGACCTGCAACTTTTGTGGTAGTATTTGATACAGCGCGTACCCCCCCCGGTGTGTGATTCCCATTTGGAGGCAATTGACGCAAGGGGAGAGAGGAGGCAAATTGCGTTTGCCTGAGAAGGGGGACAAAGAACGGACTTACCTGCAATCCGGCTACTGTGGCGTGGGACTACTGTCCAACAGCGTTTGGAGGCATCACTTGCTGCTTTGGTAACCCTCTCACTGCAGAGGTCCCAACGGGAGGACTCAGTTGCCCAGCATGCATTGGTGTTGCAGGCAGCGCGAGGTGCCTCACACCTGTGAGGCAAAGGAGGGGCAAGTGACCACGTGAGTAGGAGTGGCCACAGTCTTCTACATCAACATAAAGAACCCCCAGGAACAGCGAGGCAGCTGAAACGGGCACTGAAGAGGCCATCAAAGGCTGAAACGCGTTTGCCCAGCGTTTCAGGGACATTGCACTACCAGCGCTGAAAATTGAAAATCATTAAAGCCGCTGTTTTCCCCCGGAGCTGTGTCACACTCTTTTTTGAGTAAAAGGGAGGCTGGACGTTGTGTTTTTGCCAGCTTGCAGGTGCTGGCCAAGTGACACGCCCTCTCGGTCTGGAGGAACGCGCCTGACCTGCAACTTTTGTGGTAGTATTTGATACAGCGCGTACCCCCCCCCCGGTGTGTGATTCCCATTTGGAGGCAATTGACACAAGGGGAGAGAGGAGGAAAAATTGCATTTGCCTGAGAAGGGGGACAAAGAACGGACTTACCTGCAATCCGGCTACTGTGGCGTGGGACTACTGTCCAACAGCGTTTGGAGGCATCACTTGCTGCTTTGGTAACCCTCTCACTGCAGAGGTCCCAACGGGAGGACTCAGTTGCCCAGCATGCATTGGTGTTGCAGGCAGCGCGAGGTGCCTTACACCTGTGAGGCAAAGGAGGGGCAAGTGACCACGTGAGTAGGAGTGGCCACAGTCTTCTACATCGACATAAAGAACCCCCAGGAACAGCGAGGCAGCTGAAACGGGCACTGAAGAGGCCATCAAAGGCTGAAACGCGTCTGCCCAGCGTTTCAGGGACATTGCACTACCAGCGCTGAAAATTGAAAATCATTAAAGCCGCTGTTTTCCCCCGGAGCTGTGTCACACTCTTTTTTGAGTAAAAGGGAGGCTGGACGTTATATTATATATTATATGTATATGTTTAATTAATGTTTTATTACATTATATATATTAATTATTAATTTTAAACATTATAAAATATATTTAATTAAGTTTATTTTATTTATAAGTATTATTTGGTTTATTTGACATATTTTTTTTCAACTAAAAAATACTTTATATTTTTAATAACGATATTTTTGACATTCTATATTTTATTTTCGATATTTTTGTACTTACCATGTTGTAGATAGGAACTCGATATTCTTGTCATCGATATTTTTGTGTCGATATTTTTGTAGGTCGATTTTCTGTCCGTCGATATTCTGTCAGACATTCGTTGAGAGTGCCACTGAAATGGCCTACTTTGATCCCAAACTTCGTACAGAGGTTGTAGTTGACACTAGCCCTGTCAGGTTAGGGTGCAATCGGACAGCCAAATGCCCAGAGACATATCGTGGCATATGCCAGTAAGAGCCTGTCACAAACGGAACGTTCATGCTTGCAACTGGAGAAAGAATGTTTGGCAGTGGTCTGGGCTTGTGAATATTTCCATGTATTCTTGTACAGAAAGCCTTTCGTAGTAGTGACTGATTATCAAGCACCATTGAGGATATTTGGCAACCCAAAGTCAAAATACCTCCTCAAATTGAACGTTGGGGTTTGAGCTTACAAGAATATGACTATACAATTCTTGATTGCTCAGAGAAAGATCAGAATCTGCTGCAAGAGTGCCGTTGCAATGCCCTGGTACCCCATCTAAGATAGCAAAGGCCTCCATCAATTTTATTGTGAAATCAAGCACACCATCTGCCATGAACAAACTGTTGCTGCCATGAGCCAAGATGGTGACATGTTAAAAAGATTAAAAGACCTTATTGCTCATCAGTCATGGAACCAGCACTCTAGACCACTCACTAATGACAGTGAGGACTTGAAGTTTAAAAATGTAAGAGATAAACTTTCAGTGACTCAAGAAGGCCTCATTCTGCAAGGTGCGCTAATTGCTATATATACATTGAGGAATAGTTGCCACCAAGAGAGCTCTCGTGACCGAGTCTGGTTTCCTTATCTCCACGAAAGGGACTGGTCAAATATGCTTGGGAGAGAATTGCTATTGACTTCTTTGGTCCTCTTGAAAATAAACATCATCTTCTAGTCATTACTCCCGTTTTCCATTCCATTTTCATTCACTACACATGAAAATGTTATTCAAAGATTAGATAGCATCTTTGCAACAATGGGGAGTACCTGCAATCTTAAAATCAGATGACATCCCACCTTTTAATAGTCGAGAATTCTAAAAGTTTTTAAATCACCTCAATATAAAGCATCAAAAAAAAAATTCTCTTTGGCCCCATGGCCCGGTAGAACAGTTCATGGGTACTCTGAAGAAAGCTGTTCAGCTTGCTGCATTTGAAAAGCTCAACCTCAAAGTTGTTTCAAACACGACTCTTTGAGCTTACCGTTCGACCCCTCATTCAACAACAGGGGAAAGCCCTGCGACCCTCATGTTTGGAAGAGCCATAACAGCAAAGCTGCCCCAATGGACCAATATCAGATCTGAGAATGAGGAAGACATTCAAATTACGGACTTTGGTCTTAAAATGAAAATATATACTGATGGAGCAAGGACTCGTATAAAAGAGACATGCTCGGAAGCAATCCTCTCAAATAACTTGTAATACTGTAATAGTTGTGTTCGTAAATACTAATAACACACCAGAAAATACGTACACTGAAACTTGAGGAAAGCTTGCATATGTGTATTACTAACAAGTAACCCGTGTGTCTCTAAAATGGCTGCTAAACGCGGGATTCTGCAGTGCGCATGCGCCTACTGAATCTACGCAGTATGACGTTCTATCGCTTGGAGGGAAATCTTTGCAGCTGCGCAGCTGCCCTTAAAATGGCCGCTTGAAACTCACATGATAATGCGCATGCTTTGCTGAAACTAAACCATGTAAGTTTACTAAAATGCTAATGCGAAAGATTTATATAAGTTAATGGGAATAGAGTAGAGATAAGTGTTATACAGTGAAATCAGTTATTTTTGATTTTAATACTCTCTTTCTTTAACCTCTCTATTAGTTCGTATTTATTTATTTATGCATTTTTATAAAGCGCGGACTTTACCCGAAGGTGTCAGAGCGCTGTACAATAGAACCAGTTACGTTACATGAGAGAAATGTACGTAACGTACAAAAATAGCAGGACACAGAATCAAACACAGCAGGCAAGATGAACACAATATCAACCACAGCAAGCAAGGAATGTACAAAAAATAAATAAATATAACAAATTTACAATGACTAACGAACTTCCTGGCGGGGTCTGAGAATGAAGGAATTAGTTCTGAAAGTGTCTTTGGAATAGAAGAGATTTGAGGTCCGCTTTGAAGATCCGGATGGAAGTGGTGGCACGGAGCAAAGGAGGAAGCGAGTTCCAGATTCTCACTGCATTACCTGAGAACGATTGAGCCATCAATTTTTCCCTTTTGAAGGAGGGGGGCTCAAGCAAGAACTTTTCCGCATTCCGAGAAGGTCTCAAGCCTCCGCACAATTTCAGTTTATTCGACAGATAGCGAGGGGAGGAAGAGTGCAAGGCTTTGTGGGTGATGCAAGCCGTTTTGTAAATAGCTCTAGCCTCGATGGGAAGCCATCGGAGAGAAGACAGGATAGGAGTGATGTTGTAACTTCGTTTGGATCCTGAAATGAAGCGAGCTGCTGAATGGAGGACGGATTTAAGGATGGAGAGGTGAGATTTGGGAAGGCCAGTCAGAAGAGAATTACAATAATCCAGTCTAGAGAGAACTAGTGATTGGACCAAGGTTTTTAGGTCTTTTTCCGGGAAGAACCGACCAATCCCCCACAGAAGACGCAGCTGATAACGTGCGTTCTTGGCAATGGAATTGATGTGTGAGATTAGGTT